>NW_028270156.1:49347067-49955817 GCF_037043375.1 Chiloscyllium plagiosum
CAGAACTAGAAGGAAAACAGAGTGAATAGGAAGCTTGTGGCTGAGCAGTAGGCACAATGAACAGCACATATAGCTTTTTGTCTTTGCATCCATTTATCTCCAATTTAGGCTCTGTTAATTACCAAAGGGTAGCACTCACATTAAAGGTGCCACATAATGGCACATTTTGTAAGTAATAATGCACTGGATCTTTTGTTGATTACAACCTAGTTGAATTATCCATGAATACTTTAACATAACTTCATCTTTCAAAACAGTGAGTCGAACAGGTTATTATCTTCTGTCTCCTCCCCCCATCATGTCTTCCATTATTGAGCAGCAGAAACAGAGTACTTACTCTACATGATTGAGAATCTTTGGAACAACAAGACTTGATGATGCAGTGGTTGCATTTACTTTCATTTCTTTCAAGAATAGGTTGAGAGGGGTAAGCTATAAAAGAGACCTAAGGGGCAACTTTTTCATGCAGAGGATGGTATGTGTATGGAATGAGCTGCCAGAGGATGTGGTGGAGGTTGGTACAATTGCAACATTTAAGAGGCATTTGGGTGGGTATGTGAATAGGAAGGGTTTGGAGGGATATGGGCCAGGTGGGACTAGATTAGGTTGGGATATCTGGTCGGCATGGACGGGTTGGACCGAAGGGTCTGTTTCCATGCTGTACATCTCTATAATATACAATTGGCTACCTCAGTCTCAGAGACAACAAAAATGGTAGACAACCTTTATGGTCAGACACATTCCATGTAAAAAAGGAAAAAAATCCAATAAGATTTTCAGTAAGTTTATAAGCTTTTTTTAAACTTAATTAGTTTCTTGTGCAAACCACGCATTTCGTAAAATACCCACATGATAGAAACTTGACCAATTGTTGACACAACAACTTCTCTGTCCTGCTCGTTAATCATGTACAATCTTGCAACATAACTATAGTTTTCAGATGACTGACAAAATACTGACTATGCTTTATGTGGTCACACCATACAGCTGACAGTACTTAGGTGCTGCAGAGTAAGTCAAATTAAGAAGATACGGCCTTAATTTTCTTTCCACAAGACACAGGTGTCACTGGACTAACATTAATTGCCCATCCCTAATTTCCCTTGAGAATCTCGCAGTAGTGAGCTGTCTTATTAGCCAATGCAGACCTTGGGATGTAGGAACACTCAGAGTGCTGCAAGGGAGCTACAGGATTTTAGTCCAGCCACATTAAAGAAATGGCAATATAGTTCCAAGTCAGGAGAGTGCAAGGCTTGGAAGCGAACTTGCAAGTGATGGTATTTCAATGCATTTTCTGCCTTTGATTTTCTAGGTTGTAGAGGTCATCGATTTCACAGGTGCTTTCAAAGGAGTCTCAGAATTACAACCCTGTAACTTATGATGGTGCGCACTCCTGTCACTGTTGATGGTGAAGAGAGTTAATGTTGAAGGTGGTGAATGGGATGTTTTGCCTTAGATGGTGTCAAGCATTTTGAGTGTTGTTGGAGCTGCACTGATTCAGGCAAATACAGAGCATTCCATCACACTCCTGACTTGATCCTTGTAGTTGGTGCACAGGCACTGGGAAAATAGAACAGTTACTCGTATTAGAATTCCTTGCCTGATCTCTTGTTGTAGCCATAGCATTTGTAAAACTGGTCTAGTTCAGCTTCTTGTCAATGATAACCCCAAGATGTTCATTGTGGGGGATTCTACATACAATGGAAAGCAAGAAAATAAAAGGGTGCAATAAGAGATATGTATATGAGGCAATGAGGAAGAGAAAGGAATATTAAAACAAAGACAGTGACCAAGGCCATTATCTCTTCCAAATATTGCTTAATTTTCAGACTCTTGTCCAAAATGCTGCAGATTCACAACTAGTATTGAGTTTCTGAAAGTTGATACGATCTCAATGAAAATGGAACTACCATTATTTAACTTCCAGGTTTTAGTAATTGAAACCTTCATGGACTAAAGCAACTTTTAGAAAAAGACTGGTATGGGCACCTGACCATATTGATGCAGGTTTGTACCCAGTGTCTGCATTGAAAATACCACTGGAAACTTATGCAGAAAATGTAGTTTTAAAAAATTCATTCCAATCATAGTCTCAAGATAATTAAAACATATAGAGATTACAGATGATTCTGGTGATAATTTTAATTTCTTACATTATACGCAGTTCTATGCATAACTTAACATTTCAAGTCCAGTATGACTCTTAAGTTCTGAAAAAGTGTCATACTGGACTCAAAATGTTAACTTGGTCTCTCTCTCTCTCTCTCTCTCTCTCCACAAGTGCTGCCAGATCTACTGAGTTTCTCCAGCATTCCCACTTTATTAAGTACAAGTTAGAGTCAGATCCCAGCTTTTCAACTGTTTTCATTTATTTTTGTATTATTTGTTCATTCTTGCCCAGAAGAAACTGAGCCAACTGAAGAGACAATACCAAAATAAATTGCCCTTTCTAACTGGTTGTTGCTCACAGCAGAATCAGTGAAATACACAAATGCTGGGGGGAAATAATGTGGCCTTCCTATCAATTATCATCTGTGAATACATAACAGTTCATGGGGTTAATTAGCCTTTGTCTATTCCTAAAGGCAAGTCAGTCAAAGTGTAAACATGCCTCCAGACATGGTCTGCCAGTCTTTTTGGTTTCAATTTGTCTGCCTTTCTAAATTACACTGCTTCGTTCGGATTCCAACTGGGAAACTTATGCTTTTCTATTACCCATTTCCAGGCCTGGAATGGGTATAAACTCATATGTCATTCTCCTCTTGTCCCACTTTACCCTCAAAATCTCTATTTCCTGCTGCGCTCACTGCTTATCCAGAAATCCTGGTTCTGCCCAGGACTTCTACATTGCCTGCAACCTACCTTTACATAGACATTAAAAAGAAATGAAATTCTTGAGTCACAGCTATGAATTCTCTCAAGGTATAAGGTAGCCATTCTCTCAAAAGATGGCAGCATATGCCTACCTACAGGTGCATGTCCTCCACCTGAAAAGGAAATACTAAATCTTATACACTGAGTCCCTATCATTCAGAATTACTTCTGATAAAAGTGGTTTAACTTCGCCTGGCTGTGAGTTTCCGCACACAATTAGAGGCATATTCCCTCCCTTACCCATACAAATGTCAGTAACAGATGAACAAATCTGCAATCAGTTTGCAAGTGCACCCTTGCTTAATTAACAGCATTGTGGTATTCTGTTTCTGGTTTCTACACATGATCTGATCTTGGGAAGAGGAGAAAGCCAGAGAAGCCTGATTGAAGCAGAAATTAGTCAACCACAGCAAGGATCTGTAAACCATTGATAAATGTTGAGCAAACTGTCAAAGGTACAAAAGTTGATGACTACCGTCACATACAGTCTATCAAACTCTAGTTCTTGAGTGGCACAACTATACTGCAAACAGAATGGAACAACTTTTCAATAGTTCTGCAGCATTAAATAATTATTTGCATGACAAACATGTGAATGATTGATCAAATAAGGTCTTTCCAATAGTTTGGGGATGGGCAGTATGTAATGGAGTGCCACAAGGATAATACTTGGGATTCATCTATTTGCAATCTATGCCAATGACTTCAAGATAGAAAGGGTAGACACAGGGCTGATAAAATTTAATACCGAGAATGGTGAAGCAATGCATTTTGGTAACAATAATGAGGAAAGACAATGTAAATTAAAGGACACAAAACTAAAGAGAATGGAGAAGCATAAGGTCCTGCAGTAATATGTGCAAAAATCACTGAGGGTGAAAGGGCACAAAATGATTAATAATGCAGCTGGTATTCTAGGCTTTATAAATATTGGTGCAGAGTACAAAACAAAGGAAATTAAAATGAATCTTTACAAAACACAGACTCAATTTCAAATTGAGTCTTTCCTTCAATTCTGGGCACCACACTTTAGCAAAGATATGAAGGTACAAGACAGGATGCAGAAAGAATTTGCAAGATGGTTCCAGAAACTTCAGTAACATGGTAGATTGTAAAAGCTGGGGCTGTTCCCATTAGAGAGGTGAAGGTTGTATGGAGATTTGATGGAGGTATTCAAAATTATGAAGGATCAACAGAGAGAAGATTAAGAGAAACTGTTCCTGGAGTCCGAAAGGTGGAAAACCATAAGGATGGTCGACAAAAAAAAAGCAAGATGAGATGGAAATGCTTTACACAGCATGTAGACAGGATATATTAAGCTCTGTGTGATGCCCCAAGGCATAATTGGAATTGTATAGTTTTCTGAGAAAAAAACACACATACAAGGAAAATGTGGTAGGGGTACAAAAAACGGAGTCTTGCAAAACAAAAAGAGCCTTATATCTTTTTATGCACTGTAACCATTCTATGTTCATTATACAAAGTAGATACTTCTACATGTCAACTGACACATCATTAAGACTCCTTAATGTAGAGCACCTCCTGATGGTTCAGTTGATAACTGCAATGTTTAACTAATTTAGCATAAAGTGTGTGATTTACGTATAATTTATCATAATTTAATTGTGTGTTTGGATTACGGAGTTTTAACTTGGGGCAAATGGATTTTTTGTGTGTCAAAAGGGATTTCATGAATATCTAGTAAGTATGTGTGTAAAGCTGGTGATTTATTTTAAAACACTTTGTCAGACTTTGAAAGACTTCCTGGATAGTAGTGGGCTTGTAGATCGTTTGCTGCAAAATTTTTCTCAAAGTAAACAGTTGTGCATTAGTCTGCAGTGAGAAGGGATTGATCCTTTCTCTTTTGACTGGGGGATAAATCCAATGTCTGGAAAGAAAGCATTTTATTTAATTTTGGTCTGAGCAGTTCTGTGGAGGTCTTAGCTGAAGCTGCACGTGTAAAGGAGATACTGCTCAGAAAAGGAGTTAGAATTGTTAAGAAATATGTTATCTCAGTGTAAGGAGTTTAGTAAAGTTTCAACCAGAAGTGTTAAGTTAAAAACTTAAATGGCTTACTTGAAGCTGAGAAAGTTTATATGGAGTCTCCAAGAATAGGCTATCAGCTCCTAAAGACCCCAAAATCATATCGAAATTAAGTTCCACGAGGTAAGGTCGCAGACAATGGGGCTGACCAGATCATAGCGCTTCCTACTCTTTATATACAGAGACACAACTGATGGTGGTTTAACTTGAGGGTCACCACTCCTCAGGCAAAGTAAAGGTTGAGAAGGAAAGTACTTTATAGTGCAGGAATTCAACCCACACTGTTGGCTTCACTCTACATCACAAACAAATCATCCAGCCAACCGAGGTGACCAACCCTTTATAGATAGAGTATAGTGATAGAATACTCTCTATTCAGTATTGTAAAGTGACACTTTCGGAATTAAGGGAATTATATTTTTATTCCGGGCTTCAAAATCTTTAAATGTGCATTATAGGTAAATATTTTGATTGATTCTATTTCATCTTAATTTCTTCTACATAAGAAACTTCTGATTTATTGTTGAAAACAAATCTGCAACATTGTGTTTAAGCTTCAATGACAGACCACATTGTTAAAACCAAAACATAGAAAATAGAATCTATCTAACCATATTTTAATTTAGGATGACTTGATCAGGAATAACATTAGGTCCAATCATAACACTAAGAGAAATTAGAATTTTGGATCATTGATAATTAACTCAGTATCGAGTGAGCAATCAACTTATTTGTACTTGACAGCAAAAAGGCTAGTTGGAATTTTAGCTTTTAATCTTGATAAAAAATAAAGTATGTATGACTGCTAGCTGAAGTCTAGATCAGCATGGATTATGATTAAATTGACTAACAATACTAACCAGGCCTACATATTGGGCCGAAACATTACCCTTGCTGTATCAACAGTGCCAATGCATTTAGTTGGGTTATTTTATACTGCCTGCACTTTTCTCTGACCTTTCACTATGTATTTATTTAAATGTATCTGGTACTTTCTTGCACTTATTATGTAATGAATTAATAACTTCGAGATCTGGATTCGAGACGAGAGCAGAAATATGCCAATACCTTAATAAAATATCAATGACATTGCTATTGAGGTATAGTTCAAAATCAGGTATTTCCCATTTTGTTCTGTACTGAGATGAGAGAAGTGTGTGCTAATATCCAGAAATTAAAACAACCTATGTTAGGAAAGATGTTTTTAATGCCAGCATACAGCTGAAAATTCAAACTAAATAAATGGAAATATACAAGCAAACAACTGAAATAAATAAGCAACATGCAGAAAAGCACTGATATCATAAAAGGTCAGTTCAGATAGATTAAAAGCTATTTCTGGTCCCTGTGCTCATGTTGGAATGTGTTTTACTGCAACATTGAAAGTTTTGTAGTGAAAGCTTGATACCAAGGGCGGAACGTACTTTAATCCCAAGGCTCGTAACAACATATCTAAACTGAAATTGGCAATGAGCTTCGTGCCATGGAATAGTGTTTTGCAGTCCATGTTTCACTGACTATCTAATTGCTTGTCTATCAGAAAACATGCACAAGTATGAATAAGCATTTTGACAGTATTCCACCAGTCTCAACGTACAAACCATCATCCACACAGGAACAGAATTGCAGCATTGGAGGAGTATGAACCTGGAGACAACACTGAGCGAAGCCAGCACCAATGGAAAGGTACAGCAGCAAGTGTTTGTTTCTTCAGCCGAGGAAAGGGGAGGAAGTTAAAAATAAATATCAGAGATAATGACAGACCAAGATTCTAGATTGTAAACCTTGCAGGTTTTTCCACGTTCCCTGGGAAAATGTGACTCCCCTTAAAGTTGCAATTTTCAAATCTAAATGAAGATTTAGTATACCTATGACACCTTTCTGGTACAGTGAGATATTCAAAGTCCAGTCATGATCATAAAATTTTAGGTTCCCCTCTTCTCAGTAAAACAACCGAAACAAAGTGAGCAGCAGGTTGCAGAATAGGTTATATAACCTCTTTCATTTACCTTCAATTTAAAACTATAGTCCCAAAATGATATTCTTAAAAAACCCATAATTGCAAAAAAACAGCCTTTTAAAAATACATGGTAACACGTGAGCCTGCTGTTGTCTGTTGATTTCGGTCTGCTGTTATGTTGCAATGGTAAACTCTCTATATATTTACCTGTTTCAACTGAGTATTTAGGATAACTTCAAATGTGCTCTCCATCTTCAGTACACAGTCAAATCTGGAACAAGAAGATCCTTATCATTAGAATGAGAAGATCAATCATTCCATGTTCTGTATCATAGGCATCATGCCACACACACTGTGCTGGACTAGAGATCAACAATTCACTTATGAGTTGTTAAGTCACACAAGCCAGGACGATTGCAGTACTGATTTTTGATCTGTGCTATCAGTTGGTCTCAACCAGAGGTAGGAAGCAAATGACACTTGGTTTCAGCACCATTAGGTTAGGGAGAGCAAGACAAGAATTGTGACTGCCTGCCTTTTAGTGGCTCTCTCTAGTAGTCACAGACCATAAAACCATAAGACCATAAGAAATAGGAGTGGAAGTAAGGCCATTCGGCCCATTGAGTCCATTCCGCCATTCAATCATGGCTGATGGGCATTTCAACGCCACTTACCCACACTCTCCCCGTATCCCTTAATTCCTTGCAAGATTAAGAATTTATCAACCTCTGCCTTGAAGACATTTCACGTCCCAACCTCCACTGCACTCTGTGGCAGTGAATTCCACAGGCCCACCACTCTCTGACTGAAGAAATGTCTCATTTCCACTTTAAATTGACCCCCTCTAATTCTAAGTCTGTGCCCATGAATCCTAGTATCCCTGCCTGATGGAAACAATTTCCCAGCGTCCACCCTTTCTAAGCCATGCATTATCTTGTCAGTTTCTATAAGATCTTCCATCAACCTTCTGAACTCTAACGAATACAATCCCAGGATCCTCAGCTGTTCATTGTATGTTAGGCCTACCATTCCAGGGATCATCCGTGTGAATCTCCGCTGGACACGCTCCAATGCCAGTATGTCCTTCCTGAGGTATGGGGTCCAAAACTAGACACAGTATTCTAAATGGGGCCTAACCAGACATCACTGCTTTTATATTGCAACCCTCTTGAAATAAATGACATTACATTTGCTTTCTTAACCACGGACTCAACCTGCAAGTCAACCTTTAGAGAATCCTGGATTAGCACTCCCAGATCCCTTTGTACTTTGGCTTTATATATTTTCTCACCGTTTATAAAATAGTCCATGCCTGTGTTCTTTTTTCCAAAGTGCAAGACCTCACATTGAATTTCATCAGCCATTTCTTGTACCATTCTCCTAAACTGTCTAAATCTTTCTGTAGCCTCCCCACCTCCTCAGAACTACCTGCCTGTCCACCTAATTTTGTATCATTGGTAAACTTTGCCTGAATGCCCCCATCTCTTCATCCAGGTCATTTATATATAAAGTGAACAGCTGGGGCCCCAACACTGAACCCTGTGGGACACCACTTGTCACCAGCTGCAATTCCGAAGAAGATCCTTTTATCCGTACTCTCTGCCTTCTGTCAGACAGCCAATCCTCAATCCATGCCAGTAGCTCACCTCGAACACCATGGGCCCTCACCTTTCAACTTTGATAACATCACTGCAAGTTTAAAACATATTGCACAGAGCCAGTACAGTAACACTGAAGTCTATTCATGCTTGCATGGCAGGGTTTCCATTCTCCACTTATTGAAATTCAGGTCATTCAAATCTCTATTACCCATATTCTATTTTGCACTGAGTGCTACTCACTCATCAGCTGTTTGCTTTTACTATTCCATGAGCATAAACTCCCACAATTCCTCAGAATTAAAATGACTATCCTTATTTATGTAATCCAAACATTATAGGAAAGAAATTAGTACAAAAGGGCTGAGGGATGACCTGATCACGATGTTTCAAATGTAAAAAAGATTTGATGGTTTGATGTAGTGAGCTATTTCTATTGATGGGGTGATCAAGAACATGGAACGAATTAGGCCATTCTGGAGCAGAATCAGAAAGTACTTTTTTTTGTTAGACAAAGGGTTGTAGGAACCTGGAAACCCACTCCATCACAATCCATATTATGATACAACTGAAGCTTTCAAAACTGTGATATTGAGTTTGTGTGATCAAGAAAAAGGGTACGGAGCAAAGACAGCTAAATATCTTGTCTTCCTAAATTAAGGCTGTACTCAACAGCATTGTGGGTGTCTGCACACTCCAAGATGACGGTGGTTCAGGAAGCAGTTCACCTTCTCCAAGGTGATTAGGGACAGGCAACAAACACACCCATCAGATGAATGAATTAAAAAAAAGCAAATCAGACATGAGCTAATTGAATGGAGGAGCAGATTAAAGGGATTGAATAACTACTCTGGCAGTTGAAATGAAGAACAATTTGATACTTGCTTCAGCCATGTATTCTCAAAGTTCAACTATTGCACATTTACAACAAACAGGTGCCACCCAGAGTTTGTACGACAAAAATAATTTTTGTTTAATTTGGCACAGGGTATGGTTTGGGATAGTTTCACAAAATTAAATTTGTTCCAATTGATGTGTGTTATGCAGATTTCTACCATCAATGCGTGCAAGGGCCTAAAGAGACTGAATGGCATTGCTTGCTTTATTACTGTACCTTCTTAATTTTACTGAAGTGCTTCTCAGATTTAAAAGGTTGATTAACAATTAAATATGAAGTGTAAATATATTACTTACCATAATTTTCTGTACAAATGCTTTAAACAGCAACTGTGATTAGCTAGACTTACACTTGCACATTTGTTTTTTGGATTGCTAAGTTGCTGAATGTGTGCTGCTGATGAGAAAGTTCAGAGTGAACAGTACTAATAATTGAAGGGTTTTGAAATAGATAGCACAAAGTGGTTGGGTGTCACAGTGGCTCAGTGGTTAGCACTGCTGCCTCAATTACCAGGGATCTAGGTTCAATTCTGGCCTTGGGTGACTGACTGTGTGGAGATCCCACATTCTCCCAGTGTTTGTGTGCGTTTCTACCAGGTGCTTTGGTTTTCTCCCACAGTCCAAAGATGTTCAGGTTAGGCGGATAGGCCATGCTAAATTGCCCACAGAGTCCACACATGTACAAGCTAAGAAATTAGCCATGGTAAATGTGGGGTTCTGGGGATGGGTGGGTCTTTGGAGGGTCGATTCAGACTCGATAGATCGAATGGCTTGTTTCTACATTATAAGGATTCTTTGACTCAAAGTATAAATTTGAGTGGGTGAATTCAATGCTAAATTTAATGCCAAGAAAGCAATATTGAGAGAAAAAGAAATGTGAGACTAAGAGAAGATAAAGAAAATAAAAGGAAAAAGAAATAAAGTTTACATTTTACAGTGGTGTAAATATTAAGTAATGAGCTTTGACACTTGCAACAGTTCATTTGCAGCACATGTTAGCTAGCAATAATTAACACATAGCAAAAAATTAAAAGGATTGGTAGAAAGGAACAGACAGCAATTAACTTTCCACGGAAGTTCCATAAAACCCTTCCACAGCCAACAGATCAGACCTTAGTTTTGTAGTCTGGCCCCATCCAGTCGTAAATAGTAGTAGACAATTAAATGACTCAGTGGAGGAAGATCTAGAAACGTTTCCATTCTCAATGTTTCTTTCAAGATGGTGGTGCTGAGCCTGGGACTCATCCGCTCCCGTCAGCTTTCTTTCTCTTTTTTTTCACTTTTGCTCTTTTGCTTTTCTTTTAGGCCTGGAGAGTGGCGGGTGAAGGAGGCAGCCTCTGATGGCAGCAGCAGCAATGCCAAAATAATCCGGACATGACTCCCATCCAGCATGGGGTCGCCCGGTGAGCGAAGAACAGGTCCCAGGCTGACTGCCCCAGTCCAGATTCGCAGGCTAGGCCGAGCTTCCAGGTCCGCAGCTAGGCCTAGGTACCTTAAGGAAAAGAAAGGTCTCGGTCTGGCATGGCGGTCTCATCCCCATGCAGAAGCCCCAGTGGTCCATCAGGCAGTCTCGTCCAGGAGTGGTGATCATAACCCGGCATGGCTGTCTTCTTAGCAGAGGATTCTGGCCCAGTATTCCAACGGCCTGACATGGCAGTTGCAAAGCTGCATCTTCGGGTATTCTGTCGTTCCTTAACCAGTTTACCCCGAGCCCAGGAGCCGTTAACTGAACAGTGATGAACTTTATCATTATCAAACATTATTTTATTATGTATGACTTCTGTCATTGATGCAGGTGCCTTGATTCCTCAGGTAAGGTAAGTATGATTGCCCTTGACTTCAAGGGTGCATTCAATTGACTGGCATCAGGAGCTCTAGCAAATTTGGAGCCAATGGGAATCAGGAGGCAAACTCTCTGCTAGTTGCGGTCATGCTAAACATAGAGGAAGGTGTTTGTAGTTGTTGGTCAGTCATCTCAACTCCAAGACATCTTGACAGGAGTTCCTCAGAGTCGTGTCCTAGACCTAATCATCTTCAGATGCTTCATCAATGACTTTCCCTCAGTCATAAGGTCAAAAGTGGGCACGCTTGCTTATGACTGTACAACGTTCAGCACGCTACATTGGGGAGACTGGACGCCTCCTAGCAGAGCGCTTTAGGGAACATCTCCGAGACACCCGCACCAATCAACCACATCGCCCAGTGGCTCAACATTTCAACTCCCCCTCCCACTCTGCCGAGGATATGGAGGTGCTGGGCCTCCTCCACCGCCGCTCCCTCACCACCAGGCGCCTGGAGGAAGAACGCCTCATCTTCCGCCTCGGAACACTTCAACCCCAGGGCATCAATGTGGATTTCAACAGTTTCCTCATTTCCCCTTCCCCCACCTCATCCTAGCTTCTAACCTCCAGAAACTCGATCCCCTGACCTGTCCGGACTTGTCCGACCTGCCCAGCTCCTTTTCCACCTATCCACTCCACCCTCTCCTCCCTGACCTATCACCTTCATCTCCTTCCCCACTGACCTATTGTACTCTATGCCACTCTCTCCCCACCCCCACCCTCCTCTAGCTTATCTCTCCACGCTTCAGGCTCTCTGCCTTTATTCCTGATGAAGGGCTTTTGCCCGAAACGTCGATTTTGCCTGTCCTCGGATGCTGCCTGAATTGCTGTGTTCTTCCAGCACCACTGATCCAGAATCTGGTTTCCAGCATCTGCAGTCATTGTTTTTACAACGTTCAGCACCATTCACAATTCCACAAATATTGAAGCAGTCCATGTCCAAATGCACCAAGATCTGGACAATATCCAGAGTTGGGCTCATAAGTGGCAAGTAACATTTGTATCACACAGATGTCAGGCAATGACTATCTCAAACAAGAGTGAATCTAACCATTGCCCTTAATGTTTAATTGTATCACCATCACCACACTATCAACATCCTAGGGGTACAATTGATCAGAAACTAAAGTGGATTAGCCATAGAAGTACTACAGCTACCAGAGTAGGTCAGAGGCTAGGAATCTTGCAGCGAGTAACTCATCTCCTAAGCCATCAAATCCTGTCCCTCTTCTCCAAGGCATAAGTCAGAGGTGTAATGGAGTACACGCCACCTGCCTGGATGAGTGCAGCTCCAAATCAAGAAACTGGACACCATTCAGGAGAAAGCAGCCAATAGATAAACATTTAGTGTGTTGTCGTAGTAGTAGTAGTAGTAGTGGTGTGCACCATCTGCAAGATGCACAACAGAAATTCACCAAGGCTCTAAGCAACATCTTCTAAGCTCACTGCCTCTACTATCGAGAAGAACAAAGGCAGCAGATACAGTATATGGGAACTTTGCCATCTACAAGATTTCCACCAAGACATGCAGGAGATAAAAATCAAAAGTTCAGAAATCTCAATAAGAGATAGAATACTTCAAACTCTGAGAGAAGATCTATACATGAACATGCTCTCACCAGTTTAACCTCACAACCATCAATACCACCCTCTGTCAAATTCCAAAAGATCCTGGATTTTAGCAGTTTAGTTTCAAAAAACAGTTTCCAATAAAACACTCAAACCTTATGCCACAAGGGATTCACAGACCCAGCAATGTACTAATATGCACAACAATGATCCAACAATGTAATTCAAATCTCAGATAGTCCTGAACCTCAATAACACACTCACTGATTCAAGTTTTGTTCGGTTCTGTAATCAACGAGCCACTCACGAATTCAAGCTCCACAGTTCGCCAACCAAACAATAAAGTAATTATTTCAAATCTTCGGAGTATTGTGATCTAGCAACAGATTTGCTTTATTGTATTGTACAGAGTGCCCAGATTCTGATAACATACTTCTCCGATCAAACCTTAAAGGCTTTTAGCTCCCCTCTATTCACTCAATACTCCAAACTCAAAGTAGAAGTCAGTTGCTTAAATCAAATTCAGTTCTCAGTAATTACACAATGCTGATGTTTCACAAGGGGTCTAATAAAATTACTTCAATCAAACACTTGATTGATAATTTATTATACAATCTGGAGGTACTTACAGAATTTTAAAGGAGTGAGGGAGTATTTCCACAGTACAGCTATCCAATCTATAACCAAGTCAATCTACTCGAGCTGCAGGATCACAAGATTCATGCCAGAAGTGAGGTGTATATATATATATATAGGTCCAAAGCAACTGGAACAACCAACATCAAGAATAAAGCCCTTTACTATTCTAAATTACAAGACTGAAACCACATAAACACAGATTCACTCCATGCCCAGCTGTAAATAGAAGTATTTAAATTCAACCCAACAAACTGAGTAACTGCTTCCACACTAACTGCTTCTGTGAACTTAAAATAAGTGCCTCATTGCAACTTTAGAGAAGAAGCTTTAAATTATCAAGAGATCAAATAGTTATAAAAAGCTGGTTCTCAGTCTTCTTAAATAGCATGCAATCAGAGATTTCTTATCTTCACTGTTTATCCTTTCATACAAAAATATTTTAATTCCAATACCGTGAGACTAGACAGAGGGGAAAAAACAGCCCACTTCTTATCTGCTTTCATGACTTCTGCTGTAATCTGTGAGTAGACTTATACTGAACGGATACTGAGGTAGCTGAGACCCACATTCTAATTTTTGCCCATCACGAACTGAAAAACAGCTGATGTCAGTTCACCAAATGTGGAATCTGTACTGTTGTGAGAGAGGAGAAAATTGTAGAATAAGGTTAGCGAATGAAAATAAATGCTTCAAGTTAAACAGCACTTTAAAAATGTAGTGCAACAAAGAAAAGAAATCTGTTCAGTGACAGTCTGATGGCCTCTTAGGCAGTCTTGGACTAAACTCTAGTTCAGATGAATCAAAGTTTGGAGTTTATTTTTAAATTGTAATATACATAAATCTAGTCTGCCAGGAAATGTTCTGCTGGATTGGGGGGGGAGGGAAATATATAATTTGTGAATCCTTTTACTAAAATCAAGTTTCATTCATTCATTGAGTCTGCCTGGACAGCTGAATTAAAATAAATATAGTGTGCCAGATGGCTGGAAGCAATAGGACAGCAAATATGATAAACCACAAGAAATAAACAGAGGTTGACAACTGGGCTCCAATACTAAATTATAGCTTTTCTCACCCCCTTATCACACTCCACCCACTCCTACAGATTTTTAGAAATTTTATACATATATAAATAGATATATTTAATGTGTGCGTGTTATGTATATAATATAATACACACAGATCTCTCTCTCTCTCATGATTGAAAGAGGAATTCAGCAAAATGCAAACTAAATAAAAATGGTTTTTTGAAGGCTTGGTTTAGACTGAAGAGAGAAATTAAATTAAAACAGCATAGAAACTAGGGAAACCATCATTCAATTTATATCAGGACACCATATTTCAATTGTAGGGTCAGTCATGTGAAATCTTCCAGTCTAGGAACAGGATAGACCTAATATATTGACCATTACAAAATAGTTAAAAAGCTGTTGTATTGAGAACCGTACGAATGTTTTAAGTGACCTGGTGTGTCTTAGACTAGTATCAACTAGGCAAAAGTGAGGACTGCAGATGCTGGAAACCAGAGTTTAGATCAGAGCGGTGCTGGAAAAGCACAGCACGTCAGGCAGCATCTGAGAAGCAGGAAAATCGACGTTTCGGGCAAAAGCCCTTCATCAGGAATAGACTATTCTTGATGAAGGGCTCATGCCCGAAACGTCGATTCTCCTGGTCCTTGGATGCTGCCTGACCTGCTGCACTTTTCCAGCAACACATTCTCAGCTTAGACTAATATCAGCAGAGTGTCTTTCAGTAAGCAGACGAGAATAATGGTAACTACTTCGAGAGACATTCCAAATAAACTGCATGAATCTAAAGTGGGTGGAGGGACACACAGAAACTTGGGTGCATAGATCCATAAATCACTGAAGATGGCAGGAGAGATTAAAATCATGGTTAAAGCATACAATCCTTAGGCTTTATAAATAGGGTCATAGAATACAAGAGAGAGGATGTTAGGTCAAACCTTGCTTATTCAATCTTATTCCCAGAGGTACTACCTTTCCATTTTTATCTTACTCATGGGGCCATTGAGAAATGTTCAGTAAAATAAGTTGATAAAAAATTATTTTGCTATTATCAAAACAACAAAAATGTATACTTTTCTGAGAAGTGTCATGCTGGAATAGCGCAGCAGGTCAGGCAGCATCCAAGGAGCAGGAGATTCGACGTTTTCAGGAATGATGATGGGCTTATGCTTGAAACGTCGATTCTCCTGCTCCTTGGATGCTGCCTGACCTGCTGTGCTTTTCTGGCACCACACTCTCGACTCTGATCTCCAACATATGCAGTCCTCACTTTCTCCCACTTGTCTGAGAAGATTAATTTAGGTGGCTACACCAAATTGGTCGGTGCAAACACTTACTCCTAGGGCTGGGAGGTTTGGAGATAATATCATAGAAGTGCAAGACACTGCAAGAGTACTGAGAAAATGATTACTTCCCAGACAGTCCATCTGATCCAAGTCGTGCTGCCTACAACTCATTCGTTTTGACCCTTTCCCAACCCACTCTGTCATCTTGACTCCTTTAAAGATGGAAACTGTACAAGTGGAAGAGTTTTGTGTTCTCATCTCATTGTGATTCACTAGTGTCAGTCTTCAGGCCCCGGGCTGAGTGAAGCCACTGACCTTCACACTGCTCACTCCTCTTCTAATCACAGACTGGTTCTTGATCCTTTAGAGGAGGAATCTCTGATTGAAGGTCAGCTCCACTTGACTGTACTCAGAACAGTAATCTGAGGGGTGGATGGAAAGATTTGGTGGGCCACACTCTCACCTGCAGGGTATATGATGGCAGCGGATAGGATGCTCCAGTTGGAGCTCGTCTGCTCCACCTGCTCCTCTTCATTTTTTCTCTTTTACTTGCTCCCAGTGTTTATTTTTCCTCCTTTTGTTCCCCCCTTCAACTCCCAGTCTCTGGCAACCTTCGGCAAGGAGCGATGATCCCTGCTCTCCAGCAAGCAATGATTCCCAGCCTCCGAAGACTATTCCCGGCCTCCAATGAGCAATGATCCCCTGCATCCGGTGAGTGACAATTCCTGGTCTGGTGCAGTGGCGCCCTGACATGGCATGGCATGGCATCCTCCTGGCCTGGTGCAGTGGCCTCCTGCAGCAGACTCCCAGCATGGCATAGCGACAGCGACCTTCCAGGCTCCTATGGCAGGCCCCGGCGTGGCATGGCAACCTTGAAGCCTCCTACCATTGGGGCCTCCTACTGTGGCGTAGCATCCTCCTGGCCTGGCACTGCGGCCTCCTACAACATCCCCTCAGCATGGCAACCTCCCAGCTTCCTACCATAGGGGCCTCCTGGCATGGCGTGGTGGCCTCCCAGCAAAGTTGTTGCTGGTGCAGTGTGGTGTCAGTGCTTGGTGTGGATTGGAAACTACGTACTAATGTGGTCTGCTGTACTGAACTCCTTTCTATAATTCTGGACATTTTATTTCTGTATTGTCTAAGACCTTTTAACAAAAGAAACTTTGCCTAGGTACTTTTGTACCTAGGTTGGTGCTGCAATTGGCAACTTATAATTTTCTCACTTTACTCATTGAGTATATGTGACAATAGAGGCTATTCTAAACTATTTTAAAATATGCTGGACAGCCTAGTGTAAAGCTTGTATAAAACACTGGATCATCCTCAAAAAGAGTATTGCATCTAGTACTGGGTACCACACTTTAGGAAAGATATGAAAACATTATAGAGTGCAGAAAAAAAAAATCACAGGAATGAAGAATGATATGGCAGGCAGACAGATAGGAGAGATCACAACTGTTTTTCTTGGAAAAAAGTGAAAACTGAAAGAAGAATTTGCAGACTTTTGTGAAATCATAAAGGGCTGTACAGAGTAAATAAGGAAAAGAATTGTTCTGACTGGTGGAAGGCCGGGGAATGAGAGGACACAGATTCAAGATAATTGACAAAGGAGGCAATGGAAACATGGAGAAAAGCACTCTTTGAGGGGAACTGGATTACTGTCGGAAAAAGGCATCATCACAGGGAAAAGACACTGGAAGAGTTGCTCACATGGATAGCCAGCACAGATAATAATGGGTTAAATGACTTGCTTTTGTGTTGTAACTGTTCTGTGATGTGTGAAGATCATCCAAATTCTCGTGTCATGACAGCATTTATCTTTAGCATAATATTAACAATTGACAAAATTAACTTCTCTAAAATCCCAGGAGCTCCACTGGAATTGGTGCAAAGTCAAGATAATATGACATAACTGAATAAATTGATAAATCTGTGCCACAGAATTTCTGTGCATCTAGGGTCAAATGGCAACCCAACACCCAAGATGTAATATTAACTCCAAGGTCAACTCTTCTTCTTTTAAATTTCTTCAGTCAGATTTTTGGACTTATCATTTGGTTAATGATACCACTGCTTGGCTTGCTCAATCCCTCTGTGCCTTTTGAAATAAATGAGCAATTTCCCAAAGGTTTTCCTCCATGATCCCCTTCTTTGAAAGTGCCTTCAACTAGCTGAACTCCTATCCACACCAGTACATGTCCAACAATGATTTCACAGAGTTAACATCCCTAGTTCAATTGATTTTCTTTGGAACTCAAAATTATTTCGCTTTTTAAAAAAAATCATTCATGGGATCTGAGCTTTGCTGGCTAGGCCAGCAATTCTTGCCTATGCCTATTTGCCTGGAGGACAGTTAAAAGTCAATCACATCTAAAGCACAATTAGATCAGATCAGCTCAGCTAAAGGCAGTTCACTCCCCGAAAGGTTATTAATGAATCAGATCGGGTGTTTTTCCCAAAAATTAACAACAGTTTCATGATCATAGGTACATAAAATTCAGAGAACATGACAATCTATGAGTTTGAAATTGGTTTTAAAATTTAAAATTTTGAAAACAAGAAAACAGGCTACTACCCTTACATTGTTAGCTCAACATTAAGCAATTCTTCCTTAAGACTTTACCCATCTGATTGATTTTCTACTTCCAGAAAGCTGAAAAAAACGTATATTTTTATTAAGAGCTTCCACCTTAGAGGTAGCTTCAGGCCATTCTATATCCAGCAAGTTGCTCCACCGATTCTGTTGACAACTGTAACAAATTGCACCACAGCAACTGAACAGCCCACAATATTCTCAGTCAAACAATCCAGAACATTCTTATAAGCAATAACTTGCCCTATCTCCCATAATTTACAGATCCTTTAAAATATTCCATTACTAAAAAATAATGATCAGTTCTTCCTTGGGATAGTCCCAATATGTTTTGCGAAATCAGTCTGTTAGTTGTTGAGATATGCTATTTCCAAACAAATAGGCTAATGGGCAAAAGCATTACCTTTGATTTGGAGATAATAAAAAGCTGGTTCCAGTAAAAATAGTCATGAAGCTTTTAGATTGTGGTTTAAAAACCAGCAGTTATATAGATTACCTCTCTTCAAAACTCTAATTGGTACGGGCTGAATCATACCTCTCATGGAGTTCAAAGTTAGGGACATTGTAGGTCTTGGTCATGCTGTCAGACAGTATGTTACCCATCCAATCCTGAACCTAATATTATAAAATTGGTTTGCAATTTTGTATTTGAAGCCCCTCACTTTTAACAGGAACCTTATTCAATGCCTGAATCTCCAGTGCCAATCTTGTGGTTTAAAGAGTTCAGCTTGATTTTTAAGATTTCAATCCTGTGTCCCATCCTTTTTTGTGCTTTTGGTGGCTGAAGTTTCTTTATTGATTTAAGAAGTTGGTGGCGTGAGTTCACTCTATATCAAGTATCCCAATCAAGCTTTAAATCCACCATTAACTCCATTCTAACTTGGTTAAACTAACAAAGACTGCTTGGCAAACTACTCCATGCACCAGACAATTTTAGAGCTACTTTAAATAAATACCAAGACAGTTCCATGTGAGGGTATCAACTACGTATTGGAAAGACAGGTAACACTGTCGTTTGTTCCAGTACAAAAGCCATGCCCTATGCACTGACCCTATTCTACTTTTTGATGATTGTCTGACGATGCACTGGTCTGTTCATAACCTTGGCATGATAATTAATTCCACATGAGCGTCAACTGACATATCAGCACTAAGATTACCTACTTCCATTGTACTAACATCATCTGACCTCTACCATTGCCTCAACTCATCTATTGCTTCAACACTCATTCATATATTTTGTTAGTTCGAAATTTGACTACTCCAAAAATGACCCTGATCAGCCTTTTATCTTCTAACATCCATAAACGTATCATCATCAAAAACCCTGGAATACTAAAATCCAGATTTAAGAAAGGCACGGGTAGTTTTGTCATTGGCAATGACAACAGTATCTGAGTATACAGTGGTTGGACAGGTAGTCTCCAATATTCAAGGAAGGTGTTGAAGATATTGGATTGCATATAGCTGTACTTAGAACAGTCCATTTACATTCATAATAGAACAGAGTTGTGGTCTCAAGAATAACTAATCAGCATTTCTAATTGGATGTAAGGCCAATTGGACAGGAAGATGGTTAATTTAAAAAAAATTAAAAATAGGGAGCATGCAGGAAATTGTAGTCTGACATTGACAGCAAGGAAAATGTTCAAGTCAATTATAAAATATCATAATAGCAGAATACTTGTAAAATAGTGACAGGTTTGGACAGTCAGTATGGGTTTATGAAAGGGAAATCTTGTGCAATAAACCTACTGGAACTTTGAGCAGTGGATTATTATATAAAAGGCAATAGATTAGGAAAGGAGACCTGCAACAAGATTGCAATGAGACTGGGTGCCCTTTTACACCAGTCAATCGCAAAGTAAGAAGACAAATGATATGTTGGGCTTCATGGTGACTGGATTCAAGTACAGGCGCAGGGATGTCTTGCAGCAATAGTACGCGGCTTTGGTGAGACCACACCTTGAGTATTGTGTGCAATTTTGGACATCATATCTGAGGATGGATGTTTTGGCTAGTTTCAGTAGGTTGAAGGGCCTTTTTTATGCTGACTCTATGCTTGTCAGTTAGCCAGCTTAGAAAGTGAGACTCAGGAATACACACTAAACTATATTTTAACAGCTGCTTTTCAACAGGAAGTTTAAAAAAATTGATTCATAACAATAGAACCAAAATGCATGCTCTTTTCTCCATATGTCTTATTATCTCTCAAAAGACAGATCCAGCGAAAAGAAACTGAGGAAAAATAACAATTCAACAACTATACAGTTGTAGATTCAAGTTTCACTCTCACACCTCAAAGACTTGAAGGCTTTTTACTTTGCATAGCTTTATTCTCCCTGTCTGTCAAACTTTCTTCTTTTTAAATTTCATTACCTGTTTTTGTGTGTGTTTCTGATGTTGGAGTTTATGATTTTTTTTCTCAGCGTGAGTTGGTAATAAAGTTCCATCATCTTTCACTTCAGAAAATTTCACAATTCCTTGATTTTGATGTGGTTAACCAAATTTCAGTTGATGTGTGGCAGATGTGTGCTAAGAAGAGTTTTAAAAATATTTACTGTGACTAAGAGAGGGTTAAAAAGGGATCCAATTCATCCTCCTGTCACTACAAGCATCAAAGCTGAAGCCTGACAGAGTCAACAAGCCTGCTCAAGCAAGGCAGCCACACTAGCCAATGGCAAAAAAAAACTTGACAGGAGCAGGCAAGCAGGGGTTCAACTCAAAAGCTTCAGATAAAATGGGACTAAGTATAAAGGAATGGTAGGAATGGAGTAGGGCGTTGGAAGGACCCTAGTGAAAGGAGGTTTAAAAAAAAAGATGCAGAAGGGAGAAACACAGTGGATGATTTGAGGTGCTAGGAAGGGAGAAAGGACAGTAAATTGAATCAGGGGTGGTAGAAGGTGAAGGAGATCTGTATGTCGTGGGATCAAGGGAAAGGACAGGAATCTCAAGGGAGATAATGGAACGGATGATAGTGACAGGCAGAGATCGAAGGAGGACAGAGAGGATGCCAAAGAAAAAGGCTATTTCTGATGATGTTGGGCAAAGTATAAGTAAATAAATTAAATAAAACATTTACAAACATCATTTCTACATCAGCTTTCAAAAAAAGGTTTCACAGAGAAAGTGCAGTCCAAAGGGAGGAGCCCTGAGATTTGGTTGCATGTGTTCCTGCACAATACAAACATACCCAACTGATGGATTTGAAACAGAAATTGAAAAATGCACGAGCACTGTAAATGAAGGGAAGTGCTCACTGCAAAACAAAATGAGCAAGCTCTATGATATCCTAACATCAACTTCCCACCACGTCCTACACTTTACTGAATTCTTAAAAGAAGAGTCCCACGGCTCACCAGTAGCGGTGAAAGTATTGGTGGCGAGGGATTATTCCACATGCAGCTATGCAAAAGCATTCACAGGCCAATGCATCTGAAAGTTAAGGACACAGGATGAAACTGGTATGCAGGCTACAGATTCCAAGGTTGTAAGACTGTATTACAGGGAATAAAGGAGGCCTCCAAGAACTGAATTGTTTTCCATGCATGTGGCAATTTGCTCAACGTAAACATCTTTTACATAGTACAATGAAGCGGTAAATCGATCAGAGAGGATGCAACACACCGCAATGATGATTGGGCAGATTTTCACTCAACACACGAGTGGCCAAGTAATGGGTAGCATGTCTAGTCAAGGTCTCAAGTGGAAAACAAATACATCATTTCTTATATTTCCTCACAGTTGTTTAACTTAACCCAGAAACTGTACCAGATTTGCCAAGGTTAAAGAAGAGGAAAATGCCCAGTGCTAAAAGATTCAGAGACATTACGTTCAGGAGACTGCAGCTGTATATGAATAAGCAGTATATGTAGGGAACCAGTGGCTTCACTGGTTAGGCAATGTACTAAGAGAATGTGTACAGATCACAGGAATATTATGACACAGCCTTTTTCTCCCAATGTGCCTACACTGGCTTTTCAAACAAGCATCATTACCTAGTGTCAATCTCCTACATTTCCTTGGTACCTTTTGCACATTATTTTTATCTAGATAACCAAGCAATGCCTTCTTGAATGCCTCAATTGAACTTGCCTCAACTACACTTCCAGACAGTGCATTTAATACTCAAGCTACTCACTGAATGAAAGCTCCTCACTTCAGTTGCAGCTTTTATAAAGCATTTTAAATCTAGAATCTATTTTCTTGCTCCTTTTGAGTGAGAACAGTTTCCCCTATTTACTCTATCCAGCCCACTCAAGATTTTGAAAACTTTTGTCAGATCACTTCTTAGGCTTCTTCTCTCCAAGAGGAACAGTCCCAAATTCTTCAATCTTCCTCATAACAGGACTTTCTTGTCACTGGAACCATTCTTGTAAATCATTCCTGTACTCTCTCCAATGCATTCACATCCTTCCTATAACGTGACACCAGTACCAAAGGCACTGCAGCAACTGCAGATGAGTGAAAGTGCTGAAGATATCTCCACATGACTAGAGATACTGTCACCTCCATCTGACACCTCCTACAGGTAGATCGACATTCGTGTGACTAGGATGGTAAATCTATACCTGTAACACTGAAGATCAGTGGTATTGAATTTCCCAGTCACTTGTTCCTTTCACACCTCTATGACAACACATGTCCCAACCTGCAGCAAGGTACTCTAGCTGTTGGAATTGCAGTTATCGGTGGATTCCTTCAGGTTTAAGGAGTCATCAACTGCAAGCATGTGGCACTTAGAAATCCAGGGGATCATTCTACCAATTCTTCAACAAGTGGGGATTTCTCTCCAAGGTTCAGCTCATTTGTGACCACAGGCAACAAGCCTTGCAGGTATGCACCCACTATCCATGGAGCTGTCATGATACTTTCATTCTACACAGCTCTTAGGTTCCTTGATTGTTTGTTCCACTGCATCAAATTTACAGCTGGCTCATGGGGGATGAGCAGTATTCCCAGAAGATATGGCTAATGATGCCAGTGTTCAACTCTCAGTCTGATGCTAAGCAGAGCTACAATGCTGCCCAAGCATTTAATCAGGCCATCATTGAACAAACAATTGGTCTTCTGAAGATGCACTTCCATTGCCTGGATCACTCAAGAAGAGCACATTAGTACTCCCCAGACACAGACAAATTTATTGCGAATGTTCTTCTGCAGAGGAAAATAAACATCAAGAGACATTGCGCATGGGAAGATGAGGACTATGCCTGCATTGATACATGCAAGTAAAGATATCAATCCCCAGGATTATGATGTCCGTATGGTAAGAAAAATAGATACTTTAAGGGTTTTGAATGAAAAGTGTTCTATGCCATCAGAAAACTACAAGTGATGAAAACCAATCAGGTATTATAGGCTGAGTGTGTCTGAGGTACTTGTGAGATTCATCACAAAACAATCTTTTACGCTTGTGTCCCTTTGCTTTGCAAACTTTTGGTCAAAAGATATCTGAAGAATATGTTCTACTAAATGTGAAGACAGGTAGGTGTGCTGATGATGCATGAACTGCTGAGTTTTGTGGCTCCTTTTATGTTTTAAGCTTAATGACTAACGGATATATGAGGAGTACTGTGATACAACTTGTTTTACATCTGTATTAGCAGAGCAATGAAGTGACAGTCACATTTTGCCCAACACATCTGCTAAAGATTCCTTGTATCCAATTTTGTTTGACAGCTCTGTGCAGTGACTGCAATGCTAACAGGTCAAGGGGCATGAAGCATCAAGCAGGACATGTGTTGACTTAGTGCACATCATTCATCCACTTGCTAAACTGGAGCAGGTTTTCCCGAGCCATCCATTGGATGCTACCTCCAAAACCATCTCTGCCAGGTTGCCTGCATAGTCAGGATGGCCTTCTGTTACCATCCTTGGAAAAAGCAGTGCCCTTCTCTTCTGGAGTTTTTAAGAGGAAGCATCACTAGGGCAATGTACATAATTTATCTGGCCTCTGGCATCTTAGGGTGATGAACAGAGATCGATTCTCCTGGATTGTAGAGATGAAGAGCTGTTCAGTTGTGCTTTAAGTATGGTTTTTGGAAGGCCCTGATGGGTTAGGGCAGGGGTGTGTATAATTCCTATCTGCCTGCTCATAAAATTTGATCTTTTACACATTATATAATCAATGAAGATTTAATTGCATGAGAAAATCCATCCATGAGCAGAAGCCCTTCCACCTTTTGGCTGACCTTCACCCATAGACTCGAGAAAAAGATTCCACCCCGGTACCAATTTGGGTTTATATTACAAGTATGACTTGAGGCTTCTAGGCGCCATTCAATGTTACCGACTTGAATGACTGAGCTTTATTGTCACATGTACTCAAACGAGTAGAGTGAAAAGTTTACAATTCACCACTCTCGGTATCATCTTAGGTGCAAGATACCTAGATACACATACTTAAGTATTTTGTATAAAATAGAAAAAATAAATATGGGTTAGACCGAAGGGTCTGTTTCCAAGCTGTACATCTCTATGACTCTAAGAAACCTGGCATAACAATAAAAAGAAAGAATTGTAAAAATAAAAAGACACAATTTACAGCAGGGACTCACCTCCCTGTGACAGCCTCGCCTCCATTCCCAACCAATTCCATCCAAGTAAATTTAAAAGGTATTTCAGAAAGTTTTTTTAAAGAAGCTTTTAAAAACAAACAAAAAAGAAGAAAGGAAAAAAATGGTCAGAGCAGACAAGCTCCGGAGCGGGAGCCTTACTCTGCGCAATCTTGGATGAGCTTCCTTAATATTAATGTGTCACACTGTACAATGATTCATGTTGGCATCTGTGTAGCAAACAATATCTGTAATTTAAAGTTAATTACACAGATCAACATTATACTATCTGATTGTGTTTTATGAACACACAATTTCTTACATCTGGCACCTTGTTTATTTTTTATGTTTGAATCAGAAGCAATGTAACATGATTTCCTCTAGTGAACCCTTTTAATATTCCTTAAGTAGCTACTTGGGTCTTCATAAAATTTAATCTAAATAAAAGATTTACAAGGATGTTGCCAGGGTTGGAGGATTTGAGCTATAGGGAGAGGTTGAATATTCTGGGGCTATTTTCCCTGGAGCATTGGAGGCTGAAGGGTGACCTTATAGGGGTTTATAAAATCATGAGGGGCACGGATGGGATAAATCCACAAAGTCTCTTCCCGGGGGTGGGGTGCCCGGAACTAAAGGGCACATGTTTAGGATGAGAGGAGGACGATATAAAAAGGGATCAAAGCAGCAACTTTTTCATGGAGAGGGTGGTACGTGTATGGAATGAGCTGCGAGGAAGTGGTTGAGGCTAGTACAATTGCAACATTAAAAGACATCTGGATGGGTATATGAATAGGAAGGGTTTGGAGGGATATGGGCCAGGTGCTGGCAGGTGGGACTAGATTGGGTTGGGATATCTGGTCGGCATAGACGAGTTGGACCAAAGGGTCTGTTTATGTGCTGTACACCTCTATGACTCCATAAAGCTTTACACAATTTATTTTTTAAAAAAAACTTTTTTCACAATTATACAACACCCTGAACAATGTTCTCGACCCCAAATATCATTAGTACAGAGCTTATCATAAAGATAGATCCTTGTGAACATAACTTCAGGCAAAGGAGGCCATATTCCCAGACCTGTCAACAGTTATTTTATTTTCATGTCTTGTGCTGATTCGTGTTTTCACTTTCTCCCCAACATGCTTACAATGAGGAGACTCACTGTTCAATAATCCCAACAATTGGAAACAAGTAAAAATGTAATGGGATAATATTTACTTGCTTGGAGGAGCACAACTATGACAACACTCAATAAGGTCAACTGTATACTGAATAACATGGTTCACTTCACCAGCAACCTTCCACAGTGACTGAATAGTATATTATTTGCAGGATGCAGGAAACAACCTTGGACTCTGCCAGAAATACAGCCTAAATCAGTGCAGCATTGTGTACTTAACAAGTCCCAGGAGGAGACCAGCATAGTGGAGGCAATCCTGGCACTTACCCTGGAGTAGATTTGTGCTAGTGCGGATCAGACTGGGGCTTGAAGTGGAACAGAGTCAGCTGTTGGTCTGGGGTCCGGCATGGGCAGTCATAGTGTGTGCAGAGGCCCTGTACTAAGCTGCTACATTGTAATGTCTATTTAAATTCCTCACCTTAATGTAATGTCCTATTTTTAACATTATTTTTTCAAATTTAAGTAATGCAACTACTTTTATTCCTCTGCTGTATCCTAGAATTGTACCTGGGTACTTGTATTTAAAGATATCACCATAAGAAGGCACACATTGGAAACGTTTTACACTGTACTCCTACAATGGAGTACACGTAACAATAAAAGGATGTGTATTGTATTGATCTCCTTCCGACCCAAAGAGGTGCACAGGGTCACCATCACTCCCACATTTCTTTTCAAGTCATAAATCATTCTGACTTGTTGTCCCTTCACTGTCACGGCTCAAAATCCTAGAATATCTTATCCAACAACCCTGTCGGGAAGATAGAACTGGAGTGGTTCAACAGTGGTACCTTTTCATGGGGCCATGGGAAGTTTGGAGAGTAAGAACATCTCTAATGACTCTAAATAACCAGCTGCTGTGCCTACATTCCACAAGTTACTTTCAAATTCTTTTCATGTCAAACCTGACGTTGACAATGAAGGAAAGAAAAAAACAATCAAACAATAAAATCTGGAAAATGCCTGGCATGGGTCCAGACTGCTCTTGTACATCTTAAACGTTAATTCCAGCTCGGACCAGTACCAGTTATTTCCAAGTTTCACCTTTCTGTTGCCTAAATCAGTAAACACCATCAGGCTGGTTCTCAACTGGTGTCCCCTCCAGTCGGTTTGGATTTACATTCCACACTTTTAGAAGCGATTTTAACCACAACACCGTCGCCTGAAAGACTTCAGGACATAGGAAGTCCCTTTTTAAACAGAGGAAGTTAATGCAGTGACGGCCCCATTGAGGTTCCCGAGGGCCCTGATGGACAGAGTCTACCCTGAGTGACCATCCCCACCGCCCACACTCACTCTGACAGCTCCTCCCGCCGCTCCGGCACTTCCTGGCAGCGCGCAGGCGCGCAGGGCCCACTGCACGCCGGGACTCACCCCCGTTTCCCCACCAATCACAGGGCGGCCCGCACGGGAAAGACTACAACTCCCGGCAGCAACCGCGGCGGACAGGGCATTGTCGGGAAGGGGGGGTCGGGGTCGGGGTCGGGGTCGGGGTCGGGGTCGGGGTCGGGGTCGGGGTCGGGGTCGGGGTCGGGGTCGGGGTCGGGGTGGGGTGGGGTCGGGGTCGGGGTGGGGGTGGGGTCGGGGTCGGGGTCGGGGACGGGGTGGGGTCGGGGACGGGGTGGGGTCGGGGACGGGGTGGGGTCGGGGACGGGGTGGTGTCGGTGTCGGTGTCGGGGTCGGGGTCGGGGTCGGGGTGGGGTCGGGGTCGGGGTCGGGGTGGTGTCGGGGTCGGGGTGGGTGTCGGGGTCGGGGTCGGGGACGGGGTGGTGTCGGGGTCGGGGTCGGGGACGGGGTCGGGGTCGGGGACGGGGACGGGGTCGGGGACGGGGTGGGGTCGGGGACGGGGTGAGGTCGGGGACGGGGTGGGGTCGGGGACGGGATGGGATGGGGTCGGGGACGGGGTGGGGTCGGGGTCGGAAGGGGGAAAGGGTGGGAAGGGGGAAAGGGTGGGGGCTGGGAAGGGGGAAAGGGTGGGGGGGGGGAAGGGGGGAAAAGGGGTGGGGGGAAGGGAGGAAAAGGGCTGGGGTTGGGGGGGGAAAAGGGGTGGGGTTGGGGGGGGGAAAGGGGTGGGGTTGGGGGGGAAGGGGGGAAAAGGGGTGGGGGGAAAGGGGGGGAAAAGGGGTGGGGGGAAAGGGGGGGAAAAGGGGTGGGGGGAAAAGGGGTGAGGGGTGGGGGGAAAGGGGGGGAAAAGGGGTGGGGGGTGGGGGGGAAAAGGGGTGGGGGGGAAAAGGTGGGGGGTGGGGGAAGGAGGGGAAAAGGGTGGGTTGGGGGGGAAGGGGGGAAAAGGGGTGGGGGGAAAGGGGTGGGGGGAAAGGGGTGGGGGGGAAGGGGTGGGGGGAAAGGGGGGAAAGGGGTGGGGGGAAAGGGGGGAAAGGGATGGGGGGAAAGGGGTGGTGTGGGGGGGAAAGGGGGAAAAGGGGTGGGGTGGGGGGGGAAGGGGTGGGGGTGGGGGGGAAAAGGGGTGGGGGTGAAAGGGGGGAAAGGGGTGGGGGGAAAGGGGTGGTGTGGGGGGGAAAGGGGGAAAAGGGGTGGGGTGGGGGGGAAGGGGTGGTGTGGGGGGAAAAGGGGGGAAAAGGGGTGGGGTGGGGGGGAAAGGGGTGGGGGGGAAAAGGGGTGGGGCGGGGGGGAGGGGGGAAAAGGGGTGGGGGGGAAGGGGGGAAAAGGGGTGGGGGGGAAAGGGGGGAAAGGGGTGGGGGGGGAACGGGGGGAAATGGGGGGGAAAAGGGGTGGGGGGTGGGAGGGGGGAAAGGGGTGGGAGGTGGGGAAAGGGGGAAAGGGGGAAAAGGGGTTGGGGGGAAGGGGGGAAAAGGGGTGGGGGGGGAGGGGGGAAAAGGGGTGGGGGGTGGTGAAAGGGGGAAAAGGGGTTGGGGGGAATGGGGGGGAAAAGGGGTGGGGGGGAAGGGGGGAAAAGGGGTGGGGGGGGAAGGGGGGAAAAGGGGTGGGGGGGAGGGGGGAAAAGGGGTGGGGGGGAGGGGGGAAAAGGGGTGGGGGGTGGTGAAAGGGGGAAAAGGGGTTGGGGGGGAGGGGGGAAAAGGGGTGGGGGGTGGTGAAAGGGGGAAAAGGGGTTGGGGGGAATGGGGGGAAAAGGGGTGGGGGGGGAAGGGGGAAAAGGGGTGGGGGGGGGAAGGGGGAAAAGGGGTGGGGGGAAGGGGGGAAAAGGGGTGGGGGGAAGGGGGAAAAGGGGTGGGGGGAAAGGGGGAAAAGGGGTGGGGGGGAAAGGGGTGGGGGGGGGGAAAGGGGGGAAAAGGGGTGGGGGGAAAGGGGTGGTGTGGGGGGGAAAGGGGGAAAAGGGGTGGGGTGGGGGGGAAGGGGTGGTGTGGGGGGAAAGGGGGGAAAAGGGGTGGGGTGGGGGGGAAAGGGGTGGGGGGGAAAAGGGGTGGGGCGGGGGGGAGGGGGGAAAAGGGGTGGGGGGGAAGGGGGGAAAAGGGGTGGGGGGGAAAGGGGGGAAAGGGGTGGGGGGGGAACGGGGGGAAATGGGGGGGAAAGGGGGGAAAAGGGGTGGGGGGTGGGAGGGGGGAAAAGGGGTGGGAGGTGGGGAAAGGGGGAAAGGGGGAAAAGGGGTTGGGGGGAAGGGGGGAAAAGGGGTGGGGGGGGAGGGGGGAAAAGGGGTGGGGGGTGGTGAAAGGGGGAAAAGGGGTTGGGGGGAATGGGGGGGAAAAGGGGTGGGGGGGAAGGGGGGAAAAGGGGTGGGGGGGGAAGGGGGGAAAAGGGGTGGGGGGGAGGGGGGAAAAGGGGTGGGGGGTGGTGAAAGGGGGAAAAGGGGTTGGGGGGGAGGGGGGAAAAGGGGTGGGGGGTGGTGAAAGGGGGAAAAGGGGTTGGGGGGAGAGGGGGGAAAAGGGGTGGGGGGTGGTGAAAGGGGGAAAAGGGGTTGGGGGGAATGGGGGGAAAAGGGGTGGGGGGGAAGGGGGAAAAGGGGTGGGGGGAAGGGGGGAAAAGGGGTGGGGGGAAAGGGGGAAAAGGGGTGGGGGGGAAAGGGGGAAAAGGGGTGGGGGGGAAAGGGGGAAAAGGGGTGGGGGGGAAAGGGGTGGGGGGGGAAAAGGGGTGGGGGGAAAGGGGGGAAAAGGGGTGGGGGGAAAGGGGGGAAAAGGGGTGGGGGGGAAGGGGGAAAAGGGGTGGGGTGAAGGGGGGAAAGGGGTGGGGGGAAGGGGGGAAAGGGGTGGGGGGAAAGGGGAGATAAGGGGTGGGGTGGGGGGGGAAAAGGGGTGGGGGGAAAAGGGGTGGGGTGTGGGGAAGGGGGGAAAGGGGTGGGGGGGAAGGGGTGGGGGAAAAAGGGGTGGGGTGGGGGGGAGAAAGGGGGGGAAAGGGGTGGGGGGGGAAGGGGGGGAAAAGGGGTGGGGTGGGGGGGGGGAAGGGGGGGAAAAGGGGTGGGTGGGTGGGGGGGGGAAAGGGGTGGGGGGGGGAAGGGGTGGGGGGGGGGAAAGGGGGGAAAAGGGGTGGGGGGAAAGGGGGGAAAAGGGGTGGGGGGGAAGGGGGGAAAAGGGGTGGGGGGGGAAGGGGGAAAAGGGGTGGGGGAGGGAAGGGGGAAAAGGGGTGGGGGGGAAGGGGGAAAAGGGGTGGGGGGGAAGGGGGGAAAAGGGGTGGGGGGGAAGGGGGGAAAAGGGGTGGGGGGGGAAGGGGGAAAAGGGGTGGGGGAGGGAAGGGGGAAAAGGGGTGGGGGGGGAAGGGGGAAAAGGGGTGGGGGGGGAAGGGGGAAAAGGGGTGGGGGGAAGGGGGAAAAGGGGTGGGGGGGAAGGGGGGAAAAGGGGTGGGGGGGAAGGGGGGAAAAGGGGTGGGGGGGAAGGGGAAAAGGGGTGGGGGGGGAAGGGGGGAAAAGGGGTGGGGGGGGGAAGGGGGGAAAAGGGGTGGGGGGAAGGGGGGAAAAGGGGTGGTGGGGGGGAAGGGGGGAAAAGGGGTGGGGGGAAGGGGGGAAAGGGGTGGGGGGAAAGGGGAGATAAGGGGTGGGGTGGGGGGGAAAAGGGGTGGGGTGGGGGGGAAAAGGGGTGGGGGGGAAAGGGGTGGGGGGAAGGGGGGAAAAGGGGTGGTGGGGGGAAGGGGGGAAAAGGGGTGGGGGGAAGGGGGGAAAGGGGTGGGGTGGGGGGAAAAGGGGTGGGGGGAAGGGGGGAAAAGGGTGGTGGGGGGGAAGGGGGGAAAAGGGGTGGGGGGGAAGGGGGGAAAGGGGTGGGGGGAAAGGGGAGATAAGGGGTGGGGTGGGGGGAAAAGGGGTGGGGTGGGGGGAGAAAGGGGGGGAAAGGGGGGAAAAGGGGTGGGGTGGGGGGGGAAGGGGTGGGGGGGAAGGGGGGAAAAGGGCGGTGGGCGGGAAAGGGGGAAAAGGGGTGGGGTGGGGGGGGAAAGGGGTGGGGTGGGGGGGGAAAGGGGTGGGGGGAAAAGGGGGGGAAAGGGGTGGGGGGGGAAGGGGTAAAAGGGGTGGGGGGGAAGGGGGGAAAAGGGGTGGGGGGGGAAGGGGGAAAAGGGGTGGGGGGAAGGGGGGAAAAGGGGTGGGGGGGGAAGGGGGGAAAAGGGGTGGGGGGAAAGGGGGAGGAGGGGGGAAAAGGGGTGGGGGGGAAAGGGGAGATAAGGGGTGGGGTGGGGAGGGGAAAGGGGTGGGGGGGAAGGGGGGGAAAAGGGGTGGGGTGGGGGGGGGAAGGGGGGAAAAGGGGTGGGGTGGGGGGGGGAAGGGGGGAAAAGGGGTGGGGTGGGGGGGGAAAGGGGGGAAAAGGGATGGGGGAAAGGGGGGAAAAGGGGTGGGGGGGAAGGGGGGGAAAGGGGTGGGGGGGAAGGGGGGGGAAAGGGGTGGGGGGAAAGGGGGAAAAGGGGGAGGGGGGAAAGGGGGGAAAGGGGTGGGGGGGAAAGGGGGGAAAAGGGGTGGGGGGAAAGGGGGGAAAAGGGGTGGGGGGAAGGGGGGGAAAAGGGGTGGGGTGGGGGGGGGGGGAAGAAAGGGGTGGGGGGGAAGGGGGGAAAAGGGGTGGGGTGGGGGGGGGGAAAAGGGGTGGGGTGGGGGGGGGGAAGGGGTGGGGGGAAGGGGGGGAAAAGGGGTGGGGTGGGGGGGAAAGGGGGGGAAAAGGGGTGGGGTGGGGGGGGGAAAGGGGGGGAAGGGGGGAAAAGGGGTGGGGTGGGGGGGGGGAAAGGGGTGGGGGGAAGGGGGGGAAAAGGGGTGGGGTGGGGGGGGAAAGGGGGGGGAAGGGGGGGAAAAGGGGTGGGGTGGGGGGGGGAAAAGGGGTGGGGGGGAAGGGGGGGAAAAGGGGTGGGGTGGGGGGGGGAAGGGGGGGAAAAGGGGTGGGGTGGGGGGGGGAAAGGGGGGGAAAAGGGGTGGGGGGAAGGGGGGAAAAGGGGTGGGGGGAAGGGGGGAAAAGGGGTGGGGGGAAGGGGGAAAGGATTGGGGAAAGGGGGGGAAAGGGGTGGGGGAAAGGGGGGAAAAGGGGTGGGGGGAAGGGGGAAAAGGGTGGGGGGGGAAGGGGGGAAAAGGGGGTGGGGGGGAAAGGGGGAAAAGGGTGGGGGGAAAGGGGGGAAAAGGGTGGGTGGGGGGAAGGGGTGGGTGGGGGGGGGGGAAAAGGGGTGGGGTGGGTGGGTGGGAAAAAGGGGTGGGGTGGGGAAAGGGGGAAAAAGGGGTGGTGGGGAAAGGGGTGGGGGGAAAGGGGGTGGGGAAAGGGGGGAAAAGGGGTGGGGGGTGGGGAAAGGGGGTGGGTGGGGGGAAAGGGGGTGGGAGGTGGGGAAAGGGGAGAAGGGGTTGGGGGGGAAGGGGGAAAACGGGTGGGCGGAAGGGGGGAAAATGGGTGGGGGAGGGGGGAAAAGGGGTGCGGGGGGAAAGGGGGAAAAGGGGTGCGGGGAGAGGGGGAAAGGGGTGGGGGGCGGAAAGGGGGGGAAAGGGGTGGGGTTGGGGGGTGGACGGGGGGAAAAGGGGTGGGGGGAAAGGGGGGAAAAGGGGTGGGGGAAAGGGGGGAAAAGGGGTGGGGGGAAAAGGGGTGGGGAGAGGGTGAAAAGGGGTGGGGGGGCGAAAGGGGGAAAAGGGTTGGGTTTGGGGGAGTGGACGGGGGGAAAAGGGGTGGGGGGGAAAGGGGGAAAGGGGGGAAAAGGGGTGGGGGGGTAAGGGGGAAAAGGGGTGGGGGGGGAAGGGGGAAAAGGGGTGGGGTTGGGGGGGGGGCGGGGGGAAAAGGGGTGGGGGAAAGTGGTGGGGGGGGAAGGGGGGAAAAGGGGTGGGGGGGGGAAGGGGGGAAAAGGGGTGGGGGGGGGAAGGGGGAAAAGGGGTGGGGGGGGGAAGGGGGGAAAAGGGGTGGGGGTGGGGGGAAGGGGGGAAAAGGGGTGGGGGTGGGGGGGAAGGGGGGAAAAGGGGTGGGGGTGGGGGGAAGGGGGAAAAGGGGTGGGGGGGGGGAGGGGGGAAAAGGGGTGGGGGTGGGGGGAAGGGGGGAAAAGGGGTGGGGGGGGGAGGGGGGAAAGGGGTGGGGGGGGGGAGGGGGGAAAAGGGGTGGGGGGGAGGGGGGAAAAGGGGTGGGGGGGAAGGGGGAAAGGGTGGGTGGGAAAGGGGGAAAAGGGGTGGGGGGAAAAGGGGTGGGGGGAAAAGGGGTGGGGTTGCGGGGGATGGGGGAAAGGGGTGGGGGAAGGGGGAAAAGGGGTGGGGGTGGGAAGGGGGGAAAAGGGGTGGGGGGAAGGGGGAAAAGGGGTGGGGGGAAAGGGGGGGTGGGGGGAAAGGGGTGGGGGAAGGGGAAAGGGGTGGGGGGAAAGGGTGGTGGAAGGGGAAGGGGTGGGGAGGGGAAAGGGGGAAAAGGGGTGGGGGGGGAAAGGGGGGATAAGCGGGGGAGGGGGGGAAGGGGTGGGGGGGAAGGGGAAAGCGTTGGGGGGGGAAAGGGGTGGGGGGGGAAGGGGAAAGGGGAAGGGGAGGGGGGGGGAAGGGGGAAAAGCGGGGTGGGGGGGAAGGAAGGGGGAAAAGGGGTGGGGGGGGGGAAGGGGGGTAAAAGGGGTGGAGGGGGGGAAGGGGGTAAAGGGGGGGAGGGGGTAGGGGTAAAGGGGTGGGGGGGGGGTTGGGGGATAGGGTGTCGGGGGGGGGAGGGGGAAATGGGTGCGGGGGGGGGAGGGGTAAGGGTGGGGGGGGGAGGGGACTAGGGGTGGGGGAGGGGATGGGGGGTAAGGGTGGGGGGGGGTAGGGGGGTTATGGGGGTGGGGGGGTAGGGGGGTTATAGGGGGGGGGGGAAGGGGGGGGGGGTAGGGGGGTATTGGGGTTGGGGTAAGGGGGGGGGGGGGGTTGGGGGTTTGGGGGGGGGGGTAGGGGGATAGGGGGTTAGGGGGGGGGGGTAGGGGGTTTGGGGGTTTGGGGGGGGGGGGGGTTGGGGGTTTGGGGGGGGGGGGGGGTTGGGGTTTTGGGGGGGGGGGGGGGAGGGGGTTTGGGGGGGGGGGGGTTGGGGGTATGGGGGGGGGCGGGGGTTGGGGGGGAGGGGGAAAGGGTGGGGGGGGGAAGGGGGAAAGGGTGGGGGGGGGGAAGGGGGAAAGGGTGGGGGTGAAAGGGTGGGGGGGGGAAGGGGGAAAGGGTGGGGGTGAAAGGGTGGGGGGGGAAGGGGGAAAGGGTGTGGGTGAAAGGGTGGGGGGGAAGGGGGAAAGAGTGGGGGGGGGGGAAGGGGAAAAGGGTGTGGGGTGGGAAGGGGGAAAGGGTGGGGGGGGAAGGGGGAAATGGTGGGGGGGGGGGAAGGGGGAAATGGTGGGGGGGGGAGGGGGAAAGGGTGGGGGGGGGAGGGGGAAAGGGTGGGGGTGAAAGGGTGGGGGGGGGGAAGGGGGAAAGGGTGTGGGTGAAAGGGTGGGGGGGGAAGGGGGAAAGAGTGGGGGGGTGGGGTGGGAAGGGGGAAAGGGTGGGGGGGTAGGCTGGGAAGGGGGAAAGGGTGGGGGAAAGGGTTGGGTGGGAAGGGGAAAGAGTGGGGGGGTGGGGTGGGGTGGGAAGGGGGAAAGAGTGGGGGGTGGGGTGGGAAGGGGGAAAGAGTGGGGTGGGAAGGGGGAAAGAGTGGGGGGTGGGGTGTGGTGGGAAGGGGGAATAGGGGGGGTGGGGTGGGAAGGGGGAATAGGTGGGGGGGTGAGGTGGGATGGGGGAAAGGGTGGGGTGGGAAGGGGGAAAGGGTGGGGTGGGAAGGGGGAAAGGGTGGGGTGGGAAGGGGGGAAAGGGTGGGGTGGGAAGGGGGGAAAGGGTGGGGTGGGAAGGTGAAAGTGTGGGGGGTGGGGTGGGGGAAAGGGTGGGGTGGGAAGGGGGGAAAGGGTGGGGTAGGAAGGGGGGAAAGGGTGGGGTGGGAAGGGGGGGAAAGGGTGGGGTGGGAAGGGGGGAAAAGGGTGAGGTGGGAAGGGGTTGAAACTTTATTGCTGGAACAGCACAGCAGGTCAGGCAGCATCCAGGGAACAGGAGATTCGACGTTTCGGGCACAGGCCCTTCTTCTTCAGGGGTGGGAAGGGGGAATAGGTGGGGGGGTGAGGTGGGATGGGGGGAAAGGGTGGGGTGGGAAGGGGGGAAAGGGTGGGGTGGGAAGGGGGGAAAGGGTGGGGTGGGAAGGTGAAAGTGTGGGGGGTGGGGTGGGGGAAAGGGTGGGGTGGGAAGGGGGGAAAGCGTGGGGTAGGAAGGGGGAAAGGGTGGGGTGGGAAGGGGGGAAAGGGTGGGGTGGGAAGGGGGAAAGGGTGGGGGGGAAGGGGTGGGGTGGGAAGGGGGAAAGAGTGGGGGGTGGGGTGGGAAGGGGGGAAAGGGTGGGGTGGGAAGGGGGAAACGGTGGGGGTTTGGGGGGGGAAGAGGGAAAGGGTGGGGGGTTGTGGTGGGAAGGGGGAAAGGGTGGGAAGGGGGAAAGGGTGGGGGGGTAGGGTGGGAAGAGGGAAAGGGTGGGGGGGTAGGGTGGGAAGAGGGAAAGGGTGGGGGGGTAGGGTGGGAAGAGGGAAAGGGTGGGGGGGTGGGGTGGGAAGGGGAAAGGGTGGGATGGGGAAAGGGTGGGAAGAGGGAAAGGGTGGGGGGGGTAGGGTGGGAAGAGGGAAAGGGTGGGGGGGTGGGGTGGGAAGGGGGAAAGGGTGGGGGGTGGGGTGGGAAGGGGAAAGGGTGGGAAGGGGGAAAGGGTGGGAAGAGGGAAAGGGTGGGGGGGGTAGGGTGGGAAGAGGGAAAGTGTGGGGGGGTGGGGTGGGAAGGGGGAAAGGCTGGGAGGGTGGGGTGGGAAGGGGGAAAGGGTGGGGTGGGGTGGGAAGGGGGAAAGGGTTGGGGGGGTGGGGTGGGAAGAGGGAAAGGGTGGGGAGGTGGGGTGGGAAGGGGGGAAAGGGTGGGGGGTGGGGTGGGAAGGGGGGAAAGGGTGGGGGGGTGGGGTGGGAAGGGGGAGAAGGTTGGGGAGGTGTGGGGTGGAGGGGTGGGGTGAGAAGGGGGAAAGGGTGGGGTGGGGAAGGGGGGAAAAGTGGGGTGGGGAAGGGGGGAAAAGTGGGGTGGAGAGGGGGGAAAAGTGGGGTGGGGAAGGGGGAAAAGTGGGGTGGGTAAGGGGGGAAAGGGTGGGGGGGGGAAGGGGGGAAAACGTGGAGTAGGGAACGGGGGAAAGGTGGAGTAGGGAAGGGTGAAAAGGTGGAGTAGGGAAGGGGGGAAAAGGTGGAGTGGGGAAGGGGGGAAAAGGTGGAGTGGGGAAGGGGGGAAAAGGTGGGGTGGGGAAGGGGGGAAAAGGTGGGGTGGGGAAGGGGGGAAAAGGTGAGGTGGGGAAGGGGGGAAAAGGTGGGGTGGGGAAGGGGGGAAAAGGTGGGGTGGGGAAGGGGGGAAAAGGTGGGGTGGGGAAGGGGGAAAAGGTGGGGTAGGGAAGGGGGAAAAGGTGGGGTGTGGAAGCAGGGAAAAGATGGGGAATGGGGAGGGGGGGGAAAGATGGAATGGGGGGTGGGGAAGGGGGGGGGAAGATGGAATGGGGGGTGGGGAAGGGGGGAAAAGATGGGGTGTGGTGTGGGGAAGGGGGAAAAAGATGGGGTGTGGTGTGGGGAAGGGGGGAAAAGATGGGGTGTGGTGTGGGGAAGGGGGAAAGATGGGGTGTGGTGTGGGGAAGGGGGGAAAAGATGGGGTGTGGGGTAGGGAAGGGGGGAAAAGATGGGGTGTGGCGTGGGGAAAAGATGGGGTGTGGCGTGGGGAGGGGGCAAAGGTGGGGTGGGGATGGGGAAGGGGGGAAAAGGTGGGGTGTGGGGTAGGGAAGGGGGAAAAGATGGGGTGTGGTGTGGGGAAGGGGGAAAAGATGGGGTGGGGTGTGGGGAGGGGGGGAAAGATGGGGTGTGGTGTGGGGAAGGGGGAAAAGATGGGGTGTGGGGTAAGGAAGGGGGGAAAAGATGGGGTGGTGGCGTGGGGATGGGGAAGGGGGGAAAAGATGGGGTGTGGCGTGGGGAGGGGGCAAAGGTGGGGTGGGGATGGGGAAGGGGGGAAAAGGTGGGGTGGTGATGGGGAAGGGGGAAAAGGTGGTTGGGGCTGGGGAAGGGGGGATAAGGTGGGGTGGTGATGGGGGAAGGGGGGAAAAGGTGGTTGGGGCGGGGGAAGGGGGGAAAAGGTGGTTGGGGCTGGGAAGGGGGAAAGGTGGTTGGGGCTGGGGAAGGGGGGAAAGGAGGTTGGGGCTGGGGAAGGGGGGAAAAGGTGGTTGGGGCTGGGGAAGGGGGAAAAGGTGGTTGGGGCTGGGGAAGGGGGGAAAGGTGGGTTGGGGCTGGGGAAGGGGGAAAAGGTGGGCTGGGGAAGGGGGAAAGTGGGGGGGATGGGGAAGGGGGAGGGTGGGGGGGGTGGGGAGGGGGAGGGTGGGGAAGGGGGAAAGGGTGGGGTGGGGAAGGGGGAAAGGGTGGGGAAGAAGGGAAAGGGTGGGGTGGGGAAGGGGGGAAAGGGTGGGGTGGGTGGGAAGGGGGAAAGGGTGGGGAAGAAGGGAAAGGGTGGGGTGGGGAAGGGGGGAAAGGGTGGGGTGGGGAAGGGGGGAAAGGGTGGGGTGGGTGGGAAGGGGGAAAGGGTGGGGTGGGTGGGAAGGGGGAAAGGGTGGGGTGGGTGGGAAGGGGGAAAGGGTGGGGTGGGGAAGGGGGGAAAGGGTGGGGTGGGAAAGGGGGGAAAGGGTGGGGTGGGAAAGGGGGGAAAAGGTGGTGTGGGGAAGGGGGGAAAGTGCGATGGGGAAGGGGGGGAAGGGTGGGGTGTGGGATGGGGAAGGGTGAGGGGTGGGGTGGTGAGGCGTGGGGTGGGGAAGGGGGGAAAAGTGCGATGGGGAAGGGGGGGAAGGGTGGGGTGTGGGATGGGGAAGGGTGAGGGGTGGGGTGGCGAAGGGTGAGGGGTGGGGTGGGGAAGGGGGAAAGGGTGGGGAGGGGGGAAAAGGTGGGGTGGGGAGAAAAGGTGGGGTGGGGTGGGAAGAAAAGTTGGGGTGGGGTGGGGAAGGGGGAAAAGGTGGGGTGGGGTGTGGGGAAGGGGGAAAAGGTGGGGTCGGAGGGGGGAAAAGGTGGGGTGGCGAAGGGGTGAGGTGGGAAAAGATGGGATGGGGTGTTGGGAAGGGGGGAAAAGATGGGGTGGGGAAGGGGGGAAAAGATGGGGTGGGGAAGGGGGGAAAAGGTGGGGTGGGGAAGGGGGGAAAAGGTGGGGTGGGGAAGGGGGGAAAAGGTGGGGTGGGGAAGGGGGGAAAAGGTGGGGTGGGGAAGGGGGGAAAAGGTGGGGTGGGGAAGGGGGGAAAAGGTGGGGTGGGGAAGGGGGGAAAGGTGGGGTGGGGAAGGGGGAAAAGGTGGGGTGGGGAAGGGGGGAAAAGGTGGGTTGGCGGTGGGGAATGGGAAAAGGTGGGGTGGGTGGTGGGGTGGGGAAGGGGGGAAAGGGTGGGGTGGGTGGGAAGGGGGGAAAGGGTGGGGTGGGTGGGAAGGGGGGAAAGGGTGGGCAAGGGTGGGGAAGGGGGGAAAGGGTGGGTGGGGAAGGGGGAAAGGGTGGGGTGGGTGGGAAGGGGGGAAAGGGTGGGGAAGGGGGGAAAGGGGGGGAAAGGGTGGGGAAGTGGAGAAAGGGTGGGGAAGTGGAGAAAGGGTGGGGAAGTGGGGAAAGGGTGGGTGGGAAGGGGGAAAGGGTGGGGAAGTGGGGAAAGGGTGGGGAAGGGGGGAAAGGGTAGGTGGGAAGGGGGGAAAGGCTGGGGAAGGGGGAAAGAGTGGGGAAGTGAGGAAAGGGTGGGGGGTGGGGAAGGGGGGAAAGGGTGGGGAAGGGGGGAAAGAGTGGGGAAGTGAGGAAAGGGTGGGGAAGGGGGGAAAGAGTGGGGAAGTGAGGAAAGGGTGGGGAAGTGAGGAAAGGGTGGGGAAGTGAGGAAAGGGTGGGGAAGGGGGGAAAGAGTGGGGAAGTGAGGAAAGGGTGGGGGGGTGGGGAAAGGGGGAAAGGGTGGGGGGGTGGGGAAAGGGGGAAAGGGTGGGGAAAGGGTGGGGGGTGGGGAAAGGGGGAAAGGGTGGGGGGTGGGGAAGGGTGGAAAGGATGGGGAAGGGGGGAAAGGGTGGGGAACTGGGGAGAGGGTGGGGAAGTGGGGAAAGGGTGGGTGGGGAAGGGGGGAAAGGGTGGGTGGGGAAGGGGGAAGGGTGGGGTGGGTGGGAAGGGGGGAAAGAGTGGGGAAGTGAGGAAAGGGTGGGGAAGGGGGGATGAGTGGGGAAGTGAGGAAAGGGTGGGGAAGGGGGGAAGAGTGGGGAAGTGAGGAAAGGGTGGGGTGTGGGGAAGGGGGAAGGGGGGAAAGAGTGGGGAAGGGTGGGGTGTGGGGAAGGGGGGAAAAGGGTGGGGAAGGGGGGAAAGGGTGGGGGGGTGGGGAAGGGGGGGAAGGGTTGGTGGGGAAGGGGGGAAAGGGTGGGGTGGGGGGGGAAGGGGGGAAAGGGTGGGGGTTGGGGAAAGGGGGGGAAGGGTGGGGATGGGGAGGAAAGGGTGATGTGGGGAAGGTTGAGGGGGGGAAGGGTGGGGTGGGGAAGGGGGAAAGGTGAGGGGTGGGGTGGGGAAGGGTGGAAAGAGTGGGGAAGTGAGGAAAGGGTGGGATGGGTGGGAAAGGGGGAAGGGGGGAAAGGGTGGGGGTTGGGGATGGGGGGGAAAGGGTGATGTGCGGAAAGGGTGGGGGGTGTGGAAGGGTGGAAAGGGTGGGGTGGGGAAGGGTGGGGTGTGGGGGGAAAGGGTGGGGGTTGGGGATGGGGGGAAAGGGTGAGGGGTGGGGAAGGGGGGAAAGGGTGGGGGTGGGGAAGGGGGTAAAGGGTTGGTGGAGAAGGGGGGAAAGGGTGGGGGTGGGGGGGAAGGGGGAAAGGGTGGGTGTTGGGGAAAGGGGGGGAAAGGGTGGGGATGGGGAGGAAAGGGTGAGGGGGGAAGGGTGGGGTATGGGATGGGGAAGGGGGAAAGGGTGAGGGGTGGGGTGGGGAAGGGTGGAAAGAGTGGGGAAGTGAGGAAAGGGTGGGGGGTGGGGAAAGGGTGGGATGGGTGGGAAGGGGGAAAGGGTGGGGAAGGGGGGAAAGGGTGGGGTTGGGGATGGGGGGGGAAGGGTGATGTGGGGAAAGGGTGGGGGGTGTGGAAGGGTGGAAAGGGTGGGGGTGGGGAAGGGGGGGAAGGTGGGGTGTGGGATGGGGAAGGGGGAAAGGGTGAGGGGTGGGGAAGGGGGAAAGGGTGAGGGGCGGCGAAGGGGAAAAGGGTGGGGTGGGGAGGGGGGAAAAGGTGGGGTGGGGAGAAAAGGTGCGGTGGGGTGGGGAGAAAAGGTGGGGTGGGGTGGGGAAGGGGGAAAGGGGTGGGGTGGGGAAGTGGGAATGGGTGGGGTGGGGAAGGGGGAAAGGGTGGGGTGGGGAAGGGGGCAAAAGGTGGGGTGGGGAGGGGGGAAAAGGTGGGGTGGGGGAGAAAAGGTAGGGTGTGGTGGGGAGAAAGGATGGGGTGGGGTGGGGAAGGGGGGAAAGGTGGGGTGGGGAATGGGGGAAAAGGTGGGGTGGGGAATGGGGGAAAAGATGGGGTGTGGTGTGGGGAAGGGGGGAAAGGTGGGTTGGGGGTGGGGAAGGGGGGGAAAGGTGGGTTGGGGGTGGGGAAGGGGGGGAAAAGGTGGGTTGGGGGTGGGGAAGGGGGGAAAAGGTGGGTTGGGGGTGGGGAAGGGGGGAAAGGTGGGTTGGGGGTGGGGAAGGGGGGAAAGGTGGGGTGGGGAAGGGGGGAAAGGTGGGGTGGGGAAGGGGGAAAGGTGGGGTGGGGGAAGGGGGAAAAGGTGGGATGAGGAAGGGTGAAAAGGTGGGATGGGGAAGGGGGTAAAGGTGGGGGATGGGGAAAGGGGGGAGGGGGAAAGGTGGGGTGGGGAATGGGGAAAGGTGGGGTGGGTAGGGGGGAAGGTGGGGGTGGGGAGAAGTGTGGGGTGGGGAGGGGGTATGGGGTGGGGAGGGGGTGTGGGGTGGGGATGGGGGGGAAGGTGGGGGGGGAAGGTGGGGTGGGGGTGGGGGGGAAGGTGGGGTGGGGATGGGGGGGAAGGTGGGGTGGGGATGGGGGGGAAAGGTGGGGTGGGGATGGGGGGGGAAAGGTGGGGTGGGGATGTGGGGGAAAGGTGGGGTGGGGATGGGGGGAAAGGTGGGGTGGGGATGGGGGGCAAGGTGGGGTGGGGATGGGGGGGAAGGTGGGGTGGGGATGGGGGGGGGAAAGGTGGGGTGGGGATGGGGGAGGAAAGGTGGTGTGGGGATGGGGGGGAAGGTGGGGTGGATGTGGGGGGAAAGGTGGTGGTGGGGATGTGGGGGGAAAGGTGGTGGTGGGGGATGTGGGGGGAAGGTGGGGTGGGGTGGGGGGGAAAAGGTGGGGTGGGGTGGGGAAGGGGGGAAAGGTGGGGTGGGGAATGGGGGAAAAGGTGGGGTGGGGAATGGGGGAAAAGGTGGGGTGGGGAATGGGGGAAAAGGTGGGGGATGGGGGGGGAGTGGGGTGGGGTTGGGGGGAGTGGGGTGGGGGTGTGGGGAAGGGGGGAAAGGGTGGGGAAGGGGGGGAAAGGGTTGGGGGGGTGGGGGAAGGGGGGTAAGGGTGGGCTGTGGGGTGGGGATGGGGGGGAAGGTGGGGTGGGGATGGGGGGGGAAGGTGGTGTGGGGATGGGGGGGGAAGGTGGTGTGGGGATGGGGGGGGAAAGGTGGTGTGGGGATGGGGGGGGAAAGGTGGTGTGGGGATGGGGGGGGGAAGGTGGGGTGGGGATGGGGGGGGGAAGGTGGGGTGGGGATGGGGGGGGGAAAGGTGGGGTGGGGATGGGGGGGAAGGTGGGGTGGGGATGGGGGGGGGAAGGTGGGGTGGGGATGGGGGGGGAAGGTGGGGTGGGGATGGGGGGGGAAGGTGGGGTGGGGATGGGGGGGGGAAGGTGGGGTGGGGGATTGGGGGGGGGAAGGTGGGGGTGGGGATGGGGGGGTAAGATGGGGGGGAAAGCTGGGGTGGGGATGGGGGGGAAAGGTGGGGTGGGGGTGGGGGGAAGGTGGGGGTGGGGATGGGGGGGGGAGTGGGGTGGGGATGGGGGGGGAGTGGGGTGGGGTTGGGGGGAGTGGGGTGGGGGGGAAAGGTGGGGTGGGGGTGGGGGCGAGTGGGGTGGGGTTGGGGGGAGTGGGGTGGGGTGTGGGGAAGGGGGGGAAAAGGGTGGGGAAGGGGGAAAGTGTGGGGGTTGGGGAAGGGGGGGAAAGGGTGATGTGGGGGAAAGGGTGGGGGGGTGTGGAAGGGTGGGGTGGGGGAAGGGGGGGAAAGGGTGGGGTGGGGAAGGGGGGGAAGGGTGGGGTGGGGAAGGGGGGGGGGAAGGGTGGGGTGTGGGGTGGGGAAGGGGGGGGAAAGGTGGGGTGTGGGATGGGGAAGGGGGGAAAGGGTGAGGGGTGGGGTGGGGAAGGGGGGAAAGGGTGGGGAAGGGGGGAAGTGAGGAAAGGGTGGGGGGGTGGGGGAAAGGGTGGGGGGGGTGGGGAAAGGGGGAAAGGGTGGGGGGTGGGGAAGGGGGGAAAGGGTGGGAAGGGGGGAAAGGGTGAGGAAGGGGGGAAAGGGTGGGGGTTGGGGATGGGGGGGGAAGGGTGATGTGGGGGAAAGGGTGGGGGTGTGGAAGGGGGGGAAAGGGTGGGGGTGTGCAAGGGTGGAAAGGGTGTGGTGGGGAAGGGTGGGGTGTGGGATGGGGAAGGGGGAAGGGTGAGGGGTGGGGAAGGGGGGAGGGGTGGGTTGGGGAAAGGGTGAGGGGTGGGGAAGGGGGGAGGGGTGGGGTGGGGAAGGGGTGGGGTGGGGAAGGCGGAAAGGGTGGGGTGGGGAAGGCGGAAAGGGTGGGGGTGGGGAGGGGGCAAAGGTGGGATGGGGTGGGGAGAAAAGGTGGGGTGGGGAGAAAGGTGTGGTGGGGTGGGGAGAAAGGTGTGGTGGGGTGAGGAGAAAGGTGTGGAGGGGTGGGGAGAAAGGTGGGGTGGGGTGGGGGGAAAGGTGGGGTGGGGTGGGGAAGGGGGAAATGGTGGGGTGGCGAATGGCGGAAAAGGTGGGGTGGGGAAGGGGGGAAAAGGTGGGGTGGGGACGGGGGGAAAAGGTGGGGTGGGGGAAGGGGGGAAAAGGTGGGGTGGGGAAGGGGGGAAAAGGTGGGGTGGGGAAGGGGGGAAAGATGGGGTGGGGAAGGGGGTAAAGGTGGGATGGGGAAGGGGGTAAAGGTGGGATGGGGAAGGAGGTAAAAGGTGGGAGATGGGGAAAGGGGGGGAGGCGGAATTGGGAAAGGTGGGGTGGGTAGGGGGAAGGTGGGGGTGTGGATGGGGTGGGGATGGGGTGTGGGGTGTGGATGGGGTGTGGGGTGTGGATGGGGTGTGGGGGTGGGGATGGTGTGGGGTGGGGATGGTGTGGGGTGGGGATGGGGGGGAAAGGTGGGGGGGGATGGGGGGGGGAAAGGTGGGGTGGGGATGGGGGGGGAAGGTGGGGTGGGGATGGGGGGGGAAAGGTGGGGTGGGGATGGGGGGGGAAGGTGGGGTGGGGATGGGGGGGGGAGGTGGGGTGGGGATGGGGGGGGGGAGGTGGGGTGGGGATGGGGGGGGGAAGGTGGGGTGGGGATGGGGGGGGGAAAGGTGGGGTGGGGAAGGGGGGGAAAGGTGGGGTGGGGATGGGGGGGGAAAGGTGGGGGTGGGGATGGGGGGGAAAGGTGGGGTGGGGATGTGGGGGGGAAGGTGGGGTGGGGATGGGGGGGAAGGTGGGGTGGGGATGGGGGGGGAAGGTGGGGTGGGGTTGGGGGGGGAAGGTGGGGTGGGGATGGGGGGGGGAAGGTGGGGTGGGGATGGGGGGGGAAAGGTGGGGTGGGGATGGGGGGGGAAGGTGGGGTGGGGGATGGGGGGGAAAGGTGTGGTGGGGATGGGGGGGGAAAGATGGGGGGGGGAAAGGTGGGGTGGGGATGGGGGGGGGAAGGTGGGGTGGGGTTGGGGGGGAAGGTGGGGTGGGGATGGGGGGGGAAGGTGGGGTGGGGATGGAGGGGGGAAGGTGGGGTGGGGATGGGGGGGGAAGGTGGGGTGGGGATGGGGGGGGAAGGTGGGTGGGGATGGGGGGGAAGGTGGGGTGGGGATTGGGGGTGGGGATGGGGGGGGGAGGTGGGGTGGGGATGGGGGGGTAGATGGGGGGGAAAGCTGGGGTGGGGATGGGGGGGAAAGGTGGGGTGGGGGGTGGGGGGAAAGGTGGGGTGGGGATGGGGGGAAGTGGGGTGGGGTTGGGGGGAGTGGGGTGGGGGGAAAGGTGGGGTGGGGGTGGGGGCGAGTGGGGTGGGGTTGGGGGGAGTGGGGGTGGGGTGTGGGGAAGGGGGGAAAGGGTGGGGAAGGGGGAAAAGTGTGGGGGTTGGGGAAGGGGGGGAAAGGGTGATGTGGGGAAAGGGTGGGGGGTGTGGAAGGGTGGGGTGGGGAAGGGGGGGAAGGGTGGGGTGGGGAAGGGGGGGGGAAGGGTGGGGTGTGGGGTGGGGAAGGGGGGGAAAGGTGGGGTGTGGGATGGGGAAGGGGGAAAGGGTGAGGGGTGGGGTGGGGAAGGGGGGAAAGGGTGGGGAAGGGGGGAAGTGAGGAAAGGGTGGGGGGGTGGGGAAAGGGGGAAAGGGTGGGGGGTGGGGAAGGGGGGAAAGGGTGAGGAAGGGGGGAAAGGGTGGGGGTTGGGGATGGGGGGGAAAGGGTGATGTGGGGAAAGGGTGGGGGTGTGGAAGGGGGGAAAGGGTGGGGGTGTGCAAGGGTGGAAAGGGTGTGGTGGGGAAGGGTGGGGTGTGGGATGGGGAAGGGGGAAAGGGTGAGGGGTGGGGAAGGGGGGGAGGGGTGGGTTGGGGAAAGGGTGAGGGGTGGGGAAGGGGGGAGGGGTGGGGTGGGGAAGGGGTGGGGTGGGGAAGGCGGAAAGGGTGGGGTGGGGGAGGGGGCAAAAGGTGGGATGGGGTGGGGAGAAAAGGTGGGGTGGGGAGAAAGGTGTGGTGGGGTGGGGAGAAAAGGTGTGGTGGGGTGGGGAGAAAAGGTGTGGTGGGGTGGGGAGAAAGGTGTGGTGGGGTGAGGAGAAAGGTGTGGAGGGGTGGGGAGAAAAGGTGGGGTGGGGTGGGGGAAAAAGGTGGGGTGGGGTGGGGAAGGGGGAAATGGTGGGGTGGCGAATGGCGGAAAAGGTGGGGTGGGGAAGGGGGGAAAAGGTGGGGTGGGGACGGGGGGAAAAGGTGGGGTGGGGAAGGGGGGGAAAGGTGGGGTGGGGAAGGGGGGAAAAGGTGGGATGGGGAAGGGGGTAAGGTGGGATGGGGAAGGAGGTAAAAGGTGGGATGGGGAAGGAGGTAAAAGGTGGGAGATGGGGAAAGGGGGGAGGCGGAATTGGGAAGGTGGGGTGGGTAGGGGGAAGGTGGGGTGTGGATGGGGTGGGGATGGGGTGTGGGGTGTGGATGGGGTGTGGGGTGTGGATGGGGTGTGGGGTGTGGATGGGGTGTGGGGTGGGGATGGTGTGGGGTGGGGATGGTGTGGGGTGGGGATGGGGGGGAAGGTGGGGGGGTGGGGGGGGAAGGTGGGGTGGGGATGGGGGGGGAAGGTGGGGTGGGGATGGGGGGGGAAAGGTGGGGTGGGGATGGGGGGGGAAGGTGGGGTGGGGATGGGGGGGAAGGTGGGGTGGGGATGGGGGGGGAGGTGGGGTGGGGATGGGGGGGGAAGGTGGGGTGGGGATGGGGGGGGAAAGGTGGGGTGGGGATGGGGGGGAAGGTGGGGTGGGGATGGGGGGGGAAAGGTGGGGTGGGGATGGGGGGGAAGGTGGGGTGGGGATGAGGGGGGAAAGGTGGGGTGGGGATGGGGGGGAAGGTGGGGTGGGGATGGGGGGGGAAAGGTGGGGTGGGGATGGGGGGGAAAGGTGGGGTGGGGATGGGGGGGGAAGGTGGGGTGGGGATGGGGGGGAAGGTGGGGTGGGGATGGGGGGGGAAGGTGGGGTGGGGATGGGGGGGAAAGGTGTGGTGGGGATGGGGGGGAAAGATGGGGGGGAAAGGTGGGGTGGGGATGGGGGGGAAAGGTGGGGTGGGGATGGGGGGGGGAAAGGTGGGGTGGGGATGGGGGGGGAAAGGTGGGGTGGGGATGGGGGGGGAAGGTGGGGTGGGGATGGGGGGGAAGGTGGGGTGGGGATGGGGGGGGGAAGGTGGGGCAGGGATGGGGGGGGGAAGGTGGGGTGGGGATGGGGGGGAGGGGTGGGGATGGGGGGGAAAGGTGGGGTGGGGATGGGGGGGGAAAGGTGGGGTGGGGATGGGGGGGAAAGGTGGGGTGGGGATGGGGGGGGGAAAGGTGGGGTGGGGATGGGGGGGAAAGGTGGGGTGGGGATGGGGGGGGAAAGGTGGGGTGGGGATGGGGGGGGGAAGGTGGGGTGGGGATGGGGGGGGAAAGGTGGGGTGGGGATGGGGGGGAAAGGTGGGGTGGGGATGGGGGGGGGAAGGTGGGGTGGGGATGGGGGGGAAAGGTGGGGATGGGGGGGAGTGGGGTGGGGATGGGGGGGGAGTGGGATGGGGATGGGGGAGTGGGGTGGGGGTGGGGGGGAGTGGGGTGGGGATGGGGGGAGTGGGGTGGGGTTGGGGGGAGTGGGGTGGGGTTGGGGGGAGTGGGGTGGGGTTGGGGGGGAGTGGGGTGGGGTGGGGATGGGGGGAAAGGTGGGGTGGGGATGGGGGTGAAAGGTGGGGTGGGGATGGGGGGGAAAGGTGGGGTGGGGATGGGGGGGAAAGGTGGGGTGGGGATGGGGGGGAAGGTGGGGTTGGGATGGGGGGGAAGGTGGGGTGGGGATGGGGCGGGAAGGTGGGGTGGGGATGGGGGGGAAGGTGGGGATGGGGGGGAGTGGGGTGGGGATGGGGGGGAGTGGGATGGGGATGGGGGGGAGTGGGATGGGGATGGGGGAGTGGGGTGGGGTTGGGGGGAGTGGGGTGGGGATGGGGGGAGTGGGGTGGGGTTGGGGGGAGTGGGGTGGGGTGGGGATGGGTGGGGTTGGGGGTAGTGGGGTGGGGTGGGGATGGGTGGGTTTGGGGGGAGTGGGGTGGGGATGGGGGGAGTTGGGAGGAGTGGGGTGGGGTTGGGGGGAGTGGGGTGGGTTGGGGGTGTGGGAGGGGTGGGGGGTGGGAAGTGGTGGGGAGTGGGGAAAGTGGGGTGGGGATGGGGGGAAAGGTGGGTGGGGGGAAGGGGGAAAGGTGGGGGGGGAAGGGGAAAGGTGGGGTGGGGTGGGGAAGGGGGAAAAGGTGGGGGTTGGGGGTGGTGGGGATGGGGGGAAAGGTGGGGAAGGGGTGAAAAGTGAGGTGGGGAGGGGGTGAAAGGTGAGGTGGGGAGGGGTTGAAAGGTGGGGTGGGGTGGGGAGGGGGGAAAAGTTGGGGTGGGGAAGGTGGAAAAGGTGGGGTGGGGTGGGGAAGGGGGAAAAGGTGGGGTGGGGTGGGGAAGGGGAAAAAGGTGGGGTGGGGTGGGGAAGGGGAAAAAGGTGGGGTGGGGTGGGGAAGGGGGAAAAGGTGGGGTGGGGTGGGGAAGGGGGAAAGGTGGGGTGGGGTGGGGAAGGGGGAAAGGTGGGGTGGGGAAGGGGGAAAGGTGGGGTGGGATGGGGAAGGGGGAAAAGGTGGGGTGGGGTGGGGAAGGGGGAAAAGGTGGGGTGGGATGGGGAAGGGGGAAAAGGTGGGGTGGGGTGGTGAAGGGGGAAAGGTGGGGTGGGATGGGGAAGGGGGAAAAGGTAGGATGGGGTGTGGGGAAAGGGGGTAAAGATGGGATGGGGTGTGGGGAAGGGGGGAAAAGATGGGATGCGGTGTGGGGAAGGGGGGAAAAGATGGGATGCGGTGTGGGGAAGGGGGGAAAAGATGGGGTGTGGTGTGGGGAAGGGGGGAAGATTGGTATGGGGTGGGGAGGGGGGGAAAGGTGGGGTGGGGATGGGGGGGGAAGGTGGGGTGGGGATGGGGGGGGAAGGTGGGGTGGGGATGGGGGGGAAATGTGGGGTGGGGATGGGGGGGGAAAGGTGGGGTGGGGATGGGGGGGAAAGATGGGGGGGAAAGGTGGGGTGGGGATGGGGGGGGAAAGGTGGGGTGGGGATGGGGGGGGAAAGGTGGGGTGGGGATGGGGGGGAAGGTGGGGTGGGGATGGGGGGGGAAAGGTGGGGTGGGGATGGGGGGGAAAGGTGGGGTGGGGATGGGGGGGAAAGGTGGGGTGGGGATGGGGGGGAAAGGTGGGGTGGGGATGGGGGTGGAAGGTGGGGTGGGGATGGGGGGGAGGGGTGGGGATGCGGGGGAAAGGTGGGGTGGGGATGGGGGGGAAAGGTGGGGTGGGGATGGGGGGGAAAGGTGGGGTGGGGATGGGGGGGAAAGGTGGGGTGGGGATGGGGGGGAAAGGTGGGGTGGCGATGGGGGGGAAAGGTGGGGTGGGGATGGGGGGGGAAGGTGGGGGGGGAAAGGTGGGGTGGGGATGGGGGTGGAAGGTGGGGTGGGGATGGGGGGGAAGGTGGGGTGGGGATGGGGGGGGAAAGGTGGGGATGGGGGGGGAAGGTGGGGTGGGGATGGGGGGGGAAGGTGGGGTGGGGATGGGGGGGGAAGGTGGGGTGGGGATGGGGGGGAAAGGTGGGGATGGGGGGGAAGGTGGGGTGGGGATGGGGGGGGGAAAGGTGGGGATGGGGGGGAAGGTGGGGTGGGGATGGGGGGGAAAGGTGGGGATGGGGGGGAAAGGTGGGGATGGGGGGGAGTGGGTTGGGGATGGGGGGGAGTGGGATGGGGATGGGGGGGAGTGGGATGGGGATGGGGGAGTGGGGTGGGGATGGGGGAGTGGGGTGGGGTTGGGGGGAGTGGGGTGGGGATGGGGGGAGTGGGGTGGGGTTGGGGGGAGTGGGGTTGGGGGGAGTGGGGTGGGGTGGGGATGGGTGGGTTTGGGGGGAGTGGGGTGGGGATGGGGGGAGTTGGGAGGAGTGGGGTTGGGTGGGGTGGGGTTGGGGGGAGTGGGGTGGGGTGGGGTGGGGGAGTGGGGTGGGCTGGGGATGTGGGGAAAGATGGGGTGGGGATGGGCGGAAAGGTGGGTTGGGGATGGGGGGAAAGGTGGGTTGGGTTGGGGATGGGGGGAAAGGTGGGTTGGGGTGGGGATGGGGGGAAAGGTGGGTTGGGGTGGGGATGGGGGGAAAGGTGGGGAAGGGGTGGGGATGGGGGGAAAGGTGGGGAAGGGGTGAAAAGTGAGGTGGGGAGGGGGTGAAAGGTGAGGTGGGGAGGGGTTGAAAGGTGGGGTGGGGTGGGGAGGGGGGAAAAGTTGGGGTGGGGAAGGGGGAAAAGGTGGGGTGGGGTGGGGAAGGGGGAAAAGGTGGGGTGGGGTGGGGAAGGGGGAAAGGTGGGGTGGGATGGGGAAGGGGGAAAAGGTGGGGTGGGGAAGGGGGAAAAGGTGGGGTGGGATGGGGAAGGGGGAAAAGGTCGGGTGGGGTGGTGAAGGGGGAAAGGTGGGGTGGGATGGGGAAGGGGGAAAAGGTGGGGTGGGATGGGGAAAGGGGGTAAAGATGGGATGGGGTGTGGGGAAGGGGGGAAAAGATGGGATGCGGTGTGGGGAAGGGGGGAAAAGATGGGATGTGGTGTGGGGAAGGGGGGAAAAGATGGGATGCGGTGTGGGGAAGGGGGGAAAAGATGGGGTGTGGTGTGGGGAAGGGGGAAAGATGGGTATGGGGTGGGGAGGGGGGGAAAGGTGGGGTGGGGAGGGGGGAAAGGTGGGGTGGGGATGGGGGGGGAAAGGTGGGGTGGGGATGGGGGGGAAAGGTGGGGTGGGGATGGGGGGGGAAAGGTGGGGTGGGGATGGGGGGGAAAGATGGGGGTAAAGGTGGGGTGGGGATGGGGGGGGAAAGGTGGGGTGGGGATGGGGGGGAAGGTGGGGTGGGGATGGGGGGGAAAGGTGGGGTGGGGATGGGGGGGAAAGGTGGGGTGGGGATGGGGGGGAAAGGTGGGGTGGGGATGGGGGGGGAAAGGTGGGGTGGGGATGGGGGTGGAAGGTGGGGTGGGGATGGGGGGGAGGGGTGGGGATGGGGGGGAAAGGTGGGGTGGGGATGGGGGGGAAAGGTGGGGATGGGGGGGGAAGGTGGGGTGGGGATGGGGGGGGAGGGGTGGGGATGGGGGGGAAAGGTGGGGTGGGGATGGGGGGGAAAGGTGGGATGGGGATGGGGGGGAAAGGTGGGGTGGGGATGGGGGGGGAAGGTGGGGTGGGGATGGGGGGGGAAAGGTGGGGTGGGGATGGGGGGGGAAAGGTGGGGTGGGGATGGGGGGGGAAGGTGGGGTGGGGATGGGGGGGGGAAGGTGGGGTGGGGATGGGGGGGGAAGGTGTGGTGGGGATGGGGGGGGAAAGGTGGGGATGGGGGGGGAAGGTGGGGTGGGGATGGGGGGGAAAGGTGGGGATGGGGGGGGAAAGGTGGGGATGGGTTGGAAGGTGGGGTGGGTATGGGTGGGAAGGTGGGGTGGGGATGGGGGGGAAAGGTGGGGATGGGTGGGGGAAGGTGGGGTGGGGATGGGGGGGAAAGGTGGGGATGGGGGGGAAAGGTGGGGATGGGGGGGAGTGGGGTGGGGATGGGGGGGAGTGGGGTGGGGATGGGGGAGTGGGGTGGGGTTGGGGGGAGTGGGGTGGGGTTGGGGGGAGTGGGGTGGGGTTGGGGGGAGTGGGGTGGGGTGGGGGGAGTGGGGTGGGGTGGGGATGGGTGGGGTTGGGGGTAGTGGGGTGGGGTGGGGATGGGTGGGTTTGGGGGGAGTGGGGTGGGGATGGGGGGAGTGGGGTGGGGATGGGGGGAGTGGGGTGGGGTTGGGAGGAGTGGGGTTGGGTGGGGTGGGGGAGTGGGGTGGGGTGGGGGAGTGGGGTGGGCTGGGGATGTGGGGAAAGATGGGGTGGGGATGGGCGGAAAGGTGGGTTGGGTTGGGGATGGGGGGAAAGGTGGGTTGGGTTGGGGATGGGGGGAAAGGTGTGTTGGGTTGGGGATGGGGGGAAAGGTGGGTTGGGTTGGGGATGGGGGGAAAGGTGGGTTGGGGTGGGGATGGGGGGAAAGGTGGGTTGGGGTGGGGATGGGGGAAAGGTGGGGAAGGGGTGGGGATGGGGGGAAAGGTGGGGAAGGGGTGAAAAGTGAGGTGGGGAGGGGGTGAAAGGTGAGGTGGGGAGGGGTTGAAAGGTGGGGTGGGGTGGGGAAGGGGGAAAAGGTGGGGTGGGGTGGGATGGGGAAGGGGGAAAGGTGCGGTGGGGTGGGGAAGGGGGAAAGGTGGGTGGGATGGGGAAGGGGGAAAAGGTGGGGTGGGGAAGGGGGAAAAGGTGGGGTGGGATGGGGAAGGGGGAAAAGGTGGGGTGGGGTGGTGAAGGGGGAAAGGTGGGGTGGGATGGGGAAGGGGGAAAAGGTGGGGTGGGATGGGGAAAGGGGAAAAGGTGGGGTGGGATGTGGGGAAGGGGGGAAAAGATGGGATGCGGTGTGGGGAAGGGGGGAAAAGATGGGATGCGGTGTGGGGAAGGGGGGAAAAGATGGGATGCGGTGTGGGGAAGTGGGGAAAAGATGGGGTGTGGTGTGGGGAAGGGGGGAAAGATGGGTGTGGGGTGGGGAGGGGGGGAAAGGTGGGGTGGGGAGGGGGGAAAGGTGGGGTGGGGGTGGGGAGGGGGGGAGGGGGGAAAGGTGGGGTGGGGGTGGGGAGGGGGGAAAGGTGGGGTGGGGAGGGGGGAAAGGTGGGGTGGGGAGGGGGGAAAGGTGGGGTGGGCGTGGGGAGGGGGGAAAGGTGGAGTGGGGGTGGGGAGGGGGAAAAGGTGGGGTGGGGGTGGGGAGGGGGGAAAGGTGGGGTGGGGGTGGGGAGGGGGGAAAGGTGGGGTGGGTGTGGGGAGGGGGGAAAGGTGGGGTGGGTGTGGGGGGGGGAAAAGGTGGGGTGAGGAAGGGGGGAAAAGGTGGGGTGAGGAAGGGGGGCAAAGGTGGGGGGTGGGGAAGAGGGGGGAAAGGTGAGGGGTGGGGCAAAGGTGGGGGGGTGGGGAAGAGGGGGGGAAAGGTGGAGGGTGGGGAAGAGGGGGGGAAAGGTGGGGGGTGGGGAAGAGGGGGGAAAGGTGGGGGGGTGGGGAAGAGGGGGGAAAGGTGGGGGGGTGGGGAAGAGGGGGGAAAGGTAGGGGGTGGGGAAGAGGGGGGAAAGGTGGGGGTGGGGAAGAGGGGGGAAAAGGGGGAGGGGGAAAATGTGGGGTGGGTAGGGGGATAGGTGGGGTGGGTAGGGGGGATGGTGGGGTGTGGAGTGTGGAGAGGGTGTGCAGTGGGGAAGGGGTGAAAGGTGGGGTGGGGAAGGGGGGAAAGGTGGGGTGGGGAAGGGGGGAAAGGTGGGGTGGGGAAGGGGGGAAAGGTGGGGTGGGGAAGGGGGGAAAGGTGGGGTGGGGAAGGGGGGAAAGGTGGGGTGGGGTGGGGAAGGGGTGAAAAGGTGGGGTGGGGAAGGGGTGAAAAGGTGGGGAAGGGGAAAAGGTGGGGTGGGGAAGGGGGAAACGGTGGGGGGGAGGTGTGAGGAGGGGAAGGGGGGATGGAGTTGGGTGGGGAGGGGAAGGGGGCATGGGGTGGGAATGGGATGGGGGAGGTGTGGGGATGGGATGGGGAGGTGTGGAGTGGGGTGCGATGGGGAATGGGGAGGGGATGGGTAAGGGAGAGAGGCAGGGAATGGGGAGGGGCAAAGAATGCGGGTCAAGGTGGGGGATAGGTATGGGGAAATGGGGGAGGGGTGGGGAATGGGGCTAAGAGGTGGAGGGTTATGAGGAGAGGGAGAGGTATGTGGAGGTGAGAGGATGGGAATGGAAGGGGAGGGGAAAGAGAGGAAGGGGAGGGGAGGGAATGGGGTAGGCAGGGGAATGGGAGAGAATGGGGAGGGGAGGGGAATGGGAGAGGAGAAGAGAATGGAGGGGGGAGGAGTGAAGATGGGGAGGGGAGGGAATGGGGTGGGGAGGGGAATGGGAGAGGAGAAGAGAATGGGGAGGAGTAGAATTGGGGAGGGGGAGGAATGAAGATGTGGAGGCGAGTGGAATGGACTGGGAGAGGAAATGGGGGAAGGAGAGGAGGGTGAGGGGAGGGGAGAGGACTGGGGAGAGGAGGGAACAATGGGGAGAGGGAGGGAGCAGTATGGAGGAAGAGGAGAGGGGAGGAGGAGAATGGGGAAGGGAGAGTGGGGGAGCGGGGACAAAAATGGGAAGTGGGGGGAGAAAGGGAGGGACAGAGGAGAAAGAGGAGGAGGACAAAGGGAGGGAGGGAAAGGTGGGGTGGGGAGGGAGATGCAGAATGGAGGGGAGGAGAAAGGGAGGGGTGTGGGTAGGAGGAGAAAGGGAGGGACAGGGGAGGAGAAAAGATGGAGGTGTACATCTCTACGACTGACTGCTAATGAGAAAAAGGGGAGGAAGAAGTGAAGAGAATAATGGAGGGAGGGGAGGGAGAAGGGGGAGAAAGGGAGGGGAGGGAGGAGGGGGAGAAAGGGAGGGGGAGGGAGAAAGGGGACATGGTGGAGGAGGAGAAGGGGAGGGAGAAAAAGGGGGAGGAAGGTGGAGAAAGTGGGAAGGTGGGTGGTGGATAATGGGAAGGGGAGGAGAGGGGAATGGGCAGGGGAGGGGAATAGGACAGGGGAGGAGTAGGAGGAATGGAGGGAGGAGAAAGGGATGGAGGGAAATGTGGGATGGGGACAGGGAGAATGGAGGGGAGGACAAAGGGAGGAGTGGGGGGAGGAGGAGAAAGGGACGGACGAGGAGGAGAAAAGGGGAGGAGGAGTGGAGGGGAGGAGAAAGGGGGAGGGAGAAGTGAAGAGAATGAGAAGGAAAGGGAGGGTGGGTGGTTGTTCAGTGAATGTGCTGTGTCTCGGACCCACAGTGCAGCTATTGTGAACTTTCAGATCTAATCCCTGAATCTTGTGGAGTGTGAAAAAAATAAAATGACTCATCCACTATCTCACTCACCATTTCTTTTAAGACTTGTGGGGGTTGTTGACCTGCAATTCCAATAATGTATTGGAATGTATGTACCTGCCCATCTTGGAGTTTGGGGTATAGCAATCACAGTTACCTAATACAGATAAACCTCGGTTATCCAAATGTCAATTATCCAAATTTCAGATTATCCAAATAAGATCTCAAGGGCCTGTAAAAACGTCATCCATTATCTGAACAATCAGTTATCCAAACAATCAATTATCTGAACAAAACACTCCCCGCCCGTCCTGTTCGGATAATCGAGGTTGTTCTGTCTGGGTAATTGACAATTTGGAAGCAATTTTCAGATAATTTATTGAGGTTTGTAATATGCACTATTAAATACTGAAGGAAATATGTGACTCCTGACAGATAAGAAACCTTTACTGATTCCCAAAGACATTCTGACAAATGGAAAAACCAAGGAAGTGTGCCGTATGGTTTGGCACAGTGGAGTATTCATCCTAGATGTTTTGCTGTCTTCCGTGATAACAGTCATCGTTCTTCCCCTGAACCCCTGGTCTCCTCTCAAGATGGTGGCACATTCTACTGGGCAACTCTAACTTCCTACCTGCTCTGTTATTGTATATTAAGGGCTGGCATCCGATGCTATGTCAATCATCTGTCTGAACCCTTTCAGCCAATGACCATAGGCATGACATTAGGATGATGTTTGTCTGTTTGCCCACCTCCATCAGAAGCTTTGTTTGTTGTTCTTTGGAAGAATGGAACTTCTTGCTTTCCTAAGCAACAAATTGATAGTTGGGTACATGTAACACCAGATAAATCTTTGTCAGTTCAAAGGAGCATCATGATGTTGGTTTTTTTTAGTTTTATTTACTAGAAATTTGAAAAGCTAGTTATTGTTGTAACAGCAGTTAAATGTGCTCTCATGCTAAATTAAATATTAGAAAAATTCAGTTTTTTAAGGGACGCCAATCTCCATCATTTCTTTATTTTCTCATTTTGAATTCTTGGACTCATTTTCTATAAGGCCATATCCAAACGACAAGTAACATTCATGTCACACAAGTGCCAAGCAATGGCCATCTCAAACTTGAGAGAAACTAACCAATGTCTCTAGATATTCAATGGCATTACCACTGAATTACCACTATCAACATCCAGAAATTACCATTGACCAGAAAATGAACTGGAATATGTATATGGAGAAAGTGAGGACTGCAGATGCTAGAGATCAGAGTCAAAAGGTGTGGTGCTGGAAAAGTGCAGCCAGTCAGGCAGTATCCAAAGAGCAGGAGAGTCAAGCATAAGCTGCTGATTAAGACCTTATGCTTGAAACATCGACTTTCCTGCTCCTCGGATGCTGTCTGACCAGCTGTACTTTTCCAGCACCACACTTTTTGACTGGAATATCTATATAAATATTGTGGCAATGAGAGCAAGTTAGTTCCTAGGAAATTCTGTGTCGAATAACTCATTATCCTCATAGCACAATGGGCTTTCCCACATCCCAAAGAGTGCAGTGATTCAAATATACAGCGCTGCCTTTAGAGATGGACAAGAAATTCAAGCTTTTTTTTAGATTAGCTTAGATTCCCTACAGTGTTGAATGGTACTTGTCACTTGGATATTGTCCTATTAAAAATGAGTCCAAGATTTCCTAATGGGAAAATAACAAAATGATGGAGATTGGAGTCCCTTAAAAACGGAATTTTCCTAATACTTAATATAGCATGAGATCATAATTAACTGCATTTGTCAAATGTAGTGGTTGTTGCTGAAATCACTCCTATATGATAATTGGCTTATAAATCATGGTTGCTAAGTTATTAATGGTGCTTGGTTATACCTCGCCCAGTATCCTAATTCAAGACACAACCTGTCTTAAATATGACAATATCTGATTAGACAACTGTCATTTTAACAGGTGCTGACAAGTGCAAAACAACATTTTAGAAATTAGGAATAATTTGATCTCCTGTTCCTTGTCACACTGCGCTCTCTTATTCATCTTTACAACAGTAGCTCTTTGTTGCTGCAATCTTTCTTTTTCTGATGCTTTTATTCCTGTTCTTTCTACCTCTTGCCACTGTCTGTTCTTGTTTTTTTATTCTCTGCATCCCACACTAATTTTATGTTTGTTCTTCTCTGTTGTCGTCCTCTCTCTTACTTGTTCCTCAGTCTGCTCTCTTGTTCCTTTTATTTTCTCTCATATTTCTTGTCCCTTGTGTTATCTGCCTCTGCTGCCTTCCTCACACTGTTCTACAGCTATGCAGTGGGAGACAGTGAGGTCTGCAGATGCTGGAAATCAGAGTTGAGAGTGTGTTGCTGGAAAAGCACAGCAGGTCAGGCAGCATCCGAGGAGCAGGAAGATTGATGTTTCCGGCCGGATCCCTTCATCAGGAATGAAGGGCTATGCAGTGTCTATTGTCATTAATCTCTCTTTTTCTCATCCTTTTAACTTAATGGTAAAACTAAACAAATTTTGCATTCAGACAGGTTTGAAACTAAGTTCAATTTCCAATCACAAATTGAAAACTAGTTAAACCAATTGATAGCAAAATGTTCTGCAATACGCAAATTGCATGGAAACTGAAATTACTCCATAAAGGCAGGTATCCCGTCGCCAGGTCACTCTTTAGTTACATCAACAGTCCTTTACACTGATCCAGCTCCCTCAGAGGCAGCTCTCATAGCAAAACTGGATGATTTGACACTCCTGTTTTAATCTGTCAGCCAGGACTCCCTGATTGGAACAGGTTAACAGCCCCAATCAGGGAACTCATATTGAAGAGGTCCACCAGACTGACCTTGTTATAATCACTACAGGAGCCAGAGTGGAAAATCCCCACCCAACACAATATGCTCCCTCTGTTGAGTAACATTTACCAATTCAGAGGTCAGTGCCTTTCCATGGAGCCATTATATACAAAGGGACAAAGTGGCCTCTAAATTCGATTACTCAGCCCCTGTTTCTTCAGGCCCAAATGCATATCTCAATGTGGTGGGCAGGTTATGCATGCGTTTCTTGCTGTAAGTGCACCAATTGCCAGATTATTGCTTGCACTGCCAGCACTGAAAAAGGTAACTTCACTATTACTGATCAGCCAACGTTTTCTGTTCTAGCTACACTATGTTGCATTTAGAAAATGTTTCCGCTCCATACTGAGCCAAAGACATTCTTGCTGCAATTATCCATGGACTTGTTGAGACCATACCTGCCGTATTTTGTGCAGGTTTAGTCTCCTTATCTGAGGAAAGATGTTCTGGCTTTGGAGGAAGTACAACGAACGTTTACCCAGACTGATTTTTCAGATGGCACAAGGACTGATGCATCAGGAGACTGGATTGGTCGGGACAAATTCACTGGAGTTTCGAATAAGGAAGAGGGATCTCATAGGAGTCTTTAAATTCTAACAGGGTTAGATAGGTAAATGCAGAAAGGATATCCAAAAATTGAAGTTGCAGCCTGAGAATATAGGGTAGGCTAATTAGGATTGAGATGATGAGAAATTTCTTCACCAGAGAGTGGTGAGCCTATGGAACTCTATGCCATGGAAAACAGTTAAGGCAAAAATAATGAATGTTTTCAAGGAGTTAGATATAGTCCTTAGGGCTAAAGGGATCAAAGGGAATTTGGAGTAAGCAGGAATGGGGTGATGAGTTAATTATCAATATTAATCATATTGAATGACAGCAGCTCAAAAGGGCCAAATGGCCTACTACTGTTCCTATTTTCTAGAGTTTCTAAGTTCAGAGGGAACATCATAATGTTATAACAATACCAAGACCCTCATTGACTACTTTTACTGACATTCCTGTGATTGCTTGTAACAGCTTGCAATAAGAGCCTAAGATCCTAAACAGAAATTGGATGACTCTGCAAATTCAACACCTCTTGCCTATTAAACCTGGTGTTGAACATAACCAAGATTAGAACTGGCTACAAAGACAGAAAATGTAATTGTACCTACTGACCTTCAAATAGCACAGTCCTATAGACTGCTTTGTTGCTCTGTTTCAGTCATGGATAAATCGTGTGAATGTAATCCATTTCTTAGGTGTGTACATCCCATTCAAGTCTTGTGCTATGGTTGCCATCTGATGGTAATTCATTAGAACTACACAATAAACCATGGATAAAATTAAACGAATATGCATACCATCAAACAGGATATGAACACTAGTCCAATGAAGAATGCAGCAGGGCATGCCAGGAGCAGCACCATGCATATATATGAGCATCGATCTGGTGAAGCTATAACACAGAATTACTTACATGTCAAACAGCAGAAGCAGCATAAATCAATGCCAAATGCTTCCACAACCAATTGATCAGATTTAAATACTGCAATGCTACCACATCTAGCTGTGAGTGGTGGTGGACAAATAAATAATTAACAAGAGGAGAAGATTCCACAAATGTCCTTATAACGGAGTGGTCCAGCACAACAGTGCAAAAGACAAAACTGAAGTTTGGCGCCTGTCTTCAGCCAGAAGTGCCAAATCAGTGATCCATCTGAGGTCCCTGACATCAATGTCAATACATTTGATTCACTCCATCTGTTACTAAATAATGGCTGAAGGCACTAGGTACTGCAAAGGCTATGAAGCATGACATTATTCCATGGTTTGGAGACGTCGGTGTTGGACTGGGGTCTACAAAGTTAAAAATCACACAACACCAGGTTATAGTCCAACAGGTTTATTTGGAAGCACTAGCTTTTGGAGCGCTGCTCCCTCATCAGGTGATTGTAGAGAATAAAATTGTAAGACACAGAATTTATAGCAAAAGTTTACAATATGATGTAACTGAAATTATATTTAAAAACACCTGGATTGTTTGTTAAGTCTCTCATTTTTTGGAATGACCATATTGGTTTCATATGTAAATTGAAAAACTTTTTTTTAAAGTTAGATTCTCAAGTGAACTTTAACAATCGGTGTCATGTTGACCCAGATAACGTATTGAAGGTGGTCCCTCCCAGTCAGAGAACATTTCAGCAGTTTGGGACATTCGATCTCCGACCTTCAGGTGACCGTCCTCCTAGGCGGATTTTGGGACAGGCAACAACTAAAAGTGGCCGAGCAGAAGCTGATAGCTAAGTTCGGTACCCATGGGGTTGGCTTCAAACGGGACCTTGGGTTCATGTTACACTACAGGTGACCCCATTGCACTACACACACACTCTCCCATCCGCTCACACATACACTCTCACACACACTCTCACAGACTTATACCCCTTTACACTCAGATACACTAACTCTCTCAAAGACACTCATAATCCCCCCACTTCCACACACTCACACACACTCACATGCAGACATACACATATACGTTTGTGGGGTGAATTTGTACTTGCAGATTTACATTTTACTTTGCTCAAAAATTGCATGAATCCACGTAAGATTCTGTACATCCATTTTTTAGATTAGAATCAGTCTGACCATTGTGGCACAGACAGCCGCACAGGGAAACTCACACCTCCAATACAATATCTGGGCCGACATGACACCAATTGTTAAAGTTCACTTGAGAATGTAACTTTTAAAAAAAAGTTTTTCAATTTACAAATGAAAGAACTGAAACCAATATGGTCATTCTAAAAGATGAGAGACTTAACAAACAATCCAGATCTTTTTCAATATATAATTTTAGTTACATCACACTGTAAACTTTTGCTATAAATTCTGTGTCTTACAATCTTATTCTCCATAACCACCTGATGAAGGAGCAGCACTCCGAAAGCTAGTGCTTCCAAATAAACTTGTTGGATTATTACCTGGTGTTGTGTGATTTTTGACATTATTCCAGCAACAGTACTGAAGACTTGTGCTCCAGATTTAGCTACACCTCTAACCATGTTGTTCCAGTACAGCTACAACACTGGGAGCTGCCCAGTAATGTAAAAAAACAGTTCAGGTGTGATCTGTCTATGAAAAGCAAGACAAATCCAACCAAGCCAATTAAACCCCAGTCTACTTTTGATTATCAACAATGTGATTGGAAGGGTCATTGGCAGCACTTTCAAGGGCACGTCAACAGTCATACCTTGCCAACTTCTCCTGGTGAAAGCATTGCTAATGTTTAAGTGTGAAGTATATCTACCTGCATTGTATAATTCATGCAGCAAAATAAATTGTTAGCAATACTTATGGGTAGTTCAAAATTGCAATTAGACAACACTGCAATGAAGTGTTCCTTAAACTCAGGCTTTCTGCTTGTGTTCTTTGTCAGAGCTGCATTGAGAAGTCTGTGTTGAAGTGGGTTCATGGGTATTACAATGGACCTTTACTTTGCTCCCTCTTCTCTCTGGGCTAAACGGTGGGGGGGCGGGGGGTGGAGTGAATGATCAGAGTTCCCATTTCAAATTACAGTGTAGTGACCTCTACTGGAGAATGCATGAGTGTGCATATTTAATGTGTGCGTATGTGTAACTGTGTATGAATAGTTTTGTGGAATGTGAATGTCTATGTATACGTGTAAGTATGTGCGTGTTCGTGATTGTATATTTACAAGTGTACATATGTATGTATGCTTGTGCATGAGTGTAAACATTAGTGAGATTCTGGATGGTATCAAGCTTCTTGAGTGTTGCTGGAGCTGCACCCATCCAGGAAAGTGGGAAGTATTCCATCACATTCCTGACTTGTGCTTTGTAAATGTTAGGCAGACTTTGGAGTGTCAAGAGGTGAGTTACTCGCCATAGTGTACCGAGCATCTGACCTGCTTCTGCAGCCATTGTATTTATCTGACAAGTCCAGTTCAGTTTCTGGGTTTTCTGGTCAATGGTAACTCCCAGGATGTTGACAGGAGGAGATTCATTGTCATGAAAGAGCTGATGTTGACACTCACAGATAGAAAAAATGCTAAATGTTGCTTGAAATGACCAGGCCGTTTCTTGGGAAGAATAATACAAACATTTTCAGCCAATCACTTCTCACAAATGATCCAGTAGAAGTGGTCTCATGGCTGGAAAGGGTTGACATTGGTTGTAGGATAATAGCGGGTGATTTAAAATCTCACTACTAAAGTTAACGTGCTTTATACTCAATGAATCCTATGTAGTGAGCACCCAAAATGCAAACTCTGTATCATCACTTGAAATGATCTGAAACACACTGACTGTCTTGTTGGCTACATTCAATCATTACTGAGCAGGAAACTGACAACAATTATTTTTGTGCATGTGGGTATTCTGTGACTGGAATCCTGTTTTATCCACCTTCACAGTAGTATAAGGCAGCAATGAAAGTGGAAGAAAATATAATTTACCCTTCAGTGTAGGAATTACACAAAATGTTATAATTGCTGTGGTGCCAACCACTACCAACTTGTCAAGGAATTGTTTAATACAACCATCCTCCATGGGATGGAAGCAATCATCCCAACATCCATAAACAAAGCTGCATTAGAACATTATTTCCTCTGCAACACAAAGGAACTACAAAAAGCAGAGGAAAATCACCTTTCCAGTGTATTCAAAAAGAACGGGTACCCAATGATCACAGTCCATCAATTACTCAGCAAAAAACCCAAACAAGCAGACAAAACATATTCAGAAACCCCAACTACTCTCCCCTACATCAAAGACGTATTGGAAATAACAGCCAGACTAGTCCACAAACTCACCAACACACTAAAACAGCAGCTAATGAACTTGAACTATCATTCTGCACCATCTGCTCTGTAATCTGCATTTGAGCTACCACGAAGAACAAAAAATATGGCTATTTACTGAAAAGAGATATTCATTAACCATGTGGCAATGAACCCAGTGTACAATTCACTCACGTACGAGAAGTATATGAGCAAAGGTCAGGATTTATTCCAAAGCCTAATAGCGCTTGAAAAAATGCAGTGGGCTGATTTCTTCATTTGCAGTTTATGTGGTGTAGGTACACCCATAGTGCCATTAGGGAGGGAGTTACAGGCATTAACACTCATACTGACACACAAACATGATCGAGCAGACCATAAGGGTGCTTAAGCAATGCTTCCAGAGTCTGCAATGCAGAGTAATTAAGAGCAGATTCACAAGGCTGCTCTGCTATTCAATACAATCATGGCTTGTTTTCTGCCTAAACCTCAAACTCCTGTCTTCTCTTAAAATCTCTCCGTTCCCTCAGAGACCCATAATTTCAGCATCTCACCCTTAACTATTCTGAATGATGGAGCATCCACTGACCTCTGACACAGAAAATTCCAAAGACTCAAGAGCCTCAGAGAGAAGAGGTTTTTTTTTGTGACTATGCTGCCAGGAGAAAGTGAGGGCTGCAGATGCTGGAGATCAGAGCTGAAAATGTGTTGCTGGAAAACGCAGCAGGTCAGGCAGCATCCAAGGAACAGGAGAATCGACGTTCCTGAATAAGGGCTAATGCCCGAAACGTCGATTCTCCTGTTCCTTGGATGCTGCCTGACCTGCTGCGCTTTTCCAGCAACACATTTTCAACTATGCTGCCAGGCCCAAGATTCTCCAGTGAGGGAAAAGTCCATTGAATATAGGCCCAATCTACCTTCTGCATTACTCAGTCGAGCTATTTGCAAGTTTCTGCACCCTGGGTGACTTTAATATCATAAGGTCAACAGTCGTTGCTAACTTGTGACTAACTGAGGAACAGGAGGAGGAGGAAGAGAAAGCAGAAAAAGTAGAAAAAGATAGAAACCACCACAGCCCTTTCTTGCAGCATTGATTTTCAAAATCCATGATGCAACCAATACCTTGAACTTTCATGCACTGAAATAGCATTAAAAAATTGCCTAAACATTGGCTAACCATGGCCACAGGAATCATCTGGCCATGCAGCTTGATCAAATTTCATAATAACAACATGGAATAAACAAAAGACTGGTTGAACTGAAATTAACATTTTATCCAAAGGCAAAGAATGAAATTAACACCTCCCATGGAGGTGTAAAGAGGCCTTTTCTCTTTTGATTTACATCTTTATGAGAATGTTCATGTGTTGGAGATGACAATATCACAGCAAGTATCAAGCTTGGGGCCAAAACATTTAGATGTAGAAATGGACTGACAAGCTTGTATTTCAAGAAGTTCACTTTTTGCAGAAGCAGAAGGGATGAAACAAAGGATGTAAAATTGAACACAAGCTAGCAACTCTCTCTCAATGTCTCTGAAGAAAAAAAGGTGCCCAGTGACAATATAGATTAAAAGGAGACATGAAAATACTCAGAACTTTATAGATATCTGCAAGTTTTGCTACTGTTGATAGTTTAAGACATTAACTAAATAACTACTAAAATCCTATGTCACAAGGACACCACAAGATTCTAAATTATATTTTTTAATCATCAATTTTACACTTAATACCATCACTATTCAACTTTGTATGAGTACATGTGTGTGCGCGCATTTGTGGATTGTGGATTGTGTGAGATTGCCCAAATTTATAAGCTTGATGTTATGTTTTTACTATTTTTCTAGGAATTAGCAGGTAATAAACATTCCCTTATACTCAAGAAAATCTTGTGTTTGGCTCCTGACTGCTATAGTAGAAATTGATTAGCTACATTTTAATTGAAGAAAGATTCAGCCCTGTGTTAAAAACATTACTATTCTTTATTATTATCATTATTTAGGTTTTATTGGGGCACAGGGTACAAAAGTACAGTAAAAAGTATATGATGTCACCACATACGTACCAAATAAGTACAAAATTTTAGTTACAAAAGTGGAAAAATAAAGAAATAAGTTGAAAAGTTCAGCACTACAGTTTTCTTAGTAGAAAAATAAAAATATAAAATTAAGTCGTCAAACATTACAGTCCTTTCTTAAAGAAATGGGCCTGCAGATACTCCAAACTGGGCACTCCCCAGAAAGGCTCGTTCTCTCCCGAGCTGGGCATACTTTCACCCGCGCTCGGCTGAGATCCGTCTGCACTCGCCAGCTGCCTTCGCCGCTAGACACCGTTGCAGATCTCCATTAGGCACACCAGGCTTTGCCTCTGCTTGTTAGGCTTTGGCAGGCAACCAGTGCTGCCACCATCCTTTGTGACCACCCACTGTTGCTGCCATCACCTTGTTGCTGACCGCCACTGCCATGCTCCGTTGCTGGGTTAGCCGTCTCACTGTATAGTCCTGTTCTCGTGCTGCTCCAGACATCAATGAGACTGCGATGCAACGGACTGCAACCAGCTGCCCATTGGCCAACTGTCAAAGTCCCCCAGCCGTTGCCTTCACTGTCGCTGCCTCCACGGCCAAGAACTAAAGACTAAAGAACTAAAAGAAATGAAGGGAAAAACAGCAAGAAAAAAAAAGAGAGAAGGAAGAAAATTGGACAGAGTGGACAAGTTCCAGTGAGGAGCCCTACTCCACCGCCAACTTGAAGAGAACATAAATCATTGTTGCAGACAATACGTTGAGAAGAGGTGAACCAATCCACCCCTCCACACTTGGCCATAAGACAGGGTAATGATTAATTTATCAAACTGTAGAAACAATGAACACAATTTCATTTCCCCAAATGTCAACAATTTCAGATCTAATGTGCTACCTGTTACAGACCATCACTATGTCCACTAAGCCACAAAGCTGAAATAAAAATCACTGTGAAACAAACATTCCCAAACAAATTTATAAATCACACGCTGCAGTATTGCATATGTATGCTATTTGATTGTCATTCTCTTTGAATGTTGTTTGAAGTATATTTGTGTCCAGGCAAGATGTCCTGATTTCTGGCCCAACTAGTGTAAGAGACACAATGGGATTTTTCCACTGACCTGCTATGGAGGCAGGGAGAGGAATTCCAAAATAGTAGCATGCTATGTGGTTGTGGGTGTTTCCTCTGTGGTGCAGGTGCATTTTCGTCATTTGGGTGTGGCCAACTCTGAGCTTCAGATTTCTTCATACCACAAGAGGAAAAGCCAGTCTGGCATCGTTTACAACCAGTGATTTTCATAAAGTGAACTCTGATGAAACTACTAACAACAATGAAGGAGAAAGCAGCAGTGAGATAGAAGAGCAAGAATTACATTTGGATTAGCCTGGTGAGGCCCAGACTGTTTGACATTCTCCTGGGAAAGAAGGTGAGAGTTGCTGTAAACTTTGTTTAGCACTTCACTTAACAACTGAGTAACCAAACAACTGAAATGTGACTGTGTTTTCAAGGTAGTTAAGGACAACGTTACATTATAACTCCTAGGTTCTCTGCGCTTTGAAATGTTCTCTGTCTTAATCCATTGATTTTCTTTCTATCTGTTTCACTGGGATACCATTATACACACCCTAACTGCCTCCAGTATTTTTCCCATCTAACAATTCCATAAAGATGAATTTTAAGTGTCTGTGCTATTTTGTGCTATTTGACATTGGAGGGAATCACTGCAGTCCTTTCTCAATGACCAAGAAATGCACTTTCTAAACATTATGGTGAAAATTAGAGATGAAAATCCTCACTAAGATTCTGCTTCGTAACTGAGGAACATTGAAGCCAAGTGCAGCTTAATTTAATTGTAAACAGTCTTTTTTATTTGCTTTAGATAATGTGGAATGATTTGTTTGAGACTGGAGAGGAGGAGTAAGACATTATGGCTAGGCCTGAATCTCAACAATGTCTGCCTACACGTTTCACATTTGTACACAAAATTTCATATTCACACTTAACAAAAATATATATACATACACACACACACATACACACACACACATTTGCTCCTACAGTCATAAGCATACCTGCAGATATATAGAGATGATTGTACATGGATACACACTCATTTTCCAGCAGAGGTCACTATGTTGCAATTAAAAATGGGATTTCTGATAAATTTTTTTCCCTCTCTTCAGCCCAGGGAGAGAGGGAGAGTGAAAGTAATACCCTAGAACCTACTTCGTCTTAGGGTACTCAAAGCAGCCCTGACAAAGAACACAAGCAAAGAGCCTAGCTTTAGGTAGTGTTTTAAAGAAGTGTTGTCTAAGTGCAATCTCCAGTTTGCCACAGACATGCCCTGTCAACTCAGTTGCTGCATAACTTATACGCAATAACAGACAAATACACTTACTTGATCAGTAGTAAAACTTTCATGATGTGAAATTAGCAACTAAAGCTGCTGAACAGGAAATATTCTGTAAGCTCAAAAGCAGTGATAGAATTGGGTTACAGATCAAAGTGGGTAGAGGAGAGTTAATGGCTGGTGGGAATCAAAGGATCATAAGTTAAATAATTCCACGGAGGCCAGTATCCCTTCACCAAGTCACCCTTTGTTTACACATGCATAGGACGTGACACTGGTCTGGCTTCTTCAGAGCCAGCTGTCAGACTGAGCAGAACATCTGACATTCCTGTTCTTATTGGTCAACCAGGGCTCCCTGATTGGACCAGATGAACAGCTCCAATCAGGGAACTCATATTCAATGAGGTCCACATGACTGATCTTATTACACTCACTACACCCCTTCCCCCTCTGAGTCTGAAGACATAGGCAGGTTATGTATGAACTTTCCATAATATTTTGCCAAGCCAAGGAAAGACTAAGGTCTGGGACAGACACGGGAGGCAGGGACCTTTGATTGCCATCACTTTATTTTCCAACGAGTGTAACCCAGTCTTGTCAACTCTGTAGTCCCAAGTAGATCGCTTGGGGTGCCTGAGACACTCATATTTCCCTTCTAAGGCCTGGCAGAAACACTTAAGGACTATGTGCAAGTTCCCTATGTGCTCCTTATTGATCTTCCCTGTTATTAGCATGTCATCTAGCTAAATGGTGACCTGGAATATGTGTTATAAAACATTCTCCATCATCCGCTAAAAGTTGCACAGGTTGATGATGCCCCAGTTGGAAGTCTCACATATTGGTACAAACCCTTATGAGTATTAATTGTAGCATACTTCTGGGAATCCTCATCTATCTGCAATGGTAGGTAAGCATGGCTCATGTCTAGCTTCATGAAGGATAGCACTCCTCTCATTGCATACAAATCCTCAATGAGAGGGATTGGGTATTTATTCAGTTGTGAAAAGTGGTCTACTGTCCAACTGAAATCCCAACAAAGCTGAACCAACGCAACTGGCTTTACAATCAGCACAACTGACGCTGCCCATTCCGCAGACTGGACTGGATTGAAGACTCCTTTGCATTCCAGCCTTCTGATTTCTGCCTCTACTTTTGCCCAGAAGGCAAATGGCACTGGGTGGGCCTTGCAGAACCCTGGAATTGCTTCCTGGTCAATATGCAAGGTGGCCTTGTCTCCTTTGATAGTCCCTAGATCTTCCTGAAAACCTTCCAGGTATGTAATTAGGACTTCACTCAGGTAACTATTTTGAATTGGAAAATGTTGAACCAATCGAGGTGAATCTTTCTCAACTGATTTTGCACCATCAGGCTTGGGCTGAGCTTTTTATCATAGTCAGTGGTAACTGAACCAGATGCATCTCATAAGAGACCAAAACCAAAGTTGTACAATTAATCTGTAAAGGTTCCCTTGAATAGGCTCTAAGTCAAGCCAAGGTCTTAGATTAGATTAGATTCCCTACAGTGTGGAAACAGGCCCTTTGGCCCAACAAGTCCACACCAACCCTCCGAAGAGCAACCCACCCAGACCCATTCCCCTCTGACTAATGCACCTAACACTACGGGCAATTTAGCACGGCCAATTCACCTAACCTGCACATCTTTGGACTGTGGGAGGAAACCGGAGCACCCAGAGGAGACCAACGCAGACATGGGGAGAATGTGCAAACTCCACACAGACAGTTGCCTGAGGCTGAATTGAACCCGGGTCCCTAGCGCTGTGAGGCAGCGGTGCTAACCACTGAGCCACCATGCCACCTTATGCAAGCTTAAGGGTTGGAGTCCAGAGTGAATTTGGTTGAAGACCTGTTCTGTGATCACTGAAACGGCTGCACCAGTATCGATCACCATTAGAACCCGGTGACCATTTAACTAGATGCTTATTTTGATTGGTTCTGATTTAGATGCGGCTAAGCAACTTAACTGTTCCAAACCAGGATGTGCACTCTCCTGGATATTGGCCCATTTGTTCTCTTACTCAATTTAGATCTAGTGTCACTCTTTTCCTGTCCTGTTTTCCGCATACCAGCAGCAACTACAATGGCTTGCCTGTCTGGATCCCAAGGAAAGTTTTAGATATTCAGCTGAGGCTTGGCATTGTTTTGGGGTCTAGCTGTGGGCTGACCAAGAGTCCCTCTGTCCAGGATATGTCCTGAGTGAGGCTATACAATTGCCTTCATTTAAGTGGTGTCCCCCAAGCTCAGTCGGACTGACAAAGGTGTCCATTTCCATTGAAATACCCTGCAATTCATATGCTCCCTGCATTTTCCAATAATAAAGCCAGTTGCTGTAATTGAAGTCCAGTTGGGCTTCTACCAGTAGGCGCTTTTGCATGGTTATATCATTAATCATACCCTTGTCAGCACTGAAACAACTCCACAGAGGCCGGTATCCCGTCCCCAAGTCACCCTTTATTAACACGTGGAAAGTTCTTGATCCTTCTTTCACAGAGCCAGCTCTCAGAGTGAACAGAATCTCTAACATCCTGTTTCTATCTGTCAGCCAGGGTGCCCTGATTGGACCAGATTAACAGACCCAATCAGGGAACTCATATTCTGAGATCCACCTGGCTGACCTTGTTACAATCACTGCAAAAGGTTGCTGGAGTGGGGCTGGAACTCAAATCACAGCACAAGTACTGTCCTACAGAGGGTGAACAGAAGGGTGTAGAGTGACATGGATATGATTGAGCCTATTTCTGTGTTGTAAATCCTATAAAGTCCCAAAATTCCTCAATCAACATATTTATATCATTTAAATTTTCACTTGCCATGCAGTTCATTGTCATTGAAAAATTGGAACGATTCCATCAGGATGTCATGGAAATCATTTACAAAGATCTTCAACTGCAATCCTCCCAATAACTCTTAGCAGGACTTTTTTTTATTTAGAGTCATAGAGATGTACAGCAAGGAAACAGACCCTTCCAACTTGTCCATGCCGACCAGATATTCCAACCCAATCTAGTCCCACCTGCCAATGCACAGCGCAAATCCCTCCAAACCCTTCCTATTCATATACCCATCCAGATGCCTTTTAAATGTTTCAATTATACTAGCCTCCACCACTTCCTCTGGCAGCTCATTCCATACACGTACCACCATCTTCGTGAAAAGGTTGCCACTTAGGTCGCTTTTATATCTTTCCCCTCTCACCATAAACCTCAGCCCTCTAGTTCTGGACTCCACCACCTGAGGGAAGAGACTTTGCCTGTTTACCCTATCCATGCCCCTCATGATTTTATAAACCTCTATAAGGTCATTCCTCAGCCTCCGATGCTCCAGGGAAAACAGCCCCAGCCTTTTCAAGCTCTCCCTATAGCTCAAATCCTCCAACCCTGGCAACATCCTTGTAAATCTTTTCTGAACCCTTTCAAGTTTCACAACATGGGTACACGGTGGCACAGTGGTTAGCACTGCTACCTTACAGTGCCAGAGACCCGGGTTCATTTCCCGCCTCAGGCGACTCTCTATGTGGAGTTTGCACATTCTCCCCATGTCTGCGTGGGTTTCCTCCGGGTGCTCCGGTTTCTTCCCAAAATCCAGAAATGTGCAGGTTAGGTGAATTGGTCATGCTAAATTGCCCATAGTGTTAGGTGTAGGGGAATGGGTCTGGGTGGGTTGCGCTTCGGCGGGTCGGTGTGGACTTTTTGGGCCAAAGGGTCTGTTTCCACACTGTGAGTAATCTAATCTAAACATTTTCCTAATAGGAAGGAGACCAGAATTGCACGCAATATTGCAAAAGTGGCCTAACCAATGTCCTGTACAGCCACAACATGACCTCCCAACTCCTGTACTCAATACTCTGACCAATAAAGGAAAGCATACCAAACGCCTTCTTCACTATCCTATCTACCTGCGACTCTACTTTCAAGGAGCTATGAACCTGCACTCCAAGATCTCTTCAATACTGATTTTTCTTGGTGACGTTTTTGCAAATATCTATTTGCACAATTCATATGATTTAGAGAATTCTTTCAGTTTTAGATCATATAACAACTTTTACTCAGTTCTGAAGAAGGGTCACGGGACCCATAATGTTCACTCTGCTTTCTCTCCACAGCTGCAGCCAGACCTGCTGAATTTTTCCAGAATCTTCCTCCTTGTTAGTAACTTTTACTTTGGATAGTAATAGGTTAAATGGAAGATAAAATAATATTAAGAAACTAGGGAACCACCCTAAAGTAAAAGCAAATCAAACAAGCTTGGTCTAATTATTGTTCAAAGATAATTGGTGTTCATCTTACAAGGTCACATTGGCAGTGAGAAAACTTTCATAATGGAATGACCCATCTTTGAACCTCTTGGTAGAACCAAAGGCTCTGGAAAAAGAGGACATTTATATCTCTAATGGATATAATTGAATCATGTTATTTATTAATTCATGTCATTTAGCAAAAGCATCAATGGTGACATAAGGAAAATTTTCTTTTCCCACACATTGAGTGGTTAGGGTCTGGAGAGCAGAGCCTGAGAGTGTGGTGGGGGCAGATTCAAATTTGATTCATAACTTGATTGCTTGCAGGTGTGATCACTTTGAAGAAGTCCTTATTCATTTTTTTGAAATGATGAAGTAATTAAATTATCTCCAGTTGCAGGTTATTTGAGAGGAATAAAGATGTTAAGGATGTCAGCAATGAGTTAATTTACATGTGATAGTCTGGCATTGATATATCTGCACATTGTACCTTTCCCAAAATGTTCCAAATACCATCATCACCAGCTCTGGGTTGCAGCCCAGCAGTATACAGACAAGCTGGAGTTATACTGGCAGTCCTCAATATTGATTCTGGACCCCATGACGTCTCATGGCATTGGGTCTATCTACTGCATTCCCCTTGTCTGATGACTCAGTTCTCCTCTGTGTTGAATACCACTTTGAACAAGCACTGAAGGACACTGGGCAAGAGGTTTGATGTCCATCACAAAGTTGACTTGGTATCTCCACTAATGACCAAGCTGCTCAAATCCTAAATAATATTGCTGCTAGACTGGATGAACAGCAACTGGTGAGGGAACCAACAAGAGAGAGATACATACTTGATCTCATCCACCCTTATCTACAACTCATTTGTAACCACTCATGACTGTAATGGCAGGAGAGGTGACTGCAGTCTTTATGGAGATGAAGCCCCATCATTAGATTGAGAATGCTAGTTATTAACATAATGCTAGTTGGGACAGACTTTGAATGGGGGCATCTAGCAACTTAAAACTGGTCATTAGGTGTTGTGGGCCAGGACAGCAGAATTGTATTCAATTATAATCCCTAGCATCTTAGCCTGGTATATTTCTCACTCTACCCTTACCATCCAGCTTGATGATCAAATCTGGTTCAATGAAGACTGCAAGAGGGCTTGAAAGGACCAATCTTAAGAATGTGGTGTTAACCTGGTGATGCTACTGGCATGCAGAACAGCAGAAGCAGCATGCAATAGACAGAGCTGAAGAGTTTAATTTAGATAAATGCGAAGTGCTGCCAGAGAAAGTGGTGGAGGCTAGTATGATTACAACATTTAAAAGGCATCTCGATGGGTATATGAATAGGACGGGTTTGGAGGGAAATGGGCCAGGTACTGGCATGTGGGACTAGATTAGGTTGAGATATCTGGTTGACATGGACAAGTTGGACCGAAGGATCTGTTTCCGTGCTGTACATCTCTATGACTTTATGATTCCACAATGAATAGATCAGATCTAAGCTCTGTAGTGCTGCTACATCCAATTGTGAATGATTATGGTCAATTAAACAGCTAACAGGAGGAATCACCATAAATATTCATATTGCCAATGATGGGGGAGAATAGCACATCAGTGTAAAAGATAAGGCTTCAGCCTTTGCTTCCACCAGAAGTGCTCCATAGATACTCCACCTTGGTGCCCTTCTAAGCCCCATCATAGATATCAGTCTTCAAACAGTTCAATTCACTTCACATTATATCAAAGAACAGCTGAAGACACTAGATGCTGAAAAGGCTATGGGCCTTGATAACATTCCAGCCATTGTATTGAAGATTTGTGCTCCAGAACTAGATGCACCCCCTAGCAAATCTGTTCCACCATAGTTATAATAGTTATGTGATAATATGCAAAATTGCCCAGGTATGTCCTGTTCCTAGAAAGCAGTACAATTCAACTCATCTCATTACCGCCCTACTTACCTACTCCTCAATCATCAGAAAATGATGGAGGGGGTCATCAACTGTGCAACCAAGTGGCACTTGCAAAGGAATAATCTGCTCACTGATGCTCAGTTTGGTTTCCTCGAGAGCCAAGCAGCTCTTGACTTCAGTGCAGCCTTGGTCCAAACATGGACAACAGCTGAATGCCAGAGTTGAGGTGAGGGTGACTGTCCTTGACATTAAGCCAGCATTTCACCAAGTATTGTACAAGAGGCCTGAGCAAAGTCAATATTAATCAATGGGAAAAGATCTTCACTATCTGGAGTCATATTTAGCACTAAAGATAGTTGTGCATGTTGGAGATCATTGTCTCAGCTCAAGGATATTTCTGCAGGAACTCCTCATGGAAATGCTTTAGGCTCAACTATCTTCAGCTTCTTCATCATTGACATTCCTTCATACTAAGTTCAGAAATGGGATGATCACTGATCATTGCACATTGTTCATCACCATTCACGACTCCTCAGACACTGAAAAGTCCGTTTCCATGTAATGCCAAACCTGGACAACATCTCAGCTTTGACTGAAAAGCATGACTCAGGTACCAGCCAATGACTGTCACCAACAAAAGAGAATCTATCCATTACTGTTCAGGATATTACCCCTGCTGTAAACACCACAACCTTAAATCCATAGTGGAATAAAACCAGGGTACCATGCAGAAGTTTATAAAGGCTGAATTTTGCAAAAATTCAGCTATGTGTCAATTTTGGGGAGTTTTACTGTGCTGACCTCATTATGTATGCACCACACCTCCATGGCACTATCCCTGTACTCTCTTGCATTGACTGATAGATGTATTTGCTGCAGCAGGAACAGTCTGGGATTCACACACTAATACCCAAATGCGCACAAGGTCAAATACTGCAAACCAGGAATTGCCTTTCACAGTCACTGTGTCCGAAGTATTACCCTGGAGAGATGGCTGTTATTCAGGTTAGCTGGCAGGGGTCTGGTGGATGGGATGGTCCAGAGGAGACCCATTTGCGTGCATTAATATATCATTATTACCTATTTTATCTCATTTTTAAGCAATTTTCTATTCTCCCAAATAACATCAAGGAAATATATTGCAACAATTTCAGACAAGAAAGTCTAAGCAAGCACCTGGTGACTTCAGCTCACCATTTGCTCCACTGGGCTTCCATTGTGGCCAGCATTCCCCAACACATCAGGGCAGGCTCTAAGAGCAGTAGCTGCCTACATCCTTTGTCCTTGGCGATTGGCACTGGATACATGCCAGCCTCACCATATCATAAGGGCACACATCCAACTCACTTAGAATACAGTTCTCCACTTCAGTACTGCATCAACAAGTACATTGTCACCTCTCATTTTAATACTGTTGCCATCTCATGGATTGGAGCAAGATGCAACTCAGGACTCAGTCTGCTTTCTTCGCTCTCAATCAGTTTGTGTTTATTTGGATGCACACATCTCTGACTTTCTTGCACTTTGAGCATGTCGGCTCACAGTGCTTCTGCCTTGTTTTGGCTTTTAAGCACATTAAAACCAAGCAGCTTGTTATGGTTGCTAGCAATAATCAGGGAAGAGGGTTAACATGTTACTACATGTGCTGCACAGTGCTACATCAATGTCAAACCTATAGCATGTGCCAGCAGTTAACATGACAAACACAATGCACGTGCATCAACCAAATTGACAAGACTTAAAGGCTCAAGGGAGTAGCACTCAGTCAAGACAAGGCCGATTGTTATCAATCAGGCACTGAACATAGAAGGCATTGTAAACCATTTATGAGCCAGAAGAGGAGAGATTTTTAAGAATTCAAACAGTTGTGAATCTTTGGAATTTTTTTTTTGCCAGAGACCTGTAAAAGTTTAGTCTTTGAGTATATTTAAAGTTAAGTTTGATGGATTTTAAATATCGATAATGTAAAGGTTTTTGGGATAATGTGGGGCAAAGGCACTGGAATGTTTAATCAGTCATAATCATGTTGTGTGGTGCAGCAGACTTGACAAGTTCCATGGTATACTCAACAGGTTGAATGTTTCCACATTCTGACATTCATTATCAGTCCAGGGGCTTGGATACAGTCATTCGGGTACTTGGGTTGATCAGCATCAGCATGTCCACATTATTATAGTCCAGGGAGTAGCCCACAGTCAGTCCTGAAGATGCAGAGCAACCAGTCCAGGGATTAGTGATGTGTCAGTCAGGCAGCTCCACACAGGTCATTCAGGGGTCTAGACACTCATCACTGGCTTTTTAGGTCAGTCACAGGGCTGGAGCAGTGACCCATGGTCCATCCAAAGGCTCTGTTCACTGAAAGTCAAGGGTAGTTACCAGCGGCTAGTGCTGCGATGGATTTGCTGGAGATATCAATTGTGGACACTGGAACTGCAATCCGTCAGACTGTGGGCATCACAGTGAGTCAGGTAGCAATTTCACACCAGGCAGTTAGGGTCTGGCACCATAGTCACTTCTGACAGTCCAGAGGTAAAAGGACAGCTCTCCTCTGGATCACCTCATCCACCAGTGCAAGAGTCAGAGGCAACAACAGATGTAAGAAGGCGAGAGGGCAATGGGGAAGACAATCTTATAGAATCACTCTTGCATCGCTTCTGAGTGTGAAAGCCACAGAGTCAATGTTTTGAGTCTATTATGTCTCAGAGGGTTAATATTAACTCTGTTTCTCTCTCTATTGATGCTGCCAGACCTGCTGAGTTTCTCCAGTACTTCTGTTTTCATTTCAGAATTTCAGCATCCACAATATTTTGCTTTAAGTTATTATTATTCATAATAAATCCATTTGAATGATGAGTATGTGAAAGCAAGCTTATTAGTTATAAAATTCAAATGATTTGTTCAAACGTTTTAACAGTTTATTTGTTTAAATTAGGTATATGTGTATCTGCAAAATAAATGATGACTGAGAGCCACTAATTGCTATTATGACCAATCCAAAAAGTATTTTTTTTTATTTTCCATTTATTGATTGCTATTCCTACTGACTTACTGGATTTATTGTCAAAAGTAAACATCTGTGCATTTTACATTGAGTGGGGTTTTCTGAGTGGTAAAAAGAAAGTGTCCTGACATTTTCATTCTGACCTCATCAGTTCCAACATTTAAATAAGGACCAGTAACAACAAATAATACCAAAAAGGTCAGAGCTTCTAAACAGAGTACTATGAATAGGAAAACTCTGAAAAAATTAAATATGAAACAAAAATAGAAAACATTTGAAATGTGAGCATCAGAATATTGCCAGCTAACTCTCACTATGCTCTCAGATTGCCTGGTTATACTTTGGTGAGAACAAATTTGCAAATGTTTTATTGTTGTCATATGGAGAAGCACGCACCAGAAGTCACGCCTATGCTGCATTAGTTTACCGATAGTCAAGGCATTACTAATAGGAGTGTTATTACCTTGGCATCACTGAATAATGGTGGGGAAATTATCCAGGATTAGCACTCTGACTTGCTGTCTGGTGACCTTGAATGGGAAGTGCAAGTACACAGGCGACCAGTTGAGGAAAGATTAGGTTTATTTGTGAATTATTTTGCAATTCAATTGCCTGTTAACACTCACCAACAGGTATACTGAAAATAGTTGCTTCAAATCAGTACTGTGTCCAGTTCTGGTCACCCTGTTATAAGAAGGATATTATTAAGGGGCTTCAGAAAGGATGTTATCAGGGATAGAGGATTTGAGTTATGGAGAGAAGCTGGATAGTCTGGGACTTTTTTCACTGTAGCGTGGAAGGTTGAGGGGTGCCCTTATGGAGGTTTATAAAATCATGAGGTATATAGATAAAGTGATTGGCAAGATTATTTTCCCTAGGATGGGAGATTTCAAGATTAAGGTGCATATTTTTAAGGTGAAAGGAGAAAGATTAAAACAGTTTTTATTTTAACACAGACAATGACTCCTGTGTGAAATAGACTTCCAGAGGAAGTGGTGGATGTGGGTACAGTTACAATGTTCAAAAAACATTTATATAAGTACACTGATAAGAAATGTTTGGAGAGATATGGGCCAAGCACAGGCTGGTGTGACTAGTTTAGCTTGAGACTATGGTTGGCATGGACTGGTTGGACCAAAGGATCTGCTTCCATGCTGTATGGATCTATGATTATGAAGTACCAGAGAAACTTGCGCCAGTATGTACAGAAAGCTCAAAGATGAGGCAAATCAATACTTGCTATTACTTGTTTCTTGTTTTTAATGTGCTCAGAGCTGATTGTATACTGAGAGAGAAAGAAGAATAAGAAGGAGGGAGTTTCTTTTTGCCAGTTTCGCTGTTCCCATTGAAACCAGAGGAAACCTGGCAGCTCAGAAGAAATGCCGAGTTTTTTCATTAACTGATTTTATCAGTAAAATATGAGTAAAAAATGGAGCCTTGAGAAAATATCCCTTAAATCTAAACGTTTAAACTTTGCCAAAAATTATCTTATACTTAACTTCATTGCAGCACAACTAGCTCCCAGCTGATCACTGCTTTAATGTATGACAGTGATTCGATCAGGAAGACAATGTCCCTTTAGCTTCTATTTTTGAGCAGCAGTACACGTTTCACAAGTCTGATTTTTCAGAGGAATCCCTGTAATTTCACTGGCAATTTGAAGACAAAAAGAGATGTAAATAAAACTCGTCAACAGAACAGTGATGAGAAATAATTCAGGAAAAGGCTTGGAAACAAGATACTGTTTATCAGGAGGCACAGATCTTCTTTTATTCTTTCACAAGATGTGGGTGTTCCTGGCCATGACATTCCTGGCCCATTCTTAATTGCCTTGAGAATGTGGAGATGACCCATTTTCTTACACTGCTACATTACCATGTGGGTGTAGGGACACTCATAATGTTATTAGGAAAGGATTTTCAGCATTCTGATCCAGTGACAATGAAAAAACAGCAATATAGTTCCTATTCAGGAGGGGAATCTGCAAGGTCCTTATGCTTAAACACTTTAAAGTAATTGAATCCAGTAAGTATTACTATTTCAAAACATAGGAGATTTTTTTCTAATTGAGAAAGCTAGATGGAGACCTATGACTCATAGTGCAAAGATTGTAAAGAATAGGAAGAAGATGAAGTAAATCAATGTATATTGTTTAATTAATGTCAACTTTGTCTATTAAATACTGCAGTTTCTGAGGAGGAGGAAAGATTAAGGGAAGTAAACTCCATTGTTCGTGATCCTGGAAAAGAATAATTTGAAGTGACAAAGTAGATAATTGGCTATTAATTTATTTTCAAACAGTATAAGATAGTCACCAATAAAAATTAAACAATGAATTCAAAAATAACTTTAATAACCAAAAGATGTTGAAATGAGGAATTCACAACCAAAGGGAATAGTGAGGTGCATAATGTAGATATTTTAAGGGGATGATTTAGAGGTACCGGTGTTGGACTGTGGTGGACAAAGTTAAAAATCACACAACACCAAGCTATAGTCCAACAGGTTAATTTGGAAGCATTAGCTTTGGGCACACTGCTCCTTCATCAGGTGGTTCATCAGGCTTTTAAGGGGAATCTTATTGTTTGAAGATAAATTAACAACAGATTAACTACACTGTTACTTACCTCAACTTATTAATTTGAGGAGAAAGTGAGGTCTGCAGATGCTGGAGATCAGAGATGGAAATGTGTTGCTGGAAAAGCGCAGCAGGTCAGGCAGCATCTAGGGAACAGGAGAATCGACGTTTCGGGCATTAGCCCTTCTTCAGGAATGAGGAAAGTTGGTCCAGCAGGCTAAGATAAAAGATAGGGAGGAGGGACTTGGGGGAGGGGCGTCGGAAATGTGATAGGTGGAAAGAGGTCAAGGTGAGGGTGATAGGTCAGACTGGGGTGGGGGCGGAGAGGTCGGGAAGAAGATTGCAGGTTAGGAAGGCGGTGCTGAATTTGATGGATTTGACTGAGACAGGCTGGGGAAAGGGGAAATGAGGAAACTGGTGAAATCCGAGTTCATCCCTTGTGGTTGGAGGGTTCCTAGCCGGAAGATGAGGCGTTCTTCCTCCAACTGTCGTTTCGCTGTGGTCTGACGATGGAGGAGTCCAAAGACCTGCATATCCTTGGTGGAGTGGGAGGGGGAATTGAAATGTTGAGCTACAGGGTGGTTGGGTTGGTTGGTCCGGGTGTCCCAGAGGTGTTCTCTGAAACGCTCCGCAAGTAGGCGGCCTGTCTCCCCAATATAGAGGAGGCCACATCGGGTGCAAAGGATGCAATAGATGATATGTGTGGAGGTACAGGTGAATCTGTGGCGGATATGGAAGTTTCCTTTGGGGCCTTGGAGGGAGGTGAGGGGGGAGGTGTGGGCGCAAGTCTTGCACCTCCTGCGGTTGCAGGGGAAGGTGCCGGGAGTGGAGGTTGGGTTGGTGGGGGGTGTGGATCTGACGAGGGAGTCGCGGAGGGAGTGGTCTTTACGGAATGCTGATAGGGGAGGGGAGGGAAATATATCCTTGGTGGTGGGGTCCGTTTGGAGGTGGCGGAAATGGCAGTGGATGATGCGCTGTACATGGAGGTTAGTGGGGTGGTAGGTGAGGACCAGTGGGGTTCTGTCCTGGTGGCGGTTGGAGGGGCGGGGTTCAAGGGCGGAGGATCGGGAAGTGGAAGAGATGCGGTGGAGGGCATCGTCGACCACGTCGGGGGGGAAATTGCGGTCCTTGAAGAAGGAGGCCATCTGGGATGTGCGTTTTTGGAACTGGTCCTCCTGGGAGCAGATGCGGCGGAGTCGAAGGAATTGGGAGAATGGGATGGCATTTTTACAGGGGGCAGGATGGGAGGAGGTGTAGTCCAGGTAGCTGTGGGAGTCGGTTGATTTGTAAGAGATGTCCGTGTTGATTCGGTTGCCTGAGATAGAAATAGAAAGGTCGAGGAAGGGGAGGGAGGAATCTGAGACTGTCCAGGTGAATTTGAGGTCGTGGTGGAAGGTGTTGGTGAAGTGGATGAACTGTTCAACCTCCTCGTGGGAGCACGAGGCGGCGCCGATACAGTCATCGATGTAGCAGAGGAAAAGGTGGGGGGTGGGGCCAGTGTAGTTGCGGAAGATGTGCAATTTCCCCCCCGACGTGGTCGACGATGCCCTCCACCTCATCTCTTCCACTTCCCAATCCTCCGCCCTTGAACCCCGCCCCTCCAACCGCCACCAGGACAGAACCCCACTGGTCCTCACCTACCACCCCACTAACCTCCATGTACAGCGCATCATCCACCGCCATTTCCGCCACCTCCAAACGGACCCCACCACCAAGGATATATTTCCCTCCCCTCCCCTATCAGCATTCCGTAAAGACCACTCCCTCCGTGACTCCCTCGTCAGATCCACACTCCCCACCAACCCAACCTCCACTCCCGGCACCTTCCCCTGCAACCGCAGGAGGGTCAAGACTTGCGCCCACACCTCCCCCCTCACCTCCCTCCAAGGCCCCAAAGGAAACTTCCATATCCGCCACAGATTCACCTGTACCTCCACACATATCATCTATTGCATCCTTTGCACCCGATGTGGCCTCCTCTATATTGGGGAGACAGGCCGCCTACTTGCGGAGCGTTTCAGAGAACACCTCTGGGACACCCGGACCAACCAACCCAACCACCCTGTAGCTCAACATTTCAATTCCCCCTCCCACTCCACCAAGGATATGCAGGTCTTTGGACTCCTCCATCGTCAGACCACAGCGAAACGACGGTTGGAGGAAGAACGCCTCATCTTCCGGCTAGGAACCCTCCAACCACAAGGGATGAACTCGGATTTCACCAGTTTCCTCATTTCCCCTTTCCCCAGCCTGTCTCAGTCAAATCCATCAAATTCAGCACCGCCTTCCTAACCTGCAATCTTCTTCCCGACCTCTCCGCCCCCACCCCAGTCTGACCTATCACCCTCACCTTGACCTCTTTCCACCTATCACATTTCCGACGCCCCTCCCCCAAGTCCCTCCTCCCTATCTTTTATCTTAGCCTGCTGGACCAACTTTCCTCATTCCTGAAGAAGGGCTAATGCCCGAAACGTCGATTCTCCTGTTCCCTAGATGCTGCCTGACCTGCTGCGCTTTTCCAGCAACACATTTCCATCTCAACTTATTAATTTCCCAATCAAAATTGCATGTTGTTCATTAACCAATGCTAATACATTGTCTCAGGCCCATGAGCCCTATCTTATGCAGCAATCTTTTCTATGTTACCCAAATCAAACAACTTTTGAAAAATCCAAATATACTCCATACATTGCTTTCTCTTGATTTAATCTAGTTGTCACATTCACAAAAGATACTTGAATCGATCTGTCAAACAAAAAGCATGGTTCGGATTTTACCATTTGTGTAGAGGTCCTGATGTCACATGGAAATGAGTATAATTGGCAAATGAGTGTCTGCTGCAGGGGCATAAGGAATGTGGTCCGCCCCAAGAGCTGTAAGCTTGGAACTTAGCAGCCTCACCACTACAACCAAGAGCAGTCATCGCTGCTGAGTGTGGTAGACTGGAAATTAGGGGCCAACATCAGGGAGGCAAAAGCAAGCTTTAAAATTGCAAAAGGTTGAAATATTGGGGAGGTACATTCCACTGGCGATATCACTAGGTCTATGCGTTCTGTCTTCCCTGTCATTCCTCACCTCACCCCACCATTGAGATGTCACCTGAAATGGTGACAGGGTTGATCCGCTGTTGTCAAAATGCTGGTGGCATTTTAAAATGTGCCCTGGTTAGACCTTCAACTTTGGGATTGGCTGCCTACCTTTTTGAGGTGGGAAATCTGTCTGTTTCCTATCCAATCCAATGCTGCCTGAACTGCTGTGCTTTTCCAGCGCCACACTTTTCGACTCTGATCTCCGTATCTCCTTGGTAAAATGCCCTGGTAGGCTATGATGTTGTGGGGATGATCCAACATGGTTTCCTGTGATTTTATCAGCCTCTTGTGTACCTCCTTTCAGCCCGCCTCCCAACATTGATAAAAATTCAGACCCATTTTGACTCTGCCTATATTTCACTAAGTGCACTGTAGCAGTCTCTTAGTAATGTATTCCAGCATTTTCTCAATGACTGATTTTGGGTTCACTTCCTCTCCTTTCCTGAATAGTTATATTTGCTAGATTCCAATCCAATGGGTCAATTCAAGAACATAAGGAGTTTTGAAAGGATCCAATCAAAGCATCCACTTTGTCTACCTCTACAGTCATATCTTTTAAATCCACAACACGTAGACCATTAGGGAATGTGATATATTGGCTGATAGTCTTCTTAACTTCTCCAATATCTCTTTTGGCAAAACTAATTGCTTTAAATTCCATGTGCTTTGATTCATCTTGGTTTTCCACTATTCCTGGGCATTTTTGTATATTTTATTGTGTAAATGGACACAAAATATTTGCTAACCTTATATAACATGTTGTAATTGTCCTTCTGTCTCAGTCTCTAAAGGACACATGTTTACTTTCACAATTCTCTTTTTCTTTATAGTGGAACAAGGTCTTACATTCTGTTTGACAATTCATGCCCTTAATTTCTATTTTCTTCCATTTTTGGCTGGTTTTGAGCTGCTACTATTCTTGGTAATAGTATATGCCTCTTCGCATCTAAATGTCATGTGGTTTGAAATCACCCGTGGTTATTATTGTACCATTATTACTTGTTTCCTTAATTATTTTGCCTATTTCTTTCTCTGCCTCTCTAATGTTACTTGGTATTTTGCAGACCACATCTGTTAGTAAAATTCATCTTTTAAGTCTATCCATAGGAATTCTATTTTGTACTGATAGCTTTGACAATCTGTTTCTCTCCCTTTATTTTAACTCCAAAACGTACAATTTCCCTTTATCCCTCTCTATATTTCCTGAATATTTCAAACAGACAATGTTTCATTTTCAGTCCTGTCTTTTCTCAGTGACATGGAGGCTAAAACTCCCTCTGCTCAAGATCAAAATTGTGCGTCAGCTTTGGTCCCAGAAAAGGCATACCCTACTCTATTGTTACAATATTTTAACCCTTCATATGTCACCTTTCTTATGATTTCCCAAGAGTATGTCAAACTAGTGCCCAATTAATTATTAATTTTGTATTTTGAGATGACAGACCCTAAGGAATCGAATGGCATGTTTAAGACCATACAACCCCTGATAACCATTTCCTATTCTTTGAATGAGATATAATTTATGGGAAGATCATGGGACCATGAGATTCTAAGCACTATAGCGTGAATCTTTAATAAATTATTTGTGTAATGTTATCACAATTACTTTTGGATTTTGTGCTTGAAAGTTTCAGGGGAAGGAGTAAGCAAAGGTAAATAGGCACGGAATATATGAGAAAAAGCTAGGATCCATGGGGAAGTTCAGATTATTACCTGGGAGATCTGTGGTACGCTCCATGTATTTACACTTCCTGACTCACATAATCCTTGGTCTTTGCTGCTGAAGTTTGTTTGTTTTACTAATGATTGCAAATTGATATCACGATTCAGTTATAGCTGTTTAGAAAGGGCAGGGATTTATTTAATTGAAAAACCAAGTCAATGTCCAAGGTTCACAATGCAAAGATTGAAAAGAGTAGAAGAAATTCTGAAGCCGTTGTTTTCACTTCCTGCTTCAAACTTTAGTCCTCACCTCCATGCCACTCCCTGGCAAACGCAGTTGTCTGAGGGTGGAATTGAACCTAGATCCCTGGAACTGAGAGGCAGCAGTGTTAACCACTGTGCCACCCTGAAGGTGAAAATCTAATTCACGGTCCAGATTGCTAATGTCATAAACATCCATCTGGCAAAGGAGGAAGCAGGAGTTAGTCTCTTTTTCACAGTGGTTTATTTACAAATCCTCTACACAGGTTAAGTGCAGATTACCATTCCCTTCCAGGAGCCAGTCCCCAAAAGGCTCTCATTAGTATTGGTTACTCTTAGTCACAACTAGAATATGTAAAAAGAATCAAATCCCCTGCTCCTCGGATGCTGCCTGATTGACTGTGCTTTTCCAGCACCGCACTCCTCGACTCTGATCTCCAGCATCTGCAGTCCTCACTTTCTCTTAACAGATACACATCCAAGTACAACATTAACACAGGGGATGTTCATTCCTGGGGTTTTTTCGAGTCTTGCCAGTTTTTATATGGTGAAGGAGGCTGTGATCTGCTGGGGGTAAAGGGAGAGGATGAGCTTGTGGGATTTGAGGGAAACAGTCCTGTTCCTCCTGGTCCACAGCATTGAACGGCAGTAGTCTTCTCCCTGAAACTGTCCTCACCTTGCTTCAGTTGCTTGAGAAACCCTGAGTAGAACCTGCAAATCAGGTTAAACGACATGCTGTTGCCTTATTAATCTGTTTAAAATGTCAACACCCCCACAAGTCTCCTTTCTGTCTCAGTTAAACCCTGAAGGAAATGTGTTGGAACAAGCTTCCTCAAATGTTGGTAATTTTTCCTGATTTATTTTCTCACTCATACTCAGTCTTGTACCAACGGTAAAGTTCTTCCTGGCATCTTGAATGAAAATGGTCAGGATTCTGGTGGAATCAGAGGGGTTCAGTCATACTCTTTGTCTTGATTATTGGTGCCTTGTAACAGACAAAGATCAAAGTCCTCAGCGCAGAAGCTTCTATGTGGAATATACACCAATAATAGAACCTGCCTAATTTACCTTCCAACTGAATGCATGGAACGAGAAATGTATGGGATCAGTGACAAGTGTATATTCCTCCTTGCTCAGCTTTCCTCTCTGCACTTGTCCATGGTGGCTTTTTTTTTTGCTCAACTACTCCAGACCGAAATCTATCCCTCTGCCCTCCCATATTGTATGTTTGTTTCAAACAATTGTCAATAGTTTTCAAATTTAATTGTGAACTTTAAATATAGTCTAACCAAACAGGTTGAAATTGCATTCACAACCTTTTGGCAAATATTTTAAAATCTTTTCAACCTATCAGAAAGATGTTGTGAAACTTGAAAGGGTTCAGAAAAGGTTTATAAGGATGTTGCCAGGGTTGGAGGATTTGAGCTATAGGGAGAGGCTGAATAGGCTGGGGCTGTTTTCTCTGGAGTGTCGGAGGCTGAGGGGTGACCTTATAGAGGCTTACAAAATTATGAAGGGCATGGATAGGATAAATAGACAAAGTATTTTCCCTGGGGTCGGGGAGTCCAGAACTAGAGGGCATAGGTTTAGGGTGAGAGGGGAAAGATATAAGAGCAACGTTTTAACACAGAGGATGGTACGTGTATGGAATGAGCTGCCAGAGGAAGTGGTGGATGCTGGTAGAATTGCAACATTTAAGAGGCATTTGGATGGGTATATGAATAGGGAGGGCTTGGAGGGATATAGGCCGGGTGCTGGCAGGTGGGCCTAGATTGGGTTGGGATATCTGATCGGCATGGACGGGTTGGACCAAAGGGTCTGTTTCTATGCTGTACATCTCTGAGTCTATGTTGTTACACTGCCACAAAAATAATTAATTTTTAAGGAAGATCAGCTCTACTGGTGAAGGAGAAGTAAGTATTATTCTGTCCAGTATTTCAATAAGGTGCAGCAGGTATAAAAAGGGACATGCATTTTCCACTCCACAAAATAATGTACCATTTTTTCCTCAGTGATTAACTCCTAACAAGTATCCCATCAATGCCCCTGCGAAAAAAAAAACATTTCATACTCCTACTAACATGAATTTTATCCTCTGTAGTGCCTATTTCCACAGTTGTTAACTCTGGCTTTGTGTGATAGATTATAAAGGGTAATAACAAACAAGCTAATTCATCAGAAATATGGGAATGAATTGACATTACACTTATAAAGGAGAATACAATACTGTACTGATTGTAATAGACTCAGACTTGCTGGTTTGAGAGAGAAAACCAAGTGGTTAACCTCTGTCCTTCCTCCTAGCTGTCTGTGTTGAGGATTGGCTTGCTGAGCCATCAGTCCAACCTACCACCTTGAATATTGAGAACACAAACTTCAAAACAGTTTTTACGATCATCATTCCTCCTTATTTTTCCTTGTTGAGGCTGCTGACTGTTGTCATATCACTTTAAGAGGGACATGCTAATGGCTAGCAGTCTCTGGATAACTTGTAGCATGTTATGTGGGGGAGTGCAACTATGTTTTCCAGAAGGTCTAGTTGCTGAGCTTTCATATCAAATCGCTCTGCTGATCAACCCTGTAACATATATTCAAAAAATACAAAAAATAGTCCCAGTCTGACTTTAGCAGGTTTGTGTACAACACAGAACTGCAACATTGACCTTCACGTATCAAATGAGGGCACAGGAAGGAAGTGAAAAAAAATTATTTCACGAGAAATAGATGTCATTGGTAAGGTCAACATTTGATGTCTAATCCTATTTGCCCTTGAACTGAATGACTTGCTGGGCCATGTCACAGAGTTCTTAAGAGTCAACCACATTGTTGCGGATCTGGAGTCACATAGGCCAATGAAGTAAAGATGGCAGATTTAATTTTTTGAAAGGTATTAGTGTTGCAAGGGATTCTGAGGGACAGGATTTACATGTATTTGGAAAGGCAAGGACTGATTTGGGGTAGTCAACATGGCTTTGTGTATTGGAAGTCATGTCTCACTAAATTGATTGAGTTTTTTGAGGAAGTAACGAAGAGGATTGATGAGGACAGAGTGTTGCATGTAATTGATATGGACTTCGGTAAGGCTTTCGACAAGGTTCATCATGGTAGACTGGTTAGCAAGGTTGGATCATGGAATACAGGGAGAACTAGCCATTTTGTTACAAAACTGGCTTGAAGGTAGAAGAAAGGATGGTGGTAGTGGTGGAGGTTTGCTTTTGAGGCTGAAGGCTTGTGACCAGTGGTGTACCACAAGCACCTGTACTGGGTCCACTGCTTTTCGTCATTTATACAAATGATTTGGATGTGAACATAGGAGGTGTGGTTAGCAAGTTTGCAGATGACACCAAAATTGGTAATGTAGTGGACAGCAAAGAGTACCACAGGATCTTGATCAGATGGGCCAGTGGGCCGAGCAGTGGCAAATGGAGTTTAATTTAGATAAATGCGAGGTGCTGCATTTTGGAAAAGCAAATCAGGCCAGGACTTAAGCACTTCATGGTAAGGTCCTAGGAAGTGTTGCTGAATAAAGAGACCTTGGAGAGCAGGGTCATAGTTTGTTGAAAGTGAAGTTTCAGGTAGATAAGACAATGAAGACAACGTTTGGTACGCTTGCTGTTATTGGTCAGTGCATCAAATATAGGTGTTAGTAGGTCATGTTGTGGCTATACAGGACATTGATTAGACCACCTTTGGAATACTGCATGCAATTCTAGTCTCCCTGCTATAGGAACGATGTTGTGAAACTTGAATGGGTTCAGAAAAGATTTATAAGGATGTTGCCAGGTTTGGAAGGTTTGAGCTATAGGGAGAGGCTGAATAGGCTGGGGTTATTTTCCCTGGAACGTCAGAGGCTGAGGGGTGACCTCATAGAGGTTTATAAAAGCATGATGGGCATGGATAGAGTAAATAGACAAGGTCTTTTTCATCAGATGAGGGTGTCCAAAACTATAGGGGACAGGTTTAAGGTGGGAGGGGAAAGATTTAAAAGGCATCTAAGGAGCAACGTTTTCACGCAGAGGGTGGTGTGTGTATGGAATGAGCTGCCAGAGGAAGTGGTGGAGGCTGGTACAATTACAGCATTTAAAAGGCATCTGGATGGATATCTGAATTGGAAGGTTTTAGAGGGATATGGGTCAAATGCTGGTAAATGGGACGAGATTAATTCAGGATATCTGGACAACATGGATGGGTCTGATTCTGTGCTGTATATCTCCATAACTCCATGACTCCAGTGAACTAGATGGGACTTTATGAAAATGGATGATAGTGGTCATGAACCCCATTACTGAGACCAGTTTATATTCCAGATTTATAAACAAAATTCACATTACACCAGCTGCTGTAATGGAATTTGAACCCATGTCCAAAAAGCATTAGCTTTGCCACTGGGTTATTATATCAGGGGCAATAACACTATGCTGCCAACTCCTATTGAACACTTATTACGTTGAGGGGAATTGCTGACTGCCCAATATGCATACAAGAGACTGTCACCATACAATGAGACACTATCAATTTTGGATCCCACAAAGGTGACCATCGAGGAACTGGAAGATGCCTATCCAGCTGGTATGTAGCAATGCTGTGGGAACAAAGTAGGAAATTCTGTCATTTATTCAAAACTGAATGAGTATAGATGTCTTGGTATCATCAGTCCAACAAACTTGGCAATGTGCAATGCTAGCTATCAATTCATCCACTTTTATTCTTAAACTGGATCACAGAAAACTCTCACAAAACAAATCACAATTTTGAATGATGTAGTTTTGTAATTCCTGTGCCATTTGTTTTCCTGCTATAATAACAGCAATTCTCTAGTTAAATATTCCGAATCTATCGCAAACTTTTAAAACAAATCAGAGAATTTAATCCCAGATAATATCATTTTCAAACCTGCCTACCTTTGTACTGATCTCAGGAGATGCATCATGATATTCTATTAAATGGAACAATTGTCGTCTAAAAATAACATGCAATAGATTGTAACGTAAGCAGTCTGATCAGTTGTCACTGTTTGGAAAATATACTGCTTTTTTATGTTCAGAATATCCCAAAAGATTGTAAGTAGTTAGATTAACATCAGCCACATTTTAAACATACTAATTTACAGTATCATTGCACATGTTTCTAACATCAGCAATATCTGAGACTGCAACATTCTTCTAGGCTATTTCATTTTAATTTTCAAAGACGCCCATATATATTCAATTTTTATACTATTACCTCACTGTTTAGTTCACAAATAGAATAAATGTAGATCTAGTGACAATCCAAATTGCTGGGGGGCTAAAGCAGCTTCCAAATCTCTGAAAAATGTGATAATTTTATATGTTGTCTCAAATATCTTTTCATAACATCATATTGTGTCTTTGGGTTTACCACAGCTTACTTTAGTAATGCACACCACACCTTGCATAGCATTTCATTTTCTGGTTGACTCTGGTTTGTTTAATAGTTGGTTGATGAAACATTTCCTCTCAAAGATTTTAAATTTTGGTGAAGTGAGTAATTTGAAAAGAATGCAGTAGGAGACACCTAGAAACAGGTAAAGTATTCATCAGAAGGTTACACCCTGTCAGGGAACAGCACCAAACATTATTATCTGTTTGCTTGTGTGAAGTGGTGTAGGATGGTCAGGAAGATCTGCAGAATAAATGTTTACATTTCTGTAATTGTCGTGGGGGCAGCAAAGTTTCTCCTTTTGATTATTTTAATTTGTAGCCAATTGGAACATCCTTGGAAGTTTAAAAATAAAATTATCCAAATACAGCCTATTTGAAGAATAGCTCAATTGGCTAAAAAGTAATTAAATGACCTATTTATAACATACCGGTCTTAGAACTGATTTTTTGTATTAAATTACCTGATGCCATGGTGGACAAATTGATACAATGGGCTCCAGCCCTCCTTGGTTAACATGAAAGCTAGATTGGTGAGGATTTTCGCTTCCCATCCAGTGACCATGATGGAAAATTTCTATTTGCATGTGGCTGAGATTAGGATAGGATTGGCTGTGATTTCTACAGCTTGCTCCTGATAAGTGTGGAATTAACAGCATCTTGCAAAAGGCACTGAAGGATACCTGTGGAGTTGTATTCCCCAGAGAGTCAATACCTGTAGAGGAGGAAAGTTGAAAGAAATCAATGGGGAGAAATCAATGGGGAGAAAGAAAAGGTTTTGAATAAAGACAGTTTGCACAATAACAATAATTCTATGCTTGAATCCCTCCAATTAGCTTTCATTTCCTGATGCAGTACTGGCATAGATCATATCAAATTAACATATGTCATACTATAGAACAACAACAAGTAGACACCCTAGGCTGAATCTTTCATTGTTTGGCTCAGGGGCTGTTGTTTAAGTTTTTAAAAAGGCTTTTCACTGAGTCCTGTCACATTTTCTCATCATATCTTGTCAAACACACCTCAATAACAACCTACCCTGTTCCTACAGCATCCCTCTTATCTAATTCTAACCCCCATCTTAGCACAGGCTGTTCCCCGAACAAGTCACCACTTAGAGGATATTTGCCAAAAGACCAGCATGTCTGATATCAAAGCAATTTTTAAAAAGTCTACTGGATGCTTGAATAAGGGTTGGCAATCTGTAGCAACACAAAGCCTCACTGATCATAGCCCATACCCAGCAGGGCTGATACTCCCCTCGCATGTCTAACCCCATTCCCTCACCCTACTCATGTTTAACCACCAGGCTGCACAGTTAACCTCTCTAATTCTCTCGGTCCTATGCTCTTTCTGCCAAAAGCATGAAAACCACATTTCCAACCCCTCTTAATTCTGAAGAAAAGTCATATCAGACGCAAAACATAAAACTCTGTTTCTCTTTCCAAAGTTGCAGGCAGAACTGTTGAATTTCTTCATCACTTTCGGTTTTTATTTCAGATCTCCAGCAACTGGAATATTTTACTTTATTAACTACCAGGATTTGTTCAGTGCTCAAACCAGGCATGTTGACTGCTCGGTTAAGGCATTTCCCTGAGAAATGGACCACTCTATAGCTATCACCTATTTTATTGAGCTGAAACAGTGCAGTATGTCTCCACAACATTTACAGGACAGAAGGAGGCAATTCAAACCATCGTGTCTGCACAAATGCTCTTTTTTTTTCTGTCTCAAAGAATAGGGCCCTTTGTATTAATATATGCAGCTTCCATTACACATGGGTGTGCCATACTGTAGGCCTAACTGACAATTTTAAATTGATTGTTTGAGTAATGCCTTACAAGTTAAACTTGTACCTAATTGCTATCATTCAATCTTTTTTAAGACAAGAGCCTCTCATTGTTAAGATTCAAATGTAGTGTTCCTCTACCGCTGAAAACCAATTAGTTCCTTAGGCCCAGTTAAAGAGAAGAGGATTGCACCCCTTTACACAAAATCACAACATAACCATCCTCTGATATTTATTGCTTCACCATTGGTGTTCACGGCGTTAGCTATTTCGTTCAATATTCTTGCATTCCCTCCATACACATCTTGATGTTTCCTTTTACTTCTAGGACACTCCTTAAAACCTTTGAGGAGAAAGTGAGGTCTGCAGATGCTGGAGATCAGAGCTGAAAAATGTGTTGCTGGAAAAGCGCAGCAGGTCAGGCAGCATCCAGGGAACAGGAGAATCGATGTTTCGGGCACAACGTCCCGAAACGTTGATTCTCCTGTTCCCTGGATGCTGCCTGACCTGCTGCGCTTTTCCAGCAACACATTTTCAGCTCTGATCTCCAGCATCTGCAGACCTCACTTTCTCTTCAAAGATTTCAACCTACTGCGAATCCTCTTACAAGGATGCCTTCCTTGAAGAAGCTCTCTTCCTCACTCCTTAAAACCTACCATAATAACTAAAAAAATTTGGTCACCTGACCTAATGCCTCCTAATGTCCCTCAGTGTCATATTTTGTTTACAATTACAATGTTTCTGTAAAATGCCTTTGGATATTTGATACATTGAACTGTGTAAGTGCAAGTGGTTGTAAACACTGTATTTTGTAATATGGATTTAACTCTGCATTGGGTACTATCCATTAATACCTAACTACTAGATTGCCACTGTTAACTTTAAAGCATTTCATAGAAGAATGCAATGGAACAGGAAGCCATTCAGCTCAATGTTAGCTTTCTGAAAGAGTTACGCAATTAGACCTACTTCACTGCTCCTTTCCCTGGACCAGTCAAATATTTCTCTAGGTATTTATTTGTCCTATCACCAATTCAAGCAGTGCTTTAAAACCACTTGCAACATTTTTCCCCTCACCTTGCAACTGCTTCTTTTAAAAGTTAAATTAAAACGATGTTATTCAGTTGTCACAGTTTGCCACCTGAAGCAATTTCTCCTCTATCAAAACTTTTCATAAATTTTGATCACCTCCATTTAATCTCACCTCAGCCATTCCTGCTCAAAGGAGAACAGTCTCATCTCCTAAGGTAGTTGAAGGTCCATAGCCCTTTTCCTATCCTAATGAATCTTTTTTTTCTCTCTCTTTATTTGTTCCCTAATAAGTTCCATTTATTTAACAACACTTATCTTCTTGACATAAGTTTTAAAAAGAAAGGTTTGGATTCCCTTTTATGTTATTCACTATCTGTTCTCATACACTCTCTTTATTCCTCATTAGTTTTTCAGTTCTTTATATTTTTCATATTCAGCTTAGTTCTCTACTTCTTCATCTTCCTGATATTTATCATGTACCTTACCTCCCATATCTAGTCTATACCTGAACTATTTCCACTTGAAGGCCTTCATTTACCAATTGTTGCTTTACCTGATTAACTTGAGTTTCAATCTACCTACATACAGATGAGCATATGAGTTAAGAACAATGCAAGGTTATTTGGTTCCTTTGGCCTATTCTGCCATTTAATAAAATCATGACATGCAGGTAATATTAACTCCACATTCCCACCAACTCTCGTAATCTTTCATGCTTTAATCTCCACGAATCTGGCCACATCTGCCTGCGCTCAATCCCTTCAGAAAATTGCCAGCTCTCCTAGTGTTGAATATTTACACAATGAATTTTTCACACTTCTTTTCCAATTACTACTGCAAACTAATATGCCTATTGTCAGGACTACAGTTACCACAATGTGTAGGGTAATCTACTCCATTAGTGTTTAGAGACTGGGCAGGCCAAGGGGCTGAATTTAAGGTATCTGGCATGAGGTGGAATGGAAAGTGTGTGGTCCATTCATTCTGGCCACTATATATGGCAAAACAAGTGTTAGCCAGCCAACTAGCATCTGCCTGGTGGGAAGACACCAATTAACATCAGGAAGGGAGGCAGAACAGCCACATTTGGGAAACTAGGGCAGGACATCAGACGGGAGAACTGTCAAATGTGAACCAGAAAATTTAAAGCCCTCAACCATCACATTTTCTCCTTCTTTGAAATATCAGCCTTAAACGGGTGAAGAAATAGTCTACTGTCAGCCAAAAGCTGCCACCTTCAGCAGCAGACTGTGCTGCAATAGGCAGCCATAATCCCACCTGCACACCTTTTCATCCACACTTGTACCAGCTCCTCACATCTGGCCTAACTCACTTGCAGCGTTTTTTCCGATGTGACTACCAAAATATAAAGTGCACAAACAAAATGCAGTCAATTCAGTATTTCACAATTGAACTTATTAATTGTTTTTCTCAAATTGGTGAGCAGACATCCTAGTTCAGCACCCACTTGCCTTCCATATTATTGGAGACTAGCGGTACGATGTCGGATTGCCGGTCCATGTCAGCGAATTGTTTTTTATGTCAATGGAGGCGGAGAGTAGCCTTCCCAATTTGTGGCTGTAAAATCTAGCCTGAGTTCAACTTATTCCCACTGCATCTCTTATGCCTACCTTTCTCTTGCCCTTCAAGCCAAACCAACTCCAAATTTCACCTTTAAAGCTTTCTTCTAATAGCCTCTTGCAATCATGTTGACCTCCCTCATGTACTCTTGATTCCATTCTCATTAAACTCCTGAACATTTCCTACTTCCCTTTTCCCGGCCCCCGGGCAAACTGACTCTGTAGTTTGGACCCAAACAGGACAAACAGTACAGACTACAGATTCAAAAACACCAGCAACAGTTCTCCTTCAAGATCCTCCACTCCACGCTTGCAGCAATGCGCCAGCACCTAACCTCTCTACAGTCAGCCCTGCCTCAGCTGAGGGCCACACTCTCTCAGAATTGCAAAGGACCCACTCTGTACTACATCCTCAGGAGAATCCATACTCTCAACAAACAGTATTTCAATTCCATCTCAAACATCAAAAACTGTAAGTACAACAAACATTTATCTACCCACCTCCATAACCAGCGCTCCTCAAACATTCCAGAAGATTCCCCTGGCCTCGGAACCTATTCCGCCATTAGCCATGCGGCTGATGCAGCTGCCACCCCCACACTGATTGATGATGTCACTTCCACCCCCATCCTGGCCACTCTCATAACCACTTCCACCCCTCACAATTCCTCATGCATCACACGTGACATCACTTCTGCCCCTCACATCATCACTGATGCCACATGCTCAGTGACTTCCGCCACCCCTTGCCGTTGTCACCACCACTTCCGCCCCCCCCCCCCCAGCGCCACTCACCTGCATTTGCTGACATGTCCCCCATAGACCCCACTGTCACTATCCCCACCCCCCAGAACCCCGAGGGGAACACTACCCCTGCTCATGACTCCACCCCCATTCCCCCCACCATCACACCCACTCCAATTACAGGTTCCGCACCCACTCCCAACTCTACACCCATACCAGATCCGAGCTCCCAGCCCTGCCGAGTTTTCACCATCCCTCCAGACCTTCCCCTCACTGAAGACGAATGACCAGTCCTCAGCAAAGGACTCACCTTCATCCCCCTCCATCCACGCATCAATGAATTTAATACATGCCGTGACGTCGAACAATTCTTCCGTCACCTCTGCCTCCGAGCTTACTTTCACAATCAGGACTCCCGCCCACCTTCCGAGGACCCCTTTGCCCACCTCCAACACACTGCATCCACCTGGACACCCCGCGCTGGCCTATTACCTGCCCTCGACCTCTTCATTTCCAACTGCCGCCGGGACATTAACTGCCTCAACCTGTCTACCTCCCTCCCCCACTCCAACCTCTCACCCTCACAACGCGCAGCCATCCAATCCCTCTGCTCCAATCCCGACCTTACCATCAAGCCAGCAGATAAAGGGAGCGCAGTGGTAGTCTGGCGCACTGACCTCTACACCACTGAAGCCAAACATCAACTCGAGGACACCTCTTCCTACTGCCCCCTCGACCATGACCCCACCCCCCATCACCAAACCATCATCTCCCAGACCATACAGAACCTCATCACCTCAGGAGATCTCCCACCCACAGCTTCCAACCTCATAGTCCGGGAACCCCGCACTGCCCGGTTCTACCTCCTTCCCAAGATCTACAAGCCTGACCACCCTGGTCGACCCATTGTCTCAGCATGCTCCTGTCCCACTGAACTCATCTCTACCTACCTCGACACTGTCCTATCCCCCCTAGTCCAGGAACTCCCCACATACGTTCGAGACACCACTCATGCCCTCCACCTCCTCCAAGACTTCCGTTTCCCCGGCCCCCAACGCCTCATCTTCACCATAGATATCCAATCCCTCTACACCTCCATCTGCCATGACCAGGGCCTCCAGGCCCTCCGTCTTTTCCTCTCCAGACGTCCCCAACACTACCCTTCCACTGACACTCTCATTCGTTTGGCCGAACTGGTCCTCACCCTTAACAATTTCTCCTTTGAATCCTCCCACTTCCTCCAGACCAAAGGGGTAGCCATGGGCACACGTATGGGCCCCAGCTATGCCTGTCTCTTTGTTGACTACGTAGAGCAGTTGATCTTCCGTAATTACACCGGCACCACTCCCCACCTCTTCCTCCGCTACATTGATGACTGCATTGGCGCCACCTCGTGCTCCCGCGAGGAGGTTGAGCAATTCATCAACTTCACCAACACATTCCACCCTGACCTTAAATTTACCTGGACCATCTCTGACACCTCCCTCCCCTTCCTGGACCTCTCCATCTCCATTAATGACGACCGACTTGATACTGACATTTTTTACAAACCCACCAACTCCCACAGCTACCTGGATTACACCTCTTCCCACCCTACCTCTTGCAAAAATGCCATCTCGTATTCCCAATTCCTCCACCTCCGCCGGATCTGCTCCCAGGAGGACCAGTTCCACCATAGAACACACCAGATGGCCTCCTTCTTTAGAGACCGCAATTTCCCTTCCCACCTGGTTAAAGATGCCCTCCAATGCATCTTGTCTACATCCCACAACTCCGCCCTCAGACCCCACCCCTCCAACCGTAACAAGGACAGAACGCCCCTGGTGCTAACCTTCCACCCTACCAACCTTCGCATAAACCAAATCATCCGCCGACATTTCCGCCACCTCCAAACAGACCCCACCACCAGGGATATATTTCCCTCCCCACCCCTTTCCGCCTTCCGCAAAGACCGTTCCCTCTGTGACTACCTAGTCAGGTCCACGCCCCCCTATAACCCACCCTCCCATCCTGGCACTTTCCCCTGCCACCGCAGGAACTGTAAAACCTGCGCCCACACCTCCTCCCTCACCTCTATCCAAGGCCCTAAAGGAGCCTTCCACATCCATCAAAGTTTTACTTGCACATCCGCTAATATCATTTATTGTATCCATTGCTCCCGATGCGGTCTCCTTTACATTGGGGAGACTGGGCGCCTCCTAGCAGAGCGCTTTAGGGAACATCTCCGGGATACCTGCACCAATCAACCACACTGCCCGTGGCCCAACATTTCAACTCTCCCCTCCCCCTCTGCCGAGGACATGGAGGCCCTGGGCCTCCTTCACCGCCGCTCCCTCACCACCAGACGCCTGGAGGAAGAACGCCTCATCTTCTGCCTCGGAACACTTCAACCCCAGGGCATCAATGTGGACTTCAACAGTTTCCTCATTTCCCCTTCCCCCACCTTACCCTAGTTCTAAACTTCCATCTCAGCACTGTCCCCATGACTTGTCTGGACTTGTCCTACCTGCCTATCTCCTTTTCCACCTATCCACTCCACCCTCTCCTCCCTGACCTATCACCTTCATCCCCTCCCCCACTCACCCATTGTACTCTATGCTACTTTCTCCCCACCCCCACCCTCCTCTAGCTTATCTCTCCACACTCCAGGCTCACTGCCTTTATTCCTGATGAAGGGCTTTTGCCCGAAACGTTGATTTCGAAGCTCCTTGGAAGCTGCCTGAAATGCTGTGCTCTTCCAGCACCACTAATCCAGAATCTGGTTTCCAGCATCTGCAATCATTGTTTGTACCTCATTGACTCTGTAGATGGTTTACCCCTGGAATGATATTCATTTCAAAACTGCTGTCATCCACTACTCATGCAAATACCCATCCTTGATACCTCTGACTGTGTAAAATATCATCATACATCCAACCATATGATCATAAGAAATAGATGGAGACCAGTCAGCTCTTTGAGCCAGCTGAGGCATTCAATAAGATTATTTTTGATCTAATTAAGACCGTAACTCCACTTTTTTGCCTCCTTCCTTGCCTCTATGTAAATCAAAAATCTGTCTAACTAGCCTTTGACATATTCAATGACCAAGCTCCCATTGGCTTTGGGGTAAAGAATTCCAAATACTAAAGAGCCTGAAAAAGTTCCTTCCCAACTCCATTTTTAATGGGAGATCTCTCAATTTTTAATGCCCCCCTTCATTCTAGTTAACCCCAAGAGAGAAGTAACAATCACTTAGCATCTAACCTATCAGAGTAGATGTTGGGAAGATGTTTCCATCATTAGGAGAGACTAGGACCCGAGGGCATAGCCATAGAGTAAAGGGAAAACCTTTTTGAATGGAGATGAAGAGAAACGTCTTCAGCCAGAGAGAGGTGAGTCTTTGGAGTTCATGCCACAGAAGGCTGTGGAGGCCAGGTCATTGACTACTGTATATTTAAAAGACTGAGATAGATAGTTTCCTGAATATCAAGAGGATCAGGGTCATAGAGAGAAAGCAGGAGAATGGGGTTGAGAAACTTATCAACCATGATTGAATGGTGGAGCAAATTTGATGGTCTGAATGGCCTAATTTCTGCTCCTACGTTTTATGGTCAAATGGCCTTTTGATCTATCTAAACACCTCAAAATCTTGCATGTTTCAGGAAGATTACCTCCGATTATTCTGAACTTCATTGGTACAATCTGTTCAAATTATCCTCCTTAGACAATTGCCTTTCTTAGGAACCAGCTGAAAAATGTGTAGCTGGAAAAGCGCAGCATCCAAGGAGCAGGAGAATCGACGTTTCGGGCATAAGCCCTTCTTCAGGCTTATGTCCGAAACATCGATTCTCCTGCTCCTTGGATGCTGCCTGACCTGCTGCGCTTTTCCAGCAACACATTTTTCAGCTCTGATCTCCAGCATCTGCAGTCCTCACTTTCTCCTTTCTTAGAAACCAGTCTTATGTACATTCCTCCTTAAGTGAAAAGACCAAATATGAACACAGTATTTTTTGTATATACTTTTCACAGAACTTTTCACATTAATGCCCAATACAGGTGGAGCAAGTGATCATTACTTCTATATTCCATATGCACAGCAATAAAGGCCAGCATTGTGTTCGCATTCTAATTCCTTGCCATTCCTTGCAATATTTCCTGTGACTATTGTCATTGATTCCATCCTTCTACACAAAAACTAGATCATGTTCACATGACCAAATGCAATCCCAGCATCCTATTAAACCCTATCTTTGTTTCCAGCCCCAAATCCTGTCTATCAGAAAGACCACCTACTTTGATTCCAGTATAATATTGTCTCAGTTCAAGCCTCAACTGTCTGCTCCTGAAATCCTCTTAAATGCCTTTATTAACTAAAGACATGGCTATTCCAATGTTCTCATACCTGGACCCTCATTGTTCACCCTCCATAAACTTCAGCGTATTGAAAATGTTGTTGCTTGTGTGCTAACCTACACCTAGTCCTATTTGTCCATCGTGTCTCTAGATTCCTGGTGCCTCAGTGGCGCACATTTTAAATTTCAAGCTCATGTTCAAATCCCTTCATTTTCCCTCCAGCCAACACCAATTTGAATTTGCAAAGCTCCTCTAACATAGTAAAATATTATGTATCTTATGGCACTTCACTGGAGTAAAAATTTGACTCTGAGCAACTTCTGAAGATATTGGGACAGATTATGAAAAATGTTACCAAAGAAAGATGTTTTAGTGAGTTTCACGCACAGGGAGGGGCAATATCATGGTGGAATTTGAAAACAAAGATGAGAAATTTAAGGTTGAGGCGTTGTCAGACTTGGAGTTAATGTAGATCAACAAATACAAGAGCAATGGGTAAACAGCACTTGATGAGAGTTAAGAAACAGCCAGCAGGTTTGGATGTGCTCACGCTTGTGTGAGTGGAAGATGGGAAGCAAAGCAGGAGATTGTTGGCTTTGTCAGCTCTAGAGATAAAACAAATTGTTGGGCTATTTGCTCTTAGAGGAACCATAAGAATAAATGTATTGCTGTAAAAGATTGATAAAGTTCTCAAAATGGTTGCAAAATTGATCAACAACAACCAATAAAATATAACCTGATCACTTATTCAAGACATCATATTGGAGCACTAATATTTTTAGAACTTGTTATCAACAGTACAGTTTTTATTTATATAGTGAACATAATGCAATCTGGACTGTTAATATCGAGTCCATGGGGAACTACATCACCTCAGTTTGACTTAGATATTATTGCCTTAAATTGTAGCTAAAGGTGTGAGTACCTCCAGCTGGAAGTGCCCTCTCTGGTGCAGCTGCCTGGCTTGGATGATCAATGTGTTTATCTTGGATGCTAACACTAAACTGCTCAGGAATTTCATGCTGAATTTAGCTATATTTAGCCATTAAATTCAATGTAGTCACAATGTACTCTAACCCCAAATCTGCTTCCTGAATTTGAATTATACCTACTGACTCAAATATTGAACCTTCTTGAACAGAAAGTCACGTCCTTCAACACATTATAACCAGGTACACCTATTCTGTTCGGTCAGGCAAACAAAAGCCCATTAGCCATATTTCTCCATCATCTAAGATAATGAATTTATTATCAGTGCTAAAGCTAAGGACTAATTACTACCACGCTAACTGAATAGCAATCAGAATGAATAATGTAATGCATGTCAATTAGAATCATAGAGATGTACAGCACAGAAACAGACCCTTCGGTCCAACTCATCAATTCCGACCAGATATCCAAACCTAATCTAGTCCCATTTGCCAGCATTTGGCCCATAGCCCTCAAAACCCTTCCTATTCATGTTCCGATCCAGATGCCATTTAAACGTTGTAATTGTATTAGCCTCCACTACATCCTCTGGCAGCTAATTCCTTACTCGTACCACCCTCTGTGTGAAAAACTAGTCCCTTAGGTCCTTTTTAAATCTTTCCTCTCTCACCTTTAACCTATGCCCTCTAAGTCCAGACTCCCTCACACCTGGGAAAAGACCTTAGGAGAAAGTGAGGATTGCAAATGCTGGAGATTAGAGTCAAAAGGTGTGGCACTGGAAAAGCACAGCAGGTCAGGCTGCATCTGAGGAGCAGGCAAGTTGATGTTTCGGGTATTCCTGATAAAGGGCTTGCACCTAAAACATCAAATCTCCTGCTCTTTGGATGCTGCCTGACAGGCTGTGTTTTTCCAGCACCACACTCTTTGATTGGGAAAAGACCTTGTCTATTTCCTTATCCAAACCCATCATGATTTTATAAACCTCTATAAGGTAACTCCTCTGCTTCTGATATTCCAGGGAAAACAGCCCTAGCCTATTCATCCTCTCACTCTCGCTCAAAACCCCAAACTTGGCAACATTTGTAAATCTTTTCTGAACCTTTTTGAGTTTCCCAACATCCTTCCTATAGCATGGAGAGCAGAATTGCATGCAGTATTCCAAAACCATATCCTGTACAGCCTCGGCATGACCTCTCAACTCCTTTACTCAATGCACTGACCAATAAAGGCAAGCATACCAAACACATTCTACACTATCTTATCTGCCTGAGACTCCACTTTCAAGAAACTATGAACCTGCACTCCAAGGTCTCTTTGCTCAGCAATGCACCCCAGGACCTTAACACTACATGTATAAGTCCTGCCCTGATTTGACTTTCCAAAATGCAGCACATTACATTTATCTAAATTAAACACCATCTGCTACTCCTCAGCCCATTGGCCCATCTGATCAAGATCTGCTTGCACTCTGAGGTAACCTTCTTCATTGTCTACTACACCTCCAATTTTGGTGTCATCTGCAAATTTACTAATTATACCTCCTTTGTTCACATCCAAATCCTTTATAAAAATGATGAAAAACAGTGGATCCAGCACCGATCATGTGGCACACCATTGATCACAGGTCTCCAGTCTGTAAAGCAACTCTCCACCACCACCTTCTGTCTTCTACCTTCTAGCCAGTTCTATATTCAATGGCTAGTTCTCCATGTATACCGTGTGATCTAACCTTGCTAACCAATCTACCATGAGATACCTTATTGAACACCTGACTGCAGTCCATATAGATCACGTCCACCACTCTGCCCTCATCAATCCCCTTCATTACATTTTCAAAAAACTCAATCAACTTAATGAGAAATGAGTTCCTATGCACAAATCCATGTTAACTACCCCAAGTCAGTCCTTTCCAAATACATTTAAATATTCAGGATTCCCTCCAACAACTTGCTCACCACCGATGTCAGACTCAACCGTTTATAGTTTACTTATCATTAGATTACTTACAGTGTGGAAACAGGCCCTTCGGCCCAACAAGTCCACACTGACCCGCAACCCACCCAGACCCATTCCCCTACATTTACCCCTTCACCTAATACTATGGGCAATTTAGCATGGCCAATTCACCTAAGCTGCACATTTTCGGACTGTGGGAGGAAACCGGAGCACCCGGAGGAAACCCAGGCAGAGAATGTGCAAACTCCACACAGTCAGTTGCCTGAGGCAGGAACTAAACCCGGGTCTCTGGCGCTGTGAGGCAGCAGTGCTAACCACTGTGCCGCCGTGCCGCCCACTAACCACCTTTCTTAAATAGTGGCACCACGTTAGCCAATCTCCAGTTTTCCAGGACTTCACCTGTGGCTATTAGTGACACAAATATCTCAGCAAGGGGCCTAGCATTCACTTCCCTAGCTTCCCACAGAGTTCTAGGGTATATCTGATCAGATCCTGAGGATTTAGACACTTTTATGTATTTTAAGGATGTTCAGCACCTCCTCCGTAATATGGACATTTTTCAAGATATTGCAATTTATTTCCCCAAGTTCTCTATCTTCCATATCCTTCTTGACAGAAAACACTGATGCAAAATACTCGTTTGGTATATCCCCCATCTCCTCTGTTCTACATCTTGCTGATGTTTAAGGTGCCCTATTTGCTCCCTAATTATCTTTTTGTCCTTAATGTACTTTTAGAATCCCTTTGGATTCTACTTAACCCTATTTGCTAAAACTATCTCATGTACCCTTTCTGCCCTCCTGATTTGCCTCTTCAGTATACTCCTACTGCTTTTATACTCTTCTGGGAAATCACTTGATTTCTGCTGTCTATACGTGCAATTTGCTTCCTTCTTATTCTTGATCAAAACCTCCAAAATACTTCTGTAAAGGTTTTACACAGAATTTTACTAATTGAAATTGGATGTTCAGGATCAGTCCTGAAAGTGATTGATAACATTGTGGACCCATTAAAGGAGTTAAAGGCCCCACTGTTGGAAAAAACATTCTTTCTAATTTAAATGTATCTCTTGGATGTTGAAACAGTATAGAAATGATTCTGTTTGACACTGGTACAAAACTAAGAGAAAGGGTGAAATTGGAGGAAACAGAATGTGTTGGAGAAAATACTTAATGGTTTGAATAACTGTGGAAGAAATTTATTGGAGCAATGTGTAAATGCTAGAAATGGGAACATCTGTACTTCATGAATAAGTTTGAAATTGCAGATGATGAAGGTGAGCCTGATTTAAGATTCTCTGGGTTCAAATACAATTGAGTATTGCTTAATAAAAGCTTATTTGTCAAAGCTTTTTGTTTCACACTCATCTGAACATTTGCAAAAAACAACAATGTGAGGGGGAAACAACAGTTTATACTTGATGAGGAAAGAGCACTGACTGGTTTGCAAGTGGATTCTGATTTGTAGATGCCTTCACCATTCTGATCAAAATTGTGGAACTCCTTCCAACAGCATTGTGAGTGTACCTACACTTTGTGGCATGTAGTGGTTGAAAAAGGTAGCTCATTAACATTTATATAAAGGGCAATAAACGTTAGCCTAACCAGTGACACCCACATCCCATGAAAGAATGCATTTAAAAAATTACATCATGATAGAATCACAGTATTAAAGGAATCAGCTCCTGATGTCTGCTTTTCTTTATTTTGTCTGACTAGCAACACTCAAATTAAACAAAAGTGCTTTGACATCTAAATATAACAAAGTGTCTATGTCTGTAATGAATACCAGTTGAAAAATGCTTAGAATCTTACAAACACTATGAGTTTAGGTAAAATAATATATCTTTGCATTAGCATTCATGTTAAACAAACCTTTCTTCAACCATTTGGAGGCAGCAGAGTCATACATTATTTTAGATAATTGACCTGTTGATAGGTATTGATATTCTTCATGTCATGATATTTTCTGCTTTGAGTGCAATCCCATATCTGCACTATGTGTCAGCAGCGTACAGGGCATACATGCTGCATCTCCTTCAAGCAAAGTGCTCATGTCTGAAAGTCTAAGGGGAACAGTCCTCACTGAAGTGTAGGGAGACACCCATTGGTGAGGGGGTCCAGACCCAGTAAATCAAATGCAGCCTCTAATATCAGTCCATGGGCTTGAGTAAGGTTATTCAGCCAATCAAGGCAGTTATGGTCTGAGTCCTTTTGCTTGTAGGAGTGAGAAGCCTAATGTCAGACACCCCATCTCCCATCTTGGCTCATTTAACCCTATTGTGGGTCATTTTCTCATTGAATGAGAGAAAGGAGCAGACTGAGTCAGATATAAGTGACGGGCACAACTGATAGTACTGGTGCAGGTGTGGACAAGGTGGTGAGATGTCCCATGTGAGTGAGTGAATAGTTGGAGCAAAGACCATGTAGGGTTAATAGTATGGGAGGGTTGGGGTAGTTGACAGTGAGTGAGGGAAGATAATGCATGCAGTGCTGAGAGTGGTGGAGTAGGAGCCTTGGAGGAAGACGAGTGCAATAGCAGGGCAATCTTCCATGGGGCTGAGACTGCGTTAATTTGTTGGCAGCTTGAATCAGATTGGAAGGATCTGGTTTTGTGGCATTCTATGCTGGTCCTAGGGGAAGGAGGTGGCTCTCATCTACAGCACTCCATCCCCCAAGAACTCCAGGTCTTTGTCAGAAAAATGGCCAACAATTTCAGCTTGCTAGCCATGTTGGGCCAAACATTATAAACAGTGCAGGACAACTTTAGACTGACAGTGCTTGACCAGGTGCAAATGCCTTTTAAAGGTGGATCCAGTGCCAGGATCCTGCGATGCCCTCGCAGTGGCGAATATGAATGCCCACTTAGAGTGGAAGAATTAAGTTACAATCAGATATGGGCACGCCATAGAGATGTGGTAAAAGTTAAAAAGACAAGATAGAAATCCTCTATGAGACTTGATGGAAATGACATTTTTCCAAAAACAGTAAGAGTCTGGGTAGTTTCTGACTGATTTCAAGCCATTATTGCTGCAAATGTGGAAGTGTTTTTAAAATCAATGGTGGTGTGGAATTGGCTGAAGATCTTTGTCCTGATTTTAAGGGTTCTGCACAAACCAACTGCTCCCAAGTGAAAACCAAAAGAACTGCAGATGCTGTAAATCAGAAACAAAAACAGAAGTTTGCTGGAAAAGCTCAACAGGTCTGGCAGCATCTGTGAAGATAAATCAGAATTAACGTTTTGGGTCCGGCGACCGTTCCTCAGAGGTTAACTCTGATTTCTCGTTACAGATGCTGCCTACAGCTGAGCTTTTCCAGCAAACTTTTGTTTTGTTTGCAATTGTTTCCAAGCATGGATGCAGCAGTTTGCATTCTCCTTGGATCACAGCCTATCAGGGAAAACAGGCAAAGGTGAAAACAGAGCAAGATAAGCTGCAAAAGGGTAGAAAGGGAAAGGGACTAAGCCTTTCAGAAGGAAACCAAATCTGCCCAGGACAGAAGATAGCATGTTGGCAAGCTAGCGGCATTGAACACAATAGGCACAGGCTATTTCTGCATTTTGAACCCCGCACCCATTTTGAGGGGACTCGTGAATTGGGTCAATATGCAAAATATCAAACTTTGTTACTCCTGTTAACAAAGCATTTCCTGTTTCTGTTTCAGATTTTTAGCATTTCCAAAACTTAACTCTGCGTCCAGATCTTCCCTTTCACAAGGTTACTAATATTCCTGTTATCGTTATAGGGGAGGCTTTGCCCTTGATGGTGATGAATAGTGATTCCTAGATACTAAACTATTAAACTATTAACTTTTATTAAACATTCCTCGATTTATTGACAGCGTAAGGCTTAGTACAAGACTTAATGCAGAACCATCTCTCGCTGGAGATTGCTGTCATGTGATCATGGCTGAAGTACATTGACAATTTACATATTTAACATTAACCGTTTATGCTACAATAGTGTGGTTAGATTAGATCATCAAACAATTGTGGAATTAAACCTGAATCTGAATTTTTCAATTTTTTATAGTACAGTACCACTCTCAGCAGTGTGTTTATACTAAAAAGACCTGTGGAACTAGATTTCTTACTACTTTGTTGAGCTGACCTCAACTTAAAATGTACAAGGTTGAAATTGGTCCTCTAATTCCTGTGTATGCTCTCGTGCCAGTGAACAAACCTGACAGAATAGGAGCAGTAATTCAAAAATGACTCATGGCCTTGAAAGAGATCTTAGAAGCTGAGAGCACAAAGAATTGAATAATCAGTCAAGGAAATATTTAAACTATTTGTGAAATGTACGAGGCAAGACGAATTGCATCTCACTGAAACCATGGTAACCATGCTAAATTATGCAGATTATGTCCACGCAATCCCAACATGTTAGCTAGTCTTCATTTTGTTTAGTTAAATCCTTTCCCACTTGAAACTGCTTTATTGTCATATCTTGATTTAAGTTAATATTTCTCTTACTTTCAGTTTATTTTAAGTGTTCTATTCATTCTTACATATAGCCCTGATTTTACTCAGTGTATTTAACTACTGAGAGAATTTTTTAAAGTGATTATTTGTTTGATAAGGTGTGGTTGGGTAGTTACATATTGAGCAATAGCCCGGTTAAAGGTGTTAGTAAGAAATCTCATGCCTGGTGAGCTTGAAGATGGTAAGGTTACATAATTAGCTGGGCTGGTGGCATACTAAAAGCACACCGCCTTCCCATCTCCACCAGAGTTACATTCTGCTGATGAGATCCATGGTTGGATTTCCCACAGCATCACAAGGTGAGAAGGCCCCACATTGGATGAACTCAGCTACAGACAGGCTTGTCACCATTCAACATGTCTGGCAGGTCAAATGTTGGGTATTTTGCCACTGAGTAGGGATGTGAGTCACTTGATCAAAGACAATCATTGCCTGATAAAGGGCTTGGACATGGGTGCCTACTGACAGCCTCCTCTAACTCTTGTTCCTGAGCCTTCTGTCCCTCTCCAAGCACAACTTGAGGACCACACCCATCCCACAATGCATTTCCCTTAATCCTGACTCTATCATGATCCTGGAGGTGGATGGGTAGGGCGTGTTGCAGAGGAAACATAGATTCAGCCTGGGACCTGTGAGGGGGTGAGGCTGGAGTTTGAGGGGTGTTGAGGATGAGGCAGGTCTTTCCTACTAGCTTATAATGGCGGCACGGTGGCTCAGTAGTTAGCACTGCTGTCTCACAGCACTAGGGTCCCAGGTTCAATTCCAGCCTTGGGTGACTGTGTGGAGTTTGAACATTCTCCCCGTGTCTGTGTGGGTTTCCTCCGGGTGCTCTGGTTTCCTCCCACAGTCCAAAGATGTGCAGGTTGGGTGAATTGGCCATGCTAAATTTCCCGTAGTGTTCGGTGCATTAATCAGAGGGAAATGGGACTGGGTGGGTTACTCTTCAGAGGGTCAGTGTGGACTTGTTGGGCTGAAGGGCCTGTTTCCACACTGTAGGGAATCTAATCACTTGTAACCAAAGTCTTGCAGCACCGAGTATTGTTTTTTTAAGTAACACATCTCTGCTCACAGCAACCCTGCAGCTACCTCTGAATTCTTCCCTGGGGCTGTGGGTCTGGCTCCAGTTGTCATCCTGCCATCCCCACTTCCGTCGGATTCCTGGAAAATCCAACTGCTCATGGCACTTCCTCCTGAGTTGGTTTCCAGAACTAAGAATTTTTCAGACTCTGTCTGGGAGTGAAAATTCAGGCCCTGGTGTATTATTGTCTTTCATTTAAGAGCTTCAAAAAAAGTCTCACTTTCTGGAACCTACGCTGTATTTTCTATCCATTTGTGCACTTTTATGACATCAGAATCAGTTATACTAGGAGAGATTGCATTTATTTAAATATTGTGTGTAACTGGTGGTTAGATTAGATTACTTACAGTGTGGAAACAGGCCCTTCGGCCCAATAAGCGCAACCCACCCATACCCCTACATCTACCCCTTACCTAACACTACGGGCAATTTAGCATGGCCAATTCATCTGACCTGCACATCTTTGGACTGTGGGAGGAAACCGGAGCACCCGGAGGCAACCCATGCAGACACGGGGAGAATGTGCAAACTCCACACAGTCTAAGGCAGGAATTGAACCCAGGTCTCTGGCCACTGTGCCACCATGCCACCCTTTTGATTGCTTCAACTTTAAATTACACTACAGAAAGTGAAGAATGACTGAAAGAAGTATGATGATGTATGTTCTAAACTTTTCTCAGGCCCTGATTGCTTGCATTGACTTCTACTTGTGGACATATGCTCTCCAGACTTTCAGGAAGGTTATGAAGTTAGTCATAATAGGGAGATTTATATGCAATGCCAGGAATTGGTTTTCAGTAGATTCCATAAAAGCCCCAGTCAAGAATTATAATAGCAAAAACACACAAATGTCTTGTCACAAGATATAGGAGTAAAATTAAGCCATTCTGATTGAGTCATTCGACCATGCCTGATATGTTTCTCAACCCCATTCTCCTGCCTTCTCCCTGTTACCTTTGATCCCCATACCAATCAAGAACCCATCTTTCTCTGTTTTCCCTTTACTTCCTATGATTGGTATGTTTTACAGGAGGCACATGTTTTCTTACCCTTGAGTGTGAATCCCAATTAAATAAGTTCAACTAAAAGATTTTGAGTTTGTTTTTTAAAAGGAAGGCTATTTACCCTCATTCACACCCGAAATTGACTTAATATTACATACTCACACGCATGCAAGTTGAGCAAATTTTGCTCAAGTCAGCCTCTGTTTTAAGATCTCTAGGTTACCATGAAGCAAACTTGGACTGTTAAATGAGATTGTGACTTTGGAGTTGAAGTTAGGGTCTTGTAAAGCAAATGTGTGAGGTTACATAAAGATGAATTTTTAGGAAGTTGGTTCTCAGATAAACTAGAAATTGGAACACGTTGGAGAATCCTCTCTCTGTTGAGAACCTCACATTTAAGCTATTGCCCTTAATTACTTTGGCTATTTGATGGCTTGCAGCTAATTCATGGTCTGCCTTCCTGACCACTGAACTGTAAACTCAATGCCTTTATGATGGAAACACTTCAAGCTAATTTTAAAAGCAGACCACAATATGACTCCATCAGCTTGTGACTTTTAACAAGTTCAGGTCCTTTTTCCAAGCAAAGCAATAGTGTTCGTGTTGATTCCAGCATCCTGTGTTGAGCTTTAAAATTTTGAGGGGTTGAGACAATGACCTTGATACACGCGGACTGTGATAGGATCATTCGCTTCCATCTCTCGCCTATTGAATTTCAATCTTCTTTTGTTCAGAATAAATGCTACAGTAAGGTACTCTGGAGAACCTTAATGATTGGCCAATAGGCCAAAAACAGAGAGTTGGAGTAAATCAGCCATTCTCGATTTGGCAGACTGTGCCTAGTGGGGCATTGCAAAGATCATTACTTGGCCACTGGCAGCTCACAATGTATATCAATGATTTAGACATGGAGACCAAATGCAATATTTCCAAATTTGCAGATGATACAAAGGAAAGTGGACATTTGTATTGTCAGAAAGATGTAAATCAGCTTCAGGAGGATTTGGACAAATTTAGCGAATATGGAAGATGGAATATAATGTGGAAAAATGTGAGGTTTTCCACTTTGGGAAAAGGGTCGGTGTTCTTAAATGGTAAGAGGTTGGAAATTGTAGATGCACAAACGGGATCTCGACATCATTGTCAATAAGTTACTGAAGGCAGTACAGACTCAATGGGCTGAAGGGCCTCTTCTGCACTGTATCAATCTATGATTCAAACATGCAAATGCAGCAAGCTATTAAGAAGGTTACTGGAATATTAGTCTTTATTGTAAGTGGATTGGAGTACACAAGTAGTGAAGTCTCGTTTAAATAGGATAGGAGCCTGATTGAAAAGCACCCAAAGTACTGTGTGCAGTTTTGGTTTCGTTTTCTCGGGAAAGATGTTATTGCCATTGAGTGAGTGCCCTGAATGTTCACAAGATTTATTCCCATGATGGCAAGACTGTCCTGCGAAGAGCGATCGGAGAAACTATGCCTGCATTCTTTAGATTTTGGAAGAATGACAGGCGATCTTATTGAAACTTATAAAACACAAAGGGATAGACAGGGTAGAATCGGGTAAGGTTTTTTGTTTGGTTAGGAACCATGGGGCATCATTTAAAAATTAAGAGTCTGCCATTTAGGTCTGAGATGAAGAGCTTGTCTGTTTTAGTCAGAGGAGTGTGAACCTTTGGAATTCTTTCCCAAAGAAGTCTGTGGAAGCTCAGACCTGAATATTTTTAAGGTAGAGATCGATAGATTTCTGATGAGCAGTGGCATACAGGTTTATGAATGGGGAGTAAGAAAAGCTTTGAATTGAATGACCAGCCATGATCACATTGAATGGTGGGCAGATTGAATGGGTTGAATAACTCACTCATGTTCTGATATTCTTATTTTAGAATCCTTTAGTACTGGCCTATCCTTAAAAAAAGTCTAAATTTCTGGATGATTATGAATGTCCTCATGTAATTAGTTATTTAATTGAGATGCGGTACTGTCTGTAGCTTAAGTGCAAAAGTCACATGATTTGCCGCAGTCATTTTGCTAGCTTATTTCTCGAGGTCGTAGAATCATATAGTGTGGAACAGTCATTCAGTCCCACTGGTTCCCAAATTAATCTAGTCCCTGCCTACTTTTGGCCCACATCCCTCAAAACCTTTCTATTCATGTACTTATCCAAATGTCTTTTTAATGTTTTAATCTTACCTGCGTCCATCATATCCATCCATTCCCTGTGTAAAAAAGTTGCCTCTCATGTCCTTCTTAAATCTTCCTCCTCTTACCTTAAAAGTGAAAGTTTATTGTATATCTTTGTAGTTGGTATGACAGTCACATTTGCACCATTACAAGAATTGTGACAGGGTTAGGGATTAAGGAATAAGCTACCACCAATCTCACAGGGAGATAAGCCTTGAACATTGAATACAACCTCCTAAGTGCTGACCTCATCTTGAGAACAAATCTAAAAAGCAAGGATACAAAAATTGTCTTTATGTAACACCTTTCACAGTCTTAGCATCTCTCAAAATGTTTTATGACCAGGTAAACACTTCTGTTGTGCCGTAACTGTTTCATTGTAGGGAACATAACAACAAATTTGTACATAGCAAAACATTCAGAAAATAGCAATGTTGATAAGTCAAAAAATTTAACATAAATTATAAGTTTTCTAATGTAATTTGTGATTTAGTTTACACTCTAGGAAAATTAGCACTAACCAAGCTAATGCCAGTAAGAAGCTCACATTTAAATGACACCTCAAGCACCTCACTGCTAAGCATCAATAATGAGACAGATGTTTGTTATTAACTGGAAGTATGATTGACAATCCCACCAGACTCTTCAGTATCATAACAAATTTTCCTAATGCTTTATAATTGCTCTAAAGTGCTGTCATGCAAACTTGTGTCTCATTTGATGTAGTGGCAGTGTCTCTATTTCTGGGCTAGAATATCTGGGTTCATATCCCATTGGCTCAGAGCTGTGTGGTAACTTTACCATACAGGATGATTAATTTTTTTTTGAAAGCTCAGCAGCTCTGGGATCCTCATTCACAGAACCCAACCCTCATTGTCATAGTAACAGTAGTCATGAGGATGGATCATTGCATAAGTGCACTGAAGGAGATTTGCATCTCATTGCAACTGTATTTTAAATGCTGTGTGTTGATTTTCCAGAGATTCTGACAATCTAATTAGCATCTCTATGATCTTCCACAATTAAATTGTAAGAACACAATTTTCAGGAATTGGACAAGGTGATAAAACAACCCAAACCAACCCTTTGTTGTTTAATCTTAGTTTTGTTTTTATTTATTTGCGGAACGCAAATTTCAATTGTTAGGTCAATATATATTACCTATCCTTAACTGACATTGAGAGAATAGCAGTGTGTTGCCTTCTTCACTTGTTGCAGTCTATGTGTTGGACATCTAGTGTTGTTAGGAAGGGAGCTCCAAGATTTTGATCCAGAGATAGTGAAGGAACATTGACATAGTTGCAAGTTGGGATGATGTGTGGCTTGAAGTTGGTAATTATTTGGACTGAACTCTAGTCATTTACAAATGTCTTTTCAAATCTGCTTGTAGTCATGTGATGGCTATAATAAGGACTCATGCTGTAGGCAGACATTTTAGGTTCACTTCAATGAAGACCTTGTGTTAAACATACTGTTGTGTAGTACACTAAAAACAGTAGTATTTCCAAGAATATGCTGTTCTTGTCCTTCTAGATGTGAGAGGCCATGGGTTTGGAAGGTGATGTCAAAGGAATGCAGGTGAGTTGCTGCATATCCATTTTGTAGATAGCTTCTTGAGTGTTATTGAAGCTGTGCTCATTCAGGCAACTGGACAGAATTTCAACACATTCTTGGTTTGTCACTTGTCGATGCTAGACAGGTTTTGGATGGTCACAAGGTGAAATATAATACACTGCAGAGATTTCTTAGCCTCAGAACTGCTCTTGTAGCCACAGTACCATTTTACCTATCCACTTTTCTTCCTATCCTCATCAATTAGGGTGTCAACCATGGATTACTGGAAACACAGCTCAGATTCAGAAGGTTGTGGGTGGAAGAGACTTGAATATATAATCCAGCCTGAGCATTCTGCATCTGAGTGCTATGTTGTAAGAGGTGGCATTTTCAATTAAAACATTAAAACAAGGATGCCACTACCTTCTCAAATTGGCATAATAGGTCAGATAGCATCGGTTTCCTTTCGGCAATATTAAAGTTGTGTACCAGTAAATGACTGATTGTAGCCTGATGAATTCACTGACTGCTGTAATTAACAACATTGTGAATGTGACTACACCACATGAACTGCAGAGATTCAAGAATTTGTCTCACCACCACCTCTCAAAAACAATTAAGAATGAGTTACAAATGCTGGTTTCGCCACTGATACTCACAACCAGCAAAATGGGAAAAAAGATTTGTATCTGGCTTTGTATCATCAAAGACTTAGCAGTCCATTATTTGGAAGATTGATGAAGCGAATGTGAGGGCATGTGTGAGGATCATAAACTCCATCTTAGGCAACCATTGTCTCAATACTATGGAATAACAATAAACACCTGAATATAAGGGATATGGATCTTCTTGTGATACAGGCCACAAGATGGAAAATGAAGGGATTTCTTCTCTCAGAGGGTTGATAGACTTCCATTCAGAGAGCAGGAGAGTTTGGGTAATTGACTTGACCCTATTTCTTATGTTTTGATGTGTTTGTGTTCCAGTGATGTTAACCAGAGAGAATTGATAAGGGAGACTTCACATCTGTGATATCTGCTTTAAATTAATAGCTACAGGATTCTGTTTTCTTTGATGTTTCAATTTCATGGACTGAGGCAATATGACAATATGACAGAAGAACTGCTTGGAATTCATAGTGTCATCATATTTGCATTTGCATAATGCTGTATGTTGCAATATTTCAAAGTGCTTCAAACATGACTTTCTTTGAAGTACAATAACTATGACCATCTTTCCAGTCATTATTTGCAAAACTGTCCTACAGATAAGGGAGAAATGAATGACAGTTAGAACGTATTTAGTGGGATCAATGGAGTGGTTTGGAGGAAAAAGGCAATTTTTATTAGGTCACCAGGAGCTGTCTTTCAGTGCCATTATGTAAGGTAAATAGGACAGGGTAAATAGACAAGGGCTTTTCCCTGGGGTGGGGAAGTCCAGAACTAGAGGACATAGTTTAGGGTGAAGGGGAAATACTTAAAAGAGTCCCAAGGCAACTTTTTCACACAGAGGGTGGTGCGTGTATGGAATGAGCTGCCAGAGGAAGTAGTGGAGGTTGGTACAGTTACAAAATTTAAAAGGCATCTGGATGGGTACATGAATAGGAAGGGTTTAGAGGGATATGGGCCAAGTGTTAGCAAATGGGTCTAGATTAGGTTGGGGATATCTGGTCAGCATGGACGAGCTGGATCGAAGAGTCTGTTTCCATGCTGTACATCTCGATGACTCTATGTACTACAATATCTAAATTCATTAGAGTTGACTTTGGCATTAGCTTCATACTGAAGTGATCCATAACAACACAAACAGAATGAGCGGCATTTAACAACTACAAAGCTCTCACACTGATTAAATCAGCATGGACCATTGGAAGAACAGTGGGAGACAATAACTTTATCATCTCAGACAGTAAGTGGCTTGATGGGAACATTTGACAGATTTTACCATTTTGAAATGTTGTCTACTTTTCAAATGCCTTGCTATGTTATTTCTGGAGTGTATGTTCTTCCACTGGGGAATGACTATGGCTGGGAAGAATGATTTCCCTAGATTTGTTTTCAACTAAATGCTCAAAACATGAAGTTGACTTTTTTATAAAACGCAAAATATTTTCTTTTCCTCTTTCCTTCAGGCCATTCAACTACCATCTGAGAACAAAAGAAAAAATGAGTTCATTGAATGTTACCACTACTATAAATCCACCCGTCACTAATACCACCCAAATAACCACTACTGGAAGTGGAGGCTTCATTTCCAATTTGATCAATAAAATTCCATGTAAGTACATAAATGTACCATAGTGAATTTATATACAAAGAACCACAAGTATGAAGATGGTTTCCTTAGATTGTAAACAGAGACAAAATGAGCATAAACATTTCCTTAATGGTCCTCTTCAAATATAAGAATACAAGTGCTGTCAATATTTTCTAACCACCTGTTCAGAGATATTATTACACACCTCTTGAGGAGGTGGAACTTGAACCCAGACCTCCTGGTCCAGAGGTAGGGATACTACTAATACACTGCAAATGCCCTTATAACAAGTGCTGTCGAACCTCAAGTTAACTCAGTTGAACTGCAATCAGTCTGGCCAGATGAGTGACATTCAATGATTAGAACAGAATGAAACCAATTTTCTACTAAAGCATCCTGTTTCTTTCTGCATGGGCTGCTTCACCATCCTCAGCCTGCTACTCAGATTTTTGGCTACTTTTCTCAATTTCAAAAGTCAGGATTAAAATTGAGGCTGGAGCAGGACTCCAGTGCAACAATTCCTTGGGTCCCAGAAGAAAAGAAAAAGGCTTCTTCAAGTTACCAAAATTTGTAAATAAATATCTATCTTTTTCGGTTTTGAAAAAAGAACTTGGCTTCTTAATGGTCATAAATATGGGTCATCAACAGTAAATTTAGTTCTTTAATTTCCCTGCTAATGAAAAGTTTGAATTGTCTGATGCTGTTGCAACAAAACCATTAGCTATGTATTGAAATGAATGAATTAGCATCGAACCACCAATGAAATGCAATGATCATAAACCTTTCCTGTTATTGTTGCTATTAACTTTCGTATACTAATGGGAGCTACGATCAAACATTGAGTTAAAGGAGATATGTTTAACTTCAACTATCCATTAGGGAACTGGTGAGATTAGATAAAATACATTTACCTGAACTTACTAAAAATTAATGCAGAGTGATACACGGTGGGCATTGCACTCTAACCCATTGGGTGGGGTGGGGTTAAAGTAAAAATAATGCCAAAGAGTGATTACATCTTCCTTCTTCAGAATTATTGACATTAGGTATTCACAGTATGTGTTTTATTCAAATCTAATCATTTTAATTCTTAACTAACTATTAAAATGTTTTGTTTGGTTCTTAGTAAATACTTAATGAGGTCATAGGTTCTTTTATAGATTATGACCAGACTGGAGAAGTTTAGAGAATTTACTTTTTAATTCCCGCATCTCTACCAAAGCAGTTTATTGAATGTCCCTGCAGTCTTGACTTTCCTTTCCAATAAACATTGATCAAACTCTTTTTTGCATGTTTCAGCTGATCTGTTCTGAGGACAAATACTTCTTGAAGGATTTGAATGTTGCTCATTGAAGACCTGAATTATTTTCTGTAGTACAATGATAAAGTTGCTTAATAGCTTAGAACCTATCAGTCCACTTCCATTTTGACACAGAGTCATAGAGATGTACAGCACAGAAACAGACCCTGTGGTCCAACCTGTCCAAGCCGACCAAATATCCCAACCTAATTTAATCTCATTTGCCAGCACCCAGCCCATATTCCTCCAAACCATTCCTAATCATATACCCATTCAGATGCTTTTAAAATGTTGCAATTGTACCTGCCTCTAACACTTCCTCTGACAGCTCATTCCATACATGCACCACCCTCTGTGTGAAAACGTTACCTCTTCAGTCTCTTTTATATCTTTCCCCTCTTACCCTAAACCTATGCCCTCTAGTTCTAGACTCCCCGACCCCAGGGAAAAGACTTTGTCTGTTTATCTCATCCATGCCCCTCATGATTTTATAAACCTCTATAAGGTCACCTCTCAGCCTCCGATACTCCAGGGAAAACAGCCCCAGCCTATTCAACCTCTCCCTATAGCTCAAATCTTCCAACCCTGGCAACATCCTTGTAAATCTTTTCTGAACCCTTTCAAGTTTCACAACACCCTTTCAATAGGAAGTAGACCAGAATTGCATGCAATATTTTAAATGCGGCTAACCAATGTCCTGTACAGCCACAACATGACCTCCCAACCCCTATAGTCAATACTCTGACCAATAAAGGAAAGCATACCAAATGTCTTCTTCACTATCCAACTACCTGCAACTCCCCTTTCAAGGAACTGTGAACCTGCACTCCAAGGTCGCTTTGTTTAGCAACACTCCCTAGGACCTTACCATTAAGTGTATAAGTCCTGCTAAGATTTGCTTTCCCAAAATGCAACACCTCGCATTTATCTAAACTAAATTCCATCTGCCACTCCTTAGCTCATTGGCCCATCTGATCAAGATCCAGTTGTAATCTGAGGCAACCTTCTTCACTGTCCACTACACCCTCAATTTTGGTGTCATTTCAAACTTACTAACTATATCTCTTATGTTCACATCCAAATCATTTATATAAATGACAAAAAGTAGTGGACCCAGCATCGATCCTTGTGGCACTCCACTGGTCACAGGCCTCCAGTCTGAAAAGCAACACCCCATCACCCACCCTCTGTCTTCTACATGCTGATTCTATAACTGATATAAGACTGAGTGACAATTTTCTGTTCAATTACCCCTTTTAGTATATTCTGCTAAATCTCTTGAAAGTAAGGTCATATATTTGTTTTTTCAAAAATATGCATTATTCATAATATTTGTCGAGATACATTGTAAAACATTTCATTAGAAAACTGCAGAAATTGCAACAAAATTCAATTTTATCCATCAGCATACCCCATTCTAAGTAGCCTCAACAAAATTGTTAATGTCTTAATATTTATAACATACAATGCATGTCAGGTATTGAACCCAAGGGCAAAACATTTCAAAGTGAAAATTACAGAAAGTGTGATGGAAATAATTGTTTCTCCATGCACCATGTTCCATTCTGAGGTGGTTCATAACAACTTCAATACTCTCAATGTTCACAATGTACATACCTTGTTAGCACATAGTCTGAAGAGTTCCAAAGATTCCTGCCCCTCTGTCTAGCATGGCTGAAGTGCCTTCGATAACAATTTTTCTTGAGTGCATACCTTAGCATATAGGCCTGGATGTCAGAACATGCTGTCTGCTACACTCAGTCAAAGACAATTCTATGCACTGAAAGACAGGTTTCTGGCAGATACAAGACCATCTTTGACCAGTTTGAGAATCTTCTAGCTGTAGCTGTTGTTTGCCTTGATGTGCATAAAGCAAGAACCACGCATATTGGAGTTGCTCAGAATGAAGCTTAATGGAAATAATTGCAACTATTTGCAGATCTTGTTTGCAAGGGCATATGTCAAAGGAATTGGACAAAGGCCTCTTCCTTCCATATGCACTTGGTGGGCAATGTATGGAGGAGTTGAGACTTCTGGCATATAGAAAAAATCTGACAGATGGCCTATAATGCAATTCCCATTTCTTTTTCTTCCACTACTGTTAATGCTGTACATGACTGCAACAAAATAGATTTTCTACGGTATATCCTGAAAAATGTAGGCCCACAAGATTTCAAAAAGTTGTTTATCTTAAAGCATTGGGAAATGATTGTGTGCCATAATTAAGTGAGTCATTTTAGAAATAGGATACTCTTAAGCATTGTGTGGACATTCTGCTCCAGCATGTAGCATTCTGATATCCCAGTACAGTGCCGTAACAAGATTCCACCTATTTGTTACACAGATACATCAACAATGTTACCAATGATACATTTATCTCAAATTCTTGATTACCCAGGAAATTGGATGAGGTCAAGGATGTATGTCACCAGGAGGCTATTGCTGAGGCAGAGAGTAGGATGAGGAAACTCAAGTGCTTATTGTGTTCATGAATTATTTCACTTAATAAGCAATATTAAATTAAACTCAAAGGACAATGCTTGTGAAAAAAAAAGCCAAAACTTGCATGCTTCAGTTTACAATTAATTCAATTTTCATTTTATTTTTAATGGATCATTCTCCCAGCACTGATTCCTAATTACCTTGGGACTTTTAAGCATTGTATGTTACGCAACTGAGAATGCAGAAAGTTTATGTGCTAACGTTATGTTGATTGCTAATTGATCTCCAGGGTAATGCACATAGGAAGTTAATAGATGCAGTGGTTTAAAATATTTGCTGTCTCCTGCTGCAAACTGTTTAACACATTGGAGTGACATTTTTGCTTCAAACATCCATACATAAAATTTCAATCTTACTTTTAAATTAAACCCGATGTACTAAATTATAGATATGCATTTTTTATTGATTATGTAAAATAAGTAAGAATTTTATTACTAAAACCAGCCTACTTACAAAAGAGAGAAACAAATACAATGAATTTTATAATTCTTGTGCTGGCAGTTTTTCTGATGGGTAAAATTTCCTGGGGAGCCTCCCAGCCACCATTTCCACCTGCTCCCAGACTGTCTGCAAATTAACTTGGGGTGCCGGAAACCTAGGGCAACTCACTTGCCCATGCTTCTTGTGGACCTGTGAAATTATGTCAAGCTGATCAATTTGTTGTTATATTGCTATTTGTTTTCTTCTAGCATACTGGATCAGATATTACAGTGAACTAGGAATTAGGAGCAGGAGTGGACTCTTTGGCTCTTCAAGCCTTTGCCACCACCTGATGAGATCATGGATGATCAGGTTATGGTCTCAACTCCACTTTCCTGTCTGCCTTTTGTAAACTTTGATTCCCTTGTCCATTAAAAATATATCCAGTTCCACCTTGAATAAATTCAATGACGTATTCTCCACTGTTTATAAGGGAAGAAAATTCCACTCTCAAATGATCCTCTGAGGGAAAACAATTCTCCTCATCTCCAACTTTAAAGTTAGACTTCGTATTCTTAAACTCTGTCTCTTAGTTATTCTCTCTACTACAGGGGAAAACATCCTCTTAGAATCCACCCCAACAAGTCCCTCAGGATCTAATGTGTTTCAATACGATAAGTTTGCATTCTTCCAAACTTCAATGGGCAATGGTCAAAACTGTTCAGCCTTTCTTCATCCCAGAAGTGAGTTAAGCAAACTTTCATTGAACTGCTTCTAACATTTTTTTTCAAACAAGCAGACCAAAGTTGCAAATAGCAATCTTGATGTGGTCACACCAACACTTTGTACAGCTGCAAAAGAATTACCCTATTCTTAAATTCTATTCCCTAGGCACAAATTGCCAACATTCCATTTGCCTTCCTAAACACTTGTAAATAAAGTTTTTGTGATTTGAATATTAGCACATCCTGAACGCTCTGTAGCCCCACGTTCTGCAATCTCTCTCCATTTAAATATTATACTGTTTTTCTATTCTTCTATTAAGTCCATTCCTCTCCAGAATCTCTCATTGTCTTGTTCTGTTAGAATCCTTGCCAGTGAATGGAGGAAGTCTCCCCATTTTAGACAGAATGGATCAGTACTCCAAAGACCATTTTAAGACCTTTATTGGAAAATAGCCATGGCTGAGACTGGAGCTATATGCAGGCTGTTCTGTTGAGGGGTTCCCTTGTGTATTCTTGTGCTGCATGCTATGCTTCAGCTAACAAAGGCAAGTATCCAATATGTCGTCTTGACTGCCTTATCTACCTGCCCAACTTCCAGGGTTATATGGATGTGTATACTAATGTCCCTTGTCAATGCTTTCCGGAGTCCTACCATTCATGGAATAATCTCTTGCCTTGTTTCACCTCCCCAAGTGGATAACCTCTTAATTTTAGAAGTTGAGTTTCATTTGCCACTATTCCGCTCATGAGACCAGTCCACTGATATCCTTCTGCAGTTCATAGCTATCCTTCTTGCTACTTACTAGCAGAACAATTTTTGTGTCATCCACAAACTTCTTGATCATATCCCTACATTTCTGTCTACTCCTCAAATAGCAAGGACCCCAGCACTGAGCCCTGAAGAACCCCCACTAGAAACAAACATCCAGTCACAGAACAATGAAAGAAAAGGCACAAAGGGCAGAGAAGACTACAGCACAGGAACATGCTCCTTCAAGTCTATATTGACATATGATGCTATTCTAAACTAAAAACCTTTTGTCTTTACATGGTCCATATCCCTCTATTCCTTGCCTATTCATGTACCTGTCAAAATGCCTCTTAAATAATTTTATCTGCTTTTACCATCTCCTCTGGCAGTGCATTCCATGCACTAATCAACCTTAGTGTAAAAGCACATCTCCTTTGAACTTTCCCCATTTTACTTTAAAACTATGTCCCCTGGTATTAACATTTCTAACCTGGGAAAAAGACCAGCCAACCATTCTATACATGCCTCTCATAACTTAGTAAACTTCTTTCCAGTTGTCCCTTTACCTCTGATGTTCAAGTGAAAACAATAAAGTTGTCCAATGGTTAATACCCTCCAAACCAGGCAAGAAGTGGGTGAGCTATTTTTGTAGCCTGGCCTTCTGAAAGTGTGATACCTAGAACTCTATTCAATATTCCAATTGTGGCATAACTAAAATTCTATACACCTGCAACATGACTTACCATTTTTTATACTCTATGCTCTGACTGATGAAGGCAAGCGATACGCTTTCTTGACCACCTTGTCCACTTGTGTTGACACTTTTAGGAAATTGTGGACCTGTCTGTCTCAATCCATCTGTATTTAATACTCCTAAGAATTCTGTCATTTACTGTATCCTTCCCCCCACATTAGACTTTGCAAAATACATCACTCTGCATTTATCCAGATTAAATTCCATTTACTATTTCTCTCCCCAAGTCTCTAGCCTACCTATATCCTGCTGTATCTTCTGGCAATCCTCCCCACTACCCGCAGCTCCTCCAATCTTTGTGTCATCCTCAAACTTACTAATCAGACTACCTATATTCCACTCCAAATCATTGAAATATATTACAAACAATAAGAGTCCCAACAATCCTCCCTGCAGAACACCATTAGTCACCGATGTCCAGTCAAAAGAACACACTTCCATTGCTACTCTCTGTCTATGACCAAGTCATTTTTATATCCTGTACCTTACCAGATCACCATGGATCCCATGTGGCTTTACCTCCTGTATAGACCATAAGGGATCTTGTCAGTGGCTTTGCTAAACTCCATGCAGACAACATCCACCACCCTGTCCTCACTAATAATCTTTGTCACTTCTTTAAAAAGCCTGAGTCAAATTTATGACAAACAACCTCCTATCCATAAAGCTGTGCTGCTTATTACTAACAAAGCATATTTTCCTAAATGTGAATAAATTCTATCCCTATGAACCTTCTCCAATAATTTCCCTATTACTGATGTCAAGTTCACTGAACTTGTAATTTCCCAGATTATTCCTGACACTCTTATTAAACAAAGAAACAACATTGGCTATTCTCCAGTCCTCTGGCACCTCTCCTGTGACTACAGATGATACAAAGATTTCATGCAAGGCTCCAACAATTCCCTCCATCACCTCTCTCAGTATTCCATCAGGTCCTGGGGACTTGTCTACCTTACAACACTTAACATCTTTATCCTTTTTATATTGACATGCCCTAGAAAATCAACATACCCCTCTCTAGACTCACCATCCACCACGTCATTTGCCATTGTGAATACTAATGCAAAGTATTTGTTAAATACTTCACCCTCTCCCTCCAGCTCCATGCATTAATTTCCTTTTTTGGCATTAAGTGGACCTACCCTTTGCCTGCTTACCCATTTGCTCCTTATAAAGGTATAAAATGCCATGGAATTTTCCTTAATCCTGTTTGCCAAGGATATTTCATGACCCCTTTTAACCCTCCTAGCATCTTGTTTAATTTCTTTCCTGCCTTTTTTTCATATTCTTTGATGGCTCTGTCTTTCTTCAAGTTCCTAATGTATGCCTCTTTTTTTCTTCTGGAGCATGCTCACAATTTCTCTTGCCATCAAAGGTTCCTGAATTTTGCTACATCAATCCTTAATTTTCACAGGATCACACTGGTTTTGAACTGTAATCAACTGACATATAAAAGATTCTCACAGATATACATTTACCCTCAAACAGCTATCCCCTATCTACCTTTCCCATTTCTGCCTAACATTGTCATAGTTAGCCTTCCCCAAATTTAATACTTTCACCTGAGGTCTACCCTTATCCTAATGCATAGGTACCTGTGATAGTCCCTCCCTGCCTTTCCTCAGTAGCCTGGGATACTTCTCAAACAGGCCTGCAGATTCATTCAAACCCACTAAATCTGTTAGCACCTGATCTCTTGCTATGTTAGCTTCATCTCATTGTTCTCTGTGATGTAGTTACCTGTGTATCTTTTCTTCATAATGAAGACTGAAGCAAAGTAATGATTGAGGGACAGTACCCATGTCTTCTGAGATCACACACAGATTATCTCTATGGTCTGTAATGAGCCACAGCTCTTTCCCTTGTTATTTTCTTGTTATTGAACTCAGAGAAAATTTTGAAATGGAGAAATGCAAAGCAGCTGCTCAAATTCTAGATTGAGCTAAGACTGACTTCAATGAAATGAGACAGGAACCGTCTTCAGTAAACTTGGAAAATCTGCTAAGGGATGAAGATCATCATGTCAATGACAGTGGTCTAACAATCAAACAATATCAGGGGAAAATCTGTTAAGGGATGAAGATCATCATGACAATGACAGTAGTCTAACAATCAGGGGAAAAATTAACTCCATGGGTTAGTTTATTTAAAACAGTAAAATATATAACGAATTACAAATCAGACATTAGTGCAAAACAACAGAGTTCTATGTAAGCAGTTTGCAAATACAATTTTTTCTAAATACCACACAGATCAGGAATATTGTATGCAACCAGCATATGAAATCTTCAAAGATGGACTCTCTTTTAAAGACAAGTTACACGTGTAACATCTCCTTCCCTTCCAAAGAAAGTTTACCTGTTTACAACAACAAATTAGCCTATGAGTCTGTAAAATGCATAGGTAATTTGTTGATACATTTCAATCTTGAGATGATGAAATTGTATGGAGTTGCTGTTTTATTGCTACATTTGTCAGTAATGTTGCCTGTCATTCCTATTTGTTTCATGTTTTTCATTTGTGGCTTTCAGTTGCTATTCCAGAACAATCTTATCCTGAAACACAATAGCCACTAACAGATCTCATTCCTTAAGCTGTTCTTAGTGGTTCATATCTTCTTGGCATTTACTATTTTGCTGCTTAAGAGCTTCCAGCTCTGTTTTAAGCCCTGGATTCTTATAATTCTGGACAAATTTTAGCCAGTTTAACTTGTACCGATTGCTGTCCTGCAGTACTTTACAACTTGTTGTTAAGACAAGTGTCTCTTGTTAGAAACTAAAACAGAAATTGCTGAAGTAACTCAGCAGGTCTGACAACATCTGTGGAGAGAAAGGAGAGTTAATATTTAAAGTCCAGTGACCCTTCTTCAGATTCCCGGCCACCGCAGTTCTCTGTTTTATTTTATTGTCTCTTGTTAGAACACACTAGCAGTTCATCCTCTACCACTGTTTACCAAAGAGGTCCTCAGATTTGGCAGAGAAAGAGGATTGATTGCAGTACTCTACCGAATATATTAGTGCTAGTGGTTTATTCTGCACTACATATGATAGATACAACTGCTTGGGAAGCATAGCATCGGAAGGAGCATAGGTTTACTAGAATGATACCTGGCCTCCAAGAGTTAAAGTTTGAGGAGACATGACACAAACTAGGATGTTGATCCATATAATTTGAAAGGTTAAGAATTGATTTGAGCAAAGCTTTTATGGGAACACACTGAGCTGATAGATAGAAGTTACTGGTGCTAACTGGGGAGTCGACGACCGAGGAATATAGCTTTGAAATTAAACAAAATCTTTCAGGACTGCAGAAAGCAAATACTTCAGCACAAAAATTGTGGTGAAAGTTGGGAAATTCCTACCATAAATGGCAGTTGATACTCGGTCAACTGTTAGATTTAAATCTAAGACTGACAGACTTTTGTTAACCAAAGTCATTAAGGGATGTTGTGCCAGGACAGACATGTGAAGTTTGATCACAGGTAAACCATGATCTCATTGAATGGCAGAACAGGCTCAAGGGGATAAATAACATATTCTCCTTCCTGTGGAAGCAGCTGGTGTAAACTTGTAATTATTGAGTAAATGAAAAGGCTTTTTTTTAAATTGCAATCAGTCTCAAACTGCACAGAAAATAGTCAGCATTGCATAATTTATCCATTTTCCAGTTTACTGACAATCTTTACGACTGGAATTTGAATTGATTTTTAGTTTAACATTGTTACCAAGATTATGGCCATGACTTGTTTTGGTGTTTGGATTGAATTTAGAATTAAAGTGCACATTAAAATTGGCTTTGGAAGTGGAACGGGTGTCAATTTAGGACTGATTCTTCAATTGGAACTGGGATTAGATTTTCAAAGATTTGACTGAGACTTGGATCCAAGTAGTTCCAACTGATATTTGTTTTTTTTTCAGATTTTGTTATCTCACTAATTATTCACCTTCTCTCATTTGTCACTTAGTACCAAAATGGGCCTTGATTGCCATTGCTGCCGGGGTGGGACTTGTCATCCTCCTCTGTGTCATCTGCATCTGTGTAAAATGTTGCTGCAGAAAGAAGAAGAAGAAAAAGAAGGAGCAAGTCAACTTAAAAAACCTAAATGGCTCCACCACTGCAAGCTTGGTGAGTACGCCAAAACAACAGCTTGTACCATTGGCAGAACTGTACTCTGAGCAATTCCATCAGCAATGGAACAATTCCACTGTAGCAATTTCTAAAAGAGAGATGTTCTTGAAGCAAACGTTGAATAATGTTTCATTCATATATAAAAATGTATCTGCATGATGAGCCTCTGCTGTCATATCACTAACATAAGTGTGACACAGTGGCAAGCACTGCTACCTCACAGTGCAAGGGACCTGGAGTTCAATTCCAGCCTTAAGCAACTGTCTGCATGGAGTCTGCATGCTCTACCTGCATCCATGTGCGTTTCCTCCGGGTGCTCTGATTTCCTCCTACTGTCCAAAGATGCGCAGGTTAGGTGGATTGACCATGCTAAGTTGTCCAGGGAGGTGTAGTTTAAATGCAGTGTGATAGGGTGGGTGGGTGAGCTGCTCTTTGGAGGGCAGTGGGTCAAATGGTCTGCTTCCACACTATTGGGATTCTATGAACATTAACTTGCATTTACCTAAGGCAATTATCATCAAACAATGAAAAATTCTTCAGAGAGACATAATGAAACAAAAATGAAAGGGCATAAAAAGCCATGCCAATGAGAATTTTAAATTTGAGATGTTGGGGCTGGCCAAGAAGACCACTCAGACAAACTTGAAATATACTGGTGTTATTGGAATCATATTCCAGTGTCCGTCAGTGCCTTTAGGTTAGAAAGTGAAGAAGTCTGAAATAAAGTATCCAGTAACACACCTCCTCTAAGCATTCAACAACAGATCAGGAATTTACATACAATCTCAATCTCTCTTAAATTTCATTAACTAGAGGTTATTAAAGCAATATACAAGGGAACATGATAACACATATTTGAAAACACTTTGCATACACCCATCTGTTGAAAACACCATGACTTATCGGAACACCACTGTGACAATGGAATTGAATGATCATGGGATATGAAAGCTGTCTGCTCCTCACCCACCTCCTCTTCACCAGATTTCTTGATAGCGCATGCAGAGGCCCGCCTCGCATGACTAAATACCTGACTGTAGGGAATACTGACTGAAGGGGATAGGCTAATCTACATTTAAAATAAACTGTCTTAAAATATTATTCACTTGAAAAAATCATATTGAAATCAATCTATAAATATTTAAACTTTCTCCAAAGGTGAAGAACCCTGTGTCTATTTTATCCCAATCTTTGGCATATCAATGTTTTTAAGAGAACATGATGAGTTTCACATTAATGTAGGACACTGAAGCACTTACACATCTTATAGGATCCAGCACTTCTATATATTTGGTTATGAAATGTGTTGGTCTATTCTTCTAATGTATTATTCTTTTGAAAGATGGAAATAGTTCAGTGCTACTGACTGATGGTCATCACTATATCGAGCACTAAGCTATGTTTCTATGTCGACATGAGTACAGCAATAATAGTGTACAATGACATAGTTGCTGAATGTTGTACAAAGTCATGTTCTCATTGTTTATGGACTTTCATTATACTAATATCTGGATTTTTTATCATAGAAAAATTTGAGATTTGAAATATAAATTTGGTTTGCTCGGCTCACTGGGGTTCATCAGCATTAGATATGACTTAGCTCACCATTAAACTCTGATGCTGAAACTTATTATTGAGGTAGTAGCTCTGCCTTCCAGCTGAGAAATGATGGGCAAGGCCATTTCTGCTACACCAGGAAGGAATTAACTGTTGCCAGACAGTTACCTGCCTGAGGTAGTGGCTTCTGGCCTATATAAGAGGATGTTTCACTACCAGGAGCTGTTAGCTAATTGGATAACAGTCCTCCCATGTTGAAGAATGATGGAGAAGGCCAGAAAAGCAGATAAGTAGGAAAGCTTTGCTGGGATCAGTCAGGCAGATGCACATGGCATGGGCTTTCCTCCAACACTGATGAAGGACCAGCAGCAGCCCAGAAACAAGCCCTAAAGAGGCAAGCAGTAACCACTAAAGGGCCTCAATTGGCACACACATAGGTGGACCAAGTAATGCTTATTCCACTGTTTTTCACTAAAATATCAGTGAAAATATATAGATGGCAGTCATTGTGCCCACTACAGACTAGTCTATTTTATGCCCTGACTGCCAGCCTTCAACTGGGGGAATGTAGAGGGAAAAAAGTTCCAATTGAAGTTACAGCTCATCAACAGTGTCATAACATATAAAAGAGGAAGTTTTCAACAGAGCCATGATTTCTAAAGATTGTCGTTCAGCAGTTCACCCTATGCAGGAGCAGCAACATTTTTGCATCTTACCACATATGTGTGAATACCAAAAATTGCTGACAATGAGCTATCCATTTCTTGTTCAAATAAACAGATCTTCACTGTGTTGCTTAGCTTCTTGTATTGTGTCTTACAGGTGCAGCCAGATATGGATGATTTGAGTGGAGCTGAGGAAAACCGCGGAAAATTACAATATTCCTTAGATTATGATTTTAAGAAAGAAGAGGTAAATAGAAAGCTTTACCTCATTCCATCTAAACCAGTAGCTGTAAAGCTATAGAAATTATTTCAACTCTGAAGAAGCCGGAAGAAATTCAATTAAGATTTATACTCTTGAACAGTATCCAATTACCTCTAGTTGCAGGATATTGTGCAAAAATCAGAAATAGACAAGATCAGCAGTCCATGGTGAAATATGCTCTTGAACAGTTACTAGCATGGTTTATACATATAAATTGCCACTGAGTTGAGGAAGTTAGGGGTGTTTGGAATTAAATCACAGCAATTCAGGACAGAAAGAATGAAACGTTTGAGTGAAAAATTCCATTTATAGCAAATTATATGAAAATTCCAATGGATTTCTCTTGGTAACTAGAGGATATGCTGAAATACCTCCAATTTTAGATATGATGCATCATGCTATGTCTGTGTCCAACATTCTTTTTGCTATCAATGAGTTTGCTTTTCATGAGAAGTTGACAAAATAAGGCCAGCAGTTCACATTCCCTTTTGGTTCTTCCATTATTTGCATGTATTCTTTGGACATGGAACACTTCTCTTATGTTATAGTCCAGGAAATCACTCTATTATATTCCCTGCATTTATGGTCCCTTGCAGATTACTGTTGGAATTATACAAGCAATGGACTTAATGGCCATGGACCTTGGAGGAACGTCTGATCCTTATGTTACCGTGTATCTTCTCCCAGAAAAGACGCAGAAATTCGAAACTAAAGTCCACAGGCGGACCTTAAATCCTATCTTTAAAGAACGCTTCACCTTCAAGGTATCATACAATACCTAATCAATTGTCAGGTTGATGCATTTTTCATTGAACTAGGCTGGGAAAGTTAAAATCAGATATGAGGACTCAGGTTTAGCTTGACAAGAAGTTTAGTCCACTTATGGCAACTGTAGTTAAGCTATTTACATAAGGAAATATTTTGAAAAAATAGCCAAATCAGTAACCAATCATCCTTTAAAGAGAAGCTCAACTTCTAATCAACCAGGATTAATCTTAGCTTCTATTCACTCCAACACAATGTGATGATAAATAATACCATTTTAACGCAATGTTTTTTTCATATTAAAATACCCCCATGGTGTGCTGGTTTGAGTAGAAAGTAATTTATTATCTTGCTCATGCATCACACAGATGCAAGATTTTGGGTAGGTTGAATAAGTTTCTATTGTTACTGAAAGCAGTAAGACAGTGTATGGAATTGTGATTTTTCTTTTGCATATTTTGATTTTTCACATTGCTTGAATTGAGAGCAGCCATGAAGGAGTTACAATTCTGGGGTGGCAAGATGAAGGAATAGACAGATCGGCAGCTCATCTATGAAGAAGAATTGAAAATTGGGCACATTCCCTTATGGATGGCTGATCTGCAATATTTCTTTTAGATCTCTGCAATAAATTTAGAATTGATCACATTGTGTTTCTTTTCAAGTGTCTGCTTTGACAGATTTTTCTGAGTATAACAAAGTGCAATTCCTTCTATTTCACATTAGCAGATTTGATATTAGATGTAAAAAATTGAAAGAATTGCAGATGCTGGTAATTAGAAACAAAAGCAAATTGCTTAAAAATCTCAGCAGGTCTGACAGCATCTGTGGAGAGAAATCAGAATTAACGTTTCGGGTCCAGTGATCTTTCTCAGAACTCATGGTAACTAGGAAAATGTTGTTATTTTCCAAAACATGGAGATAGAGCCCAAAGAGAGAGCAAAACAGTTGGACAGACAATGAGGTGGTTAAAGGTCAGCCTGGGAGAATAAATATCTGCTTAGGCAGACCATTAGTAGCTGACAAAGGGTCGTGTGTGGTAGCACTCCATGTGATGGCAAGGCCTGGTATATGGTGATTGGGGTAAAGACATTGCGCCAAGCCCTAAAATTATTGAACTTGATATTGAGTCCAGGAGACTGCAGGATCCCCAAGTGATAATTAAGTGCTGTTCTTTCAGCTTGTGCCGAGCTTTGCTGGAGCTCTGCAGCAAGCCTGAGATAGAGATGTTGGCCAGGGGCATGGTGCTGTGTTGAGTTGGCAGGCAACTGGAAGCTCAGAGTTTGTTTTGCAGGCAGAATGTAGATGTTCAGTGAAGTGGTCACCCAGTTTACACTTTGTTTCCCCAATGTAGAGGAGACCACATTGTGAACAGCCAATGCAGTAGACTAGATTGAGTGAAGTGCAGGTAAAGCGCTGCTTCTCCTGGAAGGTATGTTTGAGCCTTTGGATACTGAAGAGGGAGGAAGTAAACAGACAGCTGTTACACCTTCAGCAGTTGCAGGGGAAGATGCCATGGGGCTGTGGGGAAAGTTTTGGGAATGAAGGAGGAGTGAACCAGGGTGTCCCAGAGGGAACGGTCCCTGCAGAAGGCTGACAAAGTAGGGGAGGGGGAATATGCGTCTGGTGGCATCTCGCTGGAGGTGGCAGAAATGGTGGCTAATGATCCTTTGGATATGGATGTTGGGAGGATGGTAGCTGAGTAAACGGGGACCTTATTGCTGTTGTGGGTGGGAAAAGATGGGTGAAAGCTGAAATGTGAGAGATGGGTCAGACTCGACTGAGAGCCCCTGTCAATGATAGTGCTGGGGAATCCTCGGTTGATAAGGAAGGTGGACATTTTGGAGCCTGCCATGTAGATGTTGGAATCATCTGAACAGATGCGACGGAGACAGAGGAACTGGGAGAATGGAATAAAATCTTTACAGGAAGCAGGGCATGAAGATATATAGTCACGGTAACTGTGGTAACTGGTGGATTTGTAGTGGATGTTAGTGGTCAGCCTATCCCCAGAAATAGCAACAGAGATGTCAAGGAAGGGAGGAGTCAGAGGTGGACCAGGGGAAGGTGAGAGCGGAGTGGAAACTGGAAACAAAATGGCTGAACTTTTCAGTTCCTGATGAAAAAGGGAAGCAGCATCAATGACATCATCAAAATATCAGAGAAAGTGTTGTGGGTGGGGGCCGGAGTCAGACTGAAACAAGGAATATTCCACGTACTCCACAAAAAGATAAGCATAGCTGGGACCCATGCGGGTACCCATGGCCACCCCTCTGACCTGAAAACTTGACATTAGATATCTGCTTTATCACATCTATAGGCAATGGATAGATGATTCTGCTCAACTTTTCTCAAGGGCCGGCAGGTGACAAGTTCAAGTCATCTTTGAGAAAACATCCCATGTTAATTGGTCTGATCATCGATCATGTAAAGGAATACCAACTTATAAATTTCTAGGCATTAGACCCAGCAATCAACTGTCATCAGCCCTTGCCCAGATTTTGGAGAGGGAGTTATTTGAATTGTTGGCGGTGCTCATGGGGTGTGAAGGCTACAATAACAGCAGACCCCCAAGCCCAAGTCAATATGGCTTCTGAAGTGAAATGCTGTTCTTTGGAAGCTCAAATGGGATAAAGATGTCCTTTTAAAGGCATTCTCAAATATCAAGGTTGAATAAGCTTACTCCAGTGAAGGTTTCAGGTCATCAGAAGGCATTGGAGGGGTTTAATGCCAGCTCTTAACAGTCTAAGCTTTTGTTAAAGCCTCTAAAGAATAAGAAGTGTAGAATTTCCAAGGAAACTTTAAACATTCTCCAGTATGTAACCCCTTAATACCAGAGAAACAGTGGGAGATCCATGCTGCCTTCAAATGGAATTAATAAGTACAAATCAAATAGGCTGGATACCTAATCCAGCCCATATTTTGGTGATTTATGTACACTCCAAATACTGTCTTTGTTAAAAACTTTATATAATTTCATTTGGAACTTAACAGCATTAAGGTCGAAGAAAACCTTCCCTTTGCAAGTGTCACTTTCTTATGTCTCTCCATCTGTTAGAGACTCAATGCTTCTTTGCTTCTTAGGAGGCTAGGAAGGTGAAAGATTTTATTCTGGACGTAGCCTAGGTTTCCATAGATGAGCTGCCAAACAAATGTGTTGCCATCTTACTTGGAGTGAGCTTCAGTTAGACAATTGCAAGCTAAGCATACATAAGAACAATAATGTGAAAGTAGGATTAGATAAAATTGATTGCATTGGAATTCCCATTATCTGGTCATTTTTTAACCTACTTGAACCACTTTTTTTTTAATCTCATAGACTAGCCAGGCTGAAATAGCTGACAAGACTGTGGTGATGCAGGTATATGACTTCAACAGATTCTCCAAGCATGACATAATTGGTGAAGTGAGAATCCCACTTAACACAGTTAATCTGAACCACGTGGTTGAAGAGTGGCAGGATCTAACCCGTGCATTAAAGGATGAGGTAAGATTTCATCAGAAACTGTTGGAACTCAGCAGGGTCTACAGTTAGGCAGATTTGCTCAACCTGTATGTTGGGTCTCATGGTGGTGTGCATCCAATGACTTCAGAGTTTCAACCGCAACAAACCGTATCAAAATAAAAAGAGGGAGGGAGAAGGGAGATATGGGCAGGGGTTGGGAGTGGAGTGGAGGTAGGGTGCAGTGAGCAAATGGACCAGCTTAATTTGGGAAATTTGGTCAGCATGGGTGAGCTGGACGAAAGGATCTGTTCCAGTGCTGTATGACACTATTTGGAATTGTGTACATTTGCATTTCCAATGTTGGCCGCATGTACCGTCACAGGCAGAGGCTGCTGTAAGCAGACACTAGCAAAGAGAATAGATGCTTTCTGTGAGATGGCCTTTGAAATTTATGTAAAAACTACTTTGATACAAGGAGCATAGTTTGAAATTCATACTCTGCTAGGAAGCAGAGCGTGAAGACAAAGTGATCCTTTGTGTGTGATCTCAGGTAATAGGCTGGAAAGAGAAATGAGAGCAGGACTGGATTGAGTCCAGGTCCAGTGCCATTTTCTTGCCAAAACCCTTTGTCCAGCTTCAATATAAAAGTTGAGAGTTATTCGAGCGCAACCATCTCTTGTGCAGCAACACTAAAACGTTGAACGTATGCCTTTAAGTGAGGAGAGAAACAAATATGGAGCAAAACATTTTCCTCATGTAATAAAGTACATTCAGTGGCACTTAAGTTCCATAGACTGTTCAAGGGAAGTTGGAGTGGGTGGTGCTCAATGGGCTGAGAAGTTGTCAGGTCAGAGTGTGAGTAGTCTATTCACTCCAATGCCTTGCCCATCGGAGCTTAGAGAATCAAGTATTGGCTTGTGGGCAGGTGGCCAATCATCCGTGTGACAGTGACTAGCCACCCATTTAGGCTATCAACTCAGGAGTCAGGTAGCTGAGGGATTATCCAGTGAACGTCTTGTTATTACTTGTGTCAGCCGCAAAGCAGTAAATAAATAAAGGCAAATGCTGCAAACTTCAGCAATGACTCTATTGTTACATGCTATCAAGGCCCTAGAGATTTCTTATCTTCTCAAAATTGCTAGAAAGCATTCACAAACCTTATATTGTTTGACACACAAAATATGGAAAAAAATTGCCTGTAATTGTCTCTTTGAACTCCTGTGAAGGTGATGGTTATACTCCCAGAAGGAATCTTCAATAACAGTGACAGAGATATACCATACAATAAACAATCCTCAAACAGAACAACTGAGGAAATGTACAGTGATTTTCCCAATACTGCAATTATTGAGGCTAAATAAAAGCATCCAAAGTAAAGGTTAAAGTAAAGAATCTACACATTTCAACCTGGATTTACAGACAGATTGAGAATAAAAATGTTCTGATTCTGGTTAAACATGCAGTGCATAAAACTCCATGTGTGGAAGCAAATCTACCCCATGGAGAGGTGCAGATTCCATTTAACTGCACATTCAACTGTATGTACCTCCCCATTTCTGTAGAATTTGCAAAATACGTCATCATACTACTTCTGAGCTCATAGGTATCGGTTCTGACCAAAACTTTTGCCGCTGAAACAGAAAGTTGTTAGTTCAAGTCCCACCCTAATAAAAGTCAAGGAAGAAATGCTGCTTTCCTGATGTGATACGAAACTAAGGCTTGTCTTCTTATTGCTTTCAAAGATTCCAGGCATTACTTTGAGGGCATGCACAGATCTCCCTTGTGTATAAGGTTTTCTTAGTTTCCTGCTCCTCAATTAACACCTCTGAAGCAGATTTTCTGGCCAATATCACTTAGTTATTTGTGAGGCTTCTCCTTATTCAAATTGTGTGTTGTATTTCAACAATGACTATATTTAAAAGCAATTCAGGATGTCCTAGCTTGTGAAACATGAAAGTGGACACAATTTAAAATTAAAATCTAAAATATTGATACGAACAGTGAAGGGATGTTCTTCAAGAATGGAATGTGAGAGAACGCTATTCCCTAATTCTGAGTCTGGAAAAACTGAACTTCCCTCTGAGTTTGTTTTCTTCCTCTCTGCCAATTTTCATAGTTTTCTTTCCTGTTAATTCCATTCATTTTGACATTTTTAGTAAACTTCAAATGCATTGCATTTCTTGCCTGGCGTCTGCTACGTCTGTGACTCCATAACAAAAAAAGTTCCTGATGTTTGTCAAGCATGACTATTATTTCATAATTCACACAAACTACTTTTAACAATCATTTCTTTTTCTAGAAACACAATAATTTGATTTTTTAAAAGCTCTTTTTTTGTCTACCTCAGATATTAAACTGTTAGACTTGTCAGTTTAAAGATTTAATCTGATTTCGTTCTTAAAATAAACCACTCTCTAGTCCTTCAACTTGCCACTAAATAAACATTTGAAATAAAGGAGGAATATCAAATGTTGGCTTACCTGGAATGGGGGTCATGAGGGGTGAAGGGGTAGTGTCCTGGAGGCATGGAAGTCCAGATTTACTGTCAAGCTGCAGAGACTTCATCCATGATGTCCAGCAACATTACTGGTAAGCTCCCTGCTTGAATGTCAGCCTGATTTCCACTCAGTAGAACTTGGTGGGTGCTCGTGAAGAAGTTATAGAGTCAATTGAGGTCCAAAGCCAACCTTCAGTTGGGGTAGTGGTTCTAATCCCAGGTAGGTTGGACAGTGTGCCTGATCGCTGGGTCGGGTGGGGTCAATAATTGGAGGTCTGAGGGACCAGATTTTGGGGCTGTGCGTTTTCAGATTGGAAGCCTGTGAAATCAGAGCAGGGTTGGTGAGGAGGCTTTGAGGGAGAGATTGGATGGCCTTAGAGGAAGTTGGGAGGCCTGAGGTGGGAGCACAGACTTTGTGAAGGAAGTCAAGGGAAGGTCATATTGGGTTCACCTGACATTAGATCCAGTAGATTATGTTCTTTCCTCCTGTGTCTAGGAGTCCAGTATCCTGGAGCATTATTTCACAAACATAGAAATCAGCACAGCATTAGGTGCAGATGTGGAAAACTGGAACTGTTCAGAATCTGAAATAAAAACACACAATGCTACAGGTATGACGAGGCTATTGACAGCATCTGAAATGGAAAATGACAAATTTACATGTCAAGTTAAAATCCTTAATTGGTTAAGATTTATTTTCTGCTTATAAGAAAGATGATACCTTTAAGGAGAAGCTACATGTGGAGTCATAGAGATGTGCAGCACGGAAACAAACCCCTCAGTCCAACTCATCCATGCAGACCAGATGTCCTAACCTGATCTAGTCCCATTTGTCAGCACTTGACCCATATCCCGCCAAACCCTTCCTATTCATATACCCATCCAGATGCCTTTTAAATGTTGTAATTGTATCAGCCTCCACCACTTCCTCTGGTAGCTCATTCCATACATGCACCACTCTTTGTATGAAAAAGTTGCCCCTTCAGCCCTTTTTAAATCTTGCCGCTGTCACCCTAAATCTATGCCCTCTAGGTTCATGCAAATGTTTACAATGATCAGAGATGAAATTTCATGTCAAATAACAGTTACCAAAATGGTTTTGGCTGCTTAGCTCTATTGGTAACAATGATTCCTCAATTGTCTTTCCTTTCTATGCTATTGTCTGAATATTGCTGACTTTATCTTGTTTGGTTTCTTCATTAGCAAGTGAAACTTGGTGATATCTGCTTCTCCCTCCGTTATGTTCCCACTTCGAACAAGTTGACGATTATAATTTTAGAAGCCAAGAACCTGAGGATAATGGATAAAGATGGTTTATCTGGTGAGTTCTGACTGCACACTTGTGACTGCAAGGTTCGCTGAGCTTATTTCTTTCACAACATTTGTTTAAAACAGTCTGCCAACCCTCATGTTTGCTGTTTCCATACTGATTATAAATACTACTTGTAGAATATCATTCAAGCATCAGTCTTACGAAGTAAAATTGGAATAGGCCGAGTGCAAACCCATAGTATTTTGCTTGTGGCTACTGGCTTTGAAATTGGTCTTGGGTAGTAGCTTTAAAAAGGTGTTAGTAAGTTGGTAACTTGGCCTATCAGAAATGCTCATTGGGAGAGGGGCAGAAAGAGAGCAGAGGAAAAAAAGGAAGTGCAGAAAGCAGTCACTGGAGAGATCAGAAGAAAAAAATGCTGATCTGGCGACGAGTAATGGAAGGCTAGAGAGGGGGAGGAGAGAAAAGCAGGACAGAGAAAAGGGAAGGCAGACAGAAATAATGAACAGAGGAACAGAAGAGAGAGATAGAGGGAAAGAGAGAGAGGAGGTGATGTTTGAGAGATAGAGGAAAAAGATTGAGGGGGTTCTATCTTGTTCCGCAAATTATTCCCAGGTAATTTCCATTCTGTTTGTAATGCATTCACAGATAATTGCTACTGTCTGTAGTCTTTGCCCTGATCTTTGTTGTCTTGTCTGTAATGTTTTAATGGATTATCCACTATTCCTACAGTTTTGCCCATTTATTTGCTTCCCTCTGTTAACATGTTCCAGCAGTCTGTTATTCTACACCCAATGTACTGACAACACTGTTGTTAAAAACCAAACCCCAGTGGTATAATTGTGGATATAACACACCCAAAGCTGTTATCGTTTTGTGGATCAATTGCACTCAGAATTCTCTATATTTAGCATTACGTCCAGGAGAGATACCCATCATTACTCATAGAATTAAGGGAATTTTGACTTCAGATGATAGCATAACTCATATAAATATCAGTTTGAGCACTTGCTGCACATCTCCTCTAATATTTATTTCCATTGAAGTTAAAAGAAAATAAAATTGGCAGAGGAATTTTCAAGCAGTGTCATGCTTACACTGTCATCTAAAACCAAAATTACTCCAGATTAAGTGAAAAGTAAAACAATGATCACATATCACTCTGTAATGAATATACAAGTCCTGTACCTGTACCTGTCAAGAAACAGAGTCAAATATTTTCACTGTACCTGTATCATACAGTAAAAGCTCACATAGGGCAGTTTGTGATTAATTTTCTAACCAGTATCTTCAAAATGAATGTTACCTCATACTGTTGACGGACAAAGGCTGAATACAGAACCAAAAGGGATAATGTACTTTATTTTCACTGGTATTTGGAGGTATTCTTTATCATTTTTATAGACCCCTATGTGAAGATACGTCTGATGCTCAATAAGAAAAAGCTTAAGAAAAAGAAGACAACAGTTAAAAAGAACACCTTGAATCCATATTTCAATGAGTCCTTTACCTTCGATGTAACCTTTGAAGAAATACAGGTGAGAGGAATATCTGGAATAATTAAAAGTACTTTGCAGTAGATTACATTCAAACTTGCATGAAAATGATTTAAGCAGCTTCGACCTAATGGCAAGTAGATCACCATATGAAATGTGCAGTAATACAGTAGGGCACTATTGCACCAAACTGATATTGTCATCTATATGGAAGAGATACCATATAGAAATAGAAATGTTGTATCAGTGCCCTTCTGAGATTTTGATTTAACTACTCCATTGCAGAAGTATCTTAACTTAGTCCTGCCTTGATTACTGATCATGCAAGGTGAGCCCAATTCTATTCCTCCACTTTTACACTAATACAAACAAATCAACCATATCTTTGAAAGAGGGAAGATTTTACACTTCAGTACCTTTCCCTTATGTCTATCTCTAGGCTATCCACTTTTGATACTTGTGACCACAGACATCTGTATACCCTTTATGCTTATGCATGTAGATGTGCAATGGCAGTGTATTGACATTTGGTCTCAGTTCTCCTTTGTTAAAAGCTGCCTGAATTTTACCCAATTATTCCCCTTTCAGATGGTCAAGATTGGGAGCATGTACCAACTGATGAATTGTCTATTGGTACTCTAATCCTCTGTGTTACTCTCTCATCTTTATTGTTAATATATCTGCAAAGGGACATTGAATTTTAGCAATATTTAAATTATAATCTTCTCTCAACAAACTGAATTGTATTTTTGAACACAGTTCAGAAGTTAAATGAATATATAATGGAAAGAACAACTTCCTTACAAGATGAAAATAAAAAAAATTCCAAATCTGTGCCTTGTTTCATTGATCTCAAGTGAGGGAACAGTTGGGGCTGTTTGCGCCAGTATTCCTGATCTAGGGAATAGGGACAAAACACAACCTGCTACTTAGTGCTATTCAACATTCTGACTGGAAAGTATCTGTATCCCAATGCCTGTTTAGGACATGAGTGAGTTCCATTCTAATGTCATCCAACAACCTGCTCTCACTCACTAACAAAGAGTATTTACTTCAGTCCTGGGGAAGGAAGAAGGCATCTGCAAAAAATATGTTTCACCTATGCACTGCTTTTAATTTAGGAGAGCAAATTAAATGCTATCATAAATTACATATTAGTTGTCACGTCTGAATCTTCAGTCTCATCCCAGCCCACACTAACTCCCAGTCATATCTTCTTTCTGCTGTATATTACTGAAGTATGTGGAATGACTTTGAGTGCTTTAATGTAGCTCCAAGAGCACATGCTGCAAAACAAATTCAAAGTACTTTGTACTAAATTTGCAATCTCACCCAATTGCACATGATGGCTAGTATGAAAAATATTGTTTTGTAATGATTCTGGTGAAAGCTGAGTGGGTGTAAATGCTGGGATGAGATCTCAAGTATTTTACTTTTCACTGTAGAAATGTCAAAACTGCTACTGCAATTTCTTTCAATGTTCTAATGCGGGCACATTATAGAGGCATCATTTCCTGAAGAAGGGCTTATGCCTGAAAAGTCGATTCTCCTGCTCCTTGGATGCTGCCTGGCCTGCTGTGTTTTTCCAGCAACATTATAGCGGCAGAACAGAAAATGACATACTCTGGCATATCTCATTGTACTGGGAATTCTTCTCCATTTCACACCATTAGCATCTTGATTAACATGAAATCCATGAGGAAATGTAAAAACGTAAATGAATTTCAACTGTCTCTAACGTTTCCTGTTTTTGTTTTCTCTTTCACCATACAGAAAGTACAGTTAGTGATCTCTGTGTGGGATCATGATAAGCTGTCAAAGAACGATGCCATTGGAAAGTTATTTCTTGGTTGTGATGCTACAGGAAATCAGCTACGCCACTGGTCCGACATGCTGGCCAATCCCAGACGACCAATAGCGCAATGGCACACTCTGCAACCCAAGGAGGAAGTGGACAAAGCACTCAAAGCACTTGGGATGAAATCTCGTTTCCAAATTTTCTAGTGTATTGACCCTATTGAAACCAATATAATTTCTACCCTGTCATAAATTATAAACTTAGCTGTTTCAGATAAATCTGTACACCTTTGCTAAGAAACACTCCTGATCCAGCTGTGTTCTAAGAACTGAATCAAAGTGAACAAGGTGAGATGTATTACATTACGACCTCAAACTATCTGAAAGCACAACAGAGAATGCAATATAAATACAATATATTTACAACTTTATAATCCTTATTATACTGGTAAAGCTTATTCCATTACTGGGTGCAGTGCAGTTCAGAAACCCTGAATACTTGGCATTTTTTTCACTGTCCTGGAATATGCAACTAAATTGAAATAAATAGAAGACAGTGGATTGTTTGGAATGTACACCTTAATTGAAGTATTTTATATTTTAACATTGATTGATTTATATTTATCCTTTGGTTCCTTACATCAAATTACTACTTCAACGGATCATTATTTTCATGATTTCAGTTTAATCGTACATAAAATAATGATACTAACAGGTCTCCCTCGTAGTGGTAGACTAAGTGGATCCAATTTGAATCTGGTCTTTGATATAGGTGAACCAACTGATCTCCAGGACAGCAGTTGGAACAGTGTTCGGGAGAGTGTAAAAAATTATCCAGAGTTTTGGTTTTGGGCAATATCCACTGGCCATTGCTAGAAAATGTGTAGGTGGATGTCAGCTCTGCCATGATGTACTTCACATTTGATAATTTCTAAGGGCTTCTTAAAAACTGTTTAATTAACCAAGATATTGAAGGCTTCATGCATCTTTGACAATGATAATAAATTGACGGAGACTCCAAAAATCCATGGGATGTTGCAGAGGTCACTTGTCAACAGGAGATCAAAAAAGCCCATGAACAAAAGCCAGAACCAAGTTCCATGGGTTTGTGACAATTTCTGAAGATTTTTAATCGACCAGTATATGCCCTTAACAAGGTAAAGGTTCTAGGATGAGAAAGGGGCAGGTGTGAAGGCTACGAATAGAATTGGATGCTGGGGCTTCCTGTGCCTAGCAGTTTGGCTGGTTCAGTCAGTATCTGGCAGATCTCTGCATCAGAAATGAGTGAGTGTGAAATGGAATATCATCTTCCAGATGACCAAAGAAAAGCAGCCAGGACCAAATGGAAGAACAGAATTTTGAAAATAATTGATTTAATTTACAATTCTTTATTTTCCATGACTAATTACAAGTGAATTATTTTTATGTAACTAACCACCTAGCAAATTAATGTTTCCTTTAGTTTATATGCTCTCCTTTAATTGCACAATTTCTGATCTTTACTCATTTTAATCAATGCTTGTTAATGCTTTCTTCTGAAGTATTGAAGAAGTTCTTTAACATGGTCTTCTACTTTGCTGTATTTTCACATAGTTTGAACTAAAGATTCAGCATGTTGCTTCTCATTTTAACTTATTTACCTTTTCCCTTCACCTCATTAAGTTTCCCATAAGATACAAGTTTTTTAGAAGCCCAGCCTTATCTTCTGATTCGTGGCAATATCTTGCACATTTACCTTGACTTTGGACCTGAATTTTTCAATAATAATTTCAGTTAAATGGTTCAGGGAAAGATTGTCCTTTACTATGATGGATTATATGTGAGCTGAATTCTACAGACAAACCAAATGTGATTTCCTTTGCCATCAAGACTGCATTTGACTGAGTGATATATCAAGGAGTCCCAGTAAAAATAGACTCAATAGGAATTGGAGGAACTCTCTCCACTGGTTGGTGCATACCTGGCACATTGAAAGATGGTTGTGATTGTTGGAGGTCAGTCATCTCAGTTCCAGGACATCACTGCAGGGGTTCCTCAGGATAGTGTTCAACATCCAACCGTCTTCAGCTGCTTCATCAATGACCTTCCCTCCACCATTAGGTCAGAAATGGGCAAGTTCATTGATGATTTCACAATGTTCAGCATGATTCAGACATCCTCAGATACTGAAACTAACCATGTTCAAATGCAGTGAGACCTGGGCAATGTCTAGCTTTGTACTGATGAGTAGCAAGCAACATCTACACCACACAAATATTCATCTACAAGGAAAGAGAATATATCCATCACTCCTTGACATCCAAAAGCATTATGATCACTGTATGACCCATAGTGATGGGTATCAACTATCAACAGCCTTTTGATTACCGTTAATGAGAAATTAAATTGGACTAGCCATATAAATTCAGTAGCTAGGTATCCTGCAAAAAATAACTTGCATCTTCCATCTACAAGTCACAAGTCAGGACTGTGATGGAATATTCTCCACTTGCCTGGATGAGTGCAGCTCCAACAACACTCAAGAAGCTTGACACCATCCAGGACAAAACAACCCACTTAACCGGAACTATAGCTACAAATGTTTACTTCTTCCAGCACTGTGCTGAGTAGCCACACTGCAGACATTCACCAAAGCTTCTTGGATAGCACCTTCCAAATTCGTGATCACCATCATCTGGAATGACAAGGGTGGTAGATATATGGGAACACCGACATCTGCATGTTCCCCTCCAAGCCACCCACCTGACTTGGAAACCTATCACTGTTCGTTTATGTCACAAGATTAAAATCCTGGAACTCCTTCCCTCGTGATATTGTGGGTCTACCTCCTCCAAATAGACAGCAACAGTTGAAGAAGGCAGTCCCTCACCATCACCTTCTCAATGGCAGCTAGGAACAGGCAATAAATGCTGACCCAGCCACATCCTACATGGTACCAAATCGCATGAATGAATAATTTAAAAATGTTGTGCCCTTGGACTTCTATCTACTGCAGTTGGAATAATATTTGAATGTATGTATAATCAGTTGTGATTATATATTTTGGAATAGTTCTTATAATCCTGGAAAAAGTTCCTCATCCATCCCTTTTATATCAGAATTGCCATTACTATCAAAGAAAAGTCCTATTAATCTTCATAAAGTAACCTTGACATGTATTGAAACTGTTAGGTTTCTAGTTTCATGGGAGAATTTCTCATGTTCCCGTTGTGAACATAATTCACACATGAAAGACTTTTAACAGTGTTTAAAACAAATCCCAATGGAGGCACCATTCTAAAATAAAAAGATTAGTGCATAAGTAAAAAACTGACTGTTGCGCTTTGTATTGGGCAGAGCTTCAGTATCCTAGGGTCAAGGAAGGCAAATATGAAGCAAGGGTTCTATTGGCATTGACACTGGTGTAATAAATGGGTACATTAAAATGTCAAAGTAACAAATTTGAAAATGTAGTGGCATATGAGCGTGGCGTGAAAAATTTGCTCAAATACAAGGAAAGGAGAATACCAGTTACCTTGGTGAGCCTGTTCCACCATTTGGTTAGGCTTTCATATATTCAACCTCAATTCCTTACATTTCTTCCCACAGAACCACTGTGCTGCATCATCTGCATCTCCTCAGATATTAAAGCAGTTCATGTCCAAATGCAGCAAGGCCTGCCTTGGATGAATAAGTGGCAAGTAACATTTGCACTGCACAACTACCAGGAAATGACCATCTTCAACAAGAGAGACTCTAACCTTTGCCTTTTGATATTCAGTGGCATTAACATTGTAGCTGTAGCAATGATCAAACAGCTGCTTTGTTCTGGATAGTATCTAGCGTCTTGAATATTGTTGGAGCTGCACTCATATAGGCAAATGGGGAGTATTCTATCACATTTCTAACATGTGCCTTGGAGATGGTAGACACGCTTTGGAGAGTCAGGAATTGGGTTACTCACTGTAGAATTCCTTGCCTCTGGCCTGCTTTTATTGCTACAGTGTATATATGATTAGCTCAGTTCTGTGTCTAATCTCACCTTTGTCTTTTGACATTCAATGGCATTAACATCACTGAACAACCCACTATCAGCATACTAAGGGTTAATATTGACCACAAACTTAATTGGACTAACCATATATACACTGTAGCAATAAAAGCAGAACAGAGGCTAGGAATTCTGCAGTGAGTAACTCACCTCCTGACTCTCCAAAGTGTGCTTACCATCTACAAAGCACAATTTAGGAGTGTGACAGAATACTCAACATTTGCCTATATAAGTGCAGCCCCCAACAATATTTAAGACTTTTAACACCATCCAGGACAAAGCAGCTGATTGATCATCACTACAGATACAAACCTTTACACCCTCCATCACCGACACACATTAGCAGAGTGGGTACCACCTACAAGATGCACTGCAGAATTTCAGCAAGACTCCTAAGACAGTAACTTCCAATCACATCATCAATACCATCTGAAATGACAAGAGGAGCAGATAATGGGAATGCCACCACCTTCGAGTTCCCTCCAAACCACTTACCATTCTGACTCGGAAATATATCACTGTTCCTTGAGAGTCACTGAGTCAAAGTTCTGGAACTCTTTTCCTAATGGTATTTTAGGTCTACCTGCACCCAATGGACTGCAACAGTTCAGGAAGGCAGCTCACCACCATCCTCTCAAGGGCAACTTGGGACAAGCAATAAATGCAGACCCAGAAAAAGAAGTTAAATATTACACGTAACACAAAATCGGTCAGATAGGTGGCCGTGAAGAGGATGGTTGTCAATTTCAGGAACATATCAATGGTTTGGTTAATTGGACCGTAAAAAGGGAATTGGATTTGAGTATAGAGAAGTGCAACTTTATGCATTTGGATAAGACAAACAAGGCAAAGGCATACACACTAAATGGGAGAGTATTGAGAGGGTTAGAACAAGTGAGATACCTTTGAATGCATATCCACATTTAGCTAAAGGTTGCAGGATAGACATATCAGATTTTAAATACACCATATGGAAAGCACTCCTTCATTGGGTAAGATATTGAATGCAAGAGTTGGGATGTAATGTTGTGATTATGTAAGGCACTGTTTAGGCCAAACTGTAGTTTTGCAAATCCTTTTGATCACCACAATTTTGGGAAGGACATAATTGATCTTGAGAGAGAGGACAGGAGAGTTTTACAAGAATAGTGCTAGTGTTTAAAACTTGCAGTGAGATGGAAAGATTGAATAGGTTAGGGTTGTTCTCTTTAGATCATCGAAGGCCAAAATGTGGCTTAATTACACTGTACAAAACAATCATGAGCTTGGATACAGTGGACAGAGAAGACTTGTTTCTCTTTATGGAGAGGTTAATATCAGGGGCTACATATTTAGATTAGATTACCTACAGTGTGGAAACAGGCCCTTCGGCCCAACTAGTCCACACCGACCCACCAAAGAGTAACCCACCCATACCCAATTCCCTCTGAAAAATGCACCGAACACTATGGGCAATTTAGCACAGCCAATTCACCTGACCTGCACATCTTTGGATTGTGTAGATTAGATTACATTAGATTACAGGGAGGAAACCGGACCAAACCCACGCAGACACAGGGAGAATATGCAAACTCCACACAGACAGTCGCCTGAGGCTGGAATTGAACCTGGAACCCTGGTGCTGTGAGGCAGCAGTGCTAACCACTGAGCCACTGTGCTGCCCCAAAGATTGTTTAGATTCCCTACAGTATGGAAACAGGCCCTTCAGTCCAACGGGTCCACACCAACCTTTTGAACAGTAACCCACCCAGACCCATTCCCCTACCCTATATTTACTCCTGACTAATGCACTGAACACTATGGGTAATTTAGCATGGTCAATTCACTTGACCTGCACATCTTTAGATTATGGGAGGAAACCAGAGCACCTGGAGGAAACCCACACAAGCACAAGAGAGAATGTGCAAACTGCACACAGACAGTTGCACAAGGCTGGAATCGAACCTGGGATCCTGGTGTCATGATGCAGCAGTGCTAACCACTGAGCCACCATGCCACCAAACAATACTGTGACTCTCAAAGATGTGTTTTGTCCTGGTTTATTTTAGAAAGAGATGGGGGTGGGGGCAGGTGATGAACAGCCCATGAGAAAATAAACAACTTCTGAAGCCTTCTTTGTTTTTTAAGTTTGAACAATGGAAGCAGCCTGAACGGGTGTGGTCAAGCTCCCACAGAACCAGGCATTTTAGGGTACTGTTGGGGTCTTGAAGAAGTGGAAGTTAATTTTTTCCCTTGCTTGGTTACAGCCACAAGCTGGGGGTTCTCTATCTGCTACGGGAGTTGCATGTGAGATAATCGATGTTCTGAATTTGCCTTTTGTGAAGGGTGTGTATCTAGGATGTTACTATTTTGGAACAGTTACTGCTTAGTAGTAAAATAATCTATTATTCTCTTATGTTTTCCAATAGAGTCAAGCTATTCTAAGTTCCTCTTTCTTTAGTTGTACTTTAACTCCGGTGTGATGAAATAAGTTGTGTTTTACTTAACGTCAAGTAGTTTGACCAATCAAATTGCATCTGGAACACAGCAACTCACATTTACCTTTCAAAGAAGAAGAAAGTTAGGGTCTAGGCTACCTTCTGCATGTATTGTGAGACACTCTGGTCTGGTCCATAGCAAAAATGAATGGTGGAAAGCTTAGGGAGAGCATGAGGAATCAACAGAAGTTTGTGGGTGTCTGGAATTCACCGGCCAGTTTGCTGGTGGAGATGGAAACCCTCAACTCATTTAAAGGAAACCTGGACCTGAACCTAAAGTGCTGTAACCTGCAAGGCTACAGCCCAGATGTTGGTATGTGATATTAGACTGGGCAGCTAGTTTATTCAGCTAGTACACATATGATGGCCTGAATGATATCACTCTGAGCTTCAGCTTTCTTAAGGTTCTATGGTTTTGTCTGAACTATAGTAGCCATCAAGCTAGATATAATCTGCTGTCAATCATGAGCCAAGGAGTTAATTAAACACACATGGTATGTCTGTCTACAATGTAATATCAATCAGATAAAAAAAGACCATGTTAGAATGATATAAAAAGTGATTCACCTCGTATAGGATATTGAGGGTTGGCCAGGAATGGTTGACCAGAATCTCTGGAAGAGTCCTCAAGGAGAATCAATGCTTTCCTAAGTAAAGATCAGAAAATTAAGGGAAAAACAAATGTTGCAATTTCTAAGCCAACATTAAAAATGAAACAACTTACCTATGATATTGTATGCATACAAACAATTTCAGGAGCTGGCAGAAAGTTTTCTGCACTTGATTCATTGTGAGAGCTGGCCTATTTCTTTCCATCAGGATTTCCCTCTCTAATGAACCTTTTGTTGTTCATCTTTTATGAGACACTGCGGACTAAAATAGCAATGTCGTTTTAACGTCATTTCATTCCTAAGGTGAAAGCTAGAAGGCCTATGAAATGAGGTACTGCATGACTCATTTCCTAAATATGTTCCAAACACCTGCTGCAAGATCATTAAATGCAACCTCCATACAAGCAAGTAAAAGTATGACGCACTTTCGCTATTACTATTTAATAAGTACAGTGGCACACTATCATTAAATCAGGCCAATCACTGTCATTGTGAAGTTCTTTAGTCTTAACAAAAACCCTCATTTGAAACTATTTGTTATCCACTGATTCTAACTTTAGGCATTCCAGACATTTCAGGAGAGGACAGCAATGTGAATTTTGACCTTAGGGTAATAGGATGGCGAGAGAAGATTGTCTGGATGGACAAATGCGAAAGCGTCAGCCAAGGCTGCCCAGAGTGATTGATATCCTTCCCCTTGTGAGAAAGAGAAGATCAATTAACAAAGTAATACAAGCAACTTCAGATTCTTTCAGGTCAGGATCAGTCTTCAGTATGGAGACCATGGTGGGCTGCACATCCATTACAACACTGAGCTGGGCAGTAGCTTCCAGCTACTGGTAGAAATGAGATAAGAGCCATATGAATTTCTAAAGGAGGAAGTCAAGGCTGAAAGATGACCTTATAGAGGTCTATAAAATTTTGAGGGGCATGGATAGGGTAAATAGACAAGGTCCACCTTGCAGCGGGTGGTGTATGTATGAAATGAGCTGCCAGAGGAAGTGGTGGAGGCTGGTACAATCACAACATTTAAAAGGCACTTGGATGGGTATATGAATAGGAAGGGTTTAGAGGGATATGGGCAAAGTGCTGGCAAATGGGACTAGATTAGGTTAGGATATCTGGTCGGTATGGACGAGTTGGACTGAAGGGTCTGTTTCTGTGTTGTACATCTCTATGACTCTGGGCGCCGGTGTTTAATAATGAAATTTCATGGTCCACATTTCCAATAAACAGAAGGACCAGGCTGTAATAACTCTGTCAGCAGCTCTTTGGATAGAGATTTAACACTTCCAAGTTATAGAACATAGAACATAGAACAGTACAGCACAGAACAGGCCCTTCAGCCCATGATGTTGTGCCGACCACTGATCCTCATGTATGCACCCTCAAATTTCTGTGACCATACACATGTCCAGGAGTCTCTTAAATGTCCCCAATGACCCTGCCTCCACAACTGCTGCTGGCAACGCATTCCATGCTCTCACAACTCTCTGTGTAAAGAACCCACCTCTGACATCCCCTCTATACTTTCCTCCAACCAGCTTAAAACTATGACCCCTCGTGTTAGACATTTCTGCCCTGGGAAATAGTCTCTGGCTATCGACTCTATCTATGTCTCTCATTATCTTGTATACCTCAATTAGGTCCCCTCTTCTCCTCCTTTTCTCCAATGAAAAAAGTCCGAGCTCAGTCAACCTCTCCTCATAAGATAAGCCCTCCAGTCCAGGCAGCATCCTGGTAAACCTCCTCTGAACCCGCTCCAAAGCATCCACATCTTTCTTATAATAGGGCGACCAGAACTGGACAGTCCTTTCATCATATTGTAATGTCACACTTCAAGATATCAGATTATTCCTGCAAAATGACGGATGTATAGTCATATCAGGCTGTTTCCTTTTAAGTTAGAATCATAAATGTACAGAATGCTATAATTGCCCTTAAATTAAAAATTGGTCTGGAAATGTTATGCAGGGAAAGCTTCAGCAATGACTCCAAAGTAACAGAGCAGGGAAAGAGAAAGTTTTCAACTTTGAAAACCAATCAACGTAATTGTGTTCAATCCATAGGTGATCCATTGGTATATCACATTAATGGTGAATCATCATCATCTTACACTGCACATTTCTTCACCCTTAACAGTCAATCCATTCTTGTATGTTCTCAGTTACTTTTTCTGCCCATCTCCAAGGTTATGGGAGGTGAGTTGTTAGCAATGATCATCATGTGACTCCACTCGGGGGAGTGTAAAGGAGCACGGTGGGCACCGATAAAATGTACTGTCAGTGTTCAGCTGGCAGGGAGGCAAAATTTCAGGTTGTGTGTCTCCACACTAAATGTGGTGGGTGGAAAGGTGCTGTAGGGGTAGAGCAAGGTAATAGTGGACATTGATGACATTGAGGAACCTGGTGACCAGGTGGAGGCAGGTGCTGACAGGGGTACACCAACAGTTGCATTCCCTATCATTATTTGCTGTCCTCTTGATTTGAATTGCAGCAGGAAAATGGCTGGGGCAATACCCAGAGTGGACAGTTTCAGTGTCAGTCTCATGGGTGAAAGTACAACCTCCACGTCTGCTGCATGTTACAGTATTGAAGGAACAAGGACATGATGCATTTCCAGCTACATTTCATTTGCAAATCCTTCTTCACATATATGCACTGCATAGAGAAAGAATATGCTTTTGTGTCAAATAAAGGCAGATTGCATCATGCCCTTGATGTTTGCTAGTCTAACATTGTCATCTCAGTGTTGTAGAATTTAGCAGACATAAGTTAAAAGGATTGCTGACCAAAAGCACCACCTCACATCTGAAACTGCAAGGATGAGGTGAACATTATAATTCACCTAGTGTACATCATCGTACACTAATGTTTGCAATGAAAACTTGAATGATTTGATGCGGGTCTGGAATGGGCTAGGGCCAGAGAGCAGCAGTCACTCCCTTTTGGATATAATGTGTTGCTCACTCAGCCAGCACAGCACCCCCCACCAGGTTAGTGCACTGGCTGTAACGAGAGCTAAAGTGCAGTAGATGGTAGGGCTACTGAAGATGCAGTTCAAGACTTGGAGCAGCCTGGAGGAGGGATCCCTCTGGTTTAACCTCGACAAAATGTGCCACAACATCCTGTTGCACTGTTTCTGCATAACTATCGCAGGAAACGAGGTGATCGATGCTGAGGCACTGGGGAACAGAAGCAATCATCGAGGAGAAGGATTAAGACATTCAGTTGGATGAGGTTATCCTTGTGGATGATAGAGCTCAGCTGCATCAGAAACTACACGGTGAACAGTGTCAGTAACTGGGTGCAGCAGACCATCATAAACTGTCAACATCAAGATGCTAACATTTGGTTTGCATTAAGAATGTGAACTGCAACCTTTCCTTATTTGGTTATGACCCCCTTTGCTGACTGCCGATAAAAGTTCATGTGTGAACTTGTTGAATGCTGGTCTGTATGTGATGTTCTAGTACTGGACAATGACAAAGATGACCAGTATATGCTGGGCAAAGGTTAGCTTGGTGGTTCCACTGTGTCCAGGGGAGGGAATGAGATTGTATGTGCGAGGGAATGTCAGCCATGCTAGTGTTGGCACTGATTTGCCATTACATTACTGGTGAGGAGCAAGCCCAGATTACCAATACTTGTCTGGGTGCACAGTGGCCATTCAAAGATGTCACAGGTGAAACAGATACTTGTTGGCAGATACCTGGTTAGTGGTGAGGTGTTCTGGGAATGGTGCATGGCAAGCTGGGGTTAGAATCAGATAAGAGGTGGTGCCTTAGGTTGGAATTGGTAGTTAATGAGGCACGTTTGGTAAGGTACAGCGAGAAATCACACTGGGCCTTGTGGTCAGAATGTCGCCAAAAAAACACAAATCTGCAAAAAAGTGTAAGATCCATCCTCGAGCTTTTTTTCCTCCTCTAGATTTAAAAATACAATTTGAATTTTGATAGCAAATAAGGCATTGTTAGGAGAAACAGTTCAGTAGTGGGTGTGAATCAGGGAAACACGTCAGGCAGAAACTAGAGTTGTGTAATACTGCTTCTGCAGGGGAAGCCGACTCCAGGTATCCCTGGGCATTATGCACCAAATGGCCATTTCCAGCACAGCCCACACAGCTATAGTGAGTGAAGTGGCATCTCAGATACACTCAGTCTGTGTGCTGAGAGATATTGAACAAAATCATTGATGTAAACCACCTGATGCAACACTAGGACATCAAATTTGGTTAATCTATTTGTGTGCCACACACTTCTTATTCACTCATGGAAATAAAAGTGTCATGAAGCAAAATGATGTTCTCCTGGGGCTATTTAAAGGGCCACTCACTAACACACTACTGAAATGCTATCCACTTACTTTTGCTGAGGCAAAGTTATTGACAGCACTGTGGTGGAGTATTGGAGCAATTTTGGTGGGTTTAACTAACCACAGAAGATGGAAGATTATGTTACCTTGATACTAGACAGCAGTCACAGAAGTATCACCTTCTCAGTCAGAGGGAAAAATCAGTTAAAAATAAAATACTTTTTGAAGTATGCAAGATGAGTTGGAACAGTATGTGTGATTTGCATGGTGTTTTTTCCCGTCTGGGCTGCCAACTCGATCAGGACTGTAGATGAGAAGGAAAGAGAATACAATCTGTAAGATAACTCCCCAGAAGCTAATATCCCATTACCAAGACACCTTGGTATACATGAAGAGCCCTTGGCACTGATCCAACTCCTTCAGAGCCAGCTCTCAGACTGGACAGAATCTCTGACACTGCTGTTTCTATCTGTCAACCAGGGCTCCATGTTTGGACCAGATTCACAGCCCCAATCAGGGAACACATGCTATGAGATCCACCTGGCCTACCCTGTTACAATCACTACACTCTGCATGAAGGGAAAAGGAAGACCAGCTCCCCATAGAAGGCTTTACTTACAAAAGGGGCACTACTCCTGCCTGGCAATGAGTTAAGAGAAGTACCTGGTGATACAGTGATTCACAAAGGAGATTATCATAGAACTGGTTCCATTTCCTCAAAACCAACCTGGACCAACGTTGCAAATTACAGATGGAACTTCTTGTGTTGATTACCAACACTCTTGCATTCTAGCCACTAGATTCCTCCAGATCAGAGCAGGCAAGATCAGCTCACAGTGTTGAATCGGGGACATCCAAAATGCATTGTGTGTGAGGAGAAGGGATTACAACCTTTTCTCCCTGAGACTGGAATACCTGGATATATGGGTACATGTACTCACCATGATAGTGAACATCCTGACGGTATAGCATTCTACTGGGCCTCTGTTATTAATGGGAATAACAAAATCAATATAGCATTCTCAGTGCACAGTTAATATTTGAAGATACCAAGACATTTAATTGGAGTGGATGCCTACCATTCTGTTAGCGCCCAAAGGGCTTTTGTCCTGGTGCCATCGCTTATGCTTTGAAATGCTGTTTGGTGCCAAACAGCATGGAGGCTGGTCACAACCAGCAGTGAGCTAAATTTGCCAGGTACTCCCTCTGACTTCCATGTTGAGATTTCTCAAGATTGTTTGGCATGCTTTGCAGCTGAATTTTAATGAGATGTGTTGCGGCATTAATAATGTGTTTAACAAGCTGTAATCCCCTTCATTGGCAACTTAATGCTGCCTAGCAAGGCTGTAACCTTATCTCGCAGCAAAAGCATAAAAGATGAAATGAGATGCTCCTGGAATCAAAAGCAGTCTTGCCAGACTTCTTATCCAACTCTATCACAAATCTCACCTTAACCTATGTCACTCCCACCCCGATAATATTCCACATGACTGAGCTTTGTCTCACAGATGTACACAGTTTGCAATGGCTCTTTCTGCTAACAAACACGGTAAAGGTACTTTGTTGATTTTATAGTTTAACCAGTGCTTTATTTTTGAAAATCTACATTTAAAATTAATTGAAAATACCAAATCAAAGCCAGATCACATATAATTAGGAAGCTGTGACGTCTCTCATGCTCTCTTTTATATGCACAACATTTTAAAATAAAAATACATTTCACCTCAGTGAGTACTTGAAATTTGTTCTCTTGCTTTGCAAAAGTATTTGAAGAAAACTCAAAGAAAATAAATAAATAAAAGAAATAAAAGAAATTCCATTAAAACTGCTGCCTGACTGAGACTGGGTCCAACTCATCCATGCCGACCAGATATCCTGGATTAATCTAGTCCCATTTGCCAACATTTCACCTATATCCCTCTAAACACTTTCTATTCATATACTCAGCCAGATGCTTTTTAAATACCAGCCACCACCACTTCCTCTGGTAGCTCATTCCATACATGCACCATCCTCTGTGTGAAAATGTTGCCCCTTAGGACCTTTTTAAATCTTTCCATTTCACATTAAACCTGTGCCCTCTAGTTCTGGACTCCCCCACCCAAGGGAAAAGACCTTGTCAACTTACCCTATCCATGCCCCTGATGATTTTATAAATCTGTATAAACTCACCCCTCAGCCTCCGATGCTCCAGGGAAAGCAGCCCCAGATAATTCAGCCTCTCCCTATTGCTCAAAGCCTCCTATCCTGGCAACATCTTTGTAAATCTTTTCTGAACACTTTCCATTTTCCAACCTTCTTCCTATAGGAGGGAGACCAGAATTGCACACAATATTCCGAAAGTGGCCTATTCCTAATGTCCTATAGCTCATAAACTCACAACGCAATCTTTGGCCAGGTTTTGGGAGAGAATGAGGTCTTCAACTAAAATCATTAAGGAGTGCATTGAAAGACTACTTAGAGGAGACATTCGAAAATGTAATTGTCTGAATGTATTTTGTTTAAAAACCTTGCTTTAGACATAGAGCATTTTCTGAAAACTTCGAGCAGGTTGTGATGAAAATATAACCTCATTCTAACTAGAAAATTGGCAAGAACTCCTAAAGAAAATGCTTAAAATTAAATTTCAAAAGAACACAAAATCTTTTAAACGGAATTTCAATTTGAGACTAAGTATTTCTCTGAATACAATTCACAGAAAGATCCCTGGTTTATTTTTAAGGACTTCTACTGTGAATTATACAATTTGTTATTCAACTAAAATGGAGTTTACTTCTGTTTAAGTAGCAGCTTTTGTGATTTCAAAGGGATTTACAGATGATGAAGGATTTTTGAAGTGTAGTCACTAGCCACTCAGCAGTTTTAATGGAATTTATTTTATTTGTTTGTCACTTATGCTCTAAGCTTTCTTCAAATAATTTTGAAAATCAAGAGGACAAATTTCAAAATCTTACTGTGGTGAAATTTATTTTCTTTTTTAAAAAAAAGATTTTGCATGTAAAAGAGTGCATGAGAGAAGTCACAGCTTCCTAACTATATACATGCTCTGGCTTTGATTTTGTATTTTCAATTAATTTTAAATTTGAATTTCCAAAAATAAAGCATCAGTTAGACTATAAAGTCAACAAAGTATCTTAATTGTGTTTGTTGGCAGAAAGAGCCATAGCAAACTGTGTATGCCTGTGAGGTGAAGCTCAGTCATTTAGGGTTTGAGTGATTAGGCTTAGGCAAGATTTGTAGAAATCACCACTAAAAATTTGTGCATTGCAATCTCCCACAGTCAATAATATGTGAATAAGCAAATAGTCTATGTTGGACGTAGAATACTGTAGGACACCATGAAAGAACTCTACTGAACTTTGTTGAATAGTGATGCAATCTTTTATATCAGTTAGGACAGCTGTGGTCTTGGATTTCTGTGACATCTGAGAAATAATCACTTGACAGTTCAATGCTTCCACAGTACTCCATTGACTGTATGCCTAGATGTGACGCTCATGTCTCGAATAGCAAATGTTAACAGTTAAGTAAATTCAAATGTCTGAGATTGTTGTTTGGTGGGGAACACTAAGTTATACTGTGAGTATAAATCACTGGTCCATTTAGGGCACTTAGCATTAAGTAACAGGCATTTTCAAAACTATTATGCATCTGCAGTAATTGAAACCAGATGGACTTTACTGTCTACAATGTACTTGATTTGGGTTGTCAACGTAGGCCAATCAGGAAGTTCTGGCTGACTGATGCGAACAGGAGATTTAGCACTACCGCAGTTAGGCGGTAGTGTGGGGGTTAATTTTTAAAAAAAGAAAAAAAGAAAAAAATGTTTTAAAAAACCGGGAGATCACACAGCATTGCCCTTTGATGATAAAAAAGAAAAAATAAAACAGGAGAACTGGCCACTCGGGTGTTTTCCTTTTGAAAAAAAATGAACAGGAGATTTATATTGGGTGTGGGTGTTTGCACTCCCTCTTTGATTTTCTTAAAAACCTCCTCCTCTGCTTTTGGTTGCACTTCAGTCCCATGCTCCTGATCTTTGGGCACCCGGTACAGAGGAAGGAGGGCAGGTCTGAAGACCTCCTCGTGGTTCTGCTCCTGGGCCTGGCCAAACTGGCCATCAACAGGTCCAGGCAGCGGGCCGTGGAGGGGGTCGTTAGGGCCGATTGCCTGCCCCTCTTCCGCGGTTACATTAGCGCCCGGGTGTCCTTGGAGAAGGAGCACGCGGTGTCGACCAACACCCTGGAGTTGTTCAGGGAGAGGTGGGCGCTGCAGGGAGTGGAGTGCATCATTTCTCCCTCCAACTCTATTTTGATTTAGTCCCTACCCTCCCCCTCACTGTTTTGATCACACAGCACTGCCCTTTGAGGTGAAGGGCAGTGTTTGTCACTGGCCACCCGGGTGTTTTCCTGTCTTCCTGGTGGTGGAACTTGAATAAAGATTCGTGCACTTTGTGTCTTTCACTGTGTCTCACCCCTGCACACACACACCATGGGTGCTGGGGGAAAAAATAAGCACTACCGCACTTAGGTGGTAGTGTGGGGGTTAAAATTAAAAAAAAGAAATAAAAAAAGAAGAAAAAAAAATAAACAGGAGATTACACAGCACTGTCCTTTGATGTGAAGGGCAGTGTTTGTCACTGGCCAAAAAAAAAGTATAATCAGGAGAACACCATGGGTGCTGGGAAAAAAAAATAAGCACTACCGCACTTTGGTGGTAGTGTGGGGGTTAAAAAAAAATATAACCAGGAGATTCAGAGGCCTTCTCAGTTTAGGGGAATGACTGGTTCTACAGTTAGTGTATTACTGTTGCAGTTGGTTTCTGCTCCTTTTTTCCTGGGGTGGAAACCTGATTCCTGAAGTGGCTGAATTATTTAGCCAGTTTGTGAACTGGCATTTCTTTTAGTGAGGACTGATTATTAAACTCCTGATGCACATAATGTGTTTCAGGTGTAGCTCAGTTCTCATTAGGGGGTTGTTTCACTGGCTGGTTACAGCCTGTGCGTTACTCTTTTCTCTTTTTCTGAGAAAAGGATGATAATTTTGTGGTAGGGCTTAGCCCTTGGACTCTAGTTTCCTTTGGGTTTTTTTTGTATGTGTCTTCACTGTTTTTGGTGTTTGGACTGAGCCCTTGTGGAAAACATACATTTTACCAGAGGAGCTGTTCCTGTGGGGAGGCCTTGCCCTCGGCTGGGCCTCTGAAGATTGAACACCTGTGTGTGTGCTGGGAGGTGAGCACTTGCTGTATCAATAGACAATAGGTGCAGGAGTAGGCCATTCTGCCCTTTGAGCCTGTACTGCCATTCAATATGATCATGGCTGATCATTCCTAATCAGTATCGTCTTCCTGCCTTAGCTCCATAACCCTTGATTCCACTATCTTTGAGAGCTCTATTCAACTCTTTCTTAAATGAATCCAGAGACTGGGCCTCCACTGCCTTTGGGGCAGAGCATTCCACACAGCCTTCACTCTCTGGGTGAAGAAGTTTCTCCTCATCTCTGTCCTAAATGGTCTATCCCGTATTTTAAGCTGTGTCCTCTGGTTCGGCACTCACCCATCAGCGGAAACATATTTCCTGCTGCCAGAGTGTCCAATCCTTTCATAATCTTATATGTCTCAATCAGATCCCCTCTCAGTCTTCTAAACTCAAGGGTATACAAGCCCAGTCGCTTCAGTCTTTCCGTGTAAGGTAATCCCGCCATTCCATTTTGATTTGATCCCTGCCCTCCCCCTCACTATTGCCCTCTGAGAAGGGTACTGCTTGTCACTGGCCACTTGGGTGTTTCCTTTCTTCCTGGTGGTGGAAATGAATAAAGATTTCCGCACTCGTTCTTCACCGTATCCTACACCTACACACTCGTGACAAGGGTGCTGGGGAACATAAAGCACTGTCGCTGTTTGGTGGTAATGTGAGAGTTTAATTTAAAAGGAAAAAACATATAACAAGGAGATTAGAATCTTTTCTGTTCAGGTAAAAGAAATGTAAACTGGATTGAGAATCTCCTCAGTTCGGGGGATTTGACTCTGAGCTAGCTGGCTACAAATAAATCAAGGGTGACTTGGTGATGGGATATCGGCCTCTGTGCAGTTATTTCAGTCACTAAAGAAAATGATATGAGTATGCAGTATTCTAGGTTTGACGTATTACAAGAGTATTGGAATATTATTGATGACAGTAAGTTCAGCAATGAGCTATTTTGGGATATTAGTCATGTAATGTATATAATTCGTTAAGGTGGGAGCCTTCTCGCTTTCATTTAGTAAGCTGCTTCTTGGTCATTCTGAATTGAATTGTGTACCAGCCAGTTTCAGATTCAGAAATACTTAGTATTTGTTTAAAAATAAATCTGATATCTGTAAATTATCTTCAACTCAATTATTCAACAAAGGTAAATTCCAATTAATATTTTTGATCATTAATAATTTCATAAATTTTAATTGTGTTCAAGCTTCTCCATTTGGCCTGTGGATGAAGAGGAGAACTAAATACATAGTTGATTCCTAATTCTCAGACCATTGTCTGAAACTAACACACCTGCAAACACTGGGGGAAGCAATTTCTTCAAAGCTTCGTGTCTCCGTGGTCATGTGAATCTAGCCCTTCTATCCACTTTGAATAAGTATCAATTATGCTTTCCCATCAAAGTCAAATGGGTCTTGTTGCAATCTTTGCCAAGGTCTGAGAGACTTGAAGATGCGCTGTCGTGTTTGGTATTGATCATGCACATGTAACAAGAAGCCAATATCTGCTACTTCTACTGAAATGTCTGGTTACCACACAAATTGTGCATAGGCTACACTCGTTAAACCCGAGTGACTTCTGAATTCTACAAATTTCTTCCCTCCTAGGTTTTAGTATTACAAGCTTGGGATTGAAAACTTAAGATCATTTTCTGTGATCAAATGTGTCCTTTTTCATGATATTTGCATAAAGGCTCATTTATTCATCTGGATTTTGAGAAACTTTCTGATCTGAATGCCTTTTCTCATTGTCAAATTTCCTGTAACTTCTCAGAAACTGAGAGTTTGTTGCAATTGATTGAAATATTTTCACCTCTGTATTCCTCACAATGTCAGCATTCATTTCAGGAGGGCTAGAAAACAATAATGTACTGTTGGGGCTGTACATGGTCTGGCCAGACCACATTTGGAAAACTGAGAGCAGTTTTAGCCCCAGTATCTAGGGAAGGATGTCCTAGCATTGGAGGGGATCCACGGGAGGCTTAAAAGGATGATCCTGAGATGCTGGGCTTGTTCTGAGTAGCAGTTGACTAGTATAGAAGGGTATGGGGAGATCTGATTGAGCCTTACAAAATACTGAGAAGCCTGGATAGAGTGGACGTGGAGAATGTTTGTTTCTACTCGTAGGAGAAACTAGAACCTGAGGGCACACCCTTAGAATGAAGGGACAGCCCTTTAGAACTGAGATGAGTTCTTTAGCTTGAGGGTGGTGAATTTGTAGAGCTCATTGCTACACAGTGCTGTGAAGGCCTAGTCATTAAGTGTACTTCAGAGAGATAGATACATAGGTTCGTGATTAGTAAGGGAATCCAGAGTTATAGGGAGAACATCGAAGAATAGAGTTGAGAAACATATCAGCCAAGATCGAATGGCAGAGCAGATTTAAAGGACCAAATAGCCTAATTTCCCTGACAGTATATTAGTCCCCTAATTTTATGGTATTACGCTCTGAGAACTAAAACCTTCTGCATTGGCTTGATCCATTGTAACTTCCAGGTAATGCAATAGTTATGACTGGAGTTTTCACTAGTGCACAGACTGTAGTGTAATCATAACACATCCATCATTTGGAGTATGTGAAATGTCACTTTTGGTTCCAGTGTTGCTTATTTCAAGTGACATTGGAAGGGAAAAGGTTGAGACTATGAAGGGAGAGTACAGAGTTAGGTAGAAATTTTAAAAAGGAGGTCCTCCAGGGTAGTAATATCTGGATTACACCTCGTGCTACGAGCTCATGAGGGCAGGAATAAGAGGATAGAGCAGATGAATGCATGGCTGAGGAGCTGGTGTATGGGATAAGGATTCACATTTTTGGATAATTGGAATCTCTTTTGGGGTAGAAGTGACCTGTACAAGAAGGATCGATTGCACCAAAATTGGAAGGGGACTAATATACTGGCAGGGAAATTTGCTCAAACTACTTGGGAAGATTTAAACTAGTAAGGTGGGGGGGGTGGGACCCAGGGAGATAGTGAGGAAAGAGATCGATCTGAGACTGGTACAGCTGAGAACAGAAGTGAGTCAAACAGTCAGGGCAGGCAGGGACCAGGTGGGACTAATAAATTAAACTGCATTTATTTCAATGCAAGGGGCCTAACAGGGAAGGCAGGTGAACTCAGGGCATGGTTAGGAACATGGGGCTGGGATATCATAGCAATTACGGAAACATGGCTCGGGGATGGGCAGGACTGGCAGGATACAAATGCTACATGAAGGATAGAAAGGGAGGTAAAAGAGGAGGGGGAGTGGCCCCTTTGATAAGGGTATGCATTATAGCTGTGCTGAGGGGATATTCCTGGAAATACATCCAGGGAAGTTATTTGGGTGGAACTGAGAAATAAGAAAGGGATGATCACCATATTGGGATTGTATTATAGACCCCCCAATAATCAGGGAAATTGAGAAACCAACTTCTAAGGGAACTATAGACCAGTGAGACTGATCTCGGTGATGGGCAAGTTGTTGAGGGAATCCTGAGGGACAGGCTGTATATGTGTTTGGAAAGGTAAGGACTGATTTAGGGATAGTCAACATGGCTTTGTGTGTGGGAAATCATGTTTATCAAACTTGATTGAGTTTTTTGAAGAAGTAACAAAGATTGAGGGCAGAGCAGTAGATGTGATCTATATGGACTTCAGTAAGGCATTCCGACAAGGTTCCCCATGGGAGACTGATTAGCAAGGTTAGATCTCTTGGAATACAGGGAGAACTAGCCATTTGGATACAGAACTGGCTCAAACGTAGAAGACAGAGGGTGGTGGTGGAGGGTTGTTTTTCAGACTGGAGGCCTGTGACCAGTGGAGTGCCACAAGGATAGGTGCTGGGCCCTCTACTACTTGTCATTTATATAAATGATTTGGATGTGAGCATAAGAAGTACAGCTAGTAAGTTTGCAGATGACACCAAATTTGGAGGTGTAGTGGACAGCGAAGAGGGTTACCTCCAATTACAACAGGATCTGGGACAGATGCTCCAATGGGCAGAGAAGTGGCAGATGGTGTTTAATTCCGATAAATGCGAGGTGCTGCTTTTTGGGAAAGCCAATCTTAGCAGGACGTATACACTTAATGGTAAGGTCCTAGGGAGTATTGCTGAACAAAGAGACCTTGGAGTGCAGGTTCATAGTTCCTTGAAAGTGGAGTTGCAGGTAGATAGGATAGTGAAGAAGGCGTTTGGTATGCTTTCCTTTATCGGTTAGAGTATTGAGTACAGGAGTTGGGAGGTCAATCTGCGGCTGTACAGGACATTGGTTAGGCCACTGTTGGAATATTGCGTGCAATTCTGGTCTCCTTCCTATCGGAAAGATGTTGTGAAACTTGAAAGGGTTCAGAAAAGATTTACAAGGATGTTGCCAGAGTTGGAGGATTTGAGCTACAGAGAGAGGCTGAACAGGCTGGGTTGTTTTCCCTGGAGCGTTGGAGGCTGAGGGGTGACCTTTTAGAGGTTTACAAAATTGAGGGGCATGGATAGGATAAATAGACAAAGTCTTTTTCCTGGGGTCGGGGAGTCCAGAACTAGAGGGCATAGGTTTAGGGTGAGTGTGGAAAGATATAAGAGACCTAAGGGGCAACGTTTTCACGCAGAGGGTGGTATGTGTCTGGAATGAGCTGCCAGAAGCTGTGGTGGAGGCTGGTACGATTGCAACATTGAGTCATTTGGCTGGGTAATGAATAGGATGGGTTTGGAGGGATATAGGCCGACAGGTGGGACTAGATTGGGTTTAGAAGCCAAGTGCTGGCAAATGGGACTAGATTGGGTTGGGATATCTGGTCAGCATGGATGGGTTGGACCAAAGGGTCTGTTTCCATGCTGTACATCTCCATGACTCTAATTCAGAATGCACATTATACAGGCTCAGGTCAGAGCTCAGCCTTGGGCCTTTACCTGAAGAAGTGCCAGGCTTCAGCTGTGTTTTTTTAAGTTGAGTAGATCACAAGATGGCAATATCATCCTCCCAAAAGCCCAATAAATTCAGGTTATAGTGTAATAGATTCATAGATTTGTGCAGCACGGAAACAGACCCTTTAGTCCAACTCGTCCATGCTGACCATATATCCCAACCCAATCTAGTCCCATTTGCCAGCACTTGGCTTCTAAACCCTTCCTATTCGTATATCCATCCAGATGCCTTTTAAATGTTTTAATTGTACCAGCCTCCATTACGTCCTCTGGCAGTTCATTCCATATACACACCACTCTCTGCATGAAAACGTTTGCCCTTAGGTGCTTTTTAAATTTTTCCCCTCTCGCCTTAAACCTACACCTGCTAGTTCTGGATTCTCCACTCCAGAGAAAAGACCTTGTCTGTTTACCTTACAGTTGCCTCTCATGATCTTACAAACCTCGCTAAATTCATCCCCGAACTTCTGACACCCCAGGGAAAACAGTCCCAGCCTATTCAGCTTCTTCCTATAGCTTAAACCCTCTAACCCTGGCAACTTCCTTGTAAATCTTTTCTAAACCCTTTCAAGTTTTGCAACATCCTTCCGATAAGAGGGAGACCAGGATTGCACAATGTCCTGTACAGCCACAACATGACTTCCCAACTCCTATATGCAATGCACTGACCAATAAAGGAAAGCATACCAAACGCCGCCTTCACTATCCTATCTACCTGCGACTCCCCTTTCAAAGAGCTATGAACCCGCACTCCAACGTCTTTGTTCAGTAACACTCCCTAGGACCTTACCATTAAGTATATATGTCCCTCTAAGAGTTGCCTTTCCAAAATGCAACACCTTGCATTTATCTAAATTAAACTCCATCTGCCACTCCTCAGCCTATTAGCCCATCTGATCAAGTTCCTATTGTACTCTGAGGTAACCTTCTTTGCTGTCCACTGCACCTCCAATTATGGTGTCATCTGCAAACTTACTAACTGTACCTCTTATGTTCACATCCAAATCATTTATATAAATGATGAAAAGCAGTGGACTCAGTGCCGATCCTTGTGGCACTCCACTGGTCACAAGCCTACAGTCTGAAAGGCAGCCCTCCACCATCCCCCTCTGCTTTCTACCTTCAAAACCAGTCTTTATCCAAATGGCTCATTCTTCCTGATTCGTGAGATCTAAACTTGCTAACCAGTCTCCCATGAGGAACCTTGTTGAACAACAGGGCGGCACGGTGGCACAGTGGTTAGCACTGCTGCCTCACAGCGCCAGAGACCCGGGTTCAATTCCCGCCTCAGGCAACTGACTGTGTGGAGTTTGCACATTCTCCCCGTGTCTGCGTGGGTTTCCTCCGGGTGCTCCGGTTTCCTCCCACAGTCCAAAAATGTGCAGGTCAGGTGAATTGGCCATGCTAAATTGCCCGTAGTGTTAGGTGCAGGGGTAAATGTAGGGGAATGGGTTTGGGTGGGTTGCGCTTCGGCGGGTCGGTGTGGACTTGTTGGGCCGAAGGGCCTGTTTCCACACTGTAAGTAATCTAATCTAAAAAAAAACTTAAAGTCAATATAGATCACATCTACCGCTCTGCCCTCATCAATCCTCATCATTACTTCTTCACAAAACTCAATTAAGTTTGTGAGACATAATTTCCCACACACAGTCTTGTTGACTTCCCCTAATCTGTCTTTGTCTTTTCAAATACATATAAATCCTGTCCCTCAGGATTCCCTCCAACAATGTGCCCACCATCAATGTTAGGCTCATTGATCTATAGTTCCCCAGATTTTCCTTACCACTTTCTTAGATAGTGACACCACATTAACCAACCTCCCAGTTTTCAGGAACCTCAGCTGTGACTGCTGATGATTCGAGTATCTCAGCAAGGGGACTAGCAATCGCTTCCCTAGCTCCCCACAGAGGTCTAGGCTATACCTGGTCGGGTCCTGGGACTTAAAATACATAAAGGTGAATAAAAATATCCAGGATCACCTCCTCTGTAATATGGACACTTTTCAAGATGTCACTATCTATTTCCCCATATTCTATATCTTCCATGTCTTTCTCCACAGTAAATACTGATGCAAAATACTTGTTCAGTATCTTCCCCCATCTCCTGCAGTTCCACACAAAGGCTGCCTTGCTGATCTTTGAAGGGCCCTATTCTCTCCTTAGATACCCTTTTGTCCTTTAATGTATTTATAAAATCCCTTTTGGATTCTCCATAACCCTATTTGCCAAAGATACCTCATGTCACCTTTTTGCCCTCTTGATTTCCCTTTTAAGTATACTCCTACGGCTTTTATACTCTTCTAAGGAGTTACTCGATCTCTGCTGTCTATACCTAACTTATGCTTCCTTCTTTTTCTTAACCAAAACCTGGAATTCCCTAGTCATCTAGCATTCCCTGCATCTTACCAGCCTTTCTTTCACCGTAACAGGAATATACTGTCTTTGGACTCTCATTATTTCATTTTTGAAGACTTCCCATTTTCCAGCCATCCCTTTACCTACGAACATCTGCCCCCAATCAGCTTTTGAAAGTTCTTGCCTAATACTGTCAAAACTAGCCTTCCTCCAGTTTCAAACTTCAACTTTTAGATCTAGTCTATCCTTTCTTGCCACTATTTTAAAACTAATAGAATTATGGTCACTGGCCCTAAAGTGCTCCCCAACTGACACCTCTGTCACTTGCCCTGCCTTATTTCCCAAGAGTAGGTCAAGCTTTGTACCTTCTCTAGTAGGTACATCTACATACTGAATCAAAAAATATTCTTGTACCCACTTAACAAATTCCTCTCCACCTAAACCTTTAACACTATGGCAGTCCTAGTCTGTGTTTGAAAGTTAAAATCCCCTACCATAACTACCATATTATTCTTACAGGTAATTGAGAACTCCTTACAAATTTGATTATAGCCAACAGATACTGCCTCAGACAACAGGCTTTCAAGCTTTTGTCTGGTAACAAATTGTTATAGAACTAACTTAATGTATTGTTCCAACCAAAAGAACCTCTTCCTTGAAGGTGCTGCAGGTTTCTAAGGATTGTTAAACTGTATGATTTTTTTGCTGAGATGTAAATTTTCAATCAAAAGCATTACCGTGGAGAATGTGTTGCATGTAGAAAGTAAATAAACTCCTCCATATTCTGCCTGGAGTCTTCAGCAGTGGTTCTAATACATACATTAAACTTTGCTGGAATGTTGTGAAAGATCAAAATTGAAAAAGTCAAAAGGATACTGGAGAAGGGGATAAAGAGATCAGCCATAAAGACAGCAAGGTAATTATTGCCAACAGCACATACTTCTTGATTTAAGTTGCCCCTAAACTGTCACAGGTTTCTCTAGAATTTGGAAAACTACAGATACAGAACTACAGAATTTGAGTGTTGGTCAGAGGTGAAAACGGAAGTAGCGATTAAAGAATTTAATGTCAATAGCTGCTGCTTTTCAGCTCCACCCCACTCCAGCCATATCGCCATGTGTGGGAGATGATAGTGGGGACAGGAGAAAAGCAGCATGGCACTGACCCACAATAACAGAAAACACACATGGTTAATGGTCACTTAAGGCCAATTGGAACTTTGCAGTTTGTTTTCAGGTCCCCAAAAGCTAATATTTAGCTGCTTGGCAGTGGTCATACAGCCCTAGTATTAGCAAGCCCTTCCTACCCACCCCACTGCATCCACTCCACCTCCCACATCATACCCATGGTGGCAATCAGGCTGCTGAATCTATACTTCAGATTTAAACAATGTGACATAAAGGACTCTTCCTTTCTGAAGTGACCTCTCTCTTTCACTTACCTGCCTTCACATCCTGTTGCTGCTATTAAGCTGGAAAGGCTCCTATTGTCCTCTCATATATGATAGCCCATCTGCTAACTCTAACTGGACAATGAGACTACTATGCTCCCATTGTTGGAAAAATTAAAAACCGATAGACACTGATCCAAAGTAATTGGCAAGAGAAACAATTGCAAATTGAGGAAAGCTTTTTATTGCAGTGAATGGTTCAAATCTGAAGGGTACTGCATCAGCATGTGGTGAAGGACAGTTCAAATTAAGCTTCCACTTGAGAACTGAAGCATTCTCTGAAAATGAAACAATTGTATTACTCCAAGGAGACCGCAAAGGAATAACATGAGGTGAATTGCTGCTTTAGAGGGCTAGCATAGACATGGTGAGCCAAATAGTCTCTCTGAGCTGTAAGTACTCTATAATTCCATTTACAGTTACTGAGCCAGTTAGCTCAGCTGGCTGAATGGCTTACTGACTGACAGGTTTGTAATGTGGAGTTATACTCCTATAAGTTCAATTCCCAAACCAGCTAAGGTTGCCTTTGACGGTCCTACCTTCTCAACTACCGCCCCCCCCCCACCCCATTTGTGGCTTGATGGCCCACAGTTTAAACTCCCCTCCAGACATCTCTCTCTGAGGAAGTGGGATTATTGCTACTATAATAATGGACCCTGCACATGGATGTGGCTGCAGACTAATGAATACAACATCAAGTTCTGATATTTGTGGGTAGAGGGATATTGCCAATCCTCTTTCCTTGACCAGATTTAAGGACCTATTTGGTTTATAGTGGTACAAGAATAACTGCTAGCAAGCCTTAATCAAAATAGATTTTTTCTTAACAAGCTGCAGTTTATTATATGATAATAACAATGTCTAACCAATTTGCTAAGACTATTGGGAGACAGAGTCAACACATCTGTGTACTTTGAGATCAGATGTTATGCTGATTTCCCCACCAGGACTATATATCATCATTAAATTAGGTGGAGGTTAATGCAGTCTTCAATAATAATCCTTTGAAAATCATTACCCTACACAATAGAAGTTTATCAATGGCATTATCCATCTTGGAATAAGAAAAGAAGAACTTACATTTAGATGACAATTTTTTAAGACCTTGCTGTCCCAAAGTACTTTCCAGCCAGAGATGTGCTTTTGAAATTAAATTACTTTTTTAACGCAAGAAAGCAGCCCATTAATATACTCCAAGGTTTGATAAACAGCAATGAGATAATAATCAGATGATCTGTTTCTCAGTTTTGGTTGAAGAAATTCCCATTTACAAGTTAATACATTGTGGCACTGGAAAAGGCAGAGGTCTGCAGAGATGGTAATGCCCTTGGTTTATGCAATAATAGCAATATACTTTGTAACTATGACCTTTTGTGTTCCATAAACTTAAAAGAAATGGGCTCAGTCTTAATCCGCAAAGTTTTTAAAATATATCAAGCCTGCCTTCAGGTCAGTGGAAAGTGAGTGAGGAGCAGGAAGCTGACACATTCCCAGCAGAGGTGGATTGGTTGTTCAGATTTATCAATGAGGCTGGCAGTGTTTGATTTAATCCTCTTTACTTGGGTGAACTGAGGTGAGTATAACTTCAGGGACAAGGCAAGTGATTTCGTGCCCCCAGGTTTCTCCCCATCAGACTTTCCCCACATACACCCGACCCCAAGTCAGGGATCAGCTCTTTCCACCCGTGAAGGAGGTGTGTCTGGATCTGGACTCCAACGTTGCCTCTCTGATTCATACCCAATCCCTCCTCCCCAGCGTTGAGGATTGTTCTTCCCTCCATACTTCCATCGGCTGGGGAAGTTGACTTAACTGTAGCTGTGGCCTATTCTAAGGCTCCCCACCCATTTGTACATCTGATTCCCTTCTGGAAAACCTGTCCAAGCAATTTAAAACTCCACAGCCTGCAAGAAATTGCTGACTTCCAGATTTACTGAAAGGAACATCATTCAGCTGACTCCCTAAAATACCACAATTTTTGCTCCATCATAACACACAGCTTCTGTCACAACTGCATCAGCAATAATCCAGGCAATGCTCATTTGCTCATCCTGTGCTATCTTTTGGATAAAAATACAATAGTACCAAATAAGGCAAACTGAGCTTGACATCGTAACTGCAGTATTCCACTTCATTCAGATCACAGGATGGTGGGGGCGTTGATGCAGTGCTAATGCCAATGGATTTGTAATTCAGAACCCCGGCTAATGTTCTGGGCATAAGAGTTCAAATTCTACTGTAGTGGATGGTGAAATTTGAATTCAAATAACAAGCAAGCATATTGGCTACCAGATGATCATTGTCAGCTACTGTTTTAAAAACCTACCTTGTTAGTATCCTTTAGAGAAGGAAATCTGCCATTCTTACCTGGTCTGGCCGAAATGTGACTCCATACCCACAGCAATGTGGTCGATTCTCGACTACCCTGTGGTAATTAGGGATGGGCAATAGACTTCAGTCTCTTTTCTTAAAAAAAAAAGTTAAAACCTACATTGAAACATTAAAGGATCTCACTGACATTGAGAAGAGAGCACAGGTTAGGATGATCAACAAGTTATTCACTTCGTACCTTCAACACTCCCATCTAAGTTGTTTCACAAGAACTTTTTAAAAAAACAAAGAAATATTAGGTTAGCCGACCAAATCTTGGGTAAAAAAAGTAGATTAGAAGGAGGAGAGTGAGAGTGAGAGGGAGAGAGGTTTACAGAGGAAATGTAGAATTCACACTCAGGGCACTGCCAGCAATACTGGGGAACTTAAAACTGAGGATGTTCAAGAGCCCAGAATTAGATGAAAGCTGATATAGTTGAGGAGCTGGAGGAGATTACAGAGATAAGAAGGTGAAATCCAGGAAGGAGTTGAAAGCAAGACTGAGAATATTAAAATTTATAAACTTAGTTGACTGGGTGCTAATGTAAATTAGCAAGCACAAGCATGTACAACAGAATTTTGGATGGTGTCCAGTTGACAAGGCTAAAAACTGGGAGACTACCCAGGACCGCCTATGGTAGCAAAGGCATAAATGAGGATTACAGATGAGTTGAGTGAGGGGTGAAGTCACACAATGCCATGGTGATGGAAATGGAATACCTTAGTGATGTTGTGGATATGTGGTTGGAAACCCTTAGGGTCAAATATGAACCAAGGTTATGTGCGGTCCGGTTTCGTCACAAACTGTCGCCAGGCAGAGAGATTGAGTTGGTAGCTCGGGAATGGACTTTGGAGCAAAGAACAAAAATAATGACTTCTGCCTTCCCAGCATTCAATTGGAGGAAACGTCTAACTGCATTGAATGTGAGATAGTTAATCTGGTAAACTAGCAATAGTGAAGGGGTTCAGATGGTACTGTTAGAGTTGAGGTTCATCAGTACATATGAAAGCCAACTCAATGCTTTTTGATGTCTCCAGAGGACACTACATGAATGAGAAATAGAACGGAAGCCAACAATAGACGTTTGGGGAAGATTAGAGTTAATGGTGCAGGAGCAGAAAGGGGTATCAGTGCAAATAGTATTTTGGGAAATAGAGATGATTAAATAGACCAGAATGGAACCAGATGAGAGTAATCCCATTCAGTTTGACCAGCTGCATTGAAGGAAGATGGTCTGATCAATCAGATCAAAGGTTGAGAATGTTGATGTTAAACTGTTTTGTTTTGTTGCAATCATTATCAGATACCATTTCTGACTTTAAGAACCAGCGTGGTACGAGACCAGGAGAAAAATAGACAAATGTTTGTGAGTTGACAACATATTCAAGAAATGCAAGTTTGGAAATGTTATGATGGTTTTTAGGCTCAATAGTGTCAGAGGTTGTTGTCCTTTGAGGAAAGGAGTCATGATGGTGAGGTCACATAGCAAGAATTGTCATTTTTGAAGATGACCATTTTAGTAACATTAACGAGATCTACAGGCTCAGTGGTTAGCACTGCTGCCTCACAGCACCAGGGTCCCAGGTTCAATTCTAGCCTCGGGTGACTGTCTGTGTGGAGTTTGCACATTCTCCCCGTGTCTGCGTGGGTTTCCTCTGGGTGCTCTGGTTTCCTCCCACCGTCACAAAGATGTGCAGGTTAGGTGAATTGGCCATGCTAAATTGCCAATAGTGTTAGGTGCATTAGTCAGAGGGAAATGGGTCTTGGTCGGTTATTCTTCGGAGGGTCGGTGTGGACTTGGTGGGCCAAAGAGCCTGTTTCCACACTGTAGAGAATCTAATGTAGAGAATCTAAGCTAATCTAAAATAGATGGAGAGAGAATTGTTAACAATGTTGGATCACATGAAGACCAAGAGATGATATCAGATGGTCAGCAGTTCATAGATTTAGGATTGAGGAAACAGATGATTCTTGTGGATAGGATGATCTTGGTGAGGCATGAGGGGAAATCAATGAGAAACAAGAGAAAGGTGTGACTTCAGGGCTAAGATAGGGCTGTGAGGGAGAGAGGGTCAGGTGGATGAGGTAACCTTCGTGGAAGCCAGGAATGGCATTTAAGTTTGGTTTTGTTATTGCTGAATGGAGGCTCAGTGAGCAACTCATACTTTGAAGATCTTGGTCACTGAACAAGTGATACATGTAACCATGAATTGGAGAAGGAGATCTTCATTTCGATTGCAATATTCATCAAGTTGAAATGGATGGCTGAATTTGCCATGTTGCTGGGCAAGGTCACAGCAAGATTTGTCATTTTTGAAGATGACCATTTTAGTAATATTAACGAGACCTACAGGAGAAACTTGAGGCAGACAGATGCACAAGTTAAGATGAGATCATGACTGATTTTTGATGGCTAGAAACAAATCCAAGATGTTTGTCAAGGAACGATTCAATAATCCTAAAAACATCTTATTCTCATTGTTCATACTGACTCTATCAGGAGTCAAATTCCAATAATAGCTTGTGTACCGATCTAGAAAAAAACAGGGGGCATGACTGGAGGAAGCAGAGGAGACAGAGACAGCTATGTGAATGCTGGATTGTTTTTACATCACCCTCCAATCTGACTCTGGTCAACTAATGGAAGAAACACAAAGTGAGGCAGCTCTCTCAAAACAGACTATTTGGGGAAATACAAACTAGACTATCTGTGCCAGAAGGTTGATCATGGATGAAAACACAATTCGCCTTCAACAAATCTATCCTGCTTGTATTTAGTTGTAATGTAGCGTACACTTTGAATTATTTACTTGTGGAATTACAGATTCTGAGCGTTTTCCCTTGAATTATGTTAGACCAAATTACTGCAGCACTGCTGTGATCCAAGTTCAGCTCAGCAGAACTCTATTGAAGCTTCTGGACTGATGTAGTCTGGGGTCTGCATTGTAAAAACAAGTTTGCTTGAATATCGAAAATGTTCTGATTTTGAATAAAATGTCGCAGGGGACAGAGCTCACAAATACTGAAGGCTGGAATTATTCTGGAGGCTATATTTAGCACTGGTGATGTGGAACAACTTGATTTACCTTAACTCGTTTATATGATGCATTCATTTCATTATTTCCCATATGTTTTCCAAAATTCAACATTTAGCTTTTGCTCTGCAGGCTATAAGCAGAGAAACAGCCTGTTCACTGATGAGAGGAACAGCATGTTAATACAATTTATTAAATCAAATCCTTCCTTCTGGTTTCTTTTAAAACTCTGTAGGCAACAGGCATTTGGTGACGATTTATTCTCAGTGGTTTACTTCACTGCTGGGGGTGTATCGGAGCTTTTCTCCTGTCTCCACCTACAATGTCAGCTGATAGAACTCTTCCTTGCATAAAGGTTCTTGTAGCCTAAGATACTGATTCTCTTCCAAGTAATTAAGCAAGTAGGTAAGAAGAACATTTGATTAGTCCCTATAAAATAAATAATTAGGACTAAAAAATGTGTTGGTTCCAATTTTTGGGCACAGGACTCAGTTTGGAACCATCCCATGCCCAATTCTCTTGAGGCAGTAAATATACAAACTTTGTTCTCCTCCCCTTTTACATAGCTGTAGCATTCACTGAGTGACTCTGCAGTTGGGCTCTGCAGCTAAATGCTCAATAGATCCAACCCCCAACTCGGCACTTCTCCCTTGAACTGTCCCACTTGTCTATCTTCCTTCCACCTACCTGCTCCACTCTCTGCTCCGACCTATCACCCTCACCCCCACGTTCACCTACCTATCGCCTTCCAAGCTATCTCCCCCCCCCCGACTATTTGTCTCTCAGCCCCCATGGGCGCCCCCCCCCCACATTCATGATGAAGGGCTTATGCCTGAAACATCGACTCTCCTGCTCCTCGGCTGCTGCTTGATTTGCTGTGCTTTTCCAGCACCACACTTTTTGACTCAGAATGCCCAGAAGCTTAACAGACATTGCACATAGCTTCCAGCATTGAAAGACTGTCTGCTCCTCTTGGAGACGAGCTGCAGTCCTTTGGAAGAAACTACTGCTTATAGCTACTCAGCATCTGCAGAGGGAGCTATACCCTGACAATATCAGATCACATGAGACTGAGAACTGACAGAAGACAGCACTGGTGAAGCCCTATTCTAGAATACTTAGGAGTCTGCATTATAGCCAATAAATCTTAACAGTTTGTACTGGCCTTGTATTTAGTCTTCGTCTGTCTCTTACTCCTGTTAATATGTTTATAGCAGATTGGAAAGCAGCAAGTGGATCCAAAAAAACAGCAGTAAGCAATGGGAAAAGGCCTGAAATACCCAGCAGCAGCAGAGAGCAATAGATAAAGGACTTCCACAGCAACCCAGCAATTCACCCACAATGGGGGAAAACGACCAGAGCAGTCCAACAATAGGACAGACAGCACACAGTTCCACTTGGGTGAGCAATGAATTCCACTCTATTGAAAGAAAAAGTTTTCTGGAATGAACAGGATCCTCGACAGGCTGAGAAAGGGTAGAGTGAATGTCAGCACTTTCAAGCCATTCATCTTAAACTGAGCAGGATCAAAAGTGCTCTGTAGCCACAACAAGGGAAGTGCATGGAAAAGGCTCTAACTGCTTTTTACATGGTCCCTTGAGAGCATGAAGGTCCACAGGCAGTAATTCCTGATGAAGGGCTTTTGCCTGAAACGTCAATTTTACTACTCCTCAGATACTGCCTGAACTGCTGTGCTCTTCCAGCACCACAAATCCAGAATCTGGTTTCCAGCATCTGCAGTCATTGTTTTTACCTAGTAATAAGGCCCCATGCAAAATGCCAAAAGGCGTGGCTACCATAAGAGTGGTCATGTTAAAATAGCAGTTTATTTAAAAATATCTGTTTAATAAACACAGATCAGCCATCTTTTAAAGAAGCCCAATTAAAGAAATCACTTTTGATCAGGAGGTCACAGATAATGAAAATCAAAGTGCTAACATTGAAGTCAATGGACATACATGCAATTCATGTATTCAGCAATTCAAATTAGTGCAGGGATAGAAGTCATTATTTTGTCTGATGAACTTGTAAAAGCAAAATTATCCCACAGCCTCATGGTCAGGAGGAGCTAGCCTCAATGTTAAGGATCATCTTCAGGCAACATTAGACTGAAAGGCAGGGAAATCGCAGAAACACTAAATATTATCTACAACCAGCTATGTTCTCTACTAAGCAGGAAAACTTGTAAAAAATCAACAGGAATTAGTAAATGAATTTAAACCAATTTGGCAGAAGATGCAGCACAGAGTAGATGCAAAGTGGGGAGCCAGGCCCAATTATAGATAAAAAGAATACGAGGACAATCCTGTAGGCAGAGAAGACATGGGCATGAGAAGGCACTTGCGAGGACTAGAAAACTAAATTGTTTCAATTTTACAAGGAGCACTGGTAAGGTGGATAAACTTAGAACATTGACCAGCACATGGGAATATGATATTGTTGCAATCACTTGAAGGATCTCAACATTCTAGGGTATAGAAGATTCAGGTATGAGAGGTGGAGGGGGAAAGAGTTGGGGGCCATTGCATTATTGATCAAGGAAACCATCACTGCAGTAATGAGGGAGGAAGTCCTAGAAGGGTCTTCAATTGAGGACATCTCAGTAGAGTTTAAAATAAAGGGGTGATTCACTATTACAGGCTTCGCAACAGTCAGAGGGAGATAGAGGAATAGCTATGGAGGGAAATCAGATGTGTGAGAGGAATAATATTAGAGTAGAGGATTTCAACTTTGCTAACATTGACTGGGATCACCTTAGTGTGAAAGGATTTGGATGGGGTGGAATTTTTAAAGTGCAGCCAGGAGAGCACTTTGTGCCAATCCATAGATAGTTGTTGAAACTTTATTGCTGGAACAGCACAGCAGGTCAGGCAGCATTCAGGGAACAGGAGATTCGACGTTTCGGGCACAGGCCCTTCTTCAGCAATCCATAGATCGTCCTACTAGAGATGGGGCAGTGCTTGACTTAATCTTAAAGAATGAAGTGGTTGAAGTCAAGTGGTTGCAGTGTCAATGCATGAACTTGAGAATAGTGACCATAATTCTAAGTTTCAAAGTCCTTATGGAAAGGAATAAGCTTGACTCTGACTCTTCTGTATCTACAGACCTCACTTTCTCCTAGTTACTAAATTTTCAAATCAAATATGGAAAGGCCAGCCATTAAACAGCATATGGCAAACATATGCTTAAATGACCACTTTCATAGAATCACAGAATTCAGATAAGTCTAAATTTTGAAAGTGGGAATCTTTAAGAAGTATGGCAAGAGTGCTATATTCCCCTAAGACAAAAGACAAGGGCAGCAAGTCCTTCCAACCTGGATGTGAAGGGATGTCAAGGGATATTTAGATTTTGACTTTTAAAGAAAGGAAACATATGCTAGATCTATCGCATTAAAAAGAGAGGGGTGGGGGCCCTTCAAAAGAATAGAGTGTAGGGGTTGCTTAAAAAGAAATTAGAGGGCAAAAAAGGGCCACAGGATATTTTTGGCTGACAGGAACAAGGAAGACCTAAAGGTATCTGATAGATATATTAAGAACAGAGGGATTACTGGAGAAAGTATGAAACCTATTAGATACCAAATGAGCAATTTGTGCTTGGAGCCAGAGGATGTGGTTGAGGTCTTAAGTGAATACTTCTGTATTCACAGAGGAGAAATACATTGTAACTGGAAATTTCATTTGAGATAGTGAGCTTCTCGAGTTTAAGATTAATAAGGAGAAGGTATTAGATGTTTTAGTAGGGATAAAGGTGCATACATCCCCAGGGCCTGATGAGATGTATCCCAGGCTGCTATGGGAGGCAAGGAAGGAAATTTCTGGGGCCTGGCAGAGACAATTAATACTTTGCTGGCCACAGGTAAAGTCCCAGATGACTGAAGGATAGCTAATGCAGCTCCTTTGTACAAGAAGGGCAGCTGCAATAGGCTGGATAATTACAGACAAATTTGTCAGTGGGAGGGAAATTATTAGAAATATTTCTGAGGGACATGATTAATCAACACCTGGAAATGTGGGGATTGATTAGGGATAGTCAGAACAGATTTGTTCAGGAGAGATCCTATCTGACTAATTTAATTGAGAATTTTGAATAGACTAAATATATTGAGGGTAGTGTGGTTGATGTAGTTTACATGGACCTCAAGGCCTTTGGCAAGGTCCCACATGGAAAGCTGGTCCAAAAGATAAGAGCCCATGGGATCCAAACAAAGTGGATCCAAAATTGGCCTGCAAATAGGAGGCAAACAGTACTGGTGAAGGGTTGTTTTAGGAATTGGAATCCTGTGGCCAATGATGTACCACAGGGATTGATACTGGAATCCTTGCTGTTTATTTATGTACATTGACAAGTTGGGATGTGAATGTTGAAGGTATAAATAATAAGTTTGCAGATGACATGAAATCAATAACACATCATTAGTGTTATTGATAGTGAAAAGAATGGTCTCAGGCTACAATCAGATATTGAACAGTAGATAAATTCGGCAGAGCAATGGCAGATAGAATTTAATCCTGTTAAGTGTAAGGTGTTGTATTTTGAATGGTCTATTAAGGAAAGGATATATGCAATTAATAATAGGTCCCTAGGGAACATTGAGGAACAAAGGGACCTTTCTATACAAGTCCATAGATTCCTGAAGATGTCAGCACAGGTAGACAGGGTAGTGAAGGCGGCAATGTGGGATGCTTGCCTTTGTTAGCCCATCATAGCATAAATGAGCTAGGAAGTCTTGTTACAATTTTATAAATATTGATTAGGCCACAGATGGAATACTGCATGCAGTTCTGGTTGCCATGATATTGGAAGGTTGTGATTGCACTGGGGGAGGTGCAGAGGACATTCACTGGGATGTTGTTTGGATTGAAAAATCTGTTATCAGGAGCGACTGGATAGGGTGGGTTTGTTTTCTTTGGAGCAGAGGAAGCTGAGGAGGATCTGATTGAGGCATCTAAAATTATTAGAGGCATAGACAGGGTAGATTGTGAGAATCTTTTCCCCATGACAAACGTGTCTTCAATCAGAGACAAAAATTGAAAAGCTAAGCAGGCTGTCTAAAATCAGAAGGCATAATTTTAAGGTGAATCTGAGGAAATTATTTTTCAGCCAGTGGATAGTTCAGACATGGAACATGCTGCCTGAGAGGATGGTGGAGGTAGGTACTCTTGCAACATTTAAGAATTATCTGGATGAGCACTTAAAATGCCAGGGCAGAGTAGGCTACGGACCAAGTGCAGGTAAATGGGATTAGTATAGTTTGATATTTGCTAATTGGCACAGACCTGATGGCCCTGTTACTCTGCTGTATGACTGTACAATTCCTAAATGTTTTCGGAGGTCTGAAAAAAAACTGAACTACATTTATACCGAAAGCGGAGGTTAAACTCATCTGTTTATTTACACCCACGAAGGTCTCAGATACTAAATGCATGCTTTCCTGCAAGCAACATGATCTGTCCTTTTCAGATCATTGGGCTCCACTATTATCCCATAACGTCATAGCCCCCACCTTCCCAATGCTGCCTGGATCCACAAAACATAATACTTTGCTGGGATCTTGGGACTGCAGCTTGTTTTTTTTAATGTCCTCCTGTGGACAGGATCCTGGATACACCGGCTTTTTAACTGTGATCATGATATGAATGAAAATATAAGGTTATATCGCTGTAACCATATTGAGTGTGCCAATGAAAAGGATTTACTCCTCAGTTCATAATATTCCCTTTTCCCCCAATAGTTTACCTGATGGTAGCGTAATGCAGCTCCAGCTTTATGCTGGAGAGAACTCCCCTCGAGTTTTTGTGCACCCTGCCTTTTCAAACCTATGTGTAAAGTGAACTAGACAATCATTAAATGGTTTAGGCTCCCGATAGCCAATCGGGATGAGGGTAGGATGGACTTCTGGATTTGAAGGAGAAAGGGAAGGCATGGAAAGGTGAATATCCCCTACCTGCAACCATCAACATCTTTTTGATTTGATTTATTATTGTCACATGTACCTATGTATAGTGAAACGTTTTGTATTGTGTGCAGTACAGGCAGGTCATACGATGCAAAGTGCCTTAGGGTAACAGAACAGAGTGAAGAATACAATGATACGACTGCAGAGAAGGTGCACATAGAATGAGATCAGCACTAAATTTAAACTTTTGAAGGGTCTATTCAGAAGACTAATAACAGCAGGGAAGAAGCTGTTCTTGAATCTGTTGGTATATGTGTTTAAGCTTTTCATCCTCTGCCTGATGGAAGAGGTTGCAAGAGATTATAGTGGGGGTGGGAGCGGTCTTTGATTATATTGGCTGCCTTCCTGAGGCAGTGAGAAGTATAGAAGGGAGTCAATGGATGCAAAGTTGGCTTACAAGATGGACTGGGCTATATCCACCACTCTGTGGTTTCTTATGGTCCCTGGGCAAAGCAGTTATCATACCAAGCTGTGATGCATCTGGATAGAATGCTTTCTGTGGTGCATTTGGAAAAGTTGGTGAGGACCCTTATGGATGTGCTGAATTTCCTAAGCTACCTGAGGAAGAGGAGGCGTTGTTGTGGCACCTTGACCAGGACAGATGGTTGGTTATCATCACTCTGAGAAACTTGACACTCTCTACCCTCTCCACCTCAACTCCATTGATGGGGTAAGAAAAAACAAACATAATTCTTTGTAGACCAGGTCAAACGTGAGGGGGGATGTTAACTTTTCTTTGCCACCCCCTGGTGTGACATTTCAAACCAGGATTTCAGTTTCTGCTCATTTGAACAGCCTGCTCTGTCTGTGGTAATTTCAACAGCTCTCGCTCACTGTGCAATATCATTTATTAGTTTTCTCTCTTTCTGTGTGCGCGCTTTTTCTCTGCCCCTCTCTTTCTTTCTCTCTCTGCCTTTCTCGATCTCCGTGCTCATTTCTCTCTCTGTCTCTTAGTCTGAGCATGTTTAACCTTTTTATGAGAAGAACTGGCTGCACTGGGGGAAATAAACAGTGAGCTGCAGGGATAGTGCTCAAAGTTGGGTGCTAGTCTGAGGTGGGAAAAGGAGGGTCCTGGAGGGTCTAGGTGATGGGAGTTTTTGCCACCCCCTACACTCCTTGCACTCTTTCCCCAAGTGCTAGACCCCTCTGGGGATGTAGTTTTGCTCATACTTTGACCCTAGGGTAGCCTTTGAAATCCAAAGGTGGGAACGATCAGAAACATGATGTACGCTGGCTTAAAACTGACTCAGCAGTGACAGCAGGCACCAGATAGCAACGCTTAATAAGACACAATGTAATGCTGCACATTTAAGAGTCTTTCCAGGACTCTCCTAGACATCCAGGTAATACACACTGCATCAAAGTGAAGCTTGGATATATGTGCTTAGCTACATTTTTCCCTAATGAAACTAAACTGGGGACATGGTGGCAGATTTCTATCCCTCAGTTCCTGTTTCTCTAACTTTACAGCACCATTCTATACTTGTAACTGAGAGAAACTGGTGGGTGTGAGGAGAATGGCAAACTCCTGAAATTCAAAAAAGGTCTGAGATAAAGGCCACGAATACAAAATGTATTTATGGTTTTATTGAAGCTGGCAAAGAAAGCGTCAACTTAGTCCCGCCTGTATAAAATATACATAAATATACACAAATATGTCTACCGTGAATGGTCATTGACATGCCCAGGAATGGAAATGTGATTTGTCACTTGTATATAATTCCTCAAATCCTCACTCTGAAATAACATGAAAAACTGAACAAGAAACATGCGGCTATGATGTGTTTTCATTTAGAGATTAATGCTGTGCTCTAAAGGAGAGAGTAGAGGATGGAATGGAACAGGAACTGTGAATGCTGGGAGGCAGGTGGCAAAATTAGTGATGGAGTTGAGCGGTGTGAGAGTATGAATGGTGGTATTCAGGGGACAAGCACTGAGAGTGGGGGCAGGGTGTGCTGCTCACCGAGCTGTGATAGTAAGGGCAGGGAATGTAAGGTCAGGAAGCTGGAGTAGGCAGGATGGAGTCTTAAAAGAAAACATAAAATGAGACAATAGACAAAATATTCAAATGGAGTTATTTCAGAGCAGCTACTACGATGTGAAAGGTCAGTGTGGTGTTTAGTGCATGCAAAGTCATGAAAACCTCTGGCGCCAGATTTCTTACCAATAGAAGGTGGTCACCTCCAGTACAAATGCAGATGAGACCAAATCAAGTGTGTCAACAAGTATTAATCTGATTTCATTGAAGTTTTACATTGATCAATTGCAAGTGCTAAATTGAATATGGCTTGCATGCACACTGCAGGCACTTTAAGTTTTAATTTCAACTGCATGGGAAACCAAGAAAGGAGTGGTGCATAATTCTAGTTCTGCTGCTGGTGACTGCTGCTATTGACAAAATTCCAGTCATTACCATTGATTCATGCCACAAACTCCGTTCCAACCACTGACTCCATTCCTTTGACTAAACTGGAATTGATCTGAGATGCTTCAACCACATAGTTGCATTGCTTATTATAACCCCCTTAACGTTACTTGACCTTGCCCCTACTGTAGCTCAACTGCTGCTCAAACCTTCATCCATGCTTTTGTTACATCCTGAGTCCCACATTTGACCTTCAGTAAATTGGATATCACCCAAGTCTTTGCTGCCTATGCCCTAGCTCATGTCATGTTCTTTTCAGTATCACACCTGTGTTCATGCTTAAGTAATGCCTTAATTTTCGAATTTCAATCCTTCATTTCAAATCCCTATATGACCTCACCATTCCAATCTCATCTTCTTCAACCCACAACCCTCTGAGATAATCCTTTTATGTTTCCGATTTTAATTGCACCAACAGCTGTGACCAGCCCTTCAGCTGTCAAATCCCACATGTAACTGTGATAAAGTCACTAAATTCTTATTAGAATAGATGGTAGAATCACAATAAAATAAAAGCAGAATACTGCAATGCTGGAAATCTGAAATAAAACAAAGTGCTAAAGAAACTCAACAGATCTGGTGGTATTTATGGAGAGGTAAACAGAGTTAACATTTTAGTCTGCTATACCTAATCCTTTGAAACATTGCATAATTACAGTGATTTTACTACAATATTATAAGAAAATGTACTCCATGTTAATAGTTTATTATGCAGTTAATCTAAACTAAAAACAATCATGCCAAGCATGGCCCCTTGGTTCTGTTTTGGAATATTTGAACCCATTAGAAGAAAACTGTTCCTTCCTGCTAGTTGGAGAATTATCACTATAAAACCCATTTTAAATTACCTGCATGCACAGCATTTCTTGTGGAAATGCAGCTGGTGGTGAATACTCAATATAAAGAGGTAATTAATTGACAAAATGTAGGAGACCAGCTGTTATTGACTATAATATTTCTGTTTGTGTGTCTTTTGTAAGAACATAGGAGAACGTGAGGACTGCAGATGCTGGAGTGTGGTGCTGGAAAAGCACAGCAGGTCAGGCAGGTAAGGACATATCAGTACAGAAATGTCACAGAGGCTGAAAATGTGAAGGTTGGATCTTCTTTTGTTCTGCTGTTTTCTCTATAATTGATTTCATCCTGTTCACATAGATGATAGGTAGACTTTAGGTAATAATCCCACAATATTTTGAATTATGATTATTAATTTGTCAACATTAGATATCTCCCAATTTGCTGTATCCCTTTTTGAGCTTCAGCCATGCCATCGACACTCTCAGATGATGCAATTTAGCTCCCACTTTTGTTAAAAAGGGAATGTTCATGTTTATTGCAAAGGGAATAGAATACAGAAATAAAGATATTTGGCTACAATTGTAAAATGTATTGGCAAGGTTACATTTGTACAGTGTTTGCTTTTTTATTTCAGGAAGAATATAATTGCATTTTTAGCAGTTCAGAGAAGTTTCACTTGACTGATTCTTGGGATGGGGACATTTAATTCTGAAGAAAGGGTAGACAGATTGGATCTCTATCCATTGGGGTTTAGAAGAATCCAGTTAACACTGTCGTTCCCAACTCAAATTTCTCATTCTCAAATTAAATGCTAAATTCTACCATGAGTAGTCACTCTTTCCTAAAATATCTTTTACTCTCAGATCATTATTAAATCTGCTTTATTACACTTTACCATATGCAATCCTGAGCTCGGAAATTGTCCTGAATGTACTATGAATTCTTTCTCATGGCTACCAGTACCAATTTGATTTTCACAATCTAGATGAAGACTGAAGTCACCCATCATTAATGTACTTTTTTTTTAACATGTCCTAACTATCTCCTAGTTTAATCTTGTCTTACAGTGTTGCCACAATTAAGAGCCCATTAGATTAATCCTATCAGTGTCTTTTTCATTTAGTTATTTCTTATCTATTGATTGTTTATGTTCTGGTCCAAGATAATTTCTTGCTATCGTACTTATTCCATCTCCTAATAACAAAGCCACCCTATCGTCCTTTCCTTCCTGCTGGTCCATCGAAAAAGTCACATATCTCTGAATATGTAGCTCTCAGTTGTGATCACAGTATCTGTTAGGATGCTACAGGAATGCCTCCTACCTGTTTCTGCTCAGAAGTGACCTTGTTGACTGGGCCATTTTGAGAGGTGGCCATGCCAATAAGAGGTAAGGCTGCCCAGCTCCTTTGCCATTGACAGACCTGGCAGTCTCTTTCTACCAAATTCACCCTCGCCCATAGCCACATGTCAGCTCTGAAGAAAAGTAGCATCACGAACTCGGGCAAGTAGATTTTATCTGGGTGTTATCCTGCTTGTAGCACTGCTGTCAGGTTTTAGGGATAACCAAATGCGACAGTATCTGATACCCTCTGTGATCTCTGTCCAGGCTTGCTAGACCTGGAGGTCAATCCCAGCTGGTCAGAACAACCTTGAGGAAAACATACAGGGAGGCATCACTGAACCATGGGACCATTTATAGTCATAGTGTCATAGAGATATACAGCACAGAAACAGAAAACCTTCCTTTTTGTAAATAATCCTATTATTGCATTAAATTAAGCAACTGTTCCTTTGAAGACATTTTTAATATGTGTAGGTAAAGTATTTACCCATTTAAAAGTTCTGCTGAAGGAACAAGTGATTCGCAAAAGGAAAAAAATAAGTTGAAAAATCTGTTATTCTCTTGAGCACACTTCAGGATAGAAGTCATAGCACAAGTTTGGTTTAGCTTCACTTTAGCTGATCTGCAACATCTTGAATCACTTTCAGCTCCATTAAAAGGAGATTTCCCGGGAGGATTATACATCCACTTTTGAAGTTGCTTGAAGATTTCATTTGGGAAGAGATCATAAAAGCAGGAGGTGAATTTAAGATTCCTCTTAATCTTTGGTGCTCCTTTCTGCCTTAACGTTTCAAAAATGTAAGGGTGATAGTGAACCTTGACTCTGTTGGGAAGTGTTTTACTTACCTTTTGGCTGGCCCAGACTGCTGAACAACATGACGCAAAGCTAACCCACACTTGCCTCATCCGTGAGATGACAAACTTATGTGAGGTCCCTTAGCAGGATTAAACTTCTAACTTATATATTCAAGTCTAACATCTTTTAGGGTGCATAACTGCGGAAGGGCATTGAGCAAAAACTGAAGAACATCTATTTTGTTTTAATTCTTCCAAAACTTCAAGGTCTACAAATTTGTTTCTTTTTAATTGACTTACAAGTTGATAATTGAGACAACCATCCCCAATGCATAATGTGCGATTTACTTTAAAACTATTCTGTAAAACATGCATAAATGTGGGATGTGTGGTATTTGAATGCCACAGGATCTTTTACATGTATTTGAAAGAACAGATTTAATCTCTGATACCAAAGTTTGCTGTTCCAGTAGTACAATGCTGAACTGTCAACCTAAATTACATTCTCTTGGGTTGTGTGTAACCTATGAGCACCTGACTTAAAGGCAACATTGCTATTGTTAAGCCAAGTATGTCACATTGTATGATATCAATGTATTAGGTACCATTGAACACATTATCAGCTGTTTGGATGTGATATTTGAAGTGTATTCAAACTCAATAATGAAAACAAGCAATTTGTTGAAGGAGTTTTGAGTTATTACTATAATGCATCTTTTAGATGATACACACTGCTGCCATTGGTGGTGGACAAAATTAATGTTGAAGGTGGTAGATGTGGTACCAATCAAGTGAACTGCCTTGCCTTGGATTGTATAAAGTTACTTAATTATGATGGAGCTGCATTCATCCCAGCAAGTGGAAAGGAACACATCACACTCTTGACATGCACTTTATAGACAGTGGACGGGAATTAGGGAAACAAGAAATGAGTTAATTGCCACAGTGTTCCTAGCCCCTGACCTACTCTTGTGGCCATAATATTCATATAGCTTGTCCAGTTCAGTTTCCAGTTAATGGTAATCTCTGGGATAATGATAGTGGAGGAATCAGTGGTAATGCCATTGAAGATCAAGAGGGACAACAGTTAGATTCTCTCTTCTTGGAGATGGTCATTGTTTGGTATTTATGTGGTGTTACTGTCATACACCACTTACCAGCCCATGCTGATATTTATCCAGGTTTTGCTGTAGAAGGACACAGGTTGAGAAGTCACCATTAATGCTGAACATTATGAAATCATCAGTGAACAAACCCACTTTTGACTTTACGATGGAGGGAAGACCATTGATGAAGTAGTTAAAGATTATTTTTAAACAACTGAAGGTATGACAGAATGTCAGTAGATTGCCAATCAATGGTTTGCTTTCCATCTTTCTTTTTTGTAGGTTTATGCTCTCTAAAAATGCCAAGATCTATATTGCAGAGCAGTGCCTTATCTCTGTTTTTCTTGACTTATCTCTTTCTTCTCTTATTATCCGATGCTGTTGCTTTAAAAGCTGCTGCACCTTTAAAGATGGCAAACCTGTACCTATGTTTGTTATTTGTGCTTAAAAACATGAGTTATGTCATAATATGCACCTTTCCTCTTTAGCCACACCTTTTCTGAGGGTCAGGATGCAGAACCAACTGATAACTGAACATATAAGCTTTTTTACTGTAGAAAATTGATTTTTTCAGTATTCTTTTCTGCCTGTCTTTTGTTCAACTAGCACTGTTTCTTTTTCAGCCCCTTTTAACAGCCTTTTTGTTTAGAAATTGGATCATGAAACACCTCTCATTTTTGTTTCACTGTGCTTTAACACAGGTTTGTCGCCTTTCAGTATAGCATTTTGATTTGGTTATAGCTATAACTTCAGCTCTGAACTTGGCCTGATTGATAGATAAATGTTAGGTAAAGACTCTTTGCAATTGCTGCACTGTTGTCAACTTCTCTGCCTTTAGCATCAATTTACTGACAGTAAGTAGCTGTCATGACTGCTTTTAGTAACCACTTACTGCCACCATGATACATTTTGTGGTTTTCTATGCTAATCTGCTCAACACGTACAACAGAAACACAAGTCCTTATTGAGGCAGGTGTCATGAAGCTTATTAAAAACACTATATATTTACATGGCTACAATATCACAGACTTACACACATTGTCTGGGCTCTGTGCAAACTTATGTTACTGTACATTACACACAGTTGACTGAATACACCATATTGACTCCATGACACACAGAACAACCAAAGGTGAGGTGGGTATCTTTTATCCTGGAATATCACATGGTATGGCACCTTAAAGGTACAGTGCCTGCATGGTCTGGAATCTATGCAATAATACAACAAGCCACATCTCTGACACTTTCAGCGGATCGTAGGTAGGATCTTGAAAGAATATTCTGTTCTATCTCTGATCTGAGTGAGAGAAGGACAATTTTATAATCCCGGCCAGCTAAATTGAGAATAATTTTAATATCTGAAATCTTCCAGTTTGATTCAAAGGGTCTTGGCTGCATCAGAAGAAGCGGAGAACATTCAGTGTGAGGCAAACAGGGAAGACAATCTTTAATGATAAGAGTGAAAGACAGGCAACAGTCACAATAAAGCCTTGTCTCTGTGTTTTAAAGTTACACACCAGAGAAGTTGACGATAGGATGAATGCCTCAGTATTTCAGGATTACACTGCATCAGGCATACTTGGCAAAGATAGGGGTTGGATTTGCAGCTCAGCTTTTTTTTTCTTTTTTTAGTGAAGTCTAACATTCTGTTGTAGGCGGACTGTTTGAGTCAGAGTGCTGTTCAATCTAATTTGCTTAAAGATGTGAGTCATCTTCATACCAAATATTCCACGCACCGATAGCTTTCCACATCTTGGAGCAGGTGAGAACTGCTTGCCCTGGGCTGGAATTAAGTAATAGGACCAGAGGCAAAAAGGAGACTATGACCAACTATATCACTCAGTTCAAAGATTTTTTTCTGGAATTTGTTGCTATCAGCTGTTTTAATGTAAATATATAAGATTTGTTTGCTTGTTAGATGAAGGGTTTATCAACAAAGGCAGAACAAATATCTGATGTTCTGACCCAGCTTCTAATCTGGCTGTAATCAGGAGTGAAGGGCATGCCACTGTCAGTATTAATGGTGCTGAGGTGGAGATGGTCCAGAGCGTCAAGTTCCTGGGAGTGATGATCAACCATCTATGGTGACACTGTGCTCAAGAAAGCATAGCAATGCCTCTAATTACTCAGGATTAGATTAGATTAGATTAGATACTCTACAATGTGGAAACAGGCCCTTCGACCCAACAAGTCCACACTGACCCTCCAAAGAGTAACCCACCCAGACCCATTCCCTCTGACTGCATCTAATTTAGCATGGCCAATTCACCTGACCTACACATCTTTGAACTGTGGGAGGAAACCGGAGCACCCAGAGGAAACCCACGTAGACACGGGGAAAATGTGCAAACTCCACGCAGACAGTTGCCCGAGGCTGGAATTGACCCTGTTGCTGAGGCAGCAGCGCCAACCACTGAGCCACTGTGCTAAGGAAATTTGGGACTCCCAGAGAGACTCTTACAAATTTTTATAGATGCATCATAGAAAGCATCATATCTGGATATATCTCAGCATGGTATGGTAACTTCTCTTCCTAAGACTGAAAGAAAGTACAGAGAGTCATGAACACAGCCCAGTCCATCATGCAAACCAGCCTCCCCTCTATTGACTTCATCCAAAATTCCAACTGCTTTAGGAAAGCAACTAACATAATCAAAGACCCCCTCCCACCCTGGTTATACTCTCCTCCACTTTCTGAAGCATTTAAGGACTTTACTAAAGCATTTGACAAGGTTGTCAAAGGATTCAGCAGGATATAGATCAGTTGGAAAGTTGGGTGGAGAAATAGCAGATGGGGTATAATCTGGCCAAGTGTCAGATGATACATTTTGGGACATCAAGTGCAAGAGAAAAGTATAGAGGAAATGGTAGGACCTTTAGGAGCATTGATATACTGAGGGATTTTGGGTGCAAGTCCACCTCTCAGAAGATATAAAAGATTGTATACATGTATGAAAAGCTTCAAAAACAGCTTCTTCACCACTGTTATCAAACTTTTCAATGGATCTCTTAAATGTTAATGTTGATCTCTCTCTGCACCTTCTCAGCAGCTGTAATACAGTATCTTGCACTTTGTTTGTTACCCTGATGCACTTGAATAGAATGATCTGTCTGTAAAGCATGTAAGAAAACACTTTTTTCATTGTATCTGGGTACACATGCGTGTAATAAATTAAATCAAATATTTCTGGAAAGAATGCAAGCTGTGAATTTGCCTCTTTTATTATATTTAAGGTACCTCCCCATGAATTTGATTGAGATTTTGAAATAGATTACAATTTTTCACAGCCATGCTTTTAACTCTAGAATCCAGGCTCCTATCCTTTCACAGGCTGTATTGTGTTGATGAACCTGTTGGATCTTTTGAGGGTGATACTAACACCATGGTGGACATGGTGTAATTGGTTTTTAGAAGGCTTTTAATAAGATCTTGCACAGGTGACTGGTTAGCAAAATTATAACACAATGGATAGGAATTTGATGTACTAGTTTGGATTAATAATGGATCAATAGGCATAAAACAAAATAGGAATCAACTGGTCATTCGCAGGTTAGCAGGCTGTAACTTGTGGAATGCTGCAAGGATCAATACTTGGGTACTGGCAGTTCATTATTTCTATATGTATACATTCACTACATCAATATTATCATGACAATCTATATCCATTAGTTGGACAAATGTAATACTTCCAAGTTTGCAATCGACATTAAGTGAGGTGAGAATGTTGCAGTGAGAGAGACAGGCTAATTGAGTAGGAGCATGGCAGATATAGATGAATAATGTAGATGTGAGATTATCGACTTTAGTAAGAACAGATGTGCAGAATACTTCTTACATGGTCAAATGTTAAAGTGTAGATGCAAAAATGAACCTAAATTTCCTTGATATTACATTGCTGAAGGCCAGGATGCAGGTGCAGCAAACTATTGGGAATGCTAATGGTGTGTTAACTTTTATTGTAAGAAGATTTGAGTACTCAAGTAGCAATTGTATGGAATCTTGGTTAGATAGAACCTGGAGTACTGTGTGCTGTTTTGTTCCCTTACTACCATTGAGGGAGTGCAATGAAGGGTACCAGGCGTATTCGTGCAATAGCAGGATCATCTTGTGAAGGAAGGTTGGGGAAGCTGGGCCTGTATTTTCCAGAGTTTCAAAGGCTGAGAGGTGGACTTGCACCCAAAATCCCTCAGTATATCAATGCTCCTAAAGGTCCTACCATTTCCTCTATACTTTTCTCTTGCACTTGATGTCCCAAAATGTATCATCTGACACTTGGCCAGATTATACCCCATCTGCTATTTCTCCACCCAACTTTCCAACTGATCTATATCCTGCTGAATCCTTTGACAACCTTCCTCTCTAAACATAACTCCAACAATTTTTGTTTGGTATACAAACTTAATAATCAGACCACCTATATCTTCATTCAAATTTAAATATATATTACAACAACAGAGGTCCCAGCACTAATCCTTGCAGAACGTCATTAGTCACAGACATTCAGTCAGAAAAATCCCCTCCACAATTACCCTGTCCTCTATGACCAATCCAATTTTGTATCTAACTTACCAATTCATCATGGATCCCACGTGATTTAATCTTTTGGTCAAGCCTACCATGTGAGACCTTGTCAAATGCTTTAGTAAAGTCCTTAAATACTTCAGATAATGTCCACTGCCCTACCCTCAATCGTCTTCCTCAAATACACTCAGTCAAGTTTGTGAGACAAGACTTTACTTGCACAAAGCCATGCTTCCCAATAATCAATTATTTTCCAAATGCAAGTCAATCTTGTTTGTAAGAGTCTTTGCTAATAATTTCTCAACCACTGTTACAAAACTCGCCCATGTATAATTTCCTGGATTATCTCTGTTGCTCTTCTTAAATAAAGGAACAGTATCAGTAATTCTTTAGTCTTCTGGGACCTTGCCCATGGCTAAAGAAAGTACCAAACTCTCTGCCCCAGCAACCTCCTTCATTGCCTCTCTCAATATCCTGGGATAGACCCTATCAGACGCTGAGGATTTATGTGCCTTAATGTTTTTCAAGACACCCAACACCTCCCTCTTAATTACAACAAACCCTAGAAAATCACCATACCCGTCCCTAATCTCACCATTATCCATGTCCTACTCCTTGGTGAACATAGATGTGAAGTACTTAAAAAGGACCTAACCTACTTCTCCTTGCTCCACACATAAATTCTCTTCTTTATCCTTGAGTGGACCTACCCTTTCTCTAGTTAACCTCTTGCTCCTAACATACATATAAAATACCTTTGGATTCTCCTTCATCCTACTTGCCAAGGACATAGAACATAGAACATAGAACAATACAGCACAGAACAGGCCCTTCGGCCCACGATGTTGTGCTGAACGTCTAACCTAGATTAAGTACCCATCCATGTACCTATCCAAATGCCGCTTAAAGGTCGCCAATGATTCCGACTCCACCACTCCCACGGGCAGCGCATTCCATGCCCCCACCACTCTCTGGGTAAAGAACCCACCCCTGACATCTCCCCTATACCTTCCACCCTTCACCTTAAATTTATGTCCCCTTGTAACACTCTGTTGTACCCGGGGAAAAAGTTTCTGACTGTCTACTCTATCTATTCCTCTGATCATCTTATAAACCTCTATCAAGTCACCCCTCATCCTTCGCCGTTCCAACGAGAAAAGGCCGAGAACTCTCAACCTATCCTCGTACGACTTCCTCTCCATTCCAGGCAACATCCTGGTAAATCTTCTCTGCACCCTCTCCAAAGCTTCCACATCTTTCCTATAGTGAGGCGACCAGAACTGCACACAGTACTCCAACTGTGGCCTAACCAAAGTCCTGTACAGCTGCAACATCACTTCACGACTCTTGAATTCAATCCCTCTGCTAATGAACGATAATACTCCATAGGCCTTCTTACAAACTCTATCCACCTGAGTGGCAACCTTCAAAGATCTATGTACATAGACCCCAAGATCCCTCTGTTCCTCCACCTGACTAAGAACCCTACCATTAACCCTGTATTCCGCATTCTTATTTGTTCTTCCAAAATGGACAACCTCACACTTGGCAGGGTTGAACTCCATCTGCCACTCCTCAGCCCAGCTCTGCATCATATCTAAGTCCCTCTGCAGCCGACAACAGCCCTCCTCACTGTCCACAACTCCACCTATCTTCGTATCATCTGCAAATTTACTGACCCACCCTTCGACTCCCTCATCTAAGTCATTAATAAAAATTACAAACAGCAGAGGACCCAGAACTGATCCCTGCGGAACTCCACTTGTAACTGGGCTCCAGGCTGAATATTTACCATCTACCACCACTCTCTGCCTTCGACCGGTTAGCCAGTTTTCTATCCAATTGGCCAAATTTCCCTCTATCCCATGCCTCCTGACTTTCCGCATAAGCCTACCATGGGGAACCTTATCAAATGCCTTACTAAAATCCATGTACACTACATCCACTGCTCTTCCCTCATCCACATGCTTGGTCACCTCCTCGAAGAATTCAATAAGACTTGTAAGGCAAGACCTACCCTTCACAAATCCGTGCTGGCTGTCCCTAATCAAGCAGTGTCTTTCCAGATACTCATAAATCCTATCCCTCAGTACCCTTTCCATTACTTTGCCTACCACAGAGGTAAGACTAACAGGCCTGTAATTCCCGGGGTTATCCCTATTCCCTTTTTTGAACAGGGGCACAACATTCGCTACTCTCCAGTCCCCTGGTACCACCCCCGTTGCCAGTGAAGACGAGAAGATCATTGCCAACGGTACTGCAATTTCCTCACTTGCTTCCCACATAATCCTAGGATATATCCCGTCAGGCCCGGGGGACTTGTCTATCCTCAAGTTGTTCAAAATGTCCAACACATCTTCCTTTCTAACAGGTATCTCTTCTAGCTTACCAGTCCATTTCACACTCTCCTCTTCTACAATACGGTCCCTCTCGTTCGTAAATACTGAAGAGAAATACTTGTTCAAGACCTCTCCTATCTCTTCCGACTCAATACACAGTCTCCCACTACTGTCCTTGATCGGACCTACCCTCGTTCTCGTCATTCTCAGGTTTCTCACATATGCATAAAATGCCTTGGGGTTATCCTTGATCCTATCCGCCAACGATTTTTCATGCCCTCTCTTAGCTCTCCTAATCCCTTTCTTCAGGTCCCTTCTGGCTATCCTGTATCCCTCCACTGCTCTGTCTGAATCCTGTTTCCTCAACCTTATGTAAGCCTCCTTCTTCCTCTTTACCAGACATTCAACCTCTCTCGTCAACCAAGGCTCCCTCACACGACCATTTCTTTCCTGCCTGATAGGTACATACATATCATGGACACGTCGTATCTGCTCTTTGAAAAAGTTCCACATTTCCACCACATCCTTCCCTGACAGCCTATGCTCCCAACGTATGCTCCTCAAATCCTGCCTTACAGCATCGTAATTTCCCTTCCCCCAATTATAAAATCTACCTTGTTGTGCGCACCTATCTCTCTCCATAACCAAGGTGAAAGTCACAGAATTGTGGTCACCATCACCAAAATGTTCACCCACTAACAAGCCCACCACTTGTCCCGGTTCATTACCGAGTACCAAATCCAATATGGCCTCCCCTCTGGTTGGACAATCTACATACTGTGTTAGAAAAGCTTCCTGGACACACTGCACAAACACCGCCCCATCCAATCTACTTGATCTAAAGAGCTTCCAATCAATATTTGGGAAGTTGAAGTCGCCCATGACTACGACCCTGTGGCTTCTGCACCTTTCCAAAATCTGTTTCCCAATCTGTTTCTCCACATCTCTGCTGCTATTGGGGGGCCTTTCATTTCATGGTTCCTTTTAGCCCTCCTAACTCATTGCTTAAGTTCATCAATGGTCTCATCCAGGGTTCCTGAATCTTGCCATCAGCAGGGATATCACTGCAGGAGTTCCTTAGGGTGGTGCCCTTGGCCCAACCATCTTCAGCTACTTCATCAATCACCTTCTCTCCACCATCAGATCAATTTGGGGATGTTTCCTGCTGATTGCAAAATGTTCAGAACCGTTTGAAGCTCCTCAGATACTGATGGAGGAGATTCCATGTCCAAATACAACAAGACCTGAACAATATTTAGGCTTGGTCTTGAAAAGTGACAAGTAACATTCATGCTACACAAATTCCAGGCAATGACCAGAAACTGAACTGGGCTTGCCATATAAATACTATTGCTACAAGAACAGGTTTAAGGCCAGAAAACATGCAGAAAATAAATCACCTTTTTACTTATCAAAGTCTGTTCACCAAGTCCGGTCCATTAAATTCACAAAATCAAATCTAACAGAGCCTATCAGTAATGTTATCAATCTTCCATTATTTTCTGTAAAATGATGGATGAATTAATCAACAATATTTTAAAGTGACACCTACTCAATAATAACCAGATCACTGAACCAGGTACAGGAGCTCAACATAATAAGAGGGAAGGGTAGCTTGTCTTTAACATCAGGGTATTAATCAAATGAAGAAACACGAGTAAAACTTTTCATAAGAGTCAAAGGGCCAATCTTCAGGAGTTCATATTATAACTGTTTCAATCTTGTAATTCTGCAGGTTAACTTTGCAACAGTTTCTAAGGAAGATTTCCTCAGGCCAACCACTCACTGCCTTGAAGGCTCAGGAGAAGAGTGTGAAGTGAGTCTTGGTGCCATTTCAATAATGTTCAAAATACTCAAGGTTAAAAATCACACAACACCAGGTTATAGTCCAAACAGGTTTAATTGGAAGCACACTAGCTTTCGGAGCTACGCTCCTTCATCAGGTAATTGTGGAGGGCTTGATCGTAACAGAATTTATAGCAAAAATTTGCAGTGTGATGTAACTGAAATTATACATTGAAAAATTGATTGTCTGTTAAGCCTTTCATCTGTTAGAATACAGTGATAGTTTCACTTCTTTCATGTGTAAATCACAAAATCCTTTTTTTTAAAGTAGCATTCTTGGGTTAGCTGTTAACATCTTGTCTAGCTATCACCATTGTTAACAGCTAACCTGAGAATGCAACTTTAAAAAAAAGGATTTTGTGATTTACACATGAAAGAAGTGAAACTATCACTGTATTCTAACAGATGAAAGGCTTAACAGACAATCAATTCTCAATGTATAATTTCAGTTACATCACACTGCAAATTTTTGCTATAAATTCTGTGTTACAATCGAGCCCTCCACAATCACCTGATGAAGGAGCGTCGCTCCGAAAGCTAGTGTGCTTCCAATTAAACCTGTTGGACTATAACCTGGTGTTGTGTGATCTTTAACTTTGTACACCCCAGTCCAACACCGGCATCTCCAAATCAAAATACTCAAGTTCATGTCATTGGCATCAATGTCTACTCTCACTTCTCCACATGTAAATATTGCAGAGCATTTCTGTTTTAAGAAGAAAAAAACATAGCATTATGATGTTGAAAAACAATTGAGCACAAACTACCAAAACGAGACAAGATGCTTTGGTAGTTTAGCTGACTAAACTGTATTAGTCAATCCTGGTGTGTGGTAAGACTACTTGTATATTGTTATCACCAGTCCCTAGGTGAGCTTATTTATTTGTTTTGGTTCCAACTGGGATACTGTAAATCATTAAGGTCCTGGATGAGGAGATACAAACTGTCTATCTTTGGTTATTCACCCACCCCTTCAGTTGGTTACAACATGGTTAACTTCAAAAGGGTTTCTTCCATTGTGGATACATTTTTCCTGACCCAAATGAACCTAAGTTTAAAAGGAGACATTTTAACCAGCATTTTTTGTGTTGGCAAAAGAATGAGTTTATTAACTAAATGCAAGAAGAAATGCAACAGACATACGGTTGAAATAAGAGGTGACTATAAAGATAAAAATAAAAATAAATCAGCCTCTGAATTGTTCATGAACAGCAGATAAGACAATATTGTGACTAATATTGGGTAATACCAATTGCCTTGATTTTGACTGTGAGATTATTGTTTTTTTAGGTTGGTAGAAATTCTTTTGTTCTGATTCCTTTTGACAGTGGCTGAATTCAAGAATTCAGGATAAAATTACATTTCTTATAACCAACAGTGTAGGGGTCTTAGAGTCATAGAGCTATAGAGATGTACAGTATGGACCAAACAGTATGGACCAAACCCGTCCTTGCCGACCAGCTATCCCAACCCAATCTAGTTCCACCTGCCAGCACCTGGCCCATATCCTTCCAAACCCTTCCTATTCATATGCCCATCCAAATGCCTTTTAAATGTTGTAATCTTACCAGCCTCCACCACTTCCTCTGGCAGCTCATTCCATACATGTGCCAATCTCTGCGTGAAAAAGTTGCCCTTTAGGTCGCTTTTATATCTTTCCCCTCCCACCCTAAACCTGTGCCCTCTAGTTCTGGACTCCCACACCCCAGGGAAAAGACTTTGTCTATTTGTCCTAACCATGCCCCTCATAATTTTGGAATCCTCTATAATGTCACACCTCAACCTCCAATGCTCCAGGGAAAACAGCCCCATACTGTTCAGCCTCTCCCTATAGATCAAACATCTTTCTGATAGGATGGAGACCAGAATTGCACACAATATTCCAACAGTGGTCTAACCAATGTTCTGTACAGCCGCAACATGACCTCCCAACTCCTGTACTCAATACTCTGACCAATAAAGGAAAGCATACCAAATGCCGCCTTCACTATCCTATTGATCTGCAGCTCCACTTTCAAGGAGATATCAACCTGCACTCCAAGGTCTCTTTGTTCAGCAACACTTCCTAGGAACTTACCATTAAGCGTGTAAGTCCTGCTAAGATTTGCTTTCCCAAAATGCAGCACCTCGCATTTATCTAAATTAAACTCCATCTGCCACTTCTCAGCTCATTGGCCCATCTGGTCAAGATCCTGTTGTAATCTGAGGTAACCCTCTTCGCTGTCTACTACACCTCCAATTTTGGTGTCATCTACGAACTTACTAACAATACCTCTTATGCTCACATCCAAATCATTTATATAAATGACAAAAAGTAGCGGACCCAGCACCAATCCTTGTGGCACTCCACTGGTCACAGGCCTGCAGTCTGAAAAACAACCCTCCACCACCACCCTCTGTTGTCTATCTTTGAACCAGTTCTGTATCCAAGTGGTTAGTTCTCCCTGTGAGATCTAACCTTGCTAACCAGTCTCCCATGGGGAACCTTGTCGAATGCCTTACTGAAGTCCAGATAGATCATACCTACCGTTCTGCCCTCATCAATCCTCTTTGTTACTTCTTCAAAAAGACTCAATCAAGTTTGTGAGGCATGATTTCTCACGCACAATACCATGTTGACTATCCCTAATCAGTCCTTGCCTTGACAAATACATGTACATCCTATCCCTCAGGATTTTCTCCAACAACCTTCCCACCACCGACGTCAGATGCACTGGTCTATAGTTCCCTGGCTTGTCCTTATCACCCTCTTAAACAGTGGCACCACATTTGCCAACCTCCAATCTTCCGGCTCCTCACCTGTGACTATTGATGATACAAATATCTCAGCAAGAGGCTCAGCAATCACTTCTCTAGCTTCCCATAGAGTTCTCGGGTACACCTGATCAGGTCCTGGGGATTTATCCACCTTTATGCGTTTCAAGACATCCAGCATTTGCTCCACTGTAATATGGACATTTTTCAAGATGTCATCATCTATTCCCCTACATTCTATATCTTCCATGTCCTTTTCCACAGTAGAAACTGATGCAAAATACTTGTTTAGTATCTCTCTCATTTTCTGCAGCTCCACACAAAGGCCACCTTGCTGATCTTTGAGGGGCCCTATTCTCTCCCTTGTTACCCTTTTGTCTTTAATGTATTTGTAAAAATCCTTTAGATTCTCCTTAGTTCTATTTGCAAAGCTATCTCATGTCCCCTTTTTGCCCTCCTGATTTCCCTCTTAAGTATATTCCTACTCCCTTTATACTCTTCTTAGGATTCTCTCGATCTATCCTGCCTATATCTGACATATGCTTCCTTCTTTTTCTTAATCAAACCCTCAATTTCTTTAGTCATCCAGAATTCCCTATACCTACCAGCCTTTCCTTTCACCCTAACAGGAATATACTTTCTCTGGATTCTCATTATCTTATTTCTGAAGGCTTCCCATTTTCCAGCCATGCCTTTACCTGTAAACATTTGCCCCCAATCAGCTTTTGAAAGTTCTTGTTTAATACTGTCAAAATTGGCCTTTCTTCAATTGAGAGCTTCAACTTTAGATCTGGTCTATCCTTTTCCATCACTATTTTAAATCTAATAGAATTATGGTCACTGGCCCCAAAGTGATCCCCCATTGACACCTCAGTCACTTGCCCTGCCTTGTTTCCCAAGAGGAGATCAAGTTTTGCATCTTCTCTAGTAGGTACATCCACGTACTGAATCAGAAAATTTTCTTGTACACACTTAACAAATTGTTTAATATCTTCTTAAAACTCTGGGCCTCCCAATATTCTAGTCCATACTTAAGGACATCTGATCAATAACAAACACAGGCTAATGTTGCAATCTGTGTTTAATCATTCTTTTGTATATTCCTGTAGGGCAAAACAGAAATGTCTGCTAGGTGGCTATCTGCTGAGTGTGGAACAGTCATCTCCCTTTATTATCTCTCCTTGTTAAGTTTCACCCTATTTGAAGTTTTCCTGACAGATTATGGGATTGACATTCCGTGGCCATCATGAAGGACTTTGTCAGCCTGTCATTGAATTTACATTCATGGTTTGTATTTTCTGTAGTCGCTGTTTTGTGAAAAAAACACACTTTGAAATGTAATGGATAAAGAGTCTATAAATACGTTTGGATATTGATCCATCAATAATACACTTGCCTACAAGTCAAATGAAATTACAGAGAAGAAAAATGGAAACATTTGCATTCACTCACTTGTTCGCTCACACTTCTTTAAGCCAATCACGTGTGCACTCGTGGTAGTACAGGTAACCCCCATTATCTGACAGTAGAGAATTCCCAAGAAACTTTTCACAAGCTGAAAATGGTGTAAAGCAAAGGTGCATGATTTATATGGGAAAAATTATCGCCGTTTTTCATAAAAGCAAAAATCCTCTTCGGATTTGTGAAAACAGGTACTAATGTAGCTGTTTTGTAAAAGCGAAACTGCATAAAGCGGGGGTTACCTGTGTTTTTTGACTATTGCTTTTAAAGTCTGATGGTTCTAGCAACACTGTGACTGTGGATGACACATTCAATACTTCTACTCTGTCACACTCAGATGATCCATGAATTCCTGGACTATTTTGGACATGAAATTTGAACTCTGATCCAGCTGGATCTCAGTTGGCAGACTGTGCTGGGTGAAGAACTGATTCGATTCCCTGACCACTGTTTAGGCAGATATGGTTCTCAAAGGAACATCCTCTAGGAAACTGGTAGCCATATCCATAATGGAAATATCATTAGCTCCCTCTTACTTTGGGTAGGGGTCCCACACAGTCCACTAAAACCTTGCTGAATAATTCTTCAAAAGCAAGGAATGAAATCCTAAGTGCAGGAATGGCAGGTTCTCCAGAACCTTATTTCATCCTTGTGAAGCTTTGGTCAGTAAGACAAATTAAGACATGAGTCCAAAAAAGTGAGTAAAAAAACATCAGTTTCAATATTGCTCATGAAGACGCTGCAGCCATTATTGGATGAAAGTGGTAGCTTTAGTGTTGACAGTTGAGCAGTCGGATTTGAGATTCTTGGTTTTGCAGGTTGCGAGAAATTCTGTTGATCTGATTCATATGGACAGTGAGTGAATTCTAACATTCAGAATGTGACTTAGATTTTCTCTTTGGTCTTACCTGGAGTGTGAGCTGTTCATGATGGAGGTTCTCAAAAGTATGACTTTATAGCAGTCTAGACCACACTCTAGGATGTCCAGCCAATAACGCACACACATTCAAGTGTCGGAGTAAGTTTTTAATCCCTATTTTTGTGTATTCCTGGATGATAAGATAGTCATGTCTGCAAGAGATGAGATTTTACTGAAAGGGAGGATAGTTGCACCCCCCCGCCCCTCCCCATATCCCATCTTGCTAAGTTTCTCCCTGTGTGACGCTTCCCTAACATTCTTCAGGTGCGATGTTCCATGTGCCTCAAAAATTTCCTTGCAGTCACCATCTTTTGTGAAAAAAAGAATTACAACTTATAAATACTTCTAAATCATTGTCATAACATTTAGACTGTAAGATTTCATTCAGATAAAAGTCAGAATTTAGAACAATGAGGATCAAGACATTGGAACCTGATTTTAACCTATTCAAATTTAACCACTTTTTTAGATTAGATTAGATTACTTACAGTGTGGAAACAGGCCCTTCGGCCCAACAAGTCCACACCGACCCGCTGAAGCGCAACCAACCCATACCCCTACATTTACCCCTTACCTAACACTACGGGCAATTTAGCATGGCCAATTCACCTGACCTGCACATCTTTGGACTGTGGGAGGAAACCGGAGCACCCGGAGGAAACCCACGCAGACACGGGGAGAACGTGCAAACTCCACACAGTCAGTCGCCTGAGGCGGGAATTGAACCCGGGTCTCTGACGCTGCGAGGCAGCAGTGCTAACCACTGTACCACCGTGCCGCCCACTACTTCTGTCGTGTTAAAGCAAAGCCCAACAATGCAGTGCTATAATGTTTTGGAGTCCCTTCAACATAAATATTTCTGTCAAAATCCTGGAACTCTCTTCCTAATTACTTCACAGGTTTGTCTACAGAGCATGGACTTCTGTGTTTCATGAAGGTGGCTCGCCACCAACTCTAGGGCAATTGGAGATGAGCAATAAATGCTGGCCCAGCCAGCAAAGCTTAACTTTTGCTGAACAGATAAATAAAGATGGAACCAGAGAGTACAAAAAAAAATCACTCTATAACAACTGAATATCACCCACTAAATAAAGTCTGATGGCAACAGATGAGGTTTTTCACACTTCTTTTGCCCTGACTTCACATCAGCGTAGCTTTTGACTTATCCTGAAACATGCCAGATAAATTACTTTTTATTAAATACACTAGAGTCATAGAGTCACAGAGATGTAAAGCATGGAAACAGACCCTTCAGTCCAACCCGTCCATGCCGACCAGATATCCCAACCCAATCTAGTCCCACCTGCCAGCACCCAGCCCATATCCCTCCAAACCCTTCCTATTCATATACCCATCCAAATGCCTTTTAAATGTAATTGTACCAGCCTCCACTAGTCCCTCTGGCAGCTCATTCATACATGTACCACCTCCTGCGTGAAAAAGTTGCCCCTGAGGTCCCTTTTATGTCTTTCCCCTCACACCCTAAACCTCTAGTTCTGGACTCCCCCACCCCAGGAAAAAGACTTTGTCTATTTATCCTATCCGTGCACCTCATAATTTTGTAAACCTCTAAAGGTCACCCCTCAGCCTCCGACATTCCAGGGAAAACAGCCCCAGCCAGTTCAGCCACTCCCCATAGCTCAAATCCTCCAACTCTGGCAACATCCTTGTAAATCTTTTCTGAACCCTTTCAAGTTACACAACATCTTTCCGATAGGAAGAAGACCAGAATTGCACGTAATATTCCAACAGTGGCCTAACCAATGACCTGTACAGCCGCAACATGACCTCCCAACTCCTGTACTCAATACTCTGACCAATAAAAGAAAGCATACCAAATACCTTCTTCACTATCCTATCTACCTGCAACTCCACTTTCAAGGAGTGATGAACCTGCACTCCAAGGTTTCTTTGTTCAGCAACACTTTCTAGGACCTTACCATTAAGTGTATAAGTCTTGCTAAGATTTGCTTTCCCAAAATGCAGCACCTCACATTTATCTGAATTAAACTCCATCTGCCACTTCGCAGTCCATTGGCCCATCTGATCAAGATCCTGTTGTATTCTGAGGTAACCTTCTTCGCTGTCCACTACACCTCCAATTTTGGTGTCATCTGCAAACTTACTAACTGTACTTCTTACGCTCGCATCCAAATCATTTATATAAATGACAAATCGTAGAGGACCCAGCACCGATCCTTGTGGCACTCCACTGGTCACAGGCCTCCTGTCTGAAAAACAACCCTCCACTACCACCCTCTGTCTTCTACCTTTGTGCCAGTTCTGTATCAAAATTGCTAGTTCTCCCTGTATTCCGTGAGATCTAACCTTGCTAAACAGTTTTCCATGAGGAACTTTGTCAAACGCCTTACTGAAGTCCATATAGATCACATCTACTGCTCTGCCCACATCAATCCTCTTTGTTACTTCTTCAAAAAGACTCAATCAAGTTTGTGAGACATGATTTCCCACACACAAAGCCATGTTGACTATCCCTAACCAGTCCTTGCCTTTCCAAATACATGTACATCCTATCCCTCAGGATTCCCTCCAACTAAGCTACCTGGATTTGTTTGATAGCTTTCAGGAAAGGCCTGTTTCATAATGGATCCATTTAATGAGTTTCAGATTAGATTTATAAATATTTAGGCACCATATAGTCAAATGAATCCCAAATATTTTCACTTTAAGCAGCAAATTCAAGCAGGTTCTGAATAATAGCCACAATTCAATAAATGTTCAAAGGAAGTAAACACAAACATATGATAATTTATCTTTTTCCTAACCATACTTAGAATTGTTTGTGTTGACAAAGAATAAGACAAAGCTTACTGTGATTTTAAAAAAAAGATACTGTGCACATATAACAAGGGGCATATTAACTATCAGATAAAGTCATTGAGTGTTTATTAGAAAACATTTGGATTGGCTGCTCACAGTTTCCATAACAACCACTGCTGGACTGACTGCAATTGACAGTTGCCATGGAAAGTTTTGGAGCTGCCAATGACAAAACTCAGATAATAGAGCTTTTTGATATTAAACATGTTGTTACCAACTATATTTAAAATCTTACACAGAAATGTTACTAGATCTTAAGGATCAGAAGGAGGGGTGGAAAAAACAAAGCAGCAACAGAAGATTTTGACTGAAGAATTTCAGTTAACTGGACTGAAATTATTTTTGTAGAATTTATGACTTTTGATTTTCACCTATTTATATGAATTAGTTGTAGTGGATACTCTCCTTTTTTACCTTCTGCATGTTAAGTACTAATTTGAACTCTGGGTTGTAATTAGGTGGGCAGGTCCTGAGGTTGACTACAAACTGTTCTTACTTTGCCGGGCCAAACAGCAGAAGCAAATGTGCTGGACAGACAACCAACCTAATCCCACAACCAGACCTGGCTCAATCAATCTGTGAATGGGTAGACTACTAAAGCACTAACAGGAGGAAGATGCTTCCTAAACAGCCTATTTGAGTACCACTCCATTTACTGCCTTCAATAATTCCTTCCTCTATCATCAATGTACAGCAGTGTGTACCAACTACAAGCTGCATTACAATAATTCACAAAGGCTCCTTCAAATAAACCAAACATCTAACTTCTGCCACCTTGAAATGCCAGGGCGGCTGATACATTGGAACACCATCATCTGCAAACTCTCCTCCCAAGCCACACATCATCCTGACTTCCAATTATAGTGCTGTCATTTCACTGTCACTGGGTCAAAATACTGGAATCCTCTCCTTAACAGCACCATTGGTGTACCTACAATGGTTCAATGGTTCAAGAAAGCTGCTCACTACTACCTTCACAAAGGAAATTAGGGATGGGCAATAAATTTGGCTTGGCCCATCTCCCGTGAACTAATAAAAGAAAAAGATGAAGATGGGAAGCAGTAACTAGCTACAAAGCAACAAGGTAATTTCTGTGTGGCTGTGCTGTCTGCCAATCATAGGAGGAAAAGCACCAATTTGCTGCAGATCCCAAAGGTCAAAATATTTTTAAAAATTAAACTTTACCTCTCTAGATATGGCTCCTCATCTTGCTTAGTGGATCTGGCAACTGACAATTAAGTATTTCCCCATTCAAGAGTCTTGGTTAATGTAGTGCACAGATCCTAAAGTTGTCATCAGATTCTGACCTGCATATTTGGAGAAGGCATCTGCTAGTTTTCAGCCAATGGTGACACCTGCTTATCTCTGTAAGCCACAGTCATAGCTGAGGATATCAGCAACCGAGTCCCACAGGAACTATTAAATATCCAGCCACCCACTTAATACCAAGTGGGCAAGATTGAAAACCTCTTATTATCGTGAATCTTAATCTCTACACCAGCAGAGACTGTGCCGAGAGCTGTTGAAACTCTAAGCTCTGGATCTTCCTTTGGTTTATTCTCTCAGCATTGCTTAATGGTTCTCTTTAAAACCATTTTTTGATCTAACATCCCTTGATGTGACTCAATGTCAAATGTTTATTTTTATAGCCTTCATGGTGGAGCACGTTGAGAAATTTCATATGTTAAAGATGCGTTAAATACAAGTTATTGTTATTTATCTTAATGAGGGGATGCATTGATACCTGTAAACTGGACTACTGAGTTGACATGGCATGAGTAAGGAAGAGACTTTCCTAATTTTTGTCAACACATCAAGAAAAGCAGAAGTGCAAATAAAAATTTAATACTTTTATAAAAATGACCAATGTTTCAGCAATCATTGCTGTCAGAATATTTGTTCCAATGAATCATCTTAAATCATTCTCAAAATAATTATCTTTTTTATCCTTTTAGATAAACTTATGCTTGTCATGTTGCATGTTTACAGCAATGTGAAACCTTTCCCCACTTTGTACATTGTGTCAATATTAAAGATTTTAAATCCAGTTTTACTAGGTCTAGATGTAAGCCAAAACCATCTCTCCAAAATTTACTTTACTTCAAGCTCAATACAATTTCCAGCCCTTTCCAATTTGTTGTAGTTCTGGACAATTATGGGCTCATCAAAAAAAAGACTGACTGAACCTACTCCTGTTCAAAGGTTTATAACAATTGGTCTGAATTGCTTTCAAACTATGATCTAGGTGGTCAAAGGAATTATCTTACACACCAGTTGAATAACCTTGAATTGCATAGAATGAAAATCATTCATTATTTAGTAAGAGAAAGATCTTGCGACAAGCGGTGTACAACGAATTCTAACCACATTTATCTTTGTAATAACCCACCATCAAATCACCCAATTGATAGTTTAAACAATTAAGAGCAGTGCAACAACAGCAACAAAAATCAGGGGAAGATAGGAAGACAAGAAGGGGGGCTAAATAAAAATATGTGTGGAGGGGGAAATAATGTGCTCCAGCCCCTGTTGAATTTTAACTATTCAATAACCCAGCTGTCGCTTTTTAAAATTCTATTAAATTAGTAATTAATTTAATTTGACAACATGGAGGTTTGCTCAAACAATGAGGGAGGGCTTGAATGAAAAGGTGAGTGGCAACCATAGCAATATGTCAGCATGTGGAGAATTGAGGAGAAAGTAGAGATTAACTCAAGTAAATCTATTAGGAAGAACTGGCGAGGCCTGTGGGACTTGTGGTCTCAAGTGTATTTATTTTAATGCAAGAAGTATAACAGGTAGGGCAGGTAAGATTAGAGTCTGTATTAGTACATGGACCTATGATGATGTAGCTAATACAAAAATGTGCTTGAGAGAAGGGTAGGACTGGCAGCTCAACATTCCAGGATTTAGATTTTTCTGGCATGACACAGGACAATATAATGGGTGGGGGTGATTCATTACTGAGTAAGGGGGATGTCACAGTTGTAATAAGATAGGACATTTTGGAGGGCTCATTCAGCCATGCCATATGGATATAATTCAGGAATAACAAAGGTGTAATCACTATGATGGGGTCATAATACAGGCCTCCTAACAGCCTGCAGGAGATATCAGAATAGATATGTGAACCAATCATGGAAACATGTAACAACAGAGTTGCTGAAATGAGTGATTTTAACTTTATCAATATTAGCTAGCACTCCCTTTAATGTCAGGGGTTTGGATAGGGCAGAACATGTTAGGTACCTCCAAGAAAGTTTCTTAAAACAAAATGTTGGTTCTTCAACTAGAGGAGGAGCCATGCTAGACCTTGTATTAGGGAATGGGCCTGGCCAGGTGATCTGAACTTTCATTGAGGAGCATTTTGGCAACAACGATCATAAGTCTGCAAGTTTTAACATCACTATGCTGGTCCTTGGGCGAAAGTGCTAAATTAGGGTGAGACTAATTGAAACTATACTAGTCAGTAAGTGGAGAAATTAGGTTGGGGGCCAATCTACACTTGATACGTGACAGCCATTTAAAGGCTAGTTGATCAGAGTTCAGATCCAGCATGTTCCTGTGAGGATGAAAGGTAAAGATAAAAATGGCAAGGTTTAGGAATTTTGGGTGATGAGTGATTATTGGAAGTTTTCTTTTCAAAAATAAAAATGAAACATACATAAGGTTTAGGAAACTAAAATCACATAAGGCCCTTAAGGAACATAAGGTAACTGAGAAATAACTTAAGCTAGGAATTAGGAGAACCAAAAGTGACTGAGTGTGTCTTTGGCAAGTAAGAATAGGTTATAAAATACCCTATTAGGAGCAAGGTGGTAACTAGGGCAAGGGTTGGTTCACTCAAGGCAAAGGAGGGAATTTATATGTGTGGCCTGAGGAACTAGGTGAGGTCCTTTTTGAGTATTTTACATCTGTAGGTGAAGGACATAGATGATACTAAGATTAGGGAGAAGCATGTTGCTATTCTAGGGCATGTCATTATTAAGAAGAGGTGGTATTGGGTGTGTTGAAAAACTTTAAGGTAGCTAAGTCTCGAAGGCCTAATGGTATCCTGAGGACAGATCCTGAGAAGGAAATGGAGGAGATTGCTAGGGACTTGACAGATCTTTATATCCTCTTTAGCCATGGGTGAGGACCCAGAAAACTGGAGAATTACAAAGTGACCCTTTGTTTAAAAAGGGCCACAAGGATAATGCAGGAATGTATTGACTTGTGATTGTTACATCAGTGGTAAGGAAATAGTGGAGAAGATTCTTATGGACAGGATTTACACTCATTTGGAAACATAATCAACTTATTAGGGATAGTCAGCATGGCTTCATGTAGATAATGTCTTCTGTCTAAAATTTTAATTGAGTTTCTTTTTTTTTGAAGAGATGATTGCTGAGGATAGGGCAGTGGACATTGTCTACATGGACTTTTACTAAAAGTATTTGGCAAGGTCCCCCATGTTAGGCTGGTCCAGACGATTAAATCACAGGATCCACAATGAATTGCTAAGTTGAATACAAAATTGGTTTGGTCATTGAAAACAGAGGGTAGTTGTGTAGGGGTATTTTTCTGACTGGAGTCTGTGACTGGTGGTGTTCCACAAGGTTCAGTGCTGTGACTTCTGTTGGTAAGATATACAAGTAATTTGGATGAAGGTGAGGGTGGTCTGATTAGTTGGATGAAGAAATAGCAGATAGTGTTTAATCTGGGCAAGTGATGTGATGCATTTTGGGAGGTCAAGTGCAAGAAAAGTAAATAATAAATGGCAGGAGCCTTGGGAACATTGATATACAGAGGGATTTGGGGATGTAAGTCCAGAGCTCTTTGAAAGTAGCAACGCAAGTGGATAAGGTGGTAAAGAAGATGTATGGCATGCTGGTGTTCATTGGTCAGGCCATTGCAAGTCATGTTGCAGCTGAATAAAACTTTAGGAAGGCTACATTTGGAGTATTGTGTGCAATTCTGGTCACTATGCCAGAGAAAGGATGTGAAGGCTTTGAAAAGTGTGCAACATTATTTGGGGAGGGGAATACTTCACAGAATCTTGAGCAAAGACTTATAGCAGAGTAATAGATGGTACTTGAGCAGGGCATTGGCAAATAAAAGGATTCATCCTCCAGTAGGGGGCATTCAGGCAGAAATGCAGCAATATTTAGCAAGCTTTCAACTTATTTCCCACACGTGCCCCAGATAAGTGACAGTACGCGTTATCCATACAAGCAGATGCTCAATGTTGGAGCAGTATGTCAGATCGTAGCTGACACACAGGACCATCTGGGTTAGTGACATACTGTACTAGTCAATGAGCTGATTCACAAGCATCTCCACAGTAAACGTCTCAAATATTAAAAAAAAACATTTTATTCCAGTTGTATGTATTTAAGAATAGTACTGTAGAAAGAACAAGATGTCCTGGAGTGTGGAGCATAAGGGAAGTCAACAGTGACACATCACGGTAAACGCATAACCGGTCAATCACTGTTAGACAATGTTTTACGGTATTTTAAAGCAATATTTCTTTACAAAAATATACATTGTAATTTCTGTACCTTTTTTAAATTTCTTCTGGCTTGGAGGATTCATATTTCAGTTGGTAACAGACTGTGCTGAGCTCTTAGTTATCTTGATTGTCCTAATAAACATACTTGACACTCATTCAACTGAGACTTTTGTCTTCATGTGGTGAGGGTACATTCCTTTCTATGCACGGCCAGAAACCTTCGCTAAATATATTTTTAAGTATGTGAAACTCCACCTGAATGAATATTGCAAACATAGCTTTTTAAAGTTTATTTTGCATGTTTTTGATAATTGTTTTATCAAACAATTTGTAAGAAAGATATAAGCATGAAACAATAGCCCTATTTCAGTAAACTAGTTACTGTTTTAATACAATAGTATTCATGGTTGTTGGAAAAACTAGTTCCTGCAACTCACGTAAAGTCATTTCTATTCCCCTTTCACACACAGGCTTTGACTTGCTGAATTCATAGAAGCATCACGTTTGTTTCCTTTTAATTAGCAACTAACACTACACTACCCAGAACAAGGTAACCATTGAGATCACACAAGTTAAATACAGATGAGAAAATTCTATTTTGGCCTCATCTGACATTTTAATTCACAAACAATTTACTGTCTTTTCATCAAATTTTGTCCTCCACTTCATCCATGTGTTGAACACTCCATGCACAGAAGAAATAATTAAAATCAGTTATAGATTTCACAGAACAGTAGGTAGATTATAGTTAGCTCAGTTCATGCTTGCAGCAGTTGAAGTATCTGAGATTTGGAAAATGTCAGCTGTTTTTGTACCTCAGCACTAATGCTGAAGAAATGTTTACTTAGAAATAAACAATGAAACTGCTATTATAGTATGGATAAAGTAATAAAATTTATATTGTATGATACTAATGTGTAAGATACATAAGGACTTTGGATTGAATCAGCCAGACCCCTATTCCTGAAAAAAATCACTGAGTGATCAATCAGAGAGAAGGTGTCCTCCTTTGGTAGAATGGAAGAAGAAGTGTGAGAAGCTACACTTCCAACCATAGGCTGGATCGTTAATGAGCTTCACAACAGGAAAACAGATGTCTCCCGAGACAGCCTTTTGCTGGGTCCAGGAATTCTATCTTCTGCATCCAGGGTAGGGACATCATCCAGAAAAAGTTGGAGGAGGAGGTTACAGGAGGGTAAGAAGGCGTCAGAGGTGTGGGAGAGGGGGATACAGTGGAAAAGGAGATTGTAAGGGAGCTGAAGGTGGAGAATCAGGTTGCAAAGAAAGATGAGGGGAGAAAGAAGCTGCAAGGCTAAGTAGCAGGAAGGATGGAATTCAAGAGGGCTACGGAGGGAGAAGGGAAGGCAGCAGCAAGAAAGGTTTGGGATGGAAAGGTGGTCATAAGAAAGGGTAGATGGAAAAAGAGGTTGCAAGGAGAGCTGGGGACAATGGCAGCTATAAGGGTGGGTGGAATGGAAGATGGAGCAGTGTGTGATACAAGGAGAGAAGTAGGTTGGACGAAGTATGTGGGATGAGAAGGAAGCTGCAAGCAGCAATGAGAAGAAGCTTCTGGATGAGTACAGGCAGAAAGAAATTGCATGAGTAATATAGGGGGGAAGAAGGAGGAGGGCTGTGCGGAGTGAGGAGTGGTGAAAGAGTAGGAGAGTATAAGCAGCATAGGAGAGAGAATAGTTTAAAACCCATTTACAGAGGAATACTCAACTTATTGGGACAAGAATACTTCAAATAACTGAGAGAATGAATTCTTTGCAAATGAATATAAAAAGTCTAGTTAGGGCTAAAAAGGTTCAGGAGCTATTATACTGGGGAAAACAAGGTAGTATTGTTAAATGTAATTCTGTGATTGACACCCAAGATAAATAGAGTTGTAACTACTTGATTAAAATGTTCCACTTTGTGCATGTGTGGTGGAACGCATTATTGTGACCTGATCAGTCTGTGAAAAGTATGTTTAGGGTTATAGCTTCTCATGTATGGAAGTACATCGGTTGCTTTAAAAACTAACTTTTATTAATATATGCATATTTGTTTGTATCTATTTACATATTGTGCTTTTTTGTATGTTTTGGCTTTCAGTTTAATGGAGGATTGATCATTATTAAAGATATTGATGCTCAGTTTGCTTCTGTGCAGGTTCAAATACTCACATGTCAACACAAATATTGAAGGTATTGTTACTACATGATAACATCAAGTAACAAGTGAGTTAATTAGAATGAAAAGTAACCACTTTTTACATAAAGGTTAAGTAAAAGTTTAGATCTATATGCTGTCTGCTATTGCCATTAAGGGCATTCCAGCTCCTTCAGTGGAATAGATGATGTGCCTTCACTGCTCCTGTACTTTGTCAAGGCCTAACTAGTTTTCTATGATGGAACTTTCAATGGACAGTCACCATTGAAAGAGTAGCTGTAAAATTCACAGACAAGTATTTCCAGTTGGCATCAAATGGAATTTTTCAAATATCAATCAGAACTTCTGGGCCAATACCTGAGCTGAAGGACAGCATCCCTGACAGTGTAACCTCAGTAATGCAGTGTATCCTCAGTACTGCACTGACAATCAGTCTAGCCTCAGTCAAGTTTAGGTTCTTACAGTGAAAGTTTATACATATAATACTTTGACTTAAAAATGAAAGCTTTTTTAAATAATGTGACTCTACTATTCGAAGGGAATATACATAATATACAGAACATATATAAAACTGGACAAAGTGTAAATGTCAAAATGATTAAATTCAGTGATGGAAACCATAAACAGATAATATTGTAAAACAATCCTCATTAATTTTCAGATGTAGGTCTGTGCTATAACCACTAAAACAATAATGACTTGTAACTTCAGTGTGTGAGACTAGGATGAAAACATTTAAATGTTCATGTCAATTCTTTGATTTGTGTTTTTGACAGAAATGATGAACTACTTATTTTAAAATGAACATATTTTCTCCGTTAACATTGAGTTATTTTAAGGCCTATATTAAACAACTTAAAGGAAGCCTAAAGTTATGAAATAAATTCTTTATAAACGTTCTCTGTAAATAAAAGTATCTATATAAAGTTAACATATAGTTCGCCGATTATTCCTGGCCTTATACCAAAAACCTCCACACAGTGAACTGGCCATGGGTCACAAACACCTGGTTGTCCATTCCTTTGCTAGTGAGATATGAAGATTGTGGACATTGCCATTGACAGTTGGGGGATAATCTTTGATGGCATTACCTCTGGAGGATGACAGTCTAGAAGAGGTGAGCAGAAACAAAAGGGTTAGCTGGCCGAGAAGAGAACCAGAGAAAACAGAATTTTATTAGAAAACAGAAAACAGAACAATCAGTGAAGTGTTTGTCTTTTCAGTCCACTATCTTTTCTATAAATGTGGTAGACACTGCCATGCCAGATTAGAGTTCCTATGTCATACTAAACACAGAGCTAACCACCACAGTGCAAATCATCATCTTATGAAACAAAAGCTCTCACCTCACAGTACAAACATGTGAAATATAATTCTTAACAGTTCCCATTTCTTTTCTTATTGAGTGGTTTGACACATTCAAATTACCATCCCCAAACTTGACAGTTTGAAAATCAAACTGTTGAAAATCCATACTGGTTTTTATTACATTCTTGTTCTTGAACAAATATGCAATTTAGGGAAGGTGGGATACAGCAATTTGCCTAAATCCAAAAGCTGTACGAGCAGATCGGCAAAAGCCTTGGTGTAAGAATCCCCTGTTGAGCACTAAATTGTTAAAGTGATTTAACGAGTTATGGCTTGGTAATATGGACTATCAAGTTTTAACTTCAATATCTAATTGTTATATCTAAGACAAATACCAATCTGAAATGCTGCTATGATCATCTGACCACGATCTGAAGTCAATCCAGGAAAATCCCTACGGAATAAACAAACACATGTACATTTAAATACCATTTTTCTAAAGACATCAAAACCAGTTGACTGAGTCCGCATCAGAAATTTGTACCTTCTATTTTGATCCACACTTATATGATAATTTTGCATAATGGAAGCTGATAGGCCCATGGGCTAATTTGACACCTTGGAAAGACAATGGAGCCAGACTTAAATATGCTAACAATATTTCAGTAGCTGGTCTGAACAATAATGAGAGAGAAGGTCAATGCATTTGTAAGCAAAAACTGGAATTCTCTCTCTCTCTCTCTCTGATTCTCTCAGAAAGTTGTGCCCAGGAAAATACAAATTGAGGAAATAACCAACATTCCCTGTAACTTTTTTGGTGCACCAAGCTCCGAGGTCCATGCACCCACTGTGATTTCCAGAAGCAGAAGCCGTTCATTGGCATGCTAATTAGCATGCAGAGCTTTTCAGCTGCATCACAGCTTAGAGGGACCATTGGAAACAATCCTTAAACAGCTCTGGTCTCAGGTTAAAAATTTAACATCACAAGAACTCAGGATTTTTCAACCATGTAATCTTCATTCTCCTTGTCTGTCCCAGGCGTTCACCCTTTTAAACTTATGGCCTATGTTTGTGTGTGTGTGTTTGCTTTTTTTTTCATAAAGTTAGTGAGTAATACAATTCCTCTTTCCATTACTCAAGAAAACTTTAATTGGCTCCTTCACTTCAACCTAGTTAACAACAATGTTAATTGACATGGGTCATAGCTGTGAGCTAAAAGGAATTATGAAATTTTTTTGTATCCAAGAAGAGAGGCTATAAAAAGAGGAGAGTTGAAACTTTATTGCTGGAACAGCACAGCAGGTCAGGCAGCATCCAGGGAACAGGAGATTCGACGTTTCGGGCACAGGCCCTTCTTCAGGAATGAGCAGAGAGTGTTCAGCAGGAGAAGATAAAAGGTAGGGAGGAGGGACTTGGAGGAGGGGAGTTGGAAATGTGATAGGTGGAAAGAGGTCAAGGTGAGGGTGATAGGTCGGAGTAGGGTGGAGGCGGAGAGGTCAAGAAGAAGACTGCAGGTCAGGAAGGCGGTGCCGGGCTGGAAGGATCCGGCTGAGACAAGGTGGGGGGAGGGGGGATGAAGAAACTGGTGAAGTCCAAGTTCATCCCCTGCGGTTGGAGGGTTCCCAGTCGGAAGATAAGACGCTCCTCCTCCGACCGTCGGGTTGTTGTGGTTTGGCGGTGGATGAGTCCAATGACCTGCATATCCTCGGTGGAGTGGGAGGGGGAGTTGAAATGCTGTGCCACAGGTTGGTTGGGTTGGTTCGTCCGGGTGGCCCAGAGGTGCTCCCTGAATCGCTCCGCAAGTAGGCGGCCTGTCTCCTCCTCTATATTGGGGAGACAGGCCGCCTACTTGCGGAGCGATTCAGGGAGCACCTCTGGGCCACCCGGACGAACCAACCCAACCAACCTGTGGCACAGCATTTCAACTCCCCCTCCCACTCCACCGAGGATATGCAGGTCATTGGACTCATCCACCGCCAAACCACAACAACCCGACGGTCGGAGGAGGAGCGTCTTATCTTCCGACTGGGAACCCTCCAACCGCAGGGGATGAACTTGGACTTCACCAGTTTCTTCATCCCCCCTCCCCCCACCTTGTCTCAGCCGGATCCTTCCAGCCCGGCACCGCCTTCCTGACCTGCAGTCTTCTTCTTGACCTCTCCGCCTCCACCCTACTCCGACCTATCACCCTCACCTTGACCTCTTTCCACCTATCACATTTCCAACTCCCCTCCTCCAAGTCCCTCCTCCCTACCTTTTATCTTCTCCTGCTGAACACTCTCTGCTCATTCCTGAAGAAGGGCCTGTGCCCGAAACGTCGAATCTCCTGTTCCCTGGATGCTGCCTGACCTGCTGTGCTGTTCCAGCAATAAAGTTTCAACTTTGATCTCCAGCATCTGCAGACCTCACTTTCTCCTATAAAAAGAGGAGAATCAATTTCTCTTTCCTCACTAGTTGTAATACCAGCCAAAATCAAGCTGCCTACTAGCAGTTTGTACTTCCTGCAATAATTCCGCATATGGCCATGTCACCTGGAAGAGGATACTATATTAGAGGATTCTAGTGAGAAAATACACATTTCAAGCAATATCTTTACCCCACGAGATCATTTTCAATGTGTCAATCTATCAATTAATCAACAGTGTCCAACTGCACCTGCATCTCAATGGTAACAACAACTTGTATTTAGATAGTGCCTTTCATATAATAAAATGTATTGAGTGTGATTCACAGGATTGTTTCAAATAAAATTTGACAGTGGATCACAAAAGGAGCTGTCAGAATAGATAGTGTCTAAAGGTGGACTGGGGAATCTTAAAGAAAGAAAATGAAGTAGAAATAAAAAAGATTATGAAAGGAATTCAAAAGCTTCGGACCTCAGTATCTGAAGGCAAAACCACTAATGGTGAAACATGTAAAATCAAAGGTGCATAAGAATGTTAAAATTGGAGGAGTGCACTGATCTCAAAGGATTGCAGTGTATGGAACATGGAATGATTTAAAAACAAGGATGAGAATTTTTAAATCGGGCTTTTATTGGACTTGGAACAAATGTACATTAAAGGCTGTGAAAAGAAGAGTGGATATGGTTTGGCATGAATTCAGTCATGAGTTGCAAATTGACCAGCAGAGTAAGGTTGCAGCAGCAGATGAATGAGGAAAGAGCAAAGATGGCAATATACCATAAGACCATAATATAGGAGCTCTTTTGATTCTGCTTTCAATCATTCATCATGGGTGATATGTTTCTCAAGCCTGTTCTCCTGCCTTCTCTCATAACCTTTGATCCCTTTATTAATCAAGAACCTATCAATCTCTGTCTTATATACAGTCAATGACTTGGTCTCTGAAGCCTTCTGTGACAATGAGCTCAACAGTGTCATCGTCCTCAGGCTGAAGAAATTCCTCCAAATCTCATTTCTAGTGGGTCATCCCTTCAACCTGAGGTTATGCCCTTGTGTCCTAGTCTCTCCTAGCAGTGGAAATATCGCCACTGTAACCAAGCCTCTCATTACGCTGTAAATTTCAATGAGATTGCCTTCATCCTTTTAAATTCCATCAAGTACAGATCCAGAACCCTCACTGTTCCTTATATGTCAAACCCTTCATCCCGAGGATCACTCTTGTAAACCTTCTTTGGACTTCCTCCAAGATGGATTCAGAGGTAGGACTATAGACCCCTGATGATGGAAAGGATCTGAAGTCAGAATCTAAACTCAGAGTCAAATAGGATACCAGGCTTTCAGTTGGTCTGGTTCAGTGTGGTAAGGTAGGTCAATGGAGTTCATGGCTATAATGGCCAGTCAAGCAGCGTGAAATTCAGAAACAGTGAATGGAGAGAGTAAGGTAGCAGTGAGATAGAATTGGCTGTCATCACTCTAGAGTTGGAATCTAAGATCATATTTTTGAATAATGTTGCTGAGGTACAGCAAGCAGATTAGAAATAAAAAGTATCCAGTATGAAATTCCTTGGGAGATGCCAGAACTAAGGGTATGAAAATAGGAAAAGGATATGTTCATGTGATTCTTTGGCTATGACTGAGCAGACAGGAATGGAAATAGGAGATGTCAATCCAACTAAATGGAATAGCTGGAGTTTGTAGGAGGATGGCATGGGCAACTGTTTGGGATATAGGCTGTAAGCCATTGAGAAAGATGAGGATCTTACTATAATCATAACCACATAGATTGCCACTTATGCACTGAGGGGCAGAATCACAATTAGAACAGTCAGTCGTGGAGTTGTCAGCAAGTTGAGTACCTGATTTCAGAGATAGCAGCACATTCAATGACTTAGCAGAGGAAATGGGTTTATTTATTTATTTTTTTCATGGAATGTGACCATCTTAGGCTAGGCCATTAATTACCCAACTTACATTTTCCTGAAGAAGTTGAGTTGATAACTTGAGCCCTTGCAATCTCTATGGTACAAGTCGAAAAGGACTTCCATGATTTAGACCCAGCAATAGTGAATAAACAGCAGTAAATTTCTAAGTTTGGATGGTGTGTGGCTTGGAGGGGAGCTTACAGATGGTGATGCTCTCATGCATCTCTTCAATGTTCTTGTTCTTCTACATGTTCAGCTTGCAGATTTGGAAGGTGCTATGAAGGATTGTTGAAATGTTGTTTCCATACATCTTGTGGGTGGTACACACTACTGCCACTGTATGATGGTTGCAACTGGAGTGAATGTTAAAGGTGATGAATGGAACGAAAATCAAGCAGACTACTTTGTTCTGGAAGGTATTGGAATGTTGTTGAGCTGCAATCGGCCATGGAAGCATAGAGTTTTCCATCTCATTCCTGACTTGTGCATTGACTAGGATTGAGGGATGGGGTGCCAAGTTACTAGCCACAGAACCTCAAGACTCTGAGCCACTCATATAAAGGTTGTGGATACATGGTAGTCCCCACTGAGTTTTTGATCAATCACACCCTCAGATTGTTGATTACTGAGGGATTTCAATGTTAGGAGGACATGGTTGGATACCTTGTTTCTAGAAGATTATTGCCTGGGACTTGTGAGGAACACATGTTATTTGCCACTTCTCAGCCCAAGCCTGATGGCATGGAACGTTATGCAATCATCAGTGATTATCCCCAATTCTGGCCTTCTGCTGGAGGTCATTGATAAAGCTTGAGGATTGTTCAGTCAAGACACTACTCTGAGGAGCTCCTGAAGATTAAGTCTGGGCATATAAGGTCTAGAGTCTCACACAGTAAGACCGATTTCCCATCAGTCTGGTGTCATGCTGAATCCAACCTGGGCATGAAGCGAACCTGTTTACTTTCGACCAGGGAAGCTTGATGGAAGGATTCATTGCAAGAGTTTACAAGATTAGTGATGTTCTGACGTGCCTTCCAGTGATGTAGAGTTTTCCGAGCGGGGGTGGTGGCGAGTTGGCGTTTGAGGATTACCCCAATTTGGCTCCTTAATGATTGGCTGTGGCAGCCAATCTGCAGGGAGGTTCCTCTCTCGGGATTTCGTCAATTACGTCTTAAAATTATCTTGCAAACTGTATCCAGGATACACCGTACTCCCTGGGAAAGCCAGCCAATGACAGCAGGGCGGCATCCGATTGCATAACCCAGGGAGATGAGGAGTCCGAGCTTTCAATAAGAGGCAGTCACCAGTCTCTCAGAAGGGCCGCTGGAAGGGAATGATGGATGGCTAACTGTGTTTTAACAGACTCCAGATCTCTACCAGGTAAGGCTGCTCCTTTATTTCGAGCCAGTTTCTGACTGTACTGCAGTATCTCCACAAAGCGTTAGAACGGGAAAATACAAGGTAAGACGGCGCACTTTTATATTTGTTTCTTTTTTCCGTGCAATGGGGACTTGAGGTGTGTTTTGGTAGCGGATTGCTGTCAATGTTGCTGGTGAAGAAGCCATTGAAATAATCAGTCTATCCCTGCTGCAAATAAATCCAGTGTTCTGGGTGACCCGCATGTACAGTACTGGCGGAGAGCAGGGATGATGAATCCCGAAGCAGCGCAAAAAAATCGAGGAAATGTCATTAATCCCCATGAACGGATAGAGCAGGGGACCTATGGTCAATCATTGTTTTAACCTGTGATACATGCCTTATACATTGGCATCAAATAATGATTATTACGTTAACCTCTAAGGTGTTCCTGGGCGGCTCGTTAAGTTTGCATGCCTCTGATTCCTAGTCATTTCCCAAGGCATTGATAAACTGTTAAGACACGCTGAATGTCCCGAGATGTTTGAAAGGTCCTGCCAAGTGAAAAATTCCCTCTTGCAACGCTCAGAGCATCAGAAAAAGATAGCAGGTGGGGGAGAAAAAACTCAACCTGCGCATTTCTAACTGAATGGCTTGTACTAAATCGCTGTCAGAATTCGAGAGCCTGAATGCCAGCTCTGGGTCTGACAGAGTGGGCACCTCTGCAGAATCACGAATGAGAGTGGGCGGTGATCAGAGTACCGCAGGGGGGGGGGGGGGGGGGGGCACGGTGCCCGTGGGCTGGCCGAGTGCAGCAGCCCGGCCGGGGGCTGCTTCCTGCGGGGGAGCGAGCTGCTATTTGGAGCAACCATCACGGCCGTCCTCTGAAGTGCCCGGGGCTGTGCCTTCACCGGGGTAACCCAGCGGCTGAGATATCTCCCGTCAGTAACTCTGGGCGCGATTTGGTTCACTTGGAGCCATCAATGTTCAGGTCCAAAATGTGGCTCTGCTGTGCTGTCTGCACCCCGTGGAAGTGGTTATGTTTTAATGGTGGCAATGCGATATATCGGAGAATCCCTGCAGTGTGGAGGCAGGCCATTCGGCCCATCGAGTCCATATCGACCATCGGAAGACCATCCCAGCCCCATCTCTGTAACCCTCTTTCCCCTGGCTAACTCACCCAGCCTGCACATCCCTTGGACACTATGGGTAATTTAGCGTGGCCAAAGCATCTAATCTGCACATCTTTTGGACTGTGGGATGAAACCCGACCACTCAGTGGAAACCCACACAGTCGCAGCAAGAATGTGCAAACTCCGCACAGCCAGTCACCAGAAGCCACACCAGGTTCCTGACACTGTCAGGCAGCAGTGCGAACCACTGAGCCACTCTTTGCAAGGGATCCTGACCAGATGGGCCAATGGGTCGAGGAGTGGCAGATTGAGTTTAATTCAGATAAATGCTAGGCTGCATTTTGGGAAAGCCAGTCTTAGCAGGATTTATACACTTAATGGTAAGACCCTAGGGAGTATTGCTGAACAAAGAGATCTTGGAGTGCAGGTTCATAGCTCCTTGAAATTAGAGTCACAGGTTAGATATGATAGTGATGAAGGCTTTCCTTTATTGGTCAGAGTATTGAGTATAGGAGTTGGGAGGTCATGTTGCGGCTGTACAGGACATTGGTTAGGCCACTTTTGGAATATTGTGTGCAATTCTGGTCTCCTTCCTATCAGAAGGATGTTATGAAAGGGAGAGGCTGAACAGGCTGGGGCTATTTTCCCTGGAGCGTCAGAGGCTGAGGGGTGGCCTTATAGAGATTTATAGAATCATGAAGGCCATGGTTTGGATAAATAGACAAAGTCTTTTCCCTGGGGTGGGGGAGTCCAGAACTAGAGGGCATAGATTTAAGGTGAGAGGGGAAAGATATAAAAGAGACCTAAGGGGCAACGTTTTCATGCAGAGGGTGGTACGTGTATGGAATGAGCTGCCAGAGGAAGTGCTGGTGGCTGGTACAATTGCAATATTTAAAAGGCATCTGGATGGATATACGAATAGGAAGGGTTTTGGAGGGATATGGGCTGGGTGCTGGCAAGTGGGACTAGATTAGGTTGGGAATTCTGGTCAGCAAAGACAAGTTGGACTGAAGGGTCTGTTTCTGTGCTGTACATCTCTATGACTCTATAACCCAGTGATAATTGAGGCTTGTGGGGTTTTGCTGGCAGTGTGTGCAAGCAGTGTATAGTTTTCCTTCAGTAGTGTCCTGTATTTTATTGTAATGCAATAGTTAACCTTATACCATGGAAAATTCCAAAAAGACTGATCATCCCACACAACATAAAGGTGCAGCCCAAAAGCAGCTACTGCCCTGATGTAATGAGCATATTTGTGTGAGCTCCCCGTGTGTGCTGAAGCTGGAAAGGAGTCTCTCAGAGCACCTAGCAGCACAGAATAGCATCAAGCCTGATGGATGTGATAGAGGAGACTGTGGCCCAGGAGTTTTGAAGGTGCAAAAGCACTATGTTCAGAACTCATTCTACTCAATGGAACGTAAGTATTGCTGTCGATCCACCAAGCTGGACCCCAGCAAAGGCTGCTGTCTAAGAAGACTGCTCTTCAACAGCAGAGCCATCACTGAAGTTTGTCAACTCCTAGAAACACGTTTGGAGTAACAGCAGTGGTTTTATCAATAGAAATATGCCCCTGGAAACAATTTGGCTTTGGAAAATTGAAACATTGTTCATAACAATTATCATTAAAAACTGTTTGTATTTTCTCCTATCCTCATTCTGTGGGTTGGGCACAGACTTTCATTGGATTGAGCCACAGTTATGTACACACTACTGCAGTGGTTTCACGTTGCCAGCTTATAGAGAAAGTAACTGTCAGCCATCCTACAGAAGGCAATCAACCTGTTTTGCCTTGGTACAAATACCCCTTCCATAGTGAACATGTCCTGGGCTGAGACTTGAACCGAGAGCTTTGGGTGCCTACACTACACTACAACATATCTGTTAGCATGATTATCAATGTAATGATACCTCTGCTATAACACGTTTGTAGAAATGAAGTTCTTTTGGACATGATGTGCTCCTGCAGAAGCAAGTTCAGGAGGGCTCTTGATAAACACTGGCAGTGCCCCTAGCATGTTTCATCTGCTCCAGAGATCACTATATGTTGATCAATCACTACTGGTTGATTTTGAAAGTATCAACACTACTTGGGCACAAGGCACTTCTGGCTACTGACAGTGTTGTCTCTTTTAACACTAGATTGTCCATTTTTGTATCTTCACCAGCTTTTGCTTATACATAGTAACTCCAAAGATTGCAGATAGATGGGTGACAGTGAGGGGGACTGGGAGGAAGCAGCCAGTGCAGGGACCCCCTGCGGCCGTTCCCCTCAAGAACAAGTACACCGTTTTGGATACTTGTGGGGGGGGGACTTACCAGGGGTAAGCAATGGGGTTCAGGCCTCTAGCACGGAGCCTGTCCCCATTGCTCAGAAGGGAAGGGTGGAGAAGAGCAGAGCAATAGTTATTGGGGACTCCATAGTTCGGGGCACAGATAGACGGTTTTGTGGGGGGGAGAGAGGCTCACGTTTGGTATGTTGCCTCCCAGGTGCAAGGGTACGTGATGTCTCTGATCGTGTTTCCCGGGTCCTTAAGGAGGAGGGGGAGCAGCCCGAAGTCGTGGTCCACAATGGCACCAACGACATAGGTAGGAAGAGGGCTGAGGATGTTAGGCAGGCTTTCAGGGAGCTAGGTTGGAAGCTCAGAGTTGTTGTCTCTGGTTTGTTACCCGTGCCACGTGATAGAGAGTCGAGGAATAGGGAGAGAGAACAGTTAAATGCGTGGCTACAGGGATGGTGCAGGAGGGAGGGATTCCGGTATTTGGATAACTGGGGTTCTTTCTGGGGAAGGTGGGACCTCTATAAACAGGATGGTCTACACCTGAACCTGAGGGGCACCTGTATCCTTGGGGGGAGGTTTGCTAGTGCTCTTGGGGGGGGGGGGGTTTAAACTAACTCTGCAGGGGCATGGGAACCTAGACTGTAGCTTTAGGGTGCAGGACCTGGAGTGTAGGGAGGTTAGGAACATGGCATCAATCTCAAAGGAGGGTGCCTGTAAAAAGGAAAGTAGCTTGAAGTGTGTATACTTCAATGCAAGAAGTATACGAAATAAGGTAGGTGAACTTGCAGCGTGGGTTGGAACCTGGGATTTCGATGTTGTGGCTATTACGGAGACATGGGTAGAACAGGGACAGGATTGGCTGTTGCAGGTTCCAGGGTTTAAATGTTTTAGTAGGGTCAGAGGTGGGGGTAAAAGAGGGGGAGGTGTGGCATTGCTTGTCAAAGATAGTATTACAGCGGTGGAAAGGAGGATGGATGAAGACTCACCATCTGAGGTAGTTTGGGCTGAGGTTAGGAATAGGAAAGGTGAGGTCACCCTGTTAGGAGTTTTCTACAGGCCTCCTAATAGTCCTAGAGACGTAGAAGAAAGGATTGCGAGGATGATTCAGGAGAAGAGTGAAAATAATAGGGTGGTTGTTATGGGGGACTTTAACTTTCCAGATATTGACTGGGAAAGCTATAGTTCGAGTTCGTTAGATGGGTCGGTGTTTGTCCAATGTGTGCAGGAGGGTTTCCTGACACAATATGTAGACAGGCCAACAAGAGGTGAGGCCATACTGGATTTGGTTCTGGGTAATGAACCAGGCCAGGTGTTAGAATTGGAGGTAGGTGAGCACTTTGGGGACAGTGACCACAATTCGATGAATTTTACTCTAGTGATGGAGAGGGATAAGTGTGCACTGCAGGGCAAGAGGTATAGCTGGCGACAGGGAAATTATGATGCGGTGAGGCACGACTTAGGATGCGTGGCTTGGAAAAGTAGGCTTCAAGGGAAGGGCGCAATTGATATGTGGAGCTTGTTCAAGGAGCAACTATTGAGTGTCCTTGATAAGTATGTACCTGTTAGGCAGGGAGGAAAGGGTCGTGTGAGGGAGCCGTGGTTTAATAAGGAATTGGAATCCCTTGTTAAAGGGAAGAGGGCGGCCTATGTAAAGATGAGGCGTGAAGGTTCAATTGGGGCGATTGATAGTTATAAGGTAGCCAGGAAGGATCTGAAGAGAGAGCTAAGAGCAGCAAGGAGGGGACATGAAATGTCCTTAATTGGTAGGATTAGGGGAAACCCAAAGGCTTTCTATAGGTATGTCAGGAATAAAAGAATGAAGAGGGTAGGAATAGGTCCAGTCAAGGATAGTAGTGGGAAGTTGCGTGTGGAGGCTGAAGAGATTGGGGAGACACTGAATGAATACTTTTCGTCAGTATTCACTCAGGAACAGGACATTGTTGCCGATGTGAATACTGAGTCACAATTAATTAGAATGGACGACTTTGAGGTATGTAGGGAAGAGGTGTTGGAAATTCTGGAAAGGGTGAAAATAGATAAGTCCCCTGGGCCTGATGGCATTTATTCTAGGATTCTCTGGGAAGCAAGGGAGGAGATTGCAGAGCCATTGGCCTTGATTTTTATGTCCTCTTTGTCTACAGGAATAGTGCCAGAAGACTGGAGGATAGCAAATGTGGTTCCCTTGTTCAAGAAGGGGAGTAGGGATAACCCTAGTAACTATAGGCCGGTGAGTCTCACTTCTGTTGTGGGCAAAGTCTTAGAGAGAATTGTAAGGGATAGGATTTATGAATATCTGGATAGGAATAATGTGATCAAGCATAGTCAGCATGGTTTTGTGAAGGGCAGATCGTGCCTCACAAACCTTAATGAATTCTTTGAGAAGGTGACTAAGGACGTGGACGAGGGTAAAGTGGTAGATGTGGTGTATATGGATTTTAGTAAGGCGTTTGTTAAGGTTCCCCATGGTAGGCTACTTCAAAAAATACGGAGGTATGGCATTGAGGGTGAGTTGGAGGTTTGGATTAGGAGTTGGCTGGCTGGAAGAAGACAGAGCGTAGTAGTTGATGGTAAAGGATCATCTTGGAGTGCAGTTACTACCGGTGTTCCGCAAGGATCTGTTTTGGGACCATTGCTGTTTGGCATTTTTATAAATGACCTGGAGGAGGGGCTAGAAGGTTGGGTGAGCAAGTTTGCGGATGATACGAAAGTCGGTGGAGTTGTTGACAGTTAGAAAGGATGTGTCAGGTTACAGCGGGATATAGATAAGCTGCAGAGCTGGGCAGAAAGGTGGCAAATGGAGTTCAATGTAGGTAAGTGTGAGGTGATCCACTTTGGTAAGAGTAACAAGAAGGTGGGGTACTGGGCTAATGGTCAGATACTTGGTAGTGTGGATGAGCAGAGGGATCTTGGTGTCCATGTACACAGATCTCTGAAAGTTGCCACCCAGGTAAATAGTGCGGTGAAGAAGGCATATGGCATACTGGCTTTTATTGGTAGAGGAATTGAGTTCCGGAGTCCTGAGGTCATGTTGCAGTTGTATAAGACTCTGGTGCAGCCACATCTGGAGTATTGTGTGCAGTTTTGGTCGCCATACTATAGGAAGGATGTGGAGGCACTGGAACGGGTGCAGAGGAGGTTTACCAGGATGTTGCCTGGTATGGTAGGAAGATCGTATAAGGAAAGGCTGAGGCACTTGGGGCTGTTTTCATTGGAGAAAAGAAGGTTTAGGGGTGACTTGATAGAGGTGTACAAGATGATTAGGGGTTTATATAGGGTTGACCATGAGAACCTTTTTCCACGTATGGAGTCAGCTATTACGAGGGGGCATAGCTTTAAATTAAGGGGTATAGGACAGATGTTAGGGGTAGATTCTTTACTCAGCGAGTCGTGAGTTCATGGAATGCCCTGCCAGTAGCAGTGGTGGACTCTTCCTCTTTATGGGCATTTAAACGGGCATTGGATAGGCATATGGAGGATAGTGGGCTAGTGTAGGTTAGGTGGGCTTGGATCGGCGCAACATCGAGGGCCAAAGGGCCTGTACTGCGCTGTATTTTTCTATGTTCGATGTTCTATAACATTATCAGCCTTCAGCCCTCCCTCAGCCTTGCAATTTCTCAAACTTGCACCCATGTCTTTGTTCATCAGTGACTTAAGTACTTATGTCCACATGCTGGGTTCCACCCTGCAGTCTATTCCATTTCTTTAAAATCCCTCAACAAAAAAAAAGCAAGAGAACTGTATCTGAGACAGCTCAAAAGCAGGATGGAAATGAAAGAAATGCAGGAGAAAAAAAGGATAAAACAGACATGAAGAGGAGATGAGAGAACACAAATATAGAGAAAGAGGATTGGAAGAGAAGTGAAGGAGCTACAAATCTCAATGGAGCTGGAAGAGTGAAACAGTAAAGAAGGAAATGAGTAGAAAGATGGAAAGAATGAGGATTGGGGACAGCACTGAAAAGCTTGCTTATTATTTAAAGTTGTTATCCAGAGGGATAATAATATTTTTGTTGCATTCACAGCAGAGTGTGTTGGGGTGCTTTTCTGTGTAAAAACATAAGTACTGTGTATAAAATCAGGCTATCACAATGTCTAACTTGTGGCTGAATTGTTCTTTGCAAAGTACACTTCCAATCAGAATGCAACAAAACGCATACACACGAGACTGGGCTCAAGATTTATTTGGACAATAGAATTACATTTTGAAAAGTTTTTATTTTAGGTGCAATTTAAGAACATTGGCTATTAATGAATTAGCAGCTGGTGGAATTCACTGGATGCCCACCCCCTCTGTTAGGAGACAAAAAAAACTGCAGATTCTGGGATCCAAGGTAGACAAGCAAGAGGCGAGAAGAACATAGCAAGCCAGGCAGCATCAGGACGTGGAGATATCAATCTTTCAGGTGTAACCTTCTTCAGGACTGGGCTTGGGTGTAAGGGGAGCTGCAGGTAAAGTAGGGGGTGGGGTTTGGGTAGGGAAAGGGTTGGAGTGGTGAGGTAGTGATAGGTGAACACAGGTAGAGGGTATGACCTGGTTGGTCGATGGGAGGGATGAGTCCAGTTGGTAGCTGGAAGGAAGGGTCAGTCAGAGGAATGGAAAGGGGGAGATGGGGATAACAAGGGTGTCGGGGGATGGGAATGGAGGTTATTTGAAACTAGAGAACTCAATATCGAGTCCTCCAGGCTGTAGACTGCCCAGGCAGAAGATGAGATGTTGTTCCTCCAATTTGTGGTCTGATTCACTATGGCAATAGAGGAGGCCAAGGATGGTCATGTGAGGAAATGAATAGGAAGGACAATTAAAATGGGCAGTGATTGGGAGGTCAGTTCAGCCCTTGCGAGCCTGGCTGAGATGCTCAGTGAAACCTGCCCTGAGTTTAGGTTTGGTCTCACTGATGCAGAGAAGGCAATATTGAGAGCACCTGATGCAGAAAACTAGTTTGGAGGAGAGGCAGGTGAACCTTTGTCTCACCTGGAAGGACTATTTGGGGCCCTGGGTGGAGGTGAGGGGGTTGTGTGCTGGCAAGTTTTGCATCTTTTCTGGTTGCAGGGGAGGGTACCTGGGGGTTCAGGGGATTAGTGGGGCATGTGACATGAACCAAGGATTGGTGAAGGAACAGTTCTTGTGGAAGGCAAAGAGGAGTGGGGTGGCAAAGATGTTCTTGGTGGTGGGGTCTAGTTGGAGTTGGCGAAAGTACTTAAGAATGATGCGTCAGATACGGACACTGGTGGGGTGGTAGGTAAGGCGACTCTGTCCTTATTGCATTTGGAGGGAGGGGGTTTAGAGCAGTGGAATGGAGAATGGAGCAGGTGCAGTGGAGAGCTGTCTGAATGACAGAGGGTCAGAAAGCACATTGTTCAAAATAGGTGGACAGTGTTATTGAAGCTTTGATTCAACTACCTTCACAGCTCCACAGCTTCACACTCTCTTTGTCTTGCCTTGACTATTAGCTGCTTCACTGTATCATTGCTGATCTCCTCTTACACTGTCTCCCCCTTATTTTCCCCTACGCAGTCTCCAACTTTCCACATTCCTCTTGGCCAACTGTATCCTAATTTGTTTCCTCTCTCCTCCCCTACCTCTGCCTCTCTGTTAAACAACAAACAAAATGTGTAATAAAGACCATAAAGTATAATCACTGAGCTCACACTTTAAAATGATTTAAAAGTTTAAATTTGTTTCACTTTTCAAATGAATGTAGTTAGGTTAGGTTAGCGAACCAAAATTTTGCAGATGCAACTTGACATGGATAAGGTTTAGTGAGAGGAATAAAAAAGCAGTTTATTATTTAGATGGAGAGTACACTTCAATGTGCTTTGAGGCAGAGGGATCTGGGTGTCCCTTCACATGAATCACAGAAACTAACATGCAGGTACAGCAGATAATAAGAAAGACAAATGGCATTTTAGCATTTTATTGCTAAAGAAATAGAGTATGAAGCTGAGGAAGTGTTGCTGCAAGTGCACCGACCTTTATACCGCTGAGGCTAAACGCCAGCTCGCGGACACCTCCTCCTACTGCCCCCTTGACCATGACCCCACCTCCCACCACCAAAGCATCATCTCCCAGACTATCCATAACCTCATCACCTCAGGGGATCTCCCATCCACTGTCCCACAACCCCGCACCGCCCGTTTCTACCTCCTGCCCAAAATCCACAAACCTGACTGCCCCGGCCGACCCATTGTCTCAGCCTGCTCCTGCCCCACCGAACTCATCTCTGCATACCTCGACACGGTCCTGTCCCCCTTAGTCCAAGAACTGCCCACCTACGTTCGGGACACCACCCACGCCCTCCACCTCCTCCATGATGTTCGCTTCCCCGGTCCCCAACGCCTTATCTTCACCATGGACATCCAGTCCCTGTACACCTCCATCCCCCATCACGAAGGACTCAAAGCCCGCCACTTCTTCCTTTCCCGCCGTACCAACCAGTACCCTTCCACTGACATCCTCCTTCGACTGACTGAACTGGTCCTCACCCTGAACAACTTCTCTTTCCAATCCTCCCACTTCCTCCAAACCAAAGGAGTAGCCATGGGCACCCGCATAGGACCCAGCTATGCTGCCTCTTCGTAGGATATGTGGAACAGTCCATCTTCCGCAGCTACACTGGCACCACCCTCCACCTTTTCCTCCGCTACATCGATGACTGTATCGGCGCTGCCTCGTGCTCCCATGAGGAGGTTGAACAGTTCATCCACTTTACCAAAACCTTCCACCCCGACCTCAAATTCACCTGGACCGTCTCAGACTTCTCCCTCCCCTTCCTAGACCTTTCCATTTCTATCTTGGGCGACCAAATCAACACGGACATTTACTATAAACCGACCGACTCCCACAGCTACCTGGACTACACCTCCTCCCACCCTGCCCCCTGTAAAAACGCCATCCCATATTCCCAATTCCTTCGTCTCCGCCGCATCTGCTCCCAGGAGGACCAGTTCCAAATCCGTACAACCCAGATGGCCTCCTTCTTCAAGGACCGCAATTTCCCCCCAGAAGTGGTCGACGATGCCATCCACCGCATCTCTTTCACTTCCCGCTCTTCCGCCCTTGAGCCCCACCCCTCCAACCACCACCAGGACAGAACCCCACTGGTCCTCACCTACCACCCCACCAACCTCCATGTACAGCGGATCATCTGCCGTCATTTCCGCCACCTCCAAACTGACCCCACCACCAAGGATATATTTCCCTCCCCTCCCCTATCAGTGTTCTGAAAAGACCACTCCCTCCGTGACTCCCTCGTCAGGTCCACACCCCCCACCAACCCAACCTCCATTCCCGGCACCTTCCCCTGCAACTGCAAGAAATGCAAAACTTGCGCCCACACCTCCCCCCTTACTTCCCTCCAAGGCCCCAAGGGATACTTCCATATCCGCCACAAATTCACCTGCACCTCCACACACATCATCTATTGCATCCGTTGCACCCTATGTGGCGTCCTCTATATTGGGGAGACAGGCCGCCGACTTGCGGAACGGTTCAGAGAACACCTCTGGGACACCCGGACCAACCAACCCAACCACCCCATGGCTCAACACTTCAACTCCCCCTCCCACTCCACCAAGGACATGCAGGTCCTTGGACTCCTCCATCGCCAGACCATAGCAACACGACGGTTGGAGGAAGAGCGCCTCATCTTCCGCCTAGGAACCCTCCAACCACAAGGGATGAACTCAGATTTCTCCAGTTTCCTCATTTCCCCTCCCCCCACCTTGTCTCAGTCAAATCCCTCGAACTCAGCACCGCCTTCCTAACCTGCAATCTTCTTCCTGACCTCTCCGTCCCCACCCCACTCCGGCCTATCACCCTCACCTTGACCTCCTTCCACTTATCGCATTTCCAACGCCCCTCCCCCAATTCCCTCCTCCCTACCTTTTATCTTAGCCTGCTGGGCACACCTTCCTCATTCCTGAAGAAGGGCTTATGCCCGAAACATCGATTCTCCTGTTCCTTGGATGCTGCCTGACCTGCTGCGCTTTTCCAGCAACACATTTTCACCTCTTCAGTATTGTGTACTGGTTTGGTTCCTTTATTTAAGGATGGATATCGTTGCATTGGAGATATTTCAGAAGATTTTCATTTGACTGATTCCAGAGATGAGAGAGTTTGTCTTATGAAACTTGGTTGAGCAGTTGAAGTATATATGATGTGGAAGGGGATTAATAAAGTTCATGTAGAGAGGTTGTTTCCTCATGTGGAGCAATCTAGAATGAGAGGTTATAGTTTTAGCGTAATGGGGAGCAGATTTAAAATAGAAATGAAGACAAATTGCTTCTTTCAAAGGGTGGTGACCTCGGGAATTCATGAGCCCAGAGTAAGGTAGAAACCAGGACTTCTGTAAATATGAGGGGGAGATAGATTTTTATTAAGGGTTGCAGGATTATGGAGATCTGGTAGGACAGTGGAGTTGAGACCGAGATGACATCAACCATGTTCATATTAAATGGTGGAGCAGGCTCAAGGGGCTGAGTTGCCTACCCCTACTCTCGTTCTTATATTTTCTTATGATTTCAGGATTCTCACTAATATTTTCAATATTGCACTCTGAAATTTTGAATTTTAATTTTGTGAAAACCTTGCATAGGAAATGCAAATCAAAACAGTGAGATAAGTGCAACATAAGCTAATAGAATTTGATTCCACATTCGGATTGTGTGAGGCTCAAGTGAGTTGGCGTAGAATTAAGAACGAAGATTATTTTGCCTAAAAACTTTGAAATTTAGTGTGCATTAAACTACTGAGATGTAAACAAGGTTCAAAACAAAGCAGAATAACTTTGGATAAAGAAACTACATTGATTGAAAAGTAGGCAGTGGCACTGAGGAAGATGGTGACACTGAGATGATTCCAAAAATTAGCTCAGAAGTTATAATAACACCTTCTGATTCTTAAGAGTGCACACTTTAAATTAGGTTTGGCTCTGTTTTTAAACTTGTGCTTCCAAATCGCAGATATATTAATTTAATTGTGAGGTTTGGTAACCCATCTGTAGGAAAGGATATGATGATGCTTATATCATTAAAATTGTGTTGTTAATATCTTTACTAATAAAAAAAATAATATTTCTAGTCTGTTTGTATTGAACTTATTCAAGCCACCAGGAATTTAAGGACATGTTTTAAAAAAAGATGCGTGGTTTCTTTATGACTCAGAAGTAAAAGAGGTGGTTCGAAAAGTTAATGGCACTAATGCAAGACAATCGTGTGAGTTTCGCCTACACTGTGACAGGCAGTTCTTAAAAAACAATAAATCAACTTAATGCTATTGGGATAGATGTCTGGCTGCCTGATGGACAGACTAATGTTACCCATTATGTTACCCATTTGTTTTTCTTGCCCTTACATACTGACAGACCTACACCTCCTTCCTGAAAGCACCTACAGTAAAGAAATTGGAGGAAATTCTGGAGATACCAGTGTTCTATCGTCAGTGGTGACCCACAGGAACTGGTGATGACAATATTGCCCTTTAGTTTTTAATGATATTGATGTAGGCTTTGGGGGCATGATCTCCAGATTTACAGATTTTTGTGATTGAAGATGTTTCAGGCAAATATCCAGATGTTGTGAGATTGGAGCCGTGCTTGCCAAATTACGTTTGATTTGGACAAGTGAAAAATCTCGTGATGCAGAGGGTAAATATGCAAGTACAGCAGTAATCAGGAGAGCTAATTGAGTGTTATGTTTTACTGCAAGTGGAATTGAATACAAAGTAGGGAGGTAATGATTTTGTTATACAAGGCACTGAAGAGACTACATCTGTAAAGGGGAAGGATGTAAATGTATTGGAAACAGTTCAGAGGTTTATTAGACTAATACTTGCAATTGGCAAGTTTTTTTTGAGCAGAGGTTCTACACATTTGGCTTGTATCTGCTGGAGTTTAAAAGTGTAACAGGCGACATGACCGACATACATAACACCCTGAGGAGTCTTAACAGGGGTGGATGTGGAAAGGATGTTTTCTCTTTTGGGAGAGTCAACAGCTGTTTAAAAATAAGGGCTTAAGAAAGAAATAATGCAAAACATATTCTCACAGATGGCCATGAGTCATTGTTTTTTGAGTTGGGGGTGTGGTGGCAGGGAATACCTTATTTCTAGTCATGTGTAGACAGAGTAGTCAGTGTGATTCACTAGGTCAGTGTTTGGATGGTTACCCAGTTACAGTCAGAGCAGGTTTTAATCCTCCAACCTTTCCCGGGTAACTATTCAGATAAGTGAGTCAGAACCATTAGAAATCTTCAACTCTAACTCAGTTAATTCAATTGTGGTTTTTGAAAAGGTATTTGATAAGCCCTTCCAGGGACTAGGAATTGCAGGGCTCAGTGAAAGTGGCAGAGTGCAACTACCTAAAGGGCTCTTGCAGATAGCTAACAGGGCAGGATGGCCACTTGTACTGGAATCTATAAGACTATGTCAAGTGCTAAAAGTGGGTTAAATCAGTGTTTCAGTTTCATACACAATCTCAGCCATCTTTCAGAGTCTTTAGTACCTAATATACTGAGCAAAAATCACCTGACAATAGACTTAGGCTCTTAATTATGACAGCCAGACTACTGCGACCACTAGGACTTATAACAGCACACAAACCAACAGCCACCCTCAGACAACAACTCACCAGAATAAAGGACCCGATACCCAGCATGAGCAAAACCAATGTAGTGTACAAAATCCCATGCAAGGACTGCACAAAACACTATATAGGACAAACAGGAAGACAGCTAACGATCCGCATCCATGAACATCAACTAGCCACGAAACGCTACGACCAGCTATCCTTAGTAGCCACACACGCAGACGACAAGCAACATGAATTCGACTGGGACAACACTACCATTATAGGGCAAGCCAAACAAAGAACAGCCAGGGAATTCCTAGAAGCATGGCACTCATCCACAAACTCCATCAACAAACACATTGACCTGGACCCAATATACCGGCCACTACAGCGGACAGCTGAAACGGACAACCGGAAGTGGCAGGGACAGGCCACTATAAATGCCGGAGGAAACACCACAGAAGCGCTTCACAGGAGGCTCCCAAGCACCGAGGATGTCACCTAGACAGGGGACGAAACGTTTGCAACAAAAATTTCCAGCTCGGCGAACAGAACCACAACAATGAGCACCCGAGCTAAAAAACTTCACCCAAACTCTTAATTTTGACTTTAGTGGCAGGGCTTCAAAATAGCCATTATTGCACAAAACCAGCCATAGTAAATTTTGATATTCAGACAGATGGGGGACGAGAGTAATAACTCACACCTAGTTAGTTATAATAGACGAACGGTTGTTTAGCTTTCTATTGAGAATGGATCTGGGATACTTCAAAATAAAATGTTCAGTGATGAACTTACTTTTATTTTTAGGTGTGAAAAATCAATTTAATTAGTGATCTCTGAGTAACACTCCTAAGTTCATGACTTATCTACTATTGATCAAACTCACTCAGAGATTGAATGTCACAGTGTCTAATGGATTGACTTTCAATCCGGACTTGAGAACCTGATGCCTGAAAAAATTCTGGGTCATGATCCCATTTTACGATAGTATCCTTGATGTAATGCTGTATTGAAATGTAAATTGAGCTAGAGGCGAGTGCAGAGTCCATTGCTGGTCATTAGCAAACTGCAGAAGCTGCCCACTGAGCAAGAACAGCCAAGGGAGGTATTGGCTATGATGGGGCCTGTCGCTGCCTTTTGAAGAGAAAAGGCAGAATATCAGAAAGTTAGTAGCCTCACTTCTCAGAGAAATGGCCAACTGGAAAACAATCGACTAGGAGAAAGTGAGGACTGCAGATGTTGGCAATCGGAGTCAAGAAGTATAGCGCTGGAAAAACACAGCAGGTCAGGTAGCATCCGAGGAGCAGGAGAGCTGAAATGTCAATTCTCCAGCTCCTCAGATGCTGCCTGACCTGCTGTGCTTTTTCGGTGCCACACTTTTTGACTTTGGAATTCGAATATGATGTCACTTGAGATTGCCTAATCATTAAAATTTGTCATAATTGAAAAAGAAATGTATGTGTTCTGTGTTATGGTTCTGAGGAAGGGTCACTGGACTTGAAACGTTAACTCTGATTTCTTTTCACAGATGCTGCCAGACCTGCTGAGCTTTTCCAGCAATTTTTGTTTTTGTACATGTTCTCTGTATTAAATATAACATCTACCCACTTGATTGACAGGGTTTGACAATTTGTGATTTGAAATCTCTTTCTGACCCTCCTGGTCTATTAAGCAATATCTTCAAGGTGTTTAACAGGCTGATAATTAGAAGTGCAGATTCCTGGCTCCCCTAATTTACATGCCACCACCCAATCCATCCTGGATTCACTGAGAGCCTGGCACATTATCTGGATCACCATCTCCTCCTAATCCTACTGCTTTTCTTCTTTTTTTCCCCATCAACTGCAGGTAACTGAAAATCTCACCCTGTGTATCACTTTTATCCGATACACAGAGCAAAATCATCATGAATCCTGAAGTGAAATTTGTTGAACTCAGAAAAAAAGCTTTATATTCCATTGAGACATTATTATTTCGAACAATTTTGCAGCACACAATAAGCATAATTAGTAATTAGATATCAAATGCCACTTGTTAGTGTGGTGTTTTCCTCCATATAGAATAGGAATCTAAGGAGGTGAAATTCACCTTCCGCAGCAATGAATCAGCCACACTTTATACATCCCACACAATCTTCCATTCCATTGACTTTAATTGATAGGAAAGTAAACCTCTGTGTACAACAGGTAATCAATTTGTTATGGTCTATTTTGATTTGATCTCAAAGTTGAATGTCATAATTCTATATTTGCTATAATCTGATTGTCAAGGGTTATCTTATTGCACTTCCCACTCACTACATATTAAGTTGAACATTCAGTTCAAGCAAGCTCTCAGTGCTGGTCTTGGAAGCTGTTTTCTGTGAGTACAAGTGAAGGGCAATTGGAGCAAGCCTGAAAAGTAACAGCTGATAATGTTGAACATGATTCAAAGATATTTTTGTTCTACATGTGAAGTGAAATGCGTCCTGAGGAAATCAACAAAACAAGCAAGCCGTAGTGAGGGAACCAGCTCATGTATCATAAAATCTCCTGAAACCTAACATTATTTTACAAATTATATCATTATATAAAATTATATATAGTATATAATCTTCATATAAAGCTTCATATTATATTGGATTGCATTAGAATAACATGCATAGCTTTGGTCTCCTTACTCTGCGGCCAATGTGATAACCTAAGCATGAGGAAGAAAGGTTATTGGAGCAGGCAAGAATCTGTAGTAATTAGATTAGCTGTGATCTTATTGAACGGCAGAGCAGCTGAAGGGCCTGAGTAACTTACTTCTGCTCCTAAATCTTGTTTGTACTCCAAAAGATTAAAAACTGATGATTGACTTGAGGTAATTATAGAACCTGTAGAGTGTGGAAGCTGGCCATTCAGCCCATTGAATCCACACCAACTCTCCTAAGAGCATCCCACCCAGACTCACCACGCCCTTCCCCACCCCCCCACCCCCAACATCCCATGGCTAATCCAGCTAACCTTCACGTCTTTGGACTGAGGGAGGAAACCAGAACACCCAGGGGAAACCCATGCAGACATGGGGAAAATGTGCAAACTCTATACAGACAGTCACCAGAGGGTGGAATCAAAACCCAGTCCCTGGTGCTAGTCAGCAGTGCTAACCACTGAGCCCCCATGCCAACCCAAGGAGTTGTTTATTTTCTATTCTGTCTCTGTGTTTGGCCAAAAGGAATAGAAAACTGCTAGCCAAATACTCAAAAGTGGAATTGGAATATTTGGTGGTTTTTGAATGGTGCAGATGTGATGGGCCAAAGGGCCATCTGTACTGTAGGCCTCTATGACTCTAAATGTAACTCACTTATATCTGTTTTTAATTTTTCTGAGTTTTTGATCTTGATATGTACTCTGCTTTCCAAAGCACTATGATATTAGATCTTGATATTTTACACCTATAATGTGCTATTCTGTGACAACTACCTTGGCTTGTCTTGTGTTGAATTTAACTGAAATATGCCAATTTTTGTTGGGGAATGATCATTGAATATAATCTACCATATAAAATGGCTGTAATTTTTTTGCATGTTCATATTCTCCCCACATTATGGTAATTTTTTTGCATGTTCATATCTCCCCACATAAAGCATTTCTTGTGTACGTTAAATACACCAGTTTGTACAGAGCAACTTCATATTTTGCAAAGCATCTGGAAACTTCTCCCTATTCATCTTATGTCTTTCAATTCATCACCCTTGTTCAATCCTGTGTGAAATCTAAACAAGCTGTCATGTTTTATTATTGTTGAGCATCACTTACAAGACCAGTATTTGTTTCTCAACTCTAATTGTCCTTGAACTGCATAGCTTATTGGCCAATCCGGAGGCAGTTAAAGTCAAGCACCTTGCTCTGGTTCTAGTGTTATATATAGGCCCAAGCAGGTAAGGATGGTAGATTTCCTTCCTCCAAAGGAGTATTAACAACCCAAGTTGACTTTAGCAGCAATTGATAACAGCTTCATGATCACTATTATTGAGACCAGCTTTTCATTTCAAGCATTTTGATAATTCCACATGGTAGGGAAGGATTTGAGCCCATGTTCTCAGAGCATTAGCCGAGACCTCTGGATTACCAGTCCATGACATCACCACTAAGCCACCAGCTCTGCCCACTTAAATCTGTCCTCACATCAGTGACCAGATCATCTGATGTGTCTTGACTTTATCAAGTAATTGGGTTTCTAGGTCCTAGCACATGAGTGAATGAAGTGCACTTCAACCACACTTTTTAAAAATTTGTTTGTGGAACGTGGGCACCACTGGCTAACCAGCATTTGTTGCCTATCTCTTGTTGCCCTTGAGAAGGTGGTGATGAGCTGCCATCTTGAACCATTGCAGGCTACCTGTGAGTTGAACCACAATGCCATTAGGGACGGACTTCCAGGATTTTGACTCCACAATAGTGAAGGGACGGTAACATATTGCCAAGTCAGGATGGTGAGTGGCTTGGAGGGGAACGTGAAGGTGGTGCAGTTCCCACATATCTGCTGCCCTTGTTCTTCTTCTAGATGGAAATGGTCATGAGTTTGGAAGGTGCAGAAGAGTATCTTTGATACAGTTTGTAGATGCTGATTTCAACCAGACCAGCACAACTCAAATTAGGTTTGGTATTTTTCCTATATCTACTATTTGCTAATCTTTCTTACTTGGGCCAGAGACCACCAGCAACTGCTATGTAAGTAAACACACATTTCATCTCACTGAGTAGAAATGAACCCTGGAAGTTTGATAAGTCTTCTAAAGCATGTGGACATCAGCTCCTTTACGTTTTGCATGTGAAAAGCACATAATATGCATCATTAGTTCATTCGTTAGAATGTCCATTCGTCGGTTATTTAATTTTATGTACACTAGCATAATCTTCTCTCTGTCAGAGTTCCAAAACAAGTTAGAGTGCTATCTGGCTTGTGGAGTCTTCTCAGCTTTTGCATTATGATCATTTCAATTTTACTGTAAATCTAATGCACTTTCAAGAATATGCTAATAAAATAATTAAAACAATCCTCATTTTGAGAACATATATACTAACTGCCCAGATTTCGAAATGCTAATGATGGCAAAGTGTCAGTATTCACTGTCATTATCCAGAGGAAACAGTTTCAAAAAAAAACAGTGAAATTGGTAAGTGAATGTCTGGCAAGAATTTCATTTTCAGGCCCACAAGACAAACCAGACCGATTTGTATCATTTCCCAGTTTTATTTTTTTCCTTCTGACTGCAACATTTGGAGCTCAAACACAGAATTCAAGGAGTTATAGTTGGTGATTTCTGCACTTCTCCTTGAGGTATGCTGTGAGACACAATTAGAATTGAATTAGTAAAGACATACCATGTTATGCTATTGTTATGGTGTTAAAAACCCTTGAAAAAGTTACATGTTTTTAAATGAGTTGTAATTGGGATAAGATTGTCCCTTTGTAACCGAGAGCCAACTATGCCATCTGTTTGGTTGATGTGAGAGCTATTGCACTCTGAAATCCAGAAGTATACAATATCATGGTCAACACATCATGCTAAAGTGTTTGACCGGGCTTTGGCCCATTCAATCATTAAGCTCAATAATAATGGGCAACTGGACGAGGTGGTTCAGTTCAGTTTGCTGGGTGGCTATTTTTTTTTTTGACACAGCATTGATGCCAACAACATGGGTTCAATTCCTATTCTTGCCATGCCTTCTCAACCTCCCCTCTTGCCTGAGGTATAGTGACCCTCAGGTTAAACTGTCACCAGTTGTCACTCCCTCTCTATTGCAGAAGTAGGACAATGGGGACTTTCAAGAGGAAAAATCCAATTTACCAATTATTTTGGAATGGTCACAGATTCTGCAATATTATGCCATGTCTTTAAAATGCCCAGCCAATGAAACATTTGTTTTATACTCTGATAACCATCAGAGAATGTTCTATGATATTTTAATGAAATTCTTAGCTGCCTCTCTTTTGGTCTGGTACAAATAATAAGTTTAAGTTTAACCAAATCTGTTTATAGGAAAAATGCCTATGTTATAGACCTGGCACATCCTGTGTATCTTTGTGAGTTCCCCCATCAACTCCTGACATTTAGTCTCTTTGTAAAATTTCAGGAGGTCTAAAATGGAACCAGTGGAGAAATGGTACAAAGATTTGCTCGTTCTCAAGGCTCTGGACAAAAAGTTGAACTCAAAGGAAAATGGGACTACAGGTAGGGATAAAGAACATGGGTCTACAACAGCGACAAGCTTTAAATGTCCAGAATTTTCTTTTGATAAAATCATAAATATATAAAATATCTAGATATATATGATACACACTTCAACTCCATGTATAATGTTTACATTCAAATTCTTTTTCACTCTTCCAAATTTCTTTCTGTTCATGAGGGGCTGACTGTTGTTTGATAATGGGCTGATTGACAGGAGAGAGTGTACCCATCATTGTTTTGCCTTGGTTTGGAGAAAAACAAAACATTCTAATGAAGCGAATGTTAGAAGCAGTAGAGGAAGGAATGAACAAGAATATGCCATGGTGAAATTGGCTCTATACCATACTAGGTGGTGCATTTCATCGGAGATCAGAGTGGGGCATGCATTGTGGGAAGGGGTACTTAATTTGAGCAAAGGCTGACTGTAAAAGTAGGTAGCATTTCTCCAGAGCTTGTATTATTACTAGTAATGGGATTAGCAATAAATTTGGTGATGCAATCCTGTCAGGATTATACTGTTGCAGGTCATTGCATTGAACTACAAAGAATCTGGACGAGTTACAGGGTGAATAATCCAACTCAGGATGTTATGATTGGCATCTTGTTAGAAGGAAAATATTTATTTTTATTTGCAGTTTATTCCCTGCCTCCGATCAGACAGTAAGTCCTCACTTAGAGTTGTGCTTTGGTTCCCGAATATCATGAAAGATGTTTTTCCATTGCAAACTGGTAAAACTGAAGCTGATTTCTGTAGGTCCTTCCTTATCACAAAACACAAAACATTGAAAAATTATGGTCTGTAAGTTAAAACGTGTAACAGGCTAAATACCAACATTGGTAAATTAAGTAACTCTCTTATGAAGGTCTGAGGACTTCAATAGCCTAGATTGGGAAGCCCAGGGCCAGTAACATTCTGAAAAATTTAATTTGGAAGAACAAGTTTGTTAAATTTGTCACTGTAATACTTTGGCATGTAAATCAAATGAATCTCACAAGGGAGGATACAAAGATGACTGTGATTCTTCACATGGCAAGATCTTTTACTATTAAATAATAAAATTGCCTGAATATTACAGTCAGTGGTAAATGAATAGCACTACTACTGATATCAAAATGTTGCCTATAATGTTTTAGCAGTCACTAGACCACCGACCTTCTCTGTTCCAGTGTTAGTTTGAATTTGACATGTTCTACAGGGCATCTGTCATCCAACAAAAAACAATTTCATTAACTCATCAGATTGATTAATTCACACAGACTCTAAAACAGGAATTATAAATTAGGGAATATAAATCATATTCAAATCATTAGGCAGAAAGTGAATTATAGATTGCGGCATATGAGACAAACACATATGACAGAATACAGGCTTGTTAAATTTGCTTTATCGGGCCGGAAAAGTTGTACTTTAGTAATTATGACTTAATATACATTAAAACTTCAGTTACTCCTGATTGATCATGGCTTTTATGTTTTCATCACTCCTTACTGCTGAAATAATAGTTGAAGTTTGGAACAAGTAATGATTTAGTTGACAGTGCACCCTGTGGCAGAGCAGTGTATCACTGACAACTTATCTATTCTTATGTATTTTCTACATCTTACTGCACAAATGCAGATGCCACAAATTGTCAGTTTTACAGTCATAACTTGAGCAATGCTGAAATAAAAATAACATTCTACTGAAGCTTTTCATCCCTGAACTTACCAGAGATAGGTGCAAGAATCACAAGTTTTGACAGTGGTAAAAATGTATATAGTATTGGTGCTCCCTTTCAAATTTGTGTTTGTGCATCTGTCCTAACAAGTGCAAGAGGACAAACTTCAATTGTCTGTCTCCTTTCTTAGTAAAACTGTAATAACAGTCAGCAGTGACAATCTTACTGCTATTACTGCCACACATTCTGGGCCATTGAACTGTACTGGGAATTCCAGTTACATTTAAATGGTGCATGACACTTGCATAGTTGCACACACAATGGAAAGATATAGCATTTCATTCGTTCCTTGTGCCTATAATGGCTTGGTATATTAATCACTATCAATATACAGGAATTTATTCTCACCTTTAACAGCTTGATTGTGAGTTGCTTGTGCTTCATTGTCAGAGCTTATTCTCAGTAGCAAAGTTAATGTTAAACAACATGGCAAAAAAGAAGCAGCAACACCTTCTCCTTCTCACTTTATTCTAATGCTGAAACTCAAACATTTAGAATACAGCTAAAATGTGGGCTAATTTGGTTGTTAACTGAATATAGTGAATTTAAATTCAGAAAGATAAATTATAATGAACTTCACCATTTACTTCAGTGCATCTTTCTTTTCAGGACTGGTAGCGAAGCTCCAATAAAGATTTGACTGTTTGCAGTCCTCCATCACCCATTAAGAAATAGGTTTACATATGACCCCACACACCATTTGCTTTTGCAATAAAAAAAAAGCTTCATAGTTTCTGTTTCTGGAAGATGACCGATATATCGATGTCACTTAGTGCACCATAGGCTGACAAGATTATTATGAATGAAGAAAGCTTTTTGATCATTTTGGAAAAATATAAGTATTTTTAGTCATGTCACTGAATTGCTTTTTAAATGTTTCCCAACTTATTTTTCTTGCACTCTCTAACTGATGGGATGTGAGTTTCACCAGCTGGCCCAATATTTGTTGCCTGCCCCTAGCTGCTGTTGAGAAGATAACGTTGAGCTGCCTTCTTGAACTGCTCAACTCCAATTTGATGTAGGTAGGCTCACAATGCTGTCAGGGAGGGAATTCCAGGACTTTGACCCAAGGACACTGAAGGAATGGTGATATATTTCCAAATCAGTATTTTGAGTTGCTTGGAGGGGAATTTACAGGTGGTCGGGTTCCCGTGTATCTGCTGCCCTTGACCTTCTAGATGTGGTTGTTCATTTGGAATGTGCGATCTAAGGAGCTTTGGTAAATTTCTAGAGTTGATTTTGAAGATGTCAAGCATTACTACTACTGAGTGTCAGTGGATGAGAGAGTGAATGCAACACTAATCAAACAGACTGCTTTGTCCTGGCAGATATCAAGTATTTTGAATGTTGTTGGAGCTGCAATCATTCAGGCAAGTGAGAATCATTCCATCAGATTCCTCACGTGCCTTGTAGATGGTGGACAGGCTTTAGGGAGTTAAAAGGTGAGTTACTTACTGTAAGATTCCTGGCCTCTAACCTCTCTTATTTGTTTAACAAGTCCAGTTCAGTTTTTGGTCAATGGTAACCCCCCTCACCAGGAGATTGACAGTGGGGCTTTCAATGGTAACTCCATTGAATGCCAAGGGTTAATAGTTATATTCTCTCTAGAGATCTCTCCAGAGATGGTCATCACTTGAACTTGTGGTGTGGATCTTACTTGTCTACAGCTGAAGCCTGGACATTGTTCCAGTCTTGCAGCAGTTGGACATGGTCTGCTTCAGCAGCTGAGGAGTCATAAATGATGCTGAAACATTATGCAGTCATCAGCAAACATCCTTTCTGACCTTATGATGGAAGAAGTAGCTGAATATGGGATACGAGCCTGAGGAACTCCTGCAGAGGTGTTCCAGATTGGATATGATAGTCCTTCAACAAATAAAACCATCTTCCTTTGTGCCAAGTATGATTCCAACCAATAGAGAGTTTTGCTCCTGATTCTCATTGACTCCAGTTTAGCTGGGACTCCTTGATATGTGTGTGTGGTTACATATATAATATAGATATAAAACATCCTAATCTTGTTTATTCCAATTTAAACCTTTGCCCTTTGTCATTTTATTCACGGTTAGCCTCATACTTAAATAGTGTTTCTGTACTCTTTAATTGACCTTGTGAAGGCTGAAAATACAATGCCCTGAATTTTCCAATGGCCAGAAATTGATTGAAGTGTAGTTGCCAGTTGCAAATGGGGATTCTGCAGAATGGCCATTGTAGCAGACTCTGAAGGAGTTGTTCAGGGAAATTGAAGATTCTGCAAGGAAATTCCCCTGTGCCAGGAGCCCCCAGGAAAGTAACCATTCAATCGGAGAATTCAGAGGCTGAAGCTGAAGTTAAGTAAATCATTATTCAGGAAAAGTTAAACCGTTAAATACTTCTGAATAACTATAAAACAGACCCCACCTCACATGCCCCCTCACCCCCACCCAATTACACCTTCCCATTACCAATTGAGTCCTTCTCCTGCTCCAAGCCTGACCACCACATAGCCCGCTTCGGACACCACCCTCGCTCTCCCTCTGCCAGAACTGATACCATATTCCCCTGCTCTGGACCTGACCCTCCTGCCACACCAATAAACCCAACCCTCTGGGACCTGACACTGTGCCCACTCTACCTCCCCAAACCTGACAACCTCCACACCCCAGATACCTCTCACACCACACCATCTCGACCTACTGTAACACCCCAACACTTACCCAACCACTGTACACACCTGGCATTCTAACCACTACCTAATTAACACCCTACCCCGGCACCCTTTCCCATACCAACCTGGATCCCTACCATTCCTGCATCCTAATCTCACACTTACCTTATGTATTTAACTTTCGGCAATAGCTAACAAAGTGCTGTCTGTGATGCTGGATATTTACATTTCAGAACATGTTCAGCTGACTCCTGTGAAAACATTTGCCTTCCTCCAACTGTCCTGTACCAGAGAGATCTGTCAGAAGGGAAGTACACCTCTGCATTATTGAATGAGCCCTGACCATTAGCTCCTGTCAGAAATTTTGTTACATTAAAAACAATATTGGTGTGGCAATTTATGTGAGATTGCCACTTCTTGGATAATCTGGCCCTGTGCTACTACAGTTTTTTTTTCTTAGAGTCAATCACCAAAACCTGGCAAACAATTGTGTCACTTTTTGGTGCTTTCGCTGACATGTATCCCGAAACCTTAGGGCTTCCTATAATCTGGTTTGAGACTGCGAGAGAGGTCCTGAGCTTAAAGTTTGGAGTTGTGAGATCTGACGCAGTGACATTGCAACTTAGTTGGTCATTGAATATTTTTAGTGCAGAGTCTGATTACTGACTAACAAGCAAGTCAAAGGTTATTTGGGGTAGCAGGAATGTGGTGTTGAGCCACAATCGGATCAGCAGAGCAAACCAGAGGAGCTGAATAGCCTATTCTTGCTCCTAATTTGTATGTTCTTATATATTGTAGATTTGGTTACAAAGTAGACAATAATTCCACCAGGAGCAAGGGAACGGCCTCCAAAGTTAAAGGCCCCTGAATGACTAAAGGTTTAGATGAAGGAGGAAGGTGAAGCTTGTGACAAATGCAAGATTCACCAAATCAAATCAAATTTAGAAAGCTCAGTGATGATCTGAGACAAGGAAGAGGAAGAGGAACATGATTGCATGAGGTTAAATTGGTGAATAAGATAAAAGGAAATCTGAGAGTATTATAACCCATACGCTTTAGTTTTGGAGTCGGCAGAGAAGTGAAAACACTCAATGTTGACATTGAATAAAATTGCCCACAAAGATATAGCAATCTCTATGCCATAGATCTCCCATTTTCCTTTGATTTTTTTTTCAATTCCGTCATTCAGACAAGGGATCTCCAAACACCCAACAGTGATATCAACATGCTAGTTAAACAGTCAACTATTTAAAATATTCTCAAAGATAGCAAGTGAGGAAGTAAAAGCCACTAATTGTCTTCAACCTCAGATTTAAATTTCCAGGTCGTACAATACCTGATCAGGGCATACATGGGATTATAGTAGGCTGATATATCATAAATAAACTTTGAAAATATTATTTTCAATGTATGTGAACTTCTAAAAGTCATAATGGAGAGATTTGACATTCCACAAACTTAAAATTAATTTTCCAAGGCCAATGAAGCAGTTCACATTAATTATGAATTAGGTACCTGGTTAAAAAACCAAGTTGTACCTCACCTTAACAAGATGTAATTTTTAAAGAGTTTTTCATGTGAAGGTAACAACATAGATGGCCAATTTGTTCAGTGATTGAATTCTGGAATACTTCAGCAGTAACTTCTGTATTTCCATGTTTAAGCAAAAAAATTTAAATGCCTGTAACGCCTGCCACTTTCAGAAGACCATTGACAGTGAACACTGACATTTCTGTTTCATTGCTCCCACCAAATCTGGACCACAGATAAGTAAATAATAGACAAAGGAATAATTGGGCTAAGCATTAAAAAGGGATCTCCCTGTTCAGGCAACTGATAAACTAAATGAGTGCTTCATATCAAGGAATGTTGCCAGTGTAGCATTATTAGATAGGATATAAATACAGCAATACCACACTTGAACTTATGATTGCATTCCTGAAAATTGTGACTTTCCTGGAAAATGGAAAGTACAGGTTGATTTGCTGTACTTCACTATGTATTCCTAACTGATGCAATTCACAAAAGCGAAAATAAATAAAAATAGAAGTGCTGTACAGTTAGGTATTTCAGAACCTTTATCAACAGCATATAAATTCCAACCATTATTCAAGTGAAACAGGGCATGTTCCTAAATGCCTACATTCATTGAAAAAAAACCCTTAAAGTAATATACATTTCAGCACAGGAGCTATACTATAAACATATATTTTCTAATCAACCTGTTACTACATATCCCTGGAGCAAGTGGGTCTTGAATCTGAGCTTTGTAGTCTAGAAGTAGGAATACTACTATTACACCATATAGCCTTTTTAAACTAAATTCAAATTTAATCATCTATCCCAATTGGGATTTAAACTGATGTCCCCAGAACACTAGACTGGGAATCTGGATTTCAAAACCAGTGACATTACCAATACACCAGCAGCTCCCCACTAACGCGCCTCTGGCAATACAAGTTAAAATTTCCCTTAGGGGTTTAATTGACCAAGCTCCACCTAGTGGCAGAAGTTTCAGTGCAATGTTTAGAATAGAAGCCACAGGGCAGCAACAGCCCCCAAGACTTTCAAAGTTGGAATGGGAGCTGGGCTGGAGGGTCTGAGTGGTGAAAAGAGACTGAGAGCAGATGCTGGAATTGGAGGAATGCTGGGTGAATTCACTATGAGTGAAAGTGTTGCAAAATAGGTCTTGAGTGAGGCAAGTTCAAAAAACAGGAAATCTGTGGAAAACATTAACCTAGCGCTCCAAATGTTAACTGGTTATATTGTCACTCACTATAGACAAAGGGAAGGTCTGTAAAACCTGGCCACTATTCAAAGAACAAAACGCACTCCAGTCAGTATGAAGGGATGAGGTTATTGGGGGAAGTAAGGATAGAAATTGTAAAGACTCTGGCCATAATTTTCCAATTATCCATTAATCTGGAGCAAAACCAAAGGGCTGGATGATTGCAAATTTTACAAATCCATTTTAGAACGGGGAAGAGAGAAATCAGGCAAATACAAACTAGTCATGTTAGTATTAGTGGTGAGAAGACTTTATAGACGATAGTCAAGTACAAAATTAACAGATGTTTGAAAAATATTGGGCTAATGAATGAAAGTCATCATAGAGTTGTTAAAAACAGATCATTTCTGTTTAACGTAATTGAACACTTTGATCAAATGAAGGAGAGTAGTTTGATGCAGTTAGCACATTGATGTTGTGCACATAAGAACTTTCAAAAAATGCTTTGGTGCAATTTTACATTACAGACCTGTCAGATAAAGTCCATAGGTTGAAAAGAACAATGATGGAGTAGACAACATGCTGAGTGGCAACAAGCAGGGAATAATGGTGAATGGTTAGTTTCCTGTAGTATATAGTTCCTTTTATAGATAGCAAAGGCATAGACTTAAATACACTCAGGACATCATTGCAAAATTTGCAAATGTCACAAAATTCTGAAATATAATGAACAACGAAGAAGCTTTTCCCAGCCTCAGGAGGATTTTGGCTGGTGAAAAGGACAGACAAAATTTAATGCAGAGAAGTGTGGAGTGATCAATCTTGTAGGAAAAGTGAGAACAAGTAATATAAACCACATTGCATAATTACAAATGTGATTGCAGGAACAGACCAATGGGCCTTTGAGCTGAAATCTTTGAAAATGGTAGAACAAATTGATAAGGTTGTTAAAACGACAAGTGGGATCTATGGCTTTATTAGTAGAGTAATAGAGGCAATCTTCCTTCAAGCTCAAAAGAACTTGACCTGCACACTTTCATGTCCTTCCAATCTGCACACCTGGCCCATCATTTTCAACCTTTTACACCAGGTCAGGAAATTACTGCAGTTTGTAAACCATGAAGCAGTATTTTAAAACTCCCTGTACGTCACCTCATCCATTGAGTCCTTTGCACTCCACCACCATGTCTGAAGTTGGCTCTTAGATCATCAATACCACTTCTCTCCCTCATATATCTTCCATGCTCTTTCAAATCATCCAATGCCCTGTGTATCCTTCATAGCTGCTCACCCAGTACGCACTCTGCACAGTACTTAGACTTCATGCGATATAAAAAGGAACTTATTTTAAATACTTTAAGAAAACAAAAAAAACTCTTACCAACTAATAAAAGCTTCTATATGATTTATTCTGAGAAAAACTGCCTTCTGCTGTATGAAATAGACGTTAAATATTTGTAATCCTCAATAAGTTGTAACAACAACCCAGAAAACAAACCAAAGACACAATCTGTTGTCACAAATTCTTGAATCTGCCATTCATAGATTAAATGAGCATCTAATATGCTGAAATGCTTTAACACTTGAAACTCAGCTGACCACACAATAGACTGCTCTCCAATAAGGAAGAGGTGTTCATTTAAATTTCTAGGCCAGGATTCCTGATAATGGAGGAAAGCAGATGTCTAGATTTTTGTTTCAATATTTAAACATTCTTTTGTTTTGAGATAGTGGTATTTAAGTCACGGCAAAAAAGGGATAGCAAGAACTGATATTTTGAGATATTTTCTCTGCATTATGGTCCTTTCTCCATTAGAAAATGATGCCTATGAACAGCTGCACAAGTCTCATCGATATAAGGGGAGATCTACAAAGTGAATGACTGTTAAAAAGACATCTATGTTACAATGCCACATGTAATAGTGACACTTGAATGTGAGTGAACACTTTACACTTGCCCTTCAGACTCATCAGCAGACTTTTTGCTTTCTTCATGAATTGTAATTCCTGGGCTTTCAAAATCCCACTCTACCAGATGACAATGACATATGGGAAGAAATCTGTTGTTCATTCTGCATTTAAAATCAATCTGACCTCTGCAGGGGTCGGGATGGGGGTGGGGGGATGGGGGGTGGGGGGTGGGGCGGGTGGTGTCTGTGTTCTGCGCACTAGGCATACTTGACCCACTAAAGGATCAAAGGAAAATGAATCGAAGAAGGAACACAGTGCCATTTCCTCCAAAGATAAACAAGTATAACCATTCGCCACTGAAATGTGCCTCTGAATCCTGAAAAAAAGATTCAAGGCATAGGATAAAAATGGAAGGAAAGGATGCTAAACTTCAATTACAATACTGATTATGCCTTGGCTGTTGAATTATGTTCAAGTCAGCACTCCAAACTTTGTGAAGTTGTCAAGACCCTGTAATAGTCCTCTTGACAAGACATTCACCAGAGTGGTCCCAGTAATGAGGACCTACCACTATACGGAGAGACTGGATATGATGGGGCTATCCCTGTCCAAACTTATGAAGGGTTTTAATAGATTAACTAAGAAGAAACTATTCTGGCATTGGACTAGTCAATAACCGGAGGAAGTAAACTTGAGCCAAAAAATGGTGAAAAGATGATGTTTTTATATGGTGATCTGAGATTTTGTGACGTAAAGCAGGTGGATATCCGTTACTTACAGGATAGTTCTGACATACTGTAACTCCATGTAAAGTTTATATAGTGATCAGATAGGTTTTGTTTTAGCATGTGGGACTGTAGGAGTCCCAACATGTATAACTACTTCCATGAAAGGACCTATACCCACACCTTTTGGCCCTGACCAGTGCCCCACTGTACCACAGATTATCCTGGAAGGGAAAGGTTTCACAAACACTGCGGGAATGCAGTAAATCCATGAATGATTTGTGCAAACCTCAGAAATTTATTCACCAGTAGATGTGATTCTGCAACTGGAAATCATTTACGAGACAATGACAAGAGTTACACTGAAAACTAATTTATGCTCAACAATCAGCCTCATAGTGTGATGCTTTTCTGCATGTTAGAAGCAACATATAAATACACAGGACCCTGTTTTATGTAGGCAAAAGGAAGTTGTACATTATTGTTCCTTTTTCATGTAAAAGATCTCATGGAAATCATTCCAATCTCTATTACATCCCCATGGCAACTCTTTGGTTTGGGAATTAAGATTGACAGTTAACGACTGCTCTTGCTGCAGCTCCATGACAATGATGACACAACCAATCAGCATCCTCTTCTCATGCTGTACAAAACTTCTCAACTTTTTTTGTGTCCAAGATGAAAAGTTTTAACTGCTTGTCTTCTTTTAGCAATTTTTTGACATTATCTAAAGATCAGAATATCCAAATTATTTTAATACATTTGTTACTCCAAGTAAAATTCACTGACAATATGTAAATAGAGAGATAGGAACAGCAGTGAGTCATTCAATCTGTTGAGCTTGTGCTGCCGTTTATTATCTTACTGATTGAACACTTCAGTGCCTTTTACTGACACAATCCCAATAACCCTTTCCGCCAATGATAATCAAAGATGTATCAATATCTACTTAAAACACACTCAAAGACTGGATTGGAGGGGTTGAAACATAGGAAGAGGCTAAATAGGCTGGGGCTGTTTTCCCTGGAGCAGTGGAGGCTGAGAGGTGACCTTATAGAAGTTTATAAAATTGTCTACAGGAATAGTGTTGGAGGATAGCAAATGTTGTTCCCTTGTTCAAGAAGGGCAGTAGAGATAACCCTGGTAATTATTGACCAGTGAGCCTTAATTCTGTTGTGGTTAAAGTGTTGGAAAAGGTTCTAAGAGGTAGGATTTATAATCATGTGCAAAGGAATAAATTGATTAGGGATTGTCAACACAGTTTTGTGAAGGGTAGGTCGTGCCTCACAAACCTTATTGAGTTATTTGAGAAGGTGACAAAACAGGTGGATGAGGGTAAAGCAGTTGATTGTGGTGTATATGGATTTCAGTAAAGTGTTTGATAAGGGTCCCCATGGTAAAAAATATGGAGGCATGGGATTGAGGGTGATTTAGCAGCTTGGATCAGAAATTGGCAAGCTGAAAGGAGACAAAGGGTGGTGATTGATGGGAAATGTTCATCCTGGAGTTCAGTTGCTAGTGGTGTACTGCAAGGATCTGTTTTGGAGCCACTGCTGTTTGTCATTTTTATAAATGACCTGGATGAGGGCATAGAAGGATGGGTTAGTAAATTTGCAGATAACACTAAGGTCAGTAGAGTTGTGGATAGTGCAGAAGGATGGGTTAGTAAATTTGCAGATAACACTAAGGTCAGTAGAGTTGTGGATAGTGCAGAAGGATGTTGTAGATTATAGAGGGACATAGATAAGTTGCAGAGCTGGGCTGAGAGGTGGCAAATGGAGTTTAATGCGGAAAAGTGTGAGGTGATTCACACTGGAAGGAGTAACAGGAATGCAGAGTACTGGACTAATGGTAAGATTCTTGGTAGGATAGATGAAATGAGAGATCTCCGTGTCCATGTACATAGATCCTTGAAAGTTGCCACCCAAGTTGATAGGGTTGTTAAGAAGGCATATGGTGTTAACATTTTTGGTAGAAGGATTGAGTTTTGGAACCATGAGGTCATGCTGCAGCTGTATTGCATACAGCTCTGGTCACCACATTTTAGGAAGGATGTGGAAGCTTTGGAAAGGGTTCAAAGGAGATTTACTCAGATGTTGCCTGGTATGGAGGGAAGGTCTTATGAGGAAAGGCTGAGGGTCTTGACGCTGTTTTCATTCAAGAGAAGAAGGTTGAGATATGTAAAATAATCAGAGGGTTAGATAGGGTGGACAGGGAGAGCCATTTTCCTTGGATGATGATGGCTAGCATGAGCAGGCATAGATTTAAATTGAGGGGTGATAAATACAGGACAGATGTCAGAGGTAGTTTTTTTACTCAGAGTAGTAAGGGCGTGGAATGGCCTGCCTGCAATAGTAGTAGATTTGCCAACTTAAAGGGCATTTAAGTGGTCATTGGATAGACATATGGATGAAAATAGAATAGTGTAGGTCAGATAGGCTTCAGATTGGTTTTACAGGTTGGTGCAACATTGAGGGCTGAAGGGCCTGTACTGTGCTCTAATATTCTGTGTTCTATGTTCTAAAATCATGAGGGGCTTGATTAGAGTAAGGTCCTTTCCCTGGGATGGAGGAGTCCAGATCTGGAGGACGTAAATTTAGCGTGAGAGGGGCAATATTTAAAAGGGACCTAAGGAGCAACGTTTTCACTCAGAGGGTGGTACTTGTTTGGAATGAGTTGCCAGAGAAAGTGGTGGAGGCTGGTACAATGACAAAATTTAAAAGGCATCTTGGTTGGGTGTATGAATAGGAAGAGTTTTGAGGGATTTGGGCCAAGTGCTGGCAAATAAGACTAGATTCCTTTAGGATATCTAGTTGGCATGGATGAGCTAATCAACCTCCTATGAGGGACCTTTTCAAAAGCCTTCTGAAAATACAAATATACTACATTCATTGACTCTCTTTTATCAATTTTGTGAATAATATGTTGAGAAAGTTCAACAAGTTTGTCAAACATGATTTTCCATTTGTGCATCCATGCTGATTATGCCGAATCAGATCATTTTTATCCAAGTATATTTTTATTACATCTTTTCTGATAGTTTCTGGCATTTTCCCAGTTATTGATGGAAGGTTTGACAGATCTGTAGTTCTGTTTTTCTCCTTATTCCTTTCTGAAATAGTGGGGTGACATTTGCAAGCTTCTAATCTGAAGGAATCATTGCAGAACCTATAGAATACATTGACTCTTCTCTAGCTCCCACCTTCAACATTCTGGGATACAGACCTTCGGTGCCAGCTTACAGTCCCATTAATTTATCCAGTGTGACATTCTTACTAATATTAATTTCCCTGCAACTTTTCATTTTCTCTAGTTACTTTGATTTCTAATTCTGGAAGTTTTCTGTATCTTCCTGAATGAAAACAGATACATAATCATTTAGCTATTCTGCCGTTTCTCTATTCTGCATTATCAATTCTCTCAATTCTGATTTTCATTGTATTAGCCAATCTTCTTTTTATGACCCTGTAAAAGTTTTTACAGTCCATTTCTCTTTTTTGCGACAATGTATCTATATTCTATTCTTCTCAACAGCTTCTTGGTCCTCCTTTACTGTATTTTGAAAACTTTCCAATCCTCAGATATATTAGTTTCTAGCCACTTTACAAGCCTTTTCGTTTATACAATCCTCAACTTCCGCTGTCAACCCAATTATCTGCCGTTTTGTGATTTTTTACCTTTTAAAGAATGTATAGTTGTTGTAAGCCATGTGATAATTCTTTAAACACTGTTCATCCTGTGTATAGTCTAGTCACTGCATTATAGATTAGATTCCCTTCAGTATGTAAACAGGCCCTTCAGCCCAACAAGTCTACACCAACCCTCCAAAGAGTAACCCACCTAGACCCATTCCCCTACCCTATACTTACCCCTGACTAATAAATCTAACATTATGGGCAATTTAACATGGCCAATTCACCTGAACTGCACATCTTTGGATTGTGGGAGGAAACTGGAGCAAACCCACATCGACACTGGGGGAATGTGCTAACTCCACACAGACAGTCGACTGAGGTGGGAATCAAACCCAGGTCCTTGATGCTGTGAGGCAGCAGTGCTAACCACTGAGCCACATGCCTCCCATCATGCCATTTAGTGTACTTTCCTAATGTAGCTCTGCCAACTTATCCAAATTTAACATCCTTGCTTTGGATGCAGCTACCTCATTTTAAACATAATGCAAAATGCTATCAGATTGTGCTTACTTGTCCCTAAAGTTTCTATTGTAACAAGGTTATTAATTAGCCTTTTTCAGTCCATAATACTAGATTCAAAATAGTCCATCTTCTAGTTGACTGTTCAATATGCAGTTCTAGAAAACCATCCCTAAGACACTCCAAAAGCTTGTCCTCCACAGCTTTAGAGTTTATTTGGTTTACCAGTCTATATGTAGATTGAAGTCCGCTATGATTACTGTATTACACATTCTACAACATTTCTAATCTCCTGATTAATGCATGCCCTACACTATTGCTACTATTTGTTGGCTTTTTTAAAGACTCCAACCAATATCTGCTGCTTCTTGCTGTTTCTTAGTTCCACCTGAACAAATTCCATGTATTATTTTTTCTGATCTGAGGTCCACCCTTATTAATGGGTAAATGTACTGATCCCATCCGTTATCATCAGTGCAACACCACATCCTTTTCCTTCTTGTTTGTCCTTCCTAAATATTAAAAATACAAGAGTATTCAGTTCCCAGACCTGGTGACCATGCAGCCATAGTTTTGTCAAAGCAAATATATCATAACAATTTACCTCTATTTGTGGCTTTAGATCATCCATCTTGTTCTAATTCAGGTAGGATGGCCTTAATTTTACCTTTTTAGCATTATTCTGCATTCAAGGCTTACTTAATACTCAACATTTATTTCTTCTGTCTTCTAGTCCCCCTTATAGCCTTTTTACTTCCATTTAATATTGGTTACCGTATTTGGGGTTACCCTTCACATTCCCATTTCCTTGACAAACTAGTTAAACAAACCACAATAGCACTGACAAATCTCTCTGTGACAATACCAGATGTAACCTGTTCATTTTTTTACAGGTGCCACCTGGCCCAAAAACAGTCCCAATACATCAGAAATCAGATAGTATCCCTCCTACATCAACCACACTTTTTTAAATCACTCCTGAGACATGGGTGTCACAGGCTGGCCTGTCCCTAGTTGCCCTTGAGAAGGTGGTTGTGAGCTGCCTTCTTGAATTGTTGCATTCCATCAGCTGAGGGTTGACCCACAATGCCATAAGGGAGGGAATTCCACAATCTTGACCCAGCAACAGTGAAAGAAAAGTGATATATTTCTGCGTCAGGATGGTGAGTGGTTTGGAGGGGACCTTTCAGGGAGTGGGGTTCTGATGTATCTGTATGATGAGATACAAACTCAGTAAGCTGCATATAAACAGTCCTCATCTTTCCCCTCGTCTTTACAATTTTAAAAATGTTATTGCTGTTCTATGTTGGCTTGTGTGATCTTCACTTGCTAGTCATAGTTTCTTTTGTTCTTTGGAATAATGAAAGTTGACAAGGTCATATTTCATTGTCTATCTCTTATTGTTATGAGGTATTGAAAGGCTGTCACATAACTGGCACCAAAAGCAAACTACTTCCTTTTCTGTCCATCCAATTCTTCTAAAATGTTTAATCCTCATATATTCAGCTCCTTGCAGTCTTCACAGTTAGTCATTTTTCAGGCATTTTTGATCCATCACAACTTCTGCTGCTTTAGCAGCTTCAAGTTCAGGCAACTTATTGCAGTCCTTGAACAGCCACGTTTACTATAGATTTGCCTCCACATTTTTTTTGCTTGTGATAGCATAACCCAAGGTTTGCTGTTGGGTTCTGAAGCCTGAAGAGAAATAATTATCTTCTGTTTCTTAAGAGGTGCAATATGTCTATTCCTCCTAGTCTTCTTCTCTTAATCCCGTATTTATCAATTGCAACAACTTTCTTGGTGGGAAGAACGTGACACCATGATGACCCAGAGAGTAGAAACACAGTCATGCTGAGCATAGATAAACTCTATCTTTTTACCAATTGAAATTGTATTTTCTGTCTCCCTCTGCTTCCATCTTTTTTTACATGATCTGACTCCCCACTCCCACTTAAGTCTCTCTCTCGTCATTTTTCATTCATGTGCTTCTCTTTCCCTGTATTTTCCTTCCCGCTCACTGATGGAGGGTAGTTTTTGTTCTCTCTCTGTTATCCAGTTCTTCTTCACTTTCCTCATTATTGTGCCGCCCTCTGTGACCCATTTCTCATTCTCCTCCTAGTGCACCTTGTTCTCGGTCTCAATAACACAGCTTTCATCTGTGGAAGCGAATGATGTACACAATGTATTAGATTGGCTTTGGGTACAGCCAGTTGAGTTACAGGCAGCAGATAGGGGCTGCTACCTTGCTGACAGAACCATAGAGAAGAACCCGGAAGTAAATGTGCACATATAAGCCTGACCATTTTGATGTTTCTTCTGAGACCTGCAGTAGACCTTATATTAATGTTTAGCCAGGATCTTTGTTATAGTATTTAACATGCACTGCAAGTTCTTAAAATGTAAGGAGAGCCTTTGAAACGAGTGCTATAAAGCTTGTGACAGTGGTTTTAAACTTCTTATATTATCACTGTTTAAAAAAAGCATATCCTTTATAAAACTTTGCATGTGTGCATCCTATATATCACAGAAAGATCTGATCATCTGTCACTCCACCTTTCTCTGTCTCAAATTTCATCTTCCAAGTTTCCCTCCGTTTCAATAGTATGTTTGTGTCTTATTCAAATCTGTCACTACCCTCCGCACAATGCTTCCAATATTGACTTTGATGGTTCCTCTATAAACAATTGGTTTGCTGATAGTGTGAAGTTACACCTGTCAGGAATGGAAGAACAGGATGGGTCACTTTCCACTTCAGAAGGGAAATTGGAGTTGCAACATAGTACAGGTCTTTAAAGTTATAAAAGATTGATAGAATATGCACAGAGAGACAGTGGACATCAGTATAGGGTAGTCATCATGAATTCAAATAGGGAACAAAGAAGTACATTCTGAATTTCGGAAGTGATGTGTAGATTGCTTTTTAAAAGTACTTTTCGTGAATATAAACCACTAATGTTCTCTTCTGTTTTGTAGGCTCATGCCCAAATTTGGTAATAAGTAGAAGCGATCAACCAGACTGCAAGCATATCACCATGACATCTAGTCCAAAGCTTCCAGTTCGATCACACAGGCCCCTCTGTTTGTCTGTCTCATCCGATGGCAATGGGAGATATGTGGCTTTGGAATCCCAGGATTTTAAAAGCAGCCTGAAATCCCAGGTATGAGCAATAAATAATCTACAAAGTGTATATTTTACTTTTGATGGGGGAAGCCATCATTGAAAATGACTGTCAGGCAAAATATGTAGTGCTTGAGCAGATTTGGTATTTTGATGAGGTGTTGACTGGAGCTAAGGGTGTTGGATTACTGCACAGATATTGAAAGACACTATACCTTTAAGACAACTGAATGACATCACAACATTTGAAGCTGTAGTGCAAACGGTTTCATGGTAGTCAGCCAGTCAGTTAGTCAACTATATGTATAACATAACAGTAATCTAAGTAAGCATATAACCCATGCTATAACTGTACATCTGAGACCTCATAGTTTGTTGTTAATTACTAATAATCTGATATCTGATTCAATGAGACCCTAAATCTGTGTTATATTTCACATGGGCTAACCTAGAAAAACCACAAAGGAGGTTTAAGGTAGCAATATCTTTGGAATTCAACTGATCAGAAATCAGTTCCATTTACAGGAGGAGAAGGATAGGTGAAGAAATTCAGACTAAAGGAATCTTTCAACCTTGACAGTGTGGAAAGATGCTGTTCGGCCCAGCAAGTCCTCACTGCCCTTCAGTACATCCCACCCAAACCCAGCTACCAACCCTATCCCCATAATCCCATATTTACCATGGTTAGTCCACTTAACCTGCATATCTCTGGACACTGCAGGATAATTTGGCATGGTCAATCCACCTACCTGCACATCTTTGGACAATGGGAAGAAACTGGAGCACCTGACAGAAGCCCACATAGACTTGGGGAGAACATGCTAGCTCTAGACAGAAAGAAAAGACTGGAATCTAACCTGGGTCTCTGGCAGTATGCTGCAGTATGAGGCAGCAGTACTGACTACTGAGCTGTTAAGCTGCCTCTGTAATTATTTCTTTGCTTGAAGTGGATATGCATTAATCACCTCACTCAGTGTCAAACTGACACGGTCATCAGCACCATTCGAGGATAGATTTTTTTTCAGTTTATAATCATTTTGACACCTTCGTTTTCTGAGGGCTGTTATTCATTCTATAACCCAGTTCCATTGCCTCTAGCAGCCATGAGACACCTCACTCAAATAAGAACTTTTCAGATATTCTGTGAGCACCCTAAATGTCAGAGATGAGCAAGTGGCATTCTACAAAAATAGTGAACTGTGGTTTACAAGACCGTGATCAGGAGTAAGGAGAGAGTGAGGATTGCAGATGCTGGAGCTCAGAGTCGTGCTGGAAAAGCACAGCTTGTCAGGCAGCATCCGAGGAGCAGGAGAATCGACGTTTCGGGCATAAGCCCTTCATCAGGAATGAGGCTTGTGGGTTGGGGCTGAGAGATGAATGGTAGAGGGTTGGGGTTGAGGGGAGGTAGCTGGGAGAGCGATAGGTGGATGAAGGTGAGAGAGAAGGTGATAGGTCAGAGGAGGGAGTAATGGACAGGTCCGGAGGGCAATGCCAAGTTGGAGGCTTGGGACTGGGATAATTTGGGGGGAGGGAAAATGAGGAAGCTGTTGAAATTCACATTTATCCCGTGAGATTGCAGGGTCCCAAGGTGGAATATGAGACGTTCTTCCCCCAGGCGTAGGGTGGTAACGGTTTGATGGTGGAGGAGACCTGCATGTCCTTGACGAAGTGGGAGGGGGAGTTGAAGTGTTCAGCCACGGGGCAGTGGAGTTGGTGGGTGCAGGTGTCCCAGAGATGCTCTGAAACAATACACAAGAAAGCGTCCCTGATGTAGAGGAGACCACACTGGGTGCAATGGATGCAGTTGGTAGAGGTACAGGTGAATTTCTGATGGATGGGGAAGGATCCCATGGGGCCTTGGATGGAGGTGAGGGAGCGGTATGGGCGCAGGTTTTGCACGTCCTGTGGTGGCAGGGAAAGGTGCCAGGAGTTGGGTGTGGGCTGGTTGGGGGTGTGAATCCGTTGAGGGAGTCGCAGAGGGAATGGTCTTTTCAGAATGCTGATATCTCAGTCCCAAACCTTGAATTTGGCACCACCCTCCGGAGCTGTCCATCACTGCCCACCCTGACCTATTACCTTATCCCTCTCCTTCATCCACCTATCGCTTTCCCAGCTACCTCCCACCACCACCTCCCCCCTCACCCACCACCCCATTTATCTCGCAGCCCCTGGCCCACAAGCCTCATTCCTGATGAAGGGCTTATGCCCGAAAAATTGATTCTCCTGCTCCTCGGATGCTACCTGACCTGCTGTGCTTTTCCAGCACCACACTCTCAACCATGATCAGGAATAAGAAGGCTGGCAGTTTATTACAGTGTCGTTTCTACACCAAATTCATTTGTAAAAATTGATCTTTGGCTAAGTCGCCATTTAATGTCGCTTGATCATATTTGTAGAAATTGTCACATAAACCAGCTATGGTTTCAAGCATGTAAAAGCATGTTTGCTTTCCTCTTTCTTTGCAAAGATGTTGCATTGTGATACAAGTGCAGCCTCACTAAATTCAACAGCACAGTGCTGTTCATCCTAAACAAAAGAGGAATTTGTTGAACATTTGTGCAGACAGCTTTATGAAGAGAGAAGAAATATTCAGGGCATTTCACAATATTTGAAAAGGTAAAGAAGTTCAGGAAAATGCTCTCCATGGAGACACTTTACCCAAACTGTTCAAAGGAGGCAGAACATGTAAATGAAATATTATTATTGTGTCTGGGTGGGCTCATTTTGATCCATTATCAGTCTCTCAGTTTTTGTTTTTGTTGAAGGCAAAATTATCCCTGTTGTGCATTTTGAGCATGCTTTGTGTTTTTCTTTTCAACTTCCACCAGTAAGGACAGGGCCACTTTAAGTTCATGCAGTTATACAAATTTTCTTCAAGACAACAGTTTATAATGTGTCTCAGTCAAACAGAAAAAAAGCCAAGGGAAAGTAAATTTTGTTAAACAGGGAGGTTTTTGAATGAAGTGTATCCCATTTTGTGGTGCAAATAAAACATACATTAAAGCATCTTCAATAAATTCTGGCCTGGATGTCCCTATGACCAGATAGTCATTGGAATGTCAAAGACCGGATTTCCATGTTGGGACCATGTGGAATCCCGGACTTAGCAGAATCTGTGGGTAGGGCCCAGGAAGTGGAAGACAGTGATGGGCAATTCCTCCTCATCTCGAATTTCCTGGGAAAAATCCTTGATGTTGGAGAATTCAGTGGTTTCCCTGTCAGTTAAGTTCGCAGTTACTCAGGAAAAGTTAGACAATTTCTATTCTAAACCTATTCTAATTCCTGGGGAATAATAAGGCTGACCCCTCATGGTAGCATACAGCCAGCCCCTCACTGTACACCCCGCTAAAGTACACTTGCCCCACCAGACCATTGACAATATCCCAATACCCCTTCAACCAGGCCAGACACTCACACCCACCCACCCCCAAATAACAATACAACCTGATTCTATAATCTGGCTCCAAAGGAGCTAACAGCACTATCTCCCTTTTGGATCCTAAACTCACCCTTCATCAGTCCCAGCCATGTCCCTTCACCTTCAACTACCAAATTTGACACACCTGATGGCAGATTCCACCACCACGTGTATTGGCCTTCCAAACCATTTTCTTCTCTGGCCCTGAAACCCCCTCTGTGTCTACCACCTTGTTAGATCCATGCCACCCTCCCTGTCAGCTTGACATCGCTTGGGAAGACCACTGACCCTGTCCAACATTAACGGAACCAGCCCCAGTCTCTTACCACTGGACATGACCCCCAACCCTCCTGCTGTTGACCCATTTCCCTGTGCCCCTCAAGACACTGCCAACTTCACTAGCCGACTCCCTATCCACTCTTCCTTGCCTCACTAAAACCCTCCACTGTCCTTCATTGGACATGATGCCAGCCTCCTCTTCCACCACCAAATCTAATGCACCTACCCCACCCTTCCACACAGATACTGACCTACCCTAAGAATCTGACACCCAGGCACCTGACTCAGTTAGCCTCCTGGGCCATACCAATCTGGTGCCCTATTCCCTGGCACCCTCCCATCCCTGAAACCCCACCTGTATTGCATCCTGGTACCCTAACGACTGGCACCCTATTCCCACTCTTACATCACACATATATTCTCTCACAATATTTGTTGAAATGCCTGGCTGTGCTGCTGGATATTTAAATCTCAGGACACATCATACTGACTGCTGCAGAAAGAGATATGGTTTGACTTCTTCTGACCAATTCTGCATCCCTGAAGGAACCAATATCAAATTTTCTGGAAAGAGATGCAGAACTCGGTCCTTTTGGGAAAAGAAAGAAGAAGCGGTGGCAATCATCTGACCATGATTGCCACCGCTCGGAAAGTCCAAATGTTTTCTGTGGGATTATTACTCTGCCTATTTTCACCATTAAATTAATGCTTTGAGAAGCATTCCCTGTGGGCTGTGTCCCTTTTCAAAAGTGAAGTATTAATAGCAGTGTGGTGCTGAAACCCTGTGAATCAGACTGACTTGTTGATCTGTATATCCTGTTCAATACTAATTATCTTGTGATATGTGTGCCAGATGAGAATCTTTCCCAGATTAAAAGCACGACTTGTATCCAAGGAAGTGTGAGTTGAGATACACCCCAAGTTGCTCCAATTCTCTGAGTTAAGGTTATTCTGTTATGGTGTACAACTTGTTTAGTGGGGATTTAATCGAACACTTTCAAGCTGGACTTCTGTAAGTGAAGTTATAATCAACAAATCAATGCTTTGCTGCAGAGATTTATTTTAAGCTGCATCCAAAATGTGCAGATAATGCGAATTGGTCATGATAGGTTGCCCCATTGTGTCCAGCAATGTGCAGGCTGGGTGGGTTAGCCATGGGAAATTAGGTTATGGGCATAGGGCAGGGGACTGGGTCTGGGTGGGGTGCTGTTTGGAGGATTAGTGCAGACTTGATGGGCGGAGTGGCCTCTTTCTGCATTGAAGGGATTCTAAATATAATTTTAAAAATATAATAATCCTACATATCAAGATAAGAGACATATAGCAAGGCTACTTCATTTTCTTACCTGTAAGAATGCTGCTTGCTAGCACGCTACAGCTTTAATGTCACCATGCCAAGCACAGCTTTCAGAGAACTTCATGTTCCTAATCAGCAAGAGGAGTGCTATTGTACCAAACTGCTAATGAAATCTCATTGCTGAAAATAGGTCACTAGTTAAGGAAAGAGATTGAGATTCTCATGTCTCTTATTAAAACAGCAGCTTGAGATTAAATTGCACTATGAAAACACAAGGCTTGATTTTCTTAAAACAGGATTAATTATTTGATCCCTCACATTATTGGCACAATTTAGCAGCTTGGTAACTTACATTCCTGACTGGCAGTAGAATATCATTGCTTTCAGAGAGGATAGTGGTTATGTACAGATGTGGCCCATTCGTAAATACGTTGAATAAATGCAGTATGTAAAAACTGCTGTGTTGATGGGTGCACTTCCACTGGGATGAGCTGCTTATTCTGTTGTTGTTGTTACTATCCAAATAACATTCTCTTGCTACCCTGAAGATGAGGTTCTTTAGTGTTTGGGTGTGAGTGCCTGACAATGAACGATATTGTTTTTCCCATTTTTTACGTGAGAATCTAAAGGTTGAAGAATAACCTTAACAGTCGGTTACTCTGCATGCCAAGATTGGTCTTGCCTTAGCTTTGCATGTAGCTTTCAGCAGAAATCACTGGTAACTGAGGGCAATGTTAGTGTCCTGACTTTCCCTGTATTTCTGACCAGTTAACTCAGTGTGGACCAGGGATCGAAAATGAAAAATTATTGTTTTCTACGGCTTATTACCACCTATTGCAATGCAGCATCTTTATCCAATAAAGCATGGAGTAAGTCTATCATGTTTAGTTATATTCCATCCCAAAAAGTTGTGGATGTTTGAGGAAATCCAACACCTTTCTTCCACCCAGATACTGATGAGTCAAGTCTTTGGATTGATAACTGATCACTGATATTAGATGTAATATTGGACTATAGTTGGTATAGGAATATAGTCAGGCCTTTAAAGAAATCCAGCATTAGAGGTCAGATTTTCAGGTATGGTGACCTAGCATATTACCAGAGTAGCAGCCCAGATGTTCTCATTATAGATCCCTGATGAACATTGGCGAACAAAAGTCAATACAACTTGAGTATTGCTAAGAATAGATACATTTTGTTGAAGCATTTCATCTTATATTCATCAGATCCTTTGCAAGCTTATCCTTGTAAAGAGGAGCAATATTTGTTGCTGCATGAGAACAGAATGCAAAACTCAAAAACACAGAATCCAATGTTAGATGTGGTTCTACAATTGGATAGTATTTACAAAGTCCTGAGTTTGTAAAGATTTACTCTGACAACTAACCTAAAGTTATCAGTCAGGTTCACAGTGTGGCATACTTGAGCATTCTGGAAGTTAAATAAGCAGAATATATTAATACACCGGGCCCCATTCTTTGCAGACAGAAAGATCATGTAAACACATTGCATTTGTTTCAATTTAACACAATTGACAACAGTCATTCTCTGCTTCATTCATCAGGGAAATGTCTTGACCATTGAAGATCCACCTTCCTGGTTTACACTTAAACAGTGCTTTAACTGTCAGTCATCATCTAGCTAGTCCAATCTCCATGGCAATGTCTTTACCAACCACAGTCTACTTGACAACCAATCAACAGTCTTATCCAATATAAACTGCCCCTTTATCTTGGTATTCTTGAAAATCTCCTAATGAGTGCAGAATGAAAACAAAAAAAAAGTTGTTTTTTTAGCAATACTCAATGAAATATGAGTTTATCTGTGGCCCAGCTGGAGAAAATGACAATGACATCTGGAAGATTAAAGTAAAAGCCCCCTTAGTTTCAATAATAATTTCAAGAAAAGATTCAATATATCATATCAATTACATGCATGACACTGTGATCATTTGCTATAAACTCTGTCTTATGATCCTGCTCCACTAGCAGGATTGTGTGATTGTTAAGTTTCTCCACCCCAGTCCAACACAGACATCTCCACTTCAATTAAAGAAACATGCCAATTCCTTCTTGGTTTAATCTACACATGCCTACTGTTTCAAACCATACAGTTGGCTCTGGATGGCCTGAGGGAACTTAGGAATGGATGACAGATACAGTCTTGATAAGTTTACCCACATTCCAACTACAAATATTTTTAAAAACTGTACTTTATTAATGCTTTGTGTTAAAAACACTTGGAGTTGCAATTATTGGTGTGAACATCGTGCAGGGTTTATGGGATCTAACTTAAGGATATAGCCTGAATCTGACTACTGAGTCCAGACATAAATTGGTGTCCATGTACAATGACTATGGTTTTCGACCCATTGGCTGGCTTTTTGAAGCCGAACGATTTAAAGCACTAATGATGTATCAAAAGGCATGAATGTTCAAAGTTCAAAATGGAAAATGTGACATAGAAATCAAATCATTAAGAAGCATACTGTCAAAGAATACTCAAAATCTCTCAATGCGCAATTTAAGAAAAAAAATTGAGATTCCTGTTAAGTTTGGGGATATTGTTTATTATGTTGATCCTTTTCCTAATGATGTTATTAAAACCTTTTTCAGATGGTAAAGGCTGATACCACTAGAGCTTGTAGCAGCACTGGTTCTCTGGAGAGAGCTTCCCTCTTTTGCGCTTCTGGGTCAAACACATCCACCTCAAATTTATCAGGTTCCAATGAAACACTGGCTAAAACAAAGTCATCCAGCAGGTTCTCCTTATTTTCACCCCCTTGGAACAGCAGCTCAGAATCTGACTCCAACCCTCCTTCGAGATCTGGGTCCAAAAAGCTCAAGAACCACAGCCGCAGATCCTTAAGTAAAACAGACAGTCCGAAGGACTGCAAACGGGGCATTCCTGAGCAGCTGCAGTACACTGAACCAGTCATCGCCAAGGTAACGGATTACATTTATGTGGGGAACCTCAATGCGGCCTACAGTGGGCGTATCCTGTGCAAGAACAACATAGACAGCATCATTGATATGAGCAATCTCCCTGGAGAGCTGAACATGTGTTTAATTCCATGTACCTGCTCCAGGAATGTCAAACACAGTTGGTCCCGTCTCAAGGTCGACATCAGTGACTTTTCAAATGACGACGTTTTCCCTTTGAAACAACAATGCTTTGAAGACATTAATGAATGCATCAATGCATCAACGGAGAAACAGAAACGTGTCCTAATTCACTGCCGGGATGGGTATTCTCTGGCACCAACTTGTATTATACAGTACCTCATGCAGAAGCAGAACATGCAGCTTATGACTGCATATGAGTTTGTCAGAGCCAAGTATCCACTCAATATCAAGGAATGTCACCAAAATCTTTTGGTAATGCTTGAGAAGTCATTGAGGCCTGGGAACATGAACCCTGAGTGTTTTAAACAAGCCCTGTCCCGAAAGATGGCTTGGACCTAATTTGATGGCTTTCATCACCATTAAAATAAATGCCTTAAGATTTTGCTCACAATTTCCATTAGGTAAAACTGAGAAACCATCAGAAAGTTTGCTCTGCTTGAATATACTGTTTGAGGTACAAACCCAGAGCAAACTATTTCCTCCCTGAACATTTCTGTACATTTTTATAACCCTATCATTTTGCTTTCTGCATTAAATTCTTGTATTAATGTTTTGCTTGATTTTCCAAATGGTAAACTGTATCAGTAAGAGATTTCTTTGTATTAAATATAAGGTTAAACTTGAGATAACATGAGGAAGCTGTAGCATTGAAGTATTGGGAAATGAAAACTATATATTTTGTTTTCAACATGTTTTGGTATCATTAAAATACAGGTTTTGGTTGTGAACCAGTAATTATTGAATGTGATGCATATTCACAGGCTAAATTTACATTGCTGGCTGTGCATCATGTTCTACTCAGGAACATAGGAATTTGGAATGTGAGATTCACAGAAATATAGAATGCAATATTATAAGCTGGAATGTAACTCTATGATGATATAAGACTGTGTTGTCTCTGAATTTTGCACTGTTCTAGAGTTGTAATGCATCTTGAACAGTACCTAAGCAATGTCAGACTATCTCCAAGAGTTGGTCACAGAATGTATGAGCTTAATACAACTTGGAGTCAAATTGTTGGCCCTAACGCCACCCCTACATTGTTATGCACCTGAAGCCTTTGGTTTAAAATGATATGCCATTACAATACAATTTAGATTTACATAAGTCTGAATTTCCTTTGAACATCACCTCTAGGTGGCTCAAAAAGCATAAGAAGAATGACATCATTCTCCAAGTGATAGGAAGTAGCTGCCAGATAAAAGATGTAAAATAAAGGTGCCCACATGACAGAATAAAGTCAATCTACTTTTATTTCCCCTGGCACCTCATTCTTTCTTCCACTCATGCTGGGAGCTCCTAATCTTTCCCCAGCCTTCACTTCACTCCCAGTGCAGATTTCCCTCACCCTCCCCCAATGGAGATTTCCCACACCCTTATCCCAGCGCAGATTTCCTTCACCCTCCCCCCAGTGCAGATTTCCCTCCCCCTCCCCCGTGCAGATTTCCCTCACCCTCCCCCAGTGCAGATTTTCCTCCCCCTCCCCCAGTGCAGATTTCCCTAATCCTCCCCAGTGCAGATTTCCCTCACCCTCCTCCCAGTGCAGATTTCCCTCACCCGCCCCCAATGCAGATTTCCCTCCCCCTCCCCCCAGTGCAGATTTCCCTAATCCTCCCCCCGTGCAGATTTTCCTCCCCCTCCCCCAGTGCAGATTTCCCTAATCCTCCCTCAGTGCAGATTTCCCTCACCCTCTCCCCAGTGCAGATTTCCCTCACCCGCCCCCAATGCAGATTTCCCTCCCCCTCCCCCCAGTGCAGATTTCCCTAATCCTCCCCCCGTGCAGATTTTCCTCCCCCTCCCCCAGTGCAGATTTCCCTAATCCTCCCTCAGTGCAGATTTCCCTCACCCTCTCCCCAGTGCAGATTTCCCTCACCCTCCTCCCAGCGCAGATTTCCCTCACCCTCCTCCCAATGCAGATTTCCCTCACCCTCCTCCCAATGCAGATTTCCCTCACCCTCCTCCCAATGCAGATTTCCCTCACCCTCTCCCCAATGCAGATTTCCCTCCCCCTCCCCCAGTGCAGATTTCCCTAATCCTCCCTCAGTGCAGATTTCCCTCACCCTCTCCCCAGTGCAGATTTCCCTCACCCTCCTCCCAGCGCAGATTTCCCTCACCCTCCTCCCAATGCAGATTTCCCTCACCCTCCTCCCAATGCAGATTTCCCTCACCCTCCTCCCAATGCAGATTTCCCTCACCCTCTCCCCAATGCAGATTTCCCTCCCCCTCCCCCAGTGCAGATTTCCCTCCCCCTTCCCCCAGTGAAGATTCCCCTCACCCTTATCCCAGCGCAGATTTCCCTCACCCTCCCCTCAGTGCAGATTTCCTTCACCCTCCTCCCAGTGCAGATTTCCCTCACCCTCTCCCCAATGCAGATTTCCCTCCCCCTCCCCCAGTGCAGATTTCCTTCCCCCTCCCCCCAGTGAAGATTCCCCTCACCCTCCCCTCAGTGCAGATTTCCCTCACCCTCCCCTCAGTGCAGATTCCCCTCACCCTCCCCCCAGTGCAGATTTCCCTCACCATCCCCTCAGTGCAGATCCCCTCACCCTCCTTTCAGTGCAGATTTCCCTCACCTTCCCCCGTGCATATTTCCCTCACCATTCCCCCCAGTGCAGATTTCCCCATCCACCTCCCAGTACAGACCTCCAGACCCAGCTCCCACTATGATGCCATTGGTCACCACTATGCAAGCGTGCTGTCTACATAGCATTATGGATAATCACTCCAATTACATAAGGTGAATTCTACTCCATGACTGAAGCTTAACTGCAGAGATATAATTGTACATCATTGGTGCCAATTTACCTTCTTCATGGGTGACTGGGTAACATCTAGTGTTTTTTGTCATTCCACTGTAACTACAGTTTTTTTTTCCTTTCCCATCAACCCAGGCACTGGGGCCTGTCAGCTTCCGTGCAGAGTGTGTCAAAACCAATTTTCAGTTTGCCAGGTTTCTCAATGCTGCATTTTATTGGGAGAATGATTAAAATATAACACTTCATTGTCCCACATCTCCACTGTGGGATGTTCAGATGTTCCATCATCTGCTATTGCATAAAGATATCAGGCATGGTCAGCAGTATTTCTGATACTTAACTCTTTAACCACCCCTTGTGATCCTCTGCAGTCCACAGTAGGTGGCAGGTTGGCTAATATCAATTTATTTGAAAGACTTTATTTGAAAGTCTCTGGAATTCTTTGACCTTATGCTAACACATTTCCTCCCAATTATAGGTTTGGAATAAACAGCCTGGAATTTAGCCTGAAGGTTTATAGTTGTGAAGTAGCCAAACCTAGAAACAATACTTTCCCTCATATCTTGTAGATTTTAACTGTAAGGATGGTTTATTTTTATGGGGTTCCCACACCTACAATGGGCTGACTGACAGGCTCTCAGTTAAGTGGGTGGGAAGCCTTGTTAAGCCAAAACCTATGCGGCAGGTCATGTAAAAATGTTCACAGACCCCTCTCCACAAAGGAGGACATCCAGGATCACTGGAGACGTTACAAATCATGGAGTGGGGCTAATGTCTAGGAAGGGAGGGGTGCAGAAGGCGTGATGTTGGATTGGGAAGGGAGCAGTTCCACAAACTCAGTGAAGAGTATCCATTTGTCTAGGGGTTCCTGACTGTGGAACATTGGTATAATTGTGATTGTGGGTGGCGGTCCCAATGGCAATAGATTGGTGTGATGTTAGGCTTGGAGGATCAGGCAGATTATTGGGGGTGGATTTATCCGATAATATTGTGGATCTGTTGTAAACACTGCTACTATTCCTGCTCCACAAGTAGAGACACTTAGCTGATGGATTTACAGTTCGTTTAAACTGCCAAATTTCTTGAGGCCTGGGAAATCCAGCTACCTATGGTTAAAAATAGATTGATGTTTAAATGAAGCTTGTGGCCTCATGACAATGTTTTATTTGCTATCACCACGTGCATGTGCGTTGCTCTCCTGTCTCTCATCCTACCCACTTTAAACTGAAAGTGGGTGTTTTTAATTCCTGTTCAAGATTGTTTTCTATTTTAACCTCTTGCACGATTCCAACTTTATTTGGGTATTAAGGTTCAGCCCATTGTCTCTACAGCAATAATTTGTTAGCAAGAAAGAAAGTGCTGCCTTTATGCAGTGTTGTTAAAAATCACACAATATCAGGTTATAGTTCAACAGGAAGCACTAGCTTTCAGAACACTGCTCCTTCATCAGTTGGTTAACAACTATCTGATAAAGGAGCAGCACTCTGAAAGCTCGTGCTTCCAAATAAACTTGTTGGACTATAACCTGGTGTTTGTATTTTTAATTTTGTCCACTCCAGTCCAAAACCGGCTCCTCCACATCATGCCTTTATATTGCACTCTTCACAACCTTGGCACAGCCAATGTTTTTAGTAATGCAGAAAATAAGGCAGCTAAACAATTCATAGTAAGATTCCATCACCATCAAGGAGGTAAACATCTGCTGTAGGTCCCAGAACATCTTTTTTATTATTTACAACATGTACTTTAATCACAATTTGGTAAATATTTCCTTCCATTGCAGTTTAAATTTGACATTATCTAGAATAAAATGTAATCCACATTTTTCAACAAAATATTTTTCTTCAGCGGGTCATGAGTCTTTGGGACTCTCTTCCCCAGAGACAGACTGATAGTTTGATTGAAAATTTCAAAGACAGAGGTGGGTAAATTCTTGACTAATTAAGCAGGCAGTGATAGGGGATTTTGGGGAAAGGGGTTTGTGAAGTTGAGGCTACCATAATCTTATGGCTGGCCGGTTTGAGAGACCGAATGGCCTTCTGCCATTCCTAATTCTTGTGTATAGCAGGAACATTAAAATTGTCTCAGGCATGTATGGTTGACAGAGATTTGCACTCCCTGAAATAAATTACCACTGTTTCAATATTTCCAGGATTTTTAAAATTTATTTTTTAACTCAGTTTTAGTAAATTTAACAGCCATTTAGAGGAATATCAAAATAAGGAAGGAAAGGTAACACTTGTTATTAGTTAAGATCTCAATGACTTTGCTATTATTGACTTTTTTCTGCATTATGGATTCCATTACCAACTTTCATTCCTACATGAAGATACCATAGTCCATCATTCTATTGTTGAGAAGAGGGAAGGAGCTAAATAATCATACTTTGCAGCACTTTAACATGAGTGTTTTAGGAAAAAGTCTTTCATTTTACTGAAGTTAGGTAACTCAAATTTTGTCTTTCTCAAAGATAACTCGAGACAGGTGAGTTCAACATGAGCCACTGTAATGAAGGTGTAAGAATGTACATGATTTCCAGAAACCAAAATAAGAAGGTTATATATATTTTTAATGTGACCTATTCCCATGCGTTGCATTCAAGGAAGGAGTGGACCTAAGAGCCAACAATGTACAAGCCTCCATCAGACATAGTCAATGTAGAAAAAAACAAAAATGAGTATAGAAAGCTTTGCTCTCCAGTGAAACATGATGTGCTCAGTTTTCTGTTCGGATTCTTCATGTACAGAACAAAATTTGTAAACAAATAATTTATGTAAACTGTTAATTATGAAAAAATAAAACTGATTGCTGAAATATAAGTGGAAAAATAGATTCTACATAGTTCTTTTTGATCTGAAGGAGCAGATGAACAGTTTGTAGTTTCTGTGAAAGTGGATTTTCCTGGCCCACTATCGATTACCTTGATGCTGTAGCCTAGTTGCAGAATGCAAATGCATTGAATACATACACAAAGATTGCACTGTATATTTGAACTCCAAATTTGGTAAAGTATTTCTGTCTCTACAGGAAAGGGTTTGCACTGTAGATTTAGACAAATGAAGGCATGTGGATTTCTGTGTACTTCATTTTGAAGACAGAAACATGGGTTTAAGTTGTTAGTCTATATTAGACAGTTGTTGGGCAATAACGAGGATATCACCAAAACATCTGTAAGAACAGTGGGTGAATTTGTTCTCACCTTGACTGCTGTTTTATCAATAAAATGTCATCAATAATGCAAAACAATATCCTTTTTGTGATAATATTAAATGACTGGAGGAGTTCAATCTACACAAATTCCAAACGATTTGGCTATCCTAGGCTGGATTCTGGGCCACACAAGAGCAAACTAACATGTTGGAGTTTATGTTTGTGTTTTTTTAATTAAAGTGGAAATTGTGAATTAACTTGTAAATAATTTTGTTCAAATGATTTGGAAAAATAATTCAAGCTCTTTTAAGTTTATTTAAATGTAGACATACTAACTACATGTTGATGAATTCAGATGAAATTGTGAACATTCACTGAGTGGTGAGTTGTTCTGGGAATAGCATGTGACAAGATGAAGTGAAAAGTCGCCATACCGTCTTGGTCAGTAATGCATGCAGTGAGTCTGGTAAGATACAGTGAAAAAACCCACAAGATCTTACAGTCAGTACTGAGCCTAACAGCAGTCAGCAGTATTTCAATCTGGCCCAGTGCACTTTATCCATCTTGTGCAGGCTGAGCCCGGGTTGCCCTTACTGAGACTATAACATAACTGTAGACATTCACAGGCTGGTGGGGACTTCTTGCCTGGACTGAAGTTGACTACTTCAAAGATATCAATGTGGATATGGATGTGATGGGCAATGTACTGACATTACCCAGATATTGAATGCAGCTGAGAACTTAACACAGCATTCAACAGGAGGTAAAAAGTGAAAGAGGTAATCTGCGTATGATGTTTCTAATGGGATTGAATCTAGCTGCTGGAGATTAATAATATCAATAGCAGGGGAAGGACCACTATTTGGCTAACCTTAACATCAGGCTGCATGATCTGTGTCAGCGTATTGCTTTCAGTTTCTGTTACTATTGAAATTAGATTTCTTGAATGTCATTTAGAAAGCCAGCTGAATAAATATTGGAACTATCCCTTTAAGGTAACAGTTAAGGCAGTGTTAATTTGGATTCTCCCATCTTATTTTGCATATAGGCTTCCCACATGACCATATGCAACTGTTTGTAAATTCCAACGATTAACAAACTCTTTTGGGATTTTTGATATTTATTCCAGCTTTAAAAAAAAATTGAGCCTTTATTGATAATTTTATTGACAACTCTGCTTACTTTTCTGCATAGATAGCAAAAACATGCAGCTCTCTTTTATATAAATGAACTGCACAGAATCAGATCATCCAGCCAAACAAGTCCATATAAGTGTTTACGTTCCATTCCCTTTTCCTCCTACCTTGTCTCAGCTACATCTACCATTATAGTCATCTGTCCCCTTTTCGCTCAAATCTTTTTCTGTTTTCCCTTAAAGGCATGTATACATTTTTTTTGAGAAGGCCCAGTTGATCTCCTTCCCACTCTTCAGGTGAAGAAGTATTTTCCTGAATTTCCTTCTGAATTTCTTGGTGACTATCTTATATCGATAGCCTGTGGTTTTGCTGTTCCCCACAAGAAGAAGATTCCCTCTGTATCCAGTCTATCAAAACATTTATACTTTTGATTAGGTCAGTCCTCAGCCTTTTTTAAGATTGAAGAGACACCCCCGCCAACCTTTTCATACTATGTATATCCAAGAATTTCTGTTATCATCCTTATAAATCTTCACTGTAGTCACTGTAACCTTTTTCTAATATGGTGATGAGAACTGCACAGCATACTATAGGTCTGGTCTCACTAAGATTCCTTACAGATTATGTTATTTGTTTCAAGTATTGGATTTAGTCGTTGCCACAAACTAAAGTGAAACCAGTTACAGCAAAGTTAGAGTCACATGGCTGCAGCAGGGCACCTTTTGCACTATCTACAATTGTATTTATCTAAACATTGTCTTTTTCAAAAAAAAAACTAAATTGCATACACTAGCATTACCAATATGCATGGTGAACAAAGAAAAATCATCATTCATTAACAGAAATGTGTGCTAATTATTGTCTGTCTCTCCTTTCACCTGTCTCTGCACATGCATTTCATCTATTATCTCTAAAATGTTCAGTATTTTAACGACATGGTGTGAGTTGCTACTGTCAGTTTGACTGGTATCTGCTTGTTCCTGAAAGGACATTCCTTTCCTAGGGAGTGTAGTTGTCATGATGACTGGGGTGACATGGTGGCTCAGTGGTTAGCACTGCTGCCTCACACTACTGGGGACCTGGGTTCAACTCCAGCCTTGGGCGACTGTCTCTGTGGAGTTTGGGCATTCTCTCCATGTCTGTATGGGTTTCCTCAAGGTGCTCCGGTTTCCTCCCACAATCCAAATATTTTCAAGTTAGGTGAATTGACCATGCTAAGTTGCCCATAGTGTTCAGGGATGTGTAGGTTAGGTGTATTAGTCAGGGGTAAATGTAGAGTAATAGGGTAGTGGAATTGGTTTGGGTGGGATACTGTTCGGAGAGTTGGTGTGGACTTGTTGGGCTGGAGTTCCTGTTTCCACCCTGTAGGGATTCTATGATTCTATGGCAGCTTGATCAGAGCAAAATGCTTGACCTTCGGATTCAAAATTGCTGCTGGGTTGATGACTTCCAGAGTACATCAAGCTGTTATTGCTTGTTTTCTGATTCAAGGGAAAGCTGCTTTTTGCTTTGTACTGCAATACTGCAGCATGTTCGTCACAAGGAGCACAGGTAGCTGTTCACATTTCAATGCGAGATCAGACAAGAGCTGTGAGAGATACACAGATCCAACAAATCATTGTGCTGCTTTTGCATCTGTACATCATTACTTCTCTGCTATAGCTCATACTTTGTCAGGATCTGAACAAAATCCTCTTGCAGTCAGTACATATCCCAATTCAATTCAATCTTTTTTCTTCTTGTTCCTCTTATTTCTTATCACACATTTGCTTCTGCTGTTCTGCACTTACTGTCTTTTCTGCTTTTGCTTGATTATCATTATTGGCCAGCTCTTTAAGGAATGGTTTCTTCAACATTTTATGTTTTATTTTTCCAAATTTTGACTCTACTCGGTCAGTGGGACCATTGGTTCCTCAATCTTGTCTTTATACTTAAGGTTATACTTAAAGGCAACTAAAACTCTCATTGGCAGATAATATGTTGGTCTCACAATGTCATCTAATTTGGGATGATTTTTCCCAGGAAGATATGCAAAATTTATAACCCATCTTTATAATCTTCTAGGATTCATCAGCTGTCAGTGGCCTACCGAACATTGCAATTTCTTCTAGTACATGTAGGGTTAAAAGTCTAGGCTTTAATCATGCTTCAACTGAGATAAGTGGATTTTGCTTAACATTTATCCACTGCAGGTCTTCATTCTTTCCATTTCACTGGACTCTCAGCTTTCACATCTAAGGAAGAGTATTGTACCATCATAGAACCTCAACTTTACTTTTGAGTCTTCATGCTTGGGGTCACCATGTTGAATCGCTTCACATATGTCTGTGAAACTCATAATGTTGCATGGAGTACCTGATATGTACTGCTCACTTTCTACAGTCAGTATTCTACCAGTCATTTATCACATTTAAACCTGTCCATGCCAACCTGTAGAATCATTGGCTGACATTTATCCTACAGCTATATTTATAGGTTTGCTCTACTTCTTTCTAGCCTAACAGATATAAAGTGATTAAGCTTCCTGTAATTATATCCCTGTGTTCTCTATACTGGACATGCAATGTGTTTACTGTTGTGAATTTCACAACATAATGGCAATTTTGGTCAAACTTGACAAATGGACTGCAGTGGTTCAAGAAGGCAGCTCACCCCCACCATATTTGTCTGTCAGAGTCTTTGTACCACAATATCCAATGCAATTTCTTGTTTTATAGGAGAAATCACAAACATTGTTATGTCAGGTAAAACACCACTTTGGAGGCAAGCTCACACCATAGTAGCAGTCGTGGCTATCTGTAAAAGATACTTGTACTTCGGTGGCGGATATTTGGATAACCAGTTGAAGACCAATCAGACGGGTCTTGAACAACAGGGAATTTAGATAACGAAAAGGACTCTCACCTTTATTAAAGACACACCAACCAAGTATGTAGGTGCTACAGATGGTGAAGAATGCAAGTGGCATGTTAACTTTCATCACATGAGGATTTGAGTACAGGAGATGGGGTGTTTTGTTTCAGTTGTACAGGGCCTTGGTGAGACCACACCTGCAGTATTGTGTTCAAGTTTGGTTTCTTATCTGAGGAAGGATGTTCTGGCAACAGAGGGAATGCAATGGAGATTTACCGGGTTGAGTCCTGGAATTACAGAACTGCCGTAAGATGAGAGACTAGATGGTTTGGACTATATTCATTGGAGTTTAGAAGAATGGTGGGGAGGGGATTGGGGGTGGAGGTGGAGGGAGTGGAATCTCACAGCATTCTATAAAATTGTAACAGGATTAATGCAGAAAGAATGTTCCATTTGACTGGGGAGTCGAGAGCAGAGGTCACAGTCTAAAGATATGGCATAGCCACTTAGGACTGAGTTAACGGGAGGTTTCTTCACTCAGAGACTGGTGAACTTGTAGAATTCTCTGCCACAGAAAATGGTTGAGGCCAAACCATTACACATTATTAAGAAGGAGTTAGATATAGGTCTTAGCGCTAAGGGGACCAAATTGTGAGAAGATGTGAACAGGGTACTGAGTTGGATGATCAACCCCGATAATATTAAATGCTACACAGCAGGCTCAAAGGGCTGAATAACCTACTCCTGCTCCTATATTCTCTATCCCTATGTTTCTACCAGGTCCTCTGAGTATAGAGAGGTGTACAGATTTGTGGATAAGACTTTAACACAGAGAAAATAGAGCAAACGTATTTTTGATTAAAATGTAAGTTTTTTTTCAAGACAGTAGAAATTTTTATGATTGCCTTAATTAAACAAAAAGGAAAATGCTAAAAATACTCTCTGATGAATTGTAATGCAATATTGGAGTCTGGAAGCCTGTAATGCTTTATTCGTGAAGGTTGATATTTAGAAACAGTCTATCAAAGCCACGACTGTGTGACCTTTGTCATTAAAGAAGGAGTACATTTTTTAAATTTACAATGAAACAAAGTCAGGGAATGAAGTAATGCAGTCCAATTCTTTCAAGGTAGAATCATGGTAAGAAATCTCAGTATGGACTGGCCATGCAGTGACATCTTACTGAGTTGCAAATATTGCATACAGTTCTATTTTAGTATCAAATGATAAAAGATCCTTTAAAAATATTGCTTGCTATTGGCAATGAAGGGATTCACAGACCCTACCCATGGATGATTGAAAAGATCCAGAATATACCTGGAAGGATCCTGAAGAATTAACTTCAGGATGAAAGACCCCAACATAGGCTGAAGTGACAGCAAATCCATGGTCAGTTGATCGGTTTGACTGAAGATGCAGCAGCAAAGGCATGAATGTGAATTTTCCAAAACCACATTGTCAGTGAGAATCAATTCTGAAGGAAAGTCATGTTGTGGTTGAAATAATAATACTGTTTCTCTCATCACAGATGCTGCAAATCTACTAAGTTTCTCCAGCACTTTTGATTTTCTTTCATATTTTCAACATCTGAAGTGAGCAGCTCCTGAACTACATCTTGGCAATAAATAAATCACATGTCATTGTTATTTTGGTAACTGGGGCCAATGTTTCCAAGGAGACAAGCATTGCAAATGTATCATGGATATTAGTGAGATTTATTTGTTATCTTACATGATATGGTTAGCAGTGCTTAGGGCAAGGCTTTGGACTGCACACAATAGCCTAGTATCTAAGTTTCACAAAGCATTTGTCACTTATAGCTATGTTTCAGTGTATGGCTATCTATGCAATAGTATTACCCTTTGAAGAGCCTATCTTCACTTGACATTGATGTCCTCTCTCTCTCAGAATGAAGCACTTATCTCACTTATCTCAACCAAAATGGATGTGTTTTGCAGCCATTTTCACCTCTAATGTGCTGTTTTTATTGACAGCAAGATGAAAGGCAGTTGCTCCTCAAACAGTGAGTCTCTTTTAATATTGGTGACCCCTCAAGCATGCCTTTCCTGGTAGCTCTCCCTTTCAATACTATAGGATTTGCACCTTCTCAAGTCCCCACACAATGAAGTCCATCTAAGTCTTCATCTGCTCACTTACTCACTACTCATGTAGTGCACTGACCGCCTTGGAAATTGCTTACATCGATGCTGCCCTCCTCTACGTGACCACTTTCCCTCCCATGCTCCGTTGTCCCACCCTCCCTATATGTTGAGCTTGCATCCCTGCCACTATTATTATTATAATTCCCATAATTGAGTTCTGCAGCCTCCCTCCATTACCAGTGCTCCATGATAACACTGTTTGCTATTTAGTAGACAGAACTCAGGACTGACTGTGGGCCACCCTCTTTAGAGATTTATCCTGGCGATGAGGGAGCAGACTCTGGTTGATATCTATACTGCGCCACGATTGTGTTCCTCCAAGTGCCTGGACTGGTTTCACTGAACTCACAGGACTGACAGTGTCCCACTCCCCGGTTTGTAGAGGTACAAACAGTGTGAGTGTGAATTTGATGGACCATGGTTCCCAACAGCAACATGTCCACCCCTTAATTATGACGGCAGGCAGCCACAACACGGTGTCTGCACTCAACAGCAAGGCAAAATAGAGTATTGTGAACTTTTAAGATGCAACTGAGATATCAAAGTGCAAAAAGTTGAGGCAAGGCAAGGCAAGTCCAGGATGCTGTGAGCATCTAGATAGGCTTAAAGTGAGAGGCCCTAACAGAGTAAGTGAGAGACCTGAGATGCTTGGTGCAATCCATGACCTGGGTACATCTCCCTATCAGCAAAGTGGCTGTGCAGGAACATTACAATGAAAGGTGCTGATGTGCTTCAAAATATAGCTTCACAGTGCAGAAGTGGACTGTAAATGAACAAGATATGTTCCTTGACAGTGAAATGAGGCAGGTACCTCTGGAATGCCAATGTCCATGGATGTGGGGTGTAAATGACTGCTATCCATAGAGGATTCCCTGAGATGTTGATTCTGGATGCCCACCGTGGAAGTCTGGAGAAACAAGTGATCAGCTGGAGTGACTGGGTACCCGCTCTGACTTTCCAGTCAGATTCCTTCTGCCTAATTTCTACCTGGCAGGTGGTAGAGTAGGAGAGTGGATATTGATAGAATTAGTTTATCATTAATGGGCTTAAACAGAATTCAAAATTGGAAGTCAGACTTCAGGAGTTTTTAAATATATAGGATTAGATGTTAGACTAAATTGGGAATAACTCGGAAATGGCAGTCTTAATAGAGAACATTATAGGATTCTGATAAAAGAAATGATCCTATTAGGTATCTACTCAGTTAAAGGTAACATCACAAATGGGGTTTTAAACTAATTAATTAATTATATGTAAATATATATTCTCTATTTGGTTACTTTAAATTCAGTTCAATTTGCCTTTCATTTTTGACAAAAGACTATTCAAAGATACAACAAGAATGATCAGCCAGATCGTGTCCGGATTTTATGGTAAATGTAGTTGGTTCAAATAAAATTCTAACGAGAAAATGTATGCCTTGCCTTTGTCTAAAATTATTTAATTTATTTTATAGTATATAACAATTTGTGGCTCACATCCAAGGGTTGAACAACATACTGGAAATAACTGCTACATCTGTGTTGGTCAAGCTCACATTGCTTATTACACTGTTAACAGGATGGAATTTGAGCATGACCTAGGTGAGCAAATGTTTCTCTTTGTTTAGTTCTTGCATTCTCAAATTCCAGATTATCTTTCTCCAACCAGACTTTCTCCTGAAAGTGGGCGACAATCTCTTTCTGAACGTTCTCTTGAGAACTGTATCTTCTTGTGACCAGTGCTCTTTACAAGGATTGATTTCTCACCAATCTTAATATTGGTATTATTGCTGTCCATTTTTAAAAAATTCATTCCTAGAATGGTTCCACTGGTTGGGTCAGCATTAATTGCTCATCCCCTCTTGCCCTTGAGATGTGGTGATGAACTGCCTCTCTAAACCACAGCAGTCCATTTGGTGCACAATACTGTTAGGGAGGTGTCTCAGCAACACCGAAGGGGTGATGATAAATTTCCAAGTCAGGTTGGCTAATGGCTTGCAGGAGAACTTGCAGCTGATGGTGTTCCCCTCTATCTACTATTCTTACGAAATGGTAGTGGATGTGGGTTTTGCAGGTGCTGTCTAGTTGGTAACCATTGTAGCTACTGAACATTGGAGGTGGAGGGAGAATGTTTTCATGGTGCCAATTAAACCGGCTGCTTTGACCTGGCTGATGTTAAGCTTCTTGAGTGTTGTTGGAGCTTCCCAGGCAAGTGGGAAGTATTTCACCACACTTTTCATTTGTGCCTTATTGATGGTGCATAGACTTTGAAGAGTCTTAGTTCTAATCTTGCTGTTCATCAGTGTTTTCCTTATTTCCAGGGCAGGTTAATGAATTTGCATTGTCCTTTTGATGTTGGATGACAAATCAGTGGTATTTGCTGAGTTCATCATTGAGTTGGGTGGTAGAAGTTGTGAACTTTTCATTTTCTAATAGAGTAATGGATCATACTTTTTCATGAGCATTGTGTACCACCTGGCACTGACCATGAATTCAAGAATGAATCTGTCTTCACTTAGAGGGCATAGAAGCAGATGGCTCTATCAGTCATAATGTATCCATTTTGCTGATGCTCATTAACACCCATTGTGTCACTGATCTTTCCTATTTCAATTGAGTTGCATTGTCATTATTCTTTCTGCAAGGTATCAGATAAATCATGCAGCCACATTAGTTTTGTTGTTTCTCTGTGACATTGCTGCCAAAAATGATAGGGGAGAAAGCTGATGGACTCTCACGTGTTTTTAGACGAAAGAACCATAGCAACGAACAGTATGTAATTGCTAATCAAAACACTGTTCAATCCAGGAAATCTTAGAGGTGACACATGAAAGATTAGTGTCCTTTAAACCAAGAATCTTGGACTCAATCTTTCTGTGATCAACATTTACACAAATACACATATTACATGATTCCAAATGCCTTCTGTTTTACTATGCTGTTTTCTAATTATTTCTAGAAGTAAATCACTTGTATTCTTTCCTCAGATGGATATTTTAATAAACCTGTTATCTTTTCCAAAAAAACAAGTTAATAAATTGTAGACATTAGTGTGTGGCGAGAGCTCTCTCTTGTGGTGGGGTTTATATCTGCAAGAATTCATTACACCAGCTTCTTACTTCATCATCAGTCATTAGAAATTATATCTCTTTACACTTCATGCATGTTGAAAAAGTATCTGAAAGAATGTCTATAATCCCATACAAGCACTTCATTTTAGATTGACCTCTTTTTTTTTCATTACCAGGATTAATGTGTGCAATGGGAATCTCTCCCACCAGTTGGAGAACCAATGAGATTTTTTTCTGCTTTTCTCTGGGAAGCCCAATGTTATTTTGATGTAATCAGGCAGTTACATAGACAGCGCCAGGTCTCCCATCAGATTAAGCCCCCAGTTGGATGTACTATGAGGAGGAAGGTGATAGTCTTGAAGTGGATGTAGGCAGACAGCCTATTGGAATGGCTTGTTAATTAAATCTGTCGATCCCATCGTTTCACCATTGTGAATAGAAAAGCTGTTAGTTTTGTTTCAGATCGCCTTTCATTTTGGCCAGTGCGAGGAGGGGAACATTTGTTAACTTATTCAGTATTTCAACTATGGTTTGCTTCTTTACATATTTCCTGCATCTTCAGAGTTTTTTGGGCAGCTTTTACAGTTCTAAATATTTCTGTGTTATTCTTACAGAAGCTATGTTTCGTTACAGCTCTTCGGCACTCAATCTCAGCTCCACCCCTGACAATATGTTCTGTGCTCACAGGTCAAAGGTCATGTGTATAATTTGTCTTTATTTAAATGCTTGTAAAGATTGCATAAATATGGCATGTCAGAAAGGACATTTTTACATGATTGCATCTTGATCCAAACAGGCATAAATGCAACTCAGCTGACCTCCTAACAGTGATTTTAAGAATTCTATATGATACAAAGACTGCAGCATTACAATACCACTGAATTGCTCATCACTGTTACAAAGAGAAAAGCAAAATACAATTACTTAAGACAGTTGTGCATTCGATCTGGGGCTTTGAGAGAATAACTCATATAGGGAATTCTCATCTTCAAGTGCTACAGATGCCTTTTTTTTAAGCTATCAGTCCCTCATTAGAATATCATTGGATAAAATATTTGTTTTCTCTATCCATACTTCAGAGATTTGTTATGGGGACCAATAGAGTTTCAACTGAACTTTGTAAGCAGCAACCATACTGATGTGTGAGGCAAGCTACAATGCAATGTAAACATGCCTGGGCGGCACGGTGGCACAGTGGTTAGCACTGCTGCCTCACAGCGCCAGAGCCCTGGGTTCAATTCCCGACTCAGGCGACTGACTGTGTGGAGTTTGCACGTTCTCCCCGTGTCTGCGTGGGTTTCCTCCGGGTGCTCTGGTTTCCTCCCACACTCCAAAGATGTGCAGATCAGGTGAATTGGCCATGCTAAATTGCCCGTAGTGTTAGGTAAAGGGGTAAATGTAGGGGAATGGGTGGATTACGCTTCGGCGGGTCAGTGTGGACTTGTTGGGCCGAAGGGCCTGTTTCCACACTGTAAGTAATCTAATCTAATCTGTAAGTAATCTAATCTAAAAAAAAATAATTCAAACGCATACAAATTTGTGCCATGTCTGAGCTCACAGCATGTTGTATTCATACAATAGAGTCAGAGAGTCATAGAGATGTACAGCATGGAAACAGACCCTTCGGTCCAACCTCTCCACGCCGACCAGATATCCCAACCCACTCTAGTCTCACCTGCCAGCACCCGGCCCATATCCCTCCAAACCCTTCCTATTCATATACCCATTCAAATGCGTCTTAAATGTTGTAATTGTGAATAGAAAAGCTGTTAGTTTTGTTTCAGATCACCTTCACCACTTCCTCTGGCAGCTCATTCTGTACACGTACCACCCTCTGTGTGAAAAAGTTGCCCCTTTGATCTCTTTTATATCTTTCCCCTCTCACCCTAAAACTATGCCGTCAAGTTCTGGACTCCCCAACCCCAGGGAAAATACTTTGTCTATTTACCCTATCCATGCCCCTCATAATTTTGTAAACCTCTATAAGGTCACCCCTCAGCCTCCAACACTCCAGGGAAAACAGCCCCAGCAAGTTCAGCCTTTCCCTATAGCTCAAATCCTCCAAACCTGGCAACATCCTTGTAAATCTTTTCTGAAACCTTTCAAGTTTCACAACATCTTTCCAATAGGAAGAAGACCAGAATGCACTTAATATTCCAACAGTGGTCTAACCAATGTCCAGCCACAACATGACCTCCCAACTCCTGCACTCAATACTCTCACCAATAAAAGAAAGCATACCAAACGCCTTCTTCACTGTCCTATCTACCTGCAACTCCATTTTCAAGGAGCTATGAACCTGCTCTCCAAGGTCTCTTTGTTCAGCAACACTCTCTAGGAGCTTACCATTAAGTGTATAAATCCTGCTAAGATTTGCTTTCCCAAAATGCAGCTCCTCACATTTATCTGAATTAAACTCCATCTGCCACTTCTCAGCCATTGGCCCATCTGGTCAAGATCCTGTTGTAATCTCAGTTAACTCTCTTCGCTGTCCACTACACCTCCAATTTTGATGTCATCTGCAAACTTACTAACTGTACCTCTTTTGCTCGCATCCAAATCATTTATGTAAATGTCAAAAAGTAGATGACCCAGCACCGATCCTTGTGGCACCCCACTGGTTACAGGCCTCCAGACTGAAAAACAACCCCCAACCACCACCCTCTGTCTTACAAGTCTGATATAATTTTTAAATTAACTTTGTCCTAATTTATATATCAGGAGCATCCTAACAGGACAATCACTTCTACAAAAACAGACATGCTATCTATACAAATGCTACATGATGCAGTGAAAATTCTCCAAGTGCAATAAAATAATGTTTGTCAGACTCTCAAAAGTCATCAAATGATAATGAGTGAAAACAAAAACTGCATGGGAGTACAACAGTGTCTGGAAAGTTGAGGATTAATTTAATATTTCGAGTGGAGATCTTCTCTCATTACAGCTTTCTAACCGTTATGCTTATGACTGTTTCAGTTTGTGGTTATGCTGTGCTGCCTGTTTGAGATCAGTAGCTACTTTAATACCACGATGCAGCTGCCTACCTCCAAGTCTGAGGGTCAGTAGAGGTCTCTGCAAATGCTTATTAGCAATGTATTGACACAGCATCATTTATAATCAATGTACTTTGAGAATTGTTAGTGCAAAGTTGCAGGGTTGAATCTTTCAGAAAGCAGGAAAATTTCCTTGCATTCTCCTCACACTGTAGCTCTGTCAGAAGATCAACAGAATGCCAGAGAAAGGCATAGATGACCAATGTCAGCCACTTACTCCATTTTTCTGGAGTCCTTCTGACCTTGCACCAAATTTTCAGCAACCCCTACAGAAATGCAGGGTGAAGGTTCAGCTTATGTTTATAAAATATTGAGGCTCCACAGAGCTCATAAACGTTTTAAAAATCCACTTAATATGCATTGGATTTAAATTCTATCTGATGTCATGTCAAAAAGCACCCACAAGACCTCTCAGCTTTGTGTTTCTTTCTAAAAGTATCATACCAATGTTTGCAACAAATGGTACAATATCACTGCAATTAACATCCTCGGAAAATGATTAGTTCTAGTTCTCCTTCCTTCTATTTCCCCTTGTCATATGAGGAGCAGTTGACATTGCTGGGTCTGGTCTCTTTGGAGTTTAGAAGGATGAAGGAGGAATCTCATTGAATCTCTCACAATACTGAGAGGTTTGGATAGAGTGGACGTGAGAATGTGTTTCCACCAGTTGGAGAGACTAGGACCCAAAGACAAAGTCTCAACCATGAAGGGAATGACCCTTTAAAACTGAAATGAGGAAGGTGGTGAATCTGTGGAACTCATTGCCACAGGAGGCCAAGTCACTGAATGTCTTTCATTCAGACATGAATAGGGTTTTGATTTGTAAGGGAATCAAAGGCTGTGTGGAGAAGGCAGGACAATCGGGTTGAGACAAATGTTAGCCATGATTGAATAGCAGAGCAGACTTGATGGGCTATATGGCCTCGTTCAGCTCCTATGTATTATGGTTTTAATGTCTTCTTGAACATTCCACTTGCCTGATAAAAGTCATGGGAAGAAAGAAAATTAAAACACTCCAATTGCTTGCTAATGCTGCTTGTTGGATGCTGCCTGAATTGCTGTGCTCTTCCAGCACCACTGATCCAGAATGCATTAACTGAGTTCATGCAGGACTAAAACTACTAGTTCTGACAGTGAAATATCAATTTATTCATTCTAATCAATTAAGTATCCTTTAGAAGGTGGACCTTATCACAGACAATTTTAAAAGGTCTCTGCAGCTCAACGGTTCCTTGAAGCTGTCTTGCAGCTGATTTATTTATACTCTAAAAGCACAGCTCGGGTATTTCTGGAGACTGGAGTCGATTGGTCTAAGGAGAACTCATTGCCATAAAGAGAAAGTCATGTTTTGCTGACCCATCACAGAAAGCAATTTATACTGCTTGCTTTTGAAAACTGTCCGTGGCTTACCAGACTTCACCTCAGCTCTCCCGTCTCACTGCCCTCTGTTCGTCTTCTGTGTCTCAGGTGAGCTTTAATTTTGATTTGCTAATACTTCCTATATCCCCTTAGTAATTACCTTTTTGGCCATATATTAATATTTTCAAGATGTGGCCCACAATTTATGATTGAAAACTCTCATATTTTGATTTAATTGTTTACCAAAAGTAGTTTAAGTTTAATTGTGATCATTTGTGCAAAAAACGAAGCAAAATTGGGTGTATGGTTATGATTTAATATTTTTCTACTTACGTAGTAAATATTAGTTGATGTGTTAATTTTTTTAAACCTTTTTAAAAATAATCTCTCCCACAAGAATATGCCCAATTGAGCATATTGGTTTTTTTTAAAATCATTACATATAACGAAGGATGTTAAAGAATGTTGACATTTTAATAATTTTACTCTAAGTACATTATAGTTTCACAATTTCAACAGTTAAGCTTTACAATTTTCTTCATTGATCAATTGATTTCATCAGTAGAAATAGGGATATATAAGTCTGGAGATGTTCTCCAACTTTTGCAAAGTAAAAGCTTGGTTTCTTTGGTATTTGTCTTCAGGTCACTTCACACTGGTTTTAGGCTGTGTGAGATTGAGAAGCGACTGGCATTAAGGATCTCATTGACATGCACCTGCTCCTCTTAGTACACTGACCAAATTTAGAAACACTTTCTCAAATTCATTTTCAAATGCCTCCCATTCTTCAGGATATAGTTTCTACACAGCTCATCTTTCCATCTTGGGTCTGATTTTAAAAAAATGTTACAAGTCTCCAATACTTTAACATTGAGATCTTCTTTTCCACCTTCACATTTATTAATTGAGTAATCCTGCAAAGCCAAATAGCATCTTTGTCTAAAAGTATCATAGATGGCATATTTTATTAAACATTATCAATACAATTACTATGTGAAATTAAATGATTCAGTTGGTGATTTTGTTTTATTAACAGGTCATAAAACACAACCATCAAAATGGGAGAGTGAGTATTACTTGCTGTTTAAAATAATTATGATTAGTACTATTTCTTGTATAATAGAAATAGAATTGACAAATGACTTTCAAAATTAATAAATGAGTCAGTACATATTAACAGGAGGAAGAAACAGGCCACATGCTGCTTGGATAAGGCCAGAATTTAACTCATTCAAAATCCAGTGCCTTTTGGGTTCAATATGAGGACTTCATGAAAATCTGAATAGGACAGTGGTTAAAAAGGATTTTGGGAGTACAAATACAAAAAATTATAGATGTAGTAATACGTTAGTAAGGCTAGAGAAAAGGAAACCATGCACTTGCATTCATTTCTAGAGAGATAGAACTGATAAGAGAGGCTACGTTATCCTTGTTTTGAACTTTGGTTAGAGTAATGTCGACAACTGTGCAAAATTCCAGTCTCTAATTAGATAGATACATTGAAACATTGGAGAAGATATAAAAAATATTCACGGGGATAGTCCAGTACTGAGAAGATATACACATCAAGAAAAGCTGAATAAGGGGGGGGTCGGTTTTCTCGAGAAAAGTAAAGACTAAGGGAAGACTTGATAAAGGCATTTAAGATAATAAAAAGATAAGTAGAATGCTTCCACTTATGCAGAAAGCAAAAAATGGATCATAAATGTAAAATAGTTACTATTAGTTTCAATAGGAAATCAGGAGAAAGTTCTTTGTTCAATGATGGTAAAAATGTGCAACACTATGATCAAGTGCATTGAGGTTAGTAAGGGGATGTTAGGTAAGTCCGCAAGGCAGAAAACATTCGGTGCATAGGACGATATTGTTATACAAATCAGGTTGGCAGGAGACTCAGGTACAGCATAAACAAGACAGATCAAATATAGTAGTCTGTTTCTGTAATGTAGAAGCTGTATAACTATCTAATCTCTAGCTAAAGTTGTGCATTTATTTCACTGATATCTTTGAGGTGATAATCAATGATATTTGGAGAATTTGAACTTTGTATGGATTCTAATGAGTTGTTCTTTTCCTTTCCAGTGATGAGGTAAGGTATTGGGTGCTAATCCCATAGTAAAATGTTTGTGGCTCTTTGATACTGCTGGAATGATTGTAATCTTATTCATAATTCAAACTTCCATTCATTGTGCTGTCCAAGTCATTTTCAAAATAGTATTTTGTGTTCTAACATAATGCTGTCAGTAAGATAGCTGAGAAATCCATGCTACCCATGTGAAATATTCCGGCATGTACCCAAGCAAAGCACTTTTCTCTTTGGTAAAACACAATAGTGAGCATGTGAAATGATTGTGCTTTCTGCACTTGACCCATGAGAACAATTATGAATAACATCCTTCCAAAACTGGGCTGTGTGTAGAGCTATGTAATGCACAGATTAAGTTATGTTACTTTGCTGCTAAAGATGGTGATGGTAGGGCAATTGAAGCTGATGAATTACGAGTGACATACATTAGAGTGAATAACAGCGAAATACAGTGAATGCTAGAAACCTGAAATAAGAGGTGAAAATACTAATGACACTAAGCAGTTCTGGCAGCATCACTGGAATGAGGACCATTTCAGGTTGACGATCTTTCATTAAGTTGGCTTTCATGCATGTTTGAAATGAAGGATCAGTTCTTGCTCCATTGCTTTTCTCCCGTTCTTTTTAAGATGATAACTGATACTTGGGTATAGGTACTGTCTCATGCGAAGCCTCTATTACTTAACAGGCAAAGAGAATAAAAATTGGTCGGCTCTGAAACTAGAATCCATTACATGTTGACGGAGACTCCATTCAATTCATAATTACATTTTCTGTTTCTCGTCAGCAGACTGTGAGAGAAAGGCAATAATTGTCTTACTTGAGCTCAGTGCCTAAGTGCTACAATTAAATGACAAATTTTATAGCCGGGTGCCAGAACCCATGGCAGGGATTCATATATATATAAATCTCTAAAGGTGGCAGGCCAAGTTAGTTAGGCTGTTTAAAAGAAGCAGATACTAAATACAAACGAGGATTATGTGGTTATCCTTATAAATCACGGGTTGTACAATGTGTGCATTTCTATTCTCTGAATGATTCCTCAAAGAACAGACAGGGCCTCAACCATATAACCATCAAGCATAGCTTTCAAGTTATGAGGCTATGCAAATCCTTCCCAGCCATTAGAAACAAAAACTGGAGCTACAGGTTAATCTGCCTTATTTTAAACAAACTGATAATTGCAAGATAATAAAGGTATTATTTCATTGTTGTCACCAGTTCTCTGGAGTTTACCTCAGGCTACATGTGTCAGCTTCCACAAGACTGGGAGCATTAAATAAAGCTTATGAATTCAGTTAATACTCATTAAGTTTTCCATTGGCGTCAAAAAAATATATCATTGCTTAAGCAGTTCCCCCTTTGCTGGTCGCAAGAATAGTATCTTCCTGACACTCAACAAACTGCCCATATTGCTATCAGCAAATTGGCCACGTTACATTTAAATGCAGACTGCTGATTGCACAGTGACTATGATGCAGTGAATTGCCAATTGTTGAAATCAGTGATCAATCTTAGCTACCTTATCATCGGGTGATCTTAAGATAGAGTCATCCATGGTTTGGAGATAATACAAGCTGTAAAGCATTTCAACTCTTCATTGTTAGTTAAAATATTATTTCAGAGCTTTCTTTATGTTTCAGTAGGTACACACAGATTAATAATCATTCAGTGCAGAATGGTCTTAAAATTTGATCCTCTTTCTCTGCTCATTTAACTTTTGACAGAAGTGATATGAATGGCTTGAACTTTCAGCCTACTCTGGTTCCCAAGACAATACATACAAATTCTATTATTATGAAAACTGATTCAGCACTATTCTATCTGACAATTTATTTTTGTCTCAATTTTTCAATGCTCCTTACCTGAAGAAAACACTTAATAGTAAGATATAGTCAAAAAGTGGAAGTTAATTTATAATAAATGCTTCAATCCCAGCCTCAGAATGACATTGCTTACTTCTGCAGGAGTAACATTTTGACAGTAAAGTTACCTAAAAATGCTGACTTCCATGTGGAATCTTTGAAGACAAGTGATCTATTCTCATAAATTACCTGGGCTGCTTGAAATAAAGTCCAACAGACTACTAGATGTTGCACCAATGCCACTGATCACAACTTTCACGGTGTTCCAAATGTTTTCCAACACAGGGAATGCCAAGGGTATGTATGAATGATTAAAAACGCAATAGGCCCATTAGCAAAGAAAATGGCTCAGTTAAAAATAAAGACATTGGAGGACAGCATTGAATACAACAAATCAATGGAAAGGTGGGTAGAACACTACTTTAGTTGTACTCCAGTGAAATCACCATCATTAGGGAAATCTTATAAACCATAGACAGCCTGTCTAGCAGGCAACAGCTGTATTCAGTGAAACTTTTGATTCATTTGTCATCGTAAAGTTGCATGTAATGATGCAAAAGACTGCTTGAACTCATCAAGGATAAATGTGTCTGTGCTGGAGGGAGGATGTTCTGACTCCATATATTTGTGAAGCTTCATTTGTGACCCTGGCGTGGACGAACATAGCAATTACAACTATTGTGGCAGCTCCCTGCTGATCATTGTGAGAAAAATATTTGTCCATGTTGCCCTTGTCAGACTGCAGAATCCGATTGAATGCATCCACCCCAAATTCCTCTGTGAGTTCCAATCTGTACATCTTCAATCAACATGACCACCATCCAATAGCTATAAGAACCATGCATTGAACAAAGGAAAGCACTATACATTACTTCATCAACCTTACCAAAGTATTCAACCATGGGAGCACCAATAATATAATCAGGCTGCTGAAAAAAAACTGGCTGCCACTTAAGTTTGCGAAATGTGGTGTTTTCTTTCAGTGAAAATATGAGGAGTAAGGGCACGCTGAAGGAATTGCATTAGAAACCTTTGAGATCTGCAGTGGGTCAAACAGTGTTGCATCTTCATACTACCATAGTCGTATGCCTTTTGGTCATTTACTGAGGGCATGTACTTACATTGTAAAACAGATGGAAAACTGTTCAGCCTTGAAATCCAAGGAAAGGCTGAACCATGCCCACAGCAGAGATTTACCCTATGCTGAGAATGCCATACAAAAATTCCATATCAAGAAACAGTTTTGGTGGCAGATGGACAGACTATTTCAACTCTCTAAAGAATTTAGCTTGACCATTAGCATCAGGAAAATAGATGTCATGGTCCAGGGTGTGGCTATATTCACAATGTGACCCTGGAGGTTGTTGATAGTTTCACATATCCAGCCCCCACAATCCCCAACAATTTGCTGTCTCAGACATATGCCTGGCATTTCTTGTCAGGGGTGGGCATCAACTCAACAGTCCTGGTTAATGTTAATTCCACAAGTATTCGCTCATTGCTAAGTCAACAATGCCTGAGCTGACTTGGCCATTTTCATTGGTTGGATGACAGCTGTATGTCCAAAGCCATACTGAGTGACGAACTGGTCACTGAGTCATTACCTGCTAGATAGCTCTATACCTCCAGTACAAGAAAACAAGTGGATATGGACAAGCAGGAAGGAGTGACTGATGGCTGTGACTCTTGAAGCTGACTACCCAGAGGGACCTTGAAAGAGGCAAGAATAAGAGCTCAACTGGCTGAGCCCTCTAGCTTCAGTTATGTTAAATGTGACAGAGACGGCCAATGATGCTTCTAAATCACACCAGGTGATGCTTAACACAGAGCTGAGCAGTAAGCCACAACCTATTGGCTCGAATATTCTACCATTACTTTTATATACTATCTCTGTTCTGTGGCTATTTTAAAACTGAATTTAAATTGCCATGAAACATTTGAATTCAAGTTAATTATACTAACAAAAAAAATTGAATTGAATAAAAGTGCATCAGCCTCTTCAACTGTGGTGCAATACAAATTGGTTGGGATGGGACAATTAAAATTTCACAGCTAATAAAATTACCACTAAATCATGAAAATGTGGCAGTGCAATATTTTTTAAACAGTAAATTATTATTAGTAAAATGGCATCTTTGATTGTGTAGATCTTTAAGAAAGAGTCGATTTATCTGTAGAAATCAAGACTTTCTTCTCAGAAGTCTGCACTGTGGCAAGTAACCAGGTTGTGATATTCCTATAATTGATCAGTGAGGAGACTTCCCAGGTATCTAAGGATGGTTGACAGTCAAATAAAGCTTTAGCACTGATAAGGCAGTAGATTGTCCTGTTAGGTGAGTGTAAAAGGCTTTCCAATATTTTTACTGTTAAAATAAATAAAAACTTTCAGGTCACCATTCTGAAGGAGCATCACATCAACAGTGAAGTCAGTGACTTGTAGTACCTAGCTGTAGTGCTGGTTTTCCCATCTCACCCTACTGCTGAAAGATTGAATTGGCTGTGGGCTGCCTGTTCATGTCTAGGCCAGCCAAGACCTTGCCCCCACTCCTGTCTCTGGGAAAATGGCTCAGGATGAGATGATGCTAGGAAACTGATACACTGGACTCAGGCATTAATTTATACATCAACTTACAGCTCCCTTCAAGGCATAACTATTCAGCTTCATGTTGGGGAGAAATATGAAATAAATCCAGTGTTGGGTCACACCAAGTCAGGCTTTTTAAATAGCATGGTTTGTTGAAAAATGGTTTGTTGGAATGTCAATTCTGAGATGACTTGTTTGACTGGAAGAGACTTCACACTAACAGCATGTTCCTTTGCTCCGCCAAACATTTGAAATAATCTGTTTCTAATTTACTTTCCAATCCTTGTTTCTTTTTCTGTTTCTGGATCCTTATAGAAAAAATCCAAGATGACTTCTTCTCGCAAAATGCATCTGAAGGTAACTTTTCAGCCTATTATGCATTTTATTTATACTAGTTATAATGTACAATGTCTTCATTGTTTCGCATATAACTGGCTGATTTATTTCATTTGTATTTTAGAGTTTACTGCTCTCTCTTGCTAAAGCTGCACTTGAGAAGGAAGAAGCAGATCGGATAGCAGAGAAGGAGAGGTATATGGAAGAACATTGTGGACATCTGCAGACTGGTGGGCTTTCAATGGCCGAGTTACAGGTTGTTGCAAGATCATTTTCTGAATAATCAGTCTATATTTCTCCTTGTTCTGAGCGGATTATAGGGTTGAATTATCAGCAATTATGGAACATGTATCAAAATTCATTGGCCAAGTCAATATCGTAGAATGTTTTCCGTTAACAGCCTGGGCAGTAATCTATTTTACTATTTTGTACTATTTTAATTATCAATGCTGTCACTAGGATAGAATCCCAAAACCATGATTTGCAAAACAAATGTATTTTATGAGGGTGGCTTTTTCACATACACCCGAATCCATGTTCACTTTGACAACCAAAAGATTTATTCTGTAAAAGTGAATACAGTAATTCACAAATCACAAAGAAATTTGCTTTTTTTTCCCATAATTTCCATTTATAACCTATCTCTCAATTAAAGGCCCATGCCCTATTTGGGAAAGTAGGCCTACTTCCAAGGTCTCGCTGTCTATTCACTGTCACTATCAGGGCAGCATGGTGACTCAGTAGTTAGCACCTCTGCCTCACAGTGCTAGGGACCTAGATTCAATGACAGTCTTGGGTTACTAGATAGAGTTTGCACGTTCTCCCTGTGTCTGCATGGGTTTCCTCTGGGTGCTCTGGTTTCCTCCCCGAATCCAAACATGTACAGGTTAGGTGGATTGGCCATGGGAAATTGCCAATAGTATCCAGGGATATACAGGCTAAGTTGGTTAGCCTTGGTAAAAATGCAGAGTGACATGGATAGGGTGGGTTGCTCTTTGGAGCATCAGTGTGGGCTGAATGGCCTCTTTCCACATCATAGGGATTCTATTCTGTTCTGCTGAAGGACCCAGAGGAAAATGCTGCATTAAACGTTCCCTTAGGAACTGTCTTAAGAACTTATTTCAGTCAAAGCATGTGTTTTGAATAAATTTTTTTTAAGAAAAGCCTCTGGCCCACTTTTGGCAAAATACTATAATGACACAGCAGCAAAACTCAGATGAAATTGAAGCTCAATGTGTAAACTCGCACAATGGTTCACCTCCTTCATGCTGACTTCACATTGACTCTTCTAGCTCTCCAATGCCATTTGGCAGTCAATTATTTCTTCCCATCTGAACTTACTGATCCACCCAATGTAGTTTCCAAAAGGCCCTTTGTCAATTCCAGTTATAAAATGAGTGAGCTTTAAACCACACTGCAATTGCACAATGAAAAGCAAGAACCAGAGACATTGCAATGTTGATCTTTCTCACATCTGTCTCAACAGGACTTGTGCAAGAAACTTCATGCAAAGATAGATGTTGTTGATGAGGAGAGATATGACATAGAATCGAGAGTTAATAAGAGCACCAAAGAGGTAACAGTCACATTTTAAAATTCCTCACCATGTTTTGTTCTTTCTTGGAAAAATATTTTAGATTGATACAAAGCGCTAAAGAAACATTAAGTCCTTTGACACTTAAACCTGTACCCATGTTATTGTTTCATTTTAATGAGCTATAAAGTACAGCATTTATTTTGAAAGCAAGGGCAGAATTCAAAAGACAAAAAAAATCAACCAATGGATGGCAGTCATAAAGTAATCACTGGTGTGGGCTTGAAATTGCAAAATAGACTGATAATGAATCAACAGGCCCATTAAGGATTGTGGAGTTGTGTAAGGGCTGTGGGTGACTGGTGGAGTGGGCACTCTGCTTGTCCTTGTTTCATGTTACATACAGTTTATACCTCCCTAATCCAGTAGTATTGGGACAAGGTAATTTGCTAGAGTACAGAAAGTGACATGTCGGAGTCAGCATTGGTGTTGTTAAAACAATTTTTTTCTTACTCCTGGCCTTCTGCTGAAAGAGGTGATCAATGCTGAGAACTCTGAAGTCCCCTTAAAGTGCCTTCCAACAGTTAAATGCTGGGGTCTTCCTTGCTGCACTGCAAAATACATCTTGTTTAGAGAAAACTGGAACTTATTGCAGGTGCTGGATCCCAAAGGTTGCTGCACCAGACAGTGCAGGATTAGGGAGGTATGGACTGTATTATAATAGGAGGGTCAAATTTACTTCAGTTGGCAATAACCATGGCCACTGGAAAATCCTACACAGGACACACCCAACAAATGCTCCTCAAGTAGGCAACAAATGTTGCTGCTGGGCCCTTCAATAAGTGTGAGGCTCATCATTTTCATTTTCATATTAGTGCCTACCTTATGCAGCTGCCTGCCTATAAATGAATGTGACACAATGATTGGTTGAAATTTCTTGCACTGCTAAATTAGTATGTTTTGCATATGTGTTACATGCAATAAGCATAACATATTCCAAATTCTACACTATGCATTGCTGAATACTTGTTTGGAGCTATGAATTGAGGAAAAATCATGTCAAACGTGCTCCATTGAAGTAAAAGGACCATAGAGCAGTGACAGATGCACTTTTGGTACAGCGTATTTACATTTTCATCTTGTTTTTAACATAATCACTTCCCCAAAGATACAGGGATAATGATTGCATTGTAGTGGTGTAACTAAATATTCACAATGTCCGCCACAATGTTTCAAGTGATTGTGACAAACGCATTCATACATTTTTTATCCTACTAAAAGTAATCATTTTTTGTTTCTCTCTAATTAAGCATTCTCTTGATAAAAATCAATGAAGTTCTGTGGTGAACGAATAGAAGACTAAGTGTGATCAATGAAAAAAAGTTGCATTCTTTCGAACAGGATCAATGTTGCATTTTCTCTAAGCAGAATAGAGCAACAATTTCAATTTTACACAGGAAAATTACTTGGTGTGAACTAACAGAAAACTGAGTTATATCTTATTCTTGATCAACATTACCATCTTTCAGTGGTCAGAGTTTCCAAGGTTTCCAGTGAAGAAAGATGTTACATTTGGATATCTACTGGGTAGATATGCACAAATGCACAAATTTTAAAATCAAAGTTCCAGATTGGCACAAACAACTAAATTGGGAAATAGTCAATATGAGGTGTTAAACTTTGGTTTTAACAGTCTTGTTCTCTCTCAAAGCTCCTTTTATGACATTTTCTAGAAAATTGTCAGGACTTTTCTGTTCCCTTTAACTGCGCTGGCAGTGATCAACTCTTTAAGTCAGTTGCAAATTCTATCAGGAGTTCCCCCTGCAAAAATAATGAGAAGAAATAAACTGGGATTGGGAGGGGTTGTGGAAGTTTCTTGAGCATGAGTAAGACATTCCAGATCCAATTTCAATGCAATGAGAATGAAGGAAATCTTAGGATTGTGGGTCATCTCATATTTGCATCCAACAATATTTTTGACTCATTTACAACAATAGTTTATGTCGATGTAATGAAAGTCCCAAAGTACCTCCCAAAGGAAGTAAGCAAGCCATATGAGAGATATAGATGACCAAAAGCTTAGTTAAAGAACTAGTCAGTCTTAAGAAAGTCGTAAAGGAAGACAAAAGATTGAGCAAGAGGTGGAGAAGAGGAGAGCTTGAGGTAAATGTTTATTCTGAACTCTGTCAATATTTCAGATTGATGATCTGAACTTGAAAGTCTTTGACCTGAAAGGCAAATTCAAGAGGCCACCACTCAAGAGAGTCCGTATGTCTGCTGATGCCATGTTACGTGCTCTACTGGGCTCCAAACACAAGGTGTCCATGGACTTGAGAGCTAACCTGAAACAGGTGAAGAAAGAGGACACTGAGAAGGAGAAGGTAAGGCAACATTCCTGAAAACAGTGGCTGAAATTTCATTTCTCCCTTTGACAGCTTTTACCTCTGCACTGGCCACTTAAAGACAGGCATTGGATCAAAATGCTTGAATTCCCTTCTGAGCAGCACTGTGGGTGTACCTACATCCCATGGATTGCATCGTATTTAAGAAGCTGGTTCACTCCAATTTCCTCCAGGGCATTCAGAATAGGCAACAAATTCTGGCCTTGCCTACATTTTTCATGTCCATGTACTTTTAAAAAACAATTTCAAGCAATCAATTACAATGAAATCTATATTAGATGTGGATCAATATCATCTCTTCCTCCCTCTCCACCTCCAAATATTAATTTTTGCACTTGCAAAATGCTGTATCTTCATGCCAATGGAATCACATGCCTTTATTAAGTCAATAAATTAATATACTTGTCCAATGAAAGCAGCAAAACAAAGCTTTTCATTGCATGATAATTTTGTATTATGTCAAATATTAAGTCCTACAGATCCATGCTTAGTACTGTGCAGAATAGTCCATTATCAATCGACCACTTCCAAAACTGTTCAGGCATCTCTCCACTGTTCTGAACAGAATTGAGAACAGCAATTCAGTTGGCTCATCAGTTCTTCATCTGTACTGACCTTTCTGATCTCAACTGGTAGCATTAGTAGTGGTCTAAGAGTTTAGTTCCCCTCATTGGGTAAGGAGGAGAAAATCAGCTCAATGTACCAACTCTGCACCCTCCTACCCAATCAAATACCCTCCCACCTCCAATTGTTTCTCTGCAGGGATATTTAATTCCACCCCTTGTCTGTGTCGACTAAACAGATTCCAGACAAATTTAATGTTTCATTTCACAAATTTTATCCATAACTTCTGATAGCTTAATGATTAGTTTAGTGAGTAAATGTGTTTTGTGAGGTAGTATTGGCCCATATTGGAAAGTTTGAAAGTCGTTATTTTGCTAAACTTCATCCTTAAATTTGACAAATTACTCCCACTGCAGGATCTGCGTGATGTTGGAGACTGGCGTAAAAACATTGAAGAGAAGGCTGGAATGGAAGGCAGAAAGAAGATGTTTGAGGGCGCTGAATAAAATTGTCACCATGTAACCAAATACTGTATTGCATTTAGTATTTGTAATAAAATATATGTAGGTCAACATTGTCCTTATCGCTATTGAAAATACATATATGGTTTAGTTAGTCCTATGTGGGACGAGAGGATGACACATTAGTTAGAAAGAAGGAGCTGGGAACTAGCTTGAATTCAATCCATCATTACACTGCTTGATATTGCACCATGATTTGTTGTAGCTGGGCATTAAACAGCATTTGCTATTAGTTGGCCTTGCCTTTGCCCATTTTGAATGTTGATGTTTTGAAGTCCAAGTTTCTGAAAATGCAAGCTGATAACTTTGCTGTGAAGGAAACCACACCTGGACTTTTGATGAATAGGACACTTGTACTACATTTGTCAGTCAGATTTAAAGATAATGAAAGTAAGATTGCAAGGATTGGGAAGGAGATGCAAAGTAGAGTGTGCATATTTAATGCCAAATTGAATACAGGAGGAAAAGTAAAGCGAGAAAAAGATTGGATTAAGAGAGAGAAAATGAAAAGGACAGAAAGGAAAGTGACAATAAATATTTTTTAAAATGTTAATCTTCAACAATAAAGAAATAAATTTCATAATTCCAATAATTGATTTTCCATATTAGAGAGATTGATGGTAATTAATGATTATCATCTCATTAAAAGGGAGCTTAGACTCAAATGAACAAGTCAAAACTATCTCAGGTGAATTTAGTTTCTATCTACTGCAGCCACTCCACTACATTCAATTCTTTGCTGATTTAGACAAAATACCATCTTCAGTTAGCAATGGAGCAGTTCATTATAAACAAAGATTTTGTGAATGTCATGCTTTCCCCCATCTAGAATTGGTGAACCATTCACCTATAAATAACAGTGAGTGACCATTAGCTTCACTGCTATTTGACAGCAAATTATGACCCTTCATATATCTTCTCAAAAGCCCTATATATGTTAAGTATCCATTATATTGTAAGAACATTTATTTTATGATCTATGTACTGCTCATCTAAAGTTACAGTGTAAATAAACTCTTCCAATCAGGGTTAATGTTTTTTAAACTTGAGTATTCTGAGGCTTTTTTTGGTTAACTCTGCTGAGATATAGGACATTCACTCCAATGCACATGGAAGTAACCAGTATTCTACTGCAATGTTCTCAATGTTTATAATGGAGTTTACAACCCGTTAGGAGCTGTGGCTTTTTTTCTGGCTACAGAGCAAGTTGCTAGAAGGTTGCATGTTCAAAACAATAGTATTGCAACCTATTGTGGCACAGCCTAACTTCCAGCTGTGGCACGCAATTGTTCATTTTAAACATAAAAATATCCAGGAATGCCTACTGTTGGCCATTGTACTGTTTTAGGGACAGAAGGAGATGTGTGGGTTGTAGAAAGGCTGCTGTGTGGTTCTCCAATGGACAAATTAAAAACTTAGGTAGTGACAGTCAAAGGTCAACATACATTTAGAAGCGTAAAAGGTCTGCCCAAAAAAATCTCCTCAATTTCCAAAGAGGTTGTTGCAAATAGAATAGTTTCAAGAAGTTCCCATGTTATGATTTATCTGGTTTTTAAGACAGCATCTGGCACAATGTCAAACAAATGTTTCTAATTAAAATGAAAGTTGCATGATGGCACAAAATCAGAAGCAATGTAGAGAGAGATGGTATAGTAACACGTTTTTGATCTCATATGCAAGTGCAACATAGAATCCCTACAGTGTGGAAGCAGGCCTTTTGGCCTATTGAGTCCATGCAAATCCAAGAGCATCCCACTCAGACACACCTCCCTACCCCATCCTTGTAACCCTACATTTTCTATGGCCAATCCATCTAGCCTACGTATCCCTGGGCAGTATGGTCAAGTTAACATGGCCAATCCACCTAACCTACACATCTTTGGACTATGGGAGGAAACTGGACCACCTGGAGGAAACCAACGGAGACACGGAGAGAATGTGCAAACTCCCCAGAGATAGCCGGCCAAGGCTGGAATCAAACTCAGGTCCCTGAAACTGTGAGGCATTAGTACTGGACATTGAGCCACCGTGCCATTCATGGATAGACACACCAAATGGCATTTAACAATGATAAATACAAAGTATGGATATTGGTCAAAAATACTAGCATGGGAATATAATGAGTCAAAATAAATCAACATATGGGTTAGGGGAGCTGGGGAGGTGGAGGATTGTTTCTCAAATTGAAGTCAGTGGAAAAGAAAATTAGATGTCATATAAAAACGGCAGTCGATATGGTATTATCCGTTTTATGCAACACCCCAGAAGTTTAATCTCAAAAATCTTTAGCTTAATTACTTGCGGTTATAATCCCCTTAGAGACTGATATCGTCTTTTGAAAAACATTGAAAAGGATGAAGCAATAAGATACATGTTTGTAAGAATTTTATTGACATGTAACTACTAACACTTATCCAATGATTATTTTTGTAGGCCAATTATATTTTAAATCACACAAAAGAATGTTCCTCTTTCATACTTTCCACATAGTCGCAATCTCCATAAAACCATAATCCTTACAAGAAACAGCTTACAGTTGTTCCTAGTTTCTAATTGGTTCACATTTCCCCATTTCCTTGAGGGATTACCTGCACAGGCATTTTTCTTAGCTTTTGGAGTGTTCCACATTGGTACATCAGCCGTAAACCAGTTCCAATGATTCTTTCCCCTAGCGTGCAAGCATAAATCTCCTGGAATCCATAGATGGCTGAGGGATGCAGCTCTCTCAGTGAAGATACCTCCTGTACCTAGCAATGGTAGCTCACAAAGTCAATCAGCCTCTTCTTTCTGCTGACCACACAAAACTGATGAGATGTTTTCAATTTCACTCATGGGATGTAGGCTTTGCTAGCGAAGCCAACACATATTGCCCAGTGACCACCAAATCCCAGAGAATCATAGAATCTCTGCATTATGGAAAGAGGCCATTTGGGCCATCAAGTCTTCACCGACCCTCTGAAGAACATCCCACCCCATACCCAGCCACTGTAACACTGCATTTAACATGGTTAATCCACCAAACTTGCACACCTTTGGACTGAATGAAATTTTTAAAAATCAGGGTCTCTGATATTTAGATGGAAGCATTTAACTTGATCTCAGGGTGTTACAAGCATTGTGTAGACCCATCAAGTGTTTGTCTAGATTCTCTTTCAATGGTTGGGAGATAATCTCTTTTCACTTCTTCCAGGTAACTGAGTTTTTTGGGTTTTGCAAACAAGTTGACTGAATGGCTTTGGAATTTATGGCTGCTGTTTCAAGTCAATGGACTGTTGCTTTGTCCTTTTAAAGTTCAATATGATTTTAAAAATTTTTAATTCTAGCCGCTAAATTCATGTCAACTTTCAGTAAGGTGTTCGACAAGGTTTCCCATGGGAGACTGGTTAGCAAGATTAGATCTCATGGAATACAGGGAGAACTAATCATTTGGATACAGAACTGGCTCAAAGATAGAAGACAGATGGTACTGGTGGAGAGTTGCTTTTCAGACTGGAGGCCTATGACCAGTGGAGTGCACAAGGATCGGTGCTGGGTCCACTACTTTTCATTATTTATATAAATGATATGGATGTGAGCATAAGAGGTACAGTTAGTAAGTTTGCTGGTGACACCAAAATTGGAGGTATAGTGGACAGCAAAGAAGGTTACTACAGATTTCAATGGGATCTTGATCAGATGGGCCAATGGGCTGAGGAGTGGCGATGGAGTCTAATTTAGCTACATACGGGGTGCTGCATTTTGGGAAAGCAATTCTTAGCAGGACTTACACACCTAATGGTAAGGTTTCAAGAGAGTGTTGCTGAACAAAGAGACCTTGGAATGCAGGTTCATAGCTCCTTGAAAGTGAAGTCGCAGGTAGATAGGAGAGTGAAGAAGACGTTTGGTATGCTTTCCTTTATTGGTCAGAGTAATGAGTACAGGAGTTGAGAGGTCATATTGTGGCTGTACAAGACATTTGTTAGGCCACTTTTGGAATATTGCATATAATTCTGATCTCCTTTCTATTGGAAGGATGTTGTGAAACTTGAAAGGGTTCAGAAAAGATTTACAAGGATGTTGCCAGGGTTGGAGAATTTGAGTTATAGGGAGAGGTTGAATAGTCTGGGGCTGTTTTCCCTGGAACGTCAGAGACTGGGGGGTGACCTTCTAGAGGTCTATAAAATCATGACAGGCATGCATAGGATAAATAGACAAAGATTTTTTTTCCCTGGGGTGGGGGAGTCCAGAAGTAGAGGGCATTGGTTTAGGGTGAAAGGGGAAAGATACGATAGAGACCTAAGGGGCAACCTTTTCACGCAGAGGGTGGTGCGTGTATGGAATGAGCTGCCAGAGGAAGTGGTGGATGCTGGTACAATTGCAACATTTAAAAGACATCTGGATGGATATATGAGGAGGAAGGGTTTGGAAGGATATGGGCCGGGTACTGGCAGGTGGGATTAGATTAGATTGGGAAATCTGGTCGGCCTGGACGGGTTGGACTGAAGGATCTGTTTCCATGCCGTACATCTCTATGACTCTATGACTCTAAATTATAACTTTGTAACCGTAGCCTTCCATCACAAAACAATACTTGTTTTTGAAAATAAATAAATGAGACAGAATGCAGAAAGATAAAGCAACAAAACAGATTCACATGTAAGGGGAAGGGATGATCATCGAAATATTAGTGCAGGTTACATTTTTTTCTAGAATAAATGTAACTCTGGGGTGAAGCATCAGAAATATAAATGAAGTAAATAACTTGAATTGAGCAGTGTTTCCTATTACCTCAAGACATCCAACGCTCTCATACCTCATAAATCTCATAGTTAATGAAATATGTTTAACTGTCATTACTGTTTTTAAGTAAATGGAAACTTGACAACCTTTTTTTTGCAGCAAGTTATATGCTCAGATGGACTTGTTGTTGGTTTGAAGGTTAGAAGAAGCTCAAGATATGGAGCTCTTTGCAGTAATATATTAAACTATATATTCCTTATATGTAAAATACACTAAGATTATTACTTCAAAGCAAATGGAGAAATCAAAAGCTGTAAATAGAATTGACAGAAACAGAAATTTGGACATCAGGCAAAACATCTTGCCACAAAGTGAAGATGTCTGGAATAAGCTGTGCAACAAAGAATAGAAGCAGAACTTGACGTTGTTTAAAATATGAGATGCCATAATGTGAGAGGACATTTGTTAGGCCACTTTTGGAATATCGTGTGCAATTCTGGTCTCCTTCCTATTAGAAGGATATTGTGAAACTTGAAAAGGTTCAGAAAAGATATACAAGGATGTTGCCAGGGTTGGAGGATTTGAGTTATAGGGAGAGTTTGTAGATCTGAACATTGATAAGGCAAATAATGTTTACTTGGCTTTGACCAATTATTTCATTAGATTTTGTTGTGTGAGCTCTAAAACATAGCTGAAAGGCATCAAATACAGCCATCGATGAGAATAGGATCTGCTAATGCCCTTGATTAGGTAACTATGCATAATGTTAAACAAAACAAAATGGGTAGAAAATAAAGAAGAGAATTTACTGCTTTTTTTTTCTACAGTTGAATCCTTCAGGTGACTTTTCTAAGATTAGCAGATTTTTGACATCAGATTAGATTTGGTAAATTGTGGGACAGCCTGATCTGGCATTCTGAGGTTTAGTATACCTTGTCTGCTCAAATCTGCCTCCCAGTAAGATAGGGCCAATGAATAATCTAGCAATACTACATGTGATTCTGCCTTATGAAGACTATAAAGCTCTTGATTGAGATAGGGACAATTGCAAATAATAATCTGGGCAATTATTCAAGAAATACATAAATGAACAAACAAGATGAATTATTTTCCATTGCAAATATTCCATGCCACACTGCTGCATATAAAAGCAGAATAATCTCTGCTTCTCTTTCAGAAGCTAAATTCACTTTACCAGCTCACAATTCCTGATTCAACTTGCACTAACAATTTGTCTTCTTGAACATTTATATTTAGACCTCAGGCAAGAGGCTCTCTTTTAACTGATCTGGTAATGAGACAAGTCAGTGTGTCTCTCCCTTTCAGGTTTACTGACCTCTGACCCCTTGCTAAGCTATCTGAGTTAACAATTGGTGAACTTCTAGCGAAAGGTGACACCTTGAATGGGAAAGGTTCCCAGACAAGAAATAGAGTGTTTAAAAAGGTGTTTAGCATGCATGCCTTCGTTGTTCAGTCCTTTGAATATAGGAGTTGAGATGTCATGTTATGGTTTTACAGAACATTGGTGAGGCCTCTTCTGGAGTACTATGTCCAATCCCTGTCACCATGTTATAGGGAGGATATTATTGCACTAGTGAGGGTTCAGCAGAGATTTACTAGGATGTTGTTGAGTATGGAAGATTTTAGTTATAATGAAAGGCTGGATAGGTTGGGACTTTATCACTGGAGCTGAAAAGTGTATTGCTGGAAAAGCGCAGCAGATCAGGCAGCATCAAAGGAGCAGGAGAATCGACATTTCGGGCATAAGCCCTAGATTCCTGAAGAAGGGCTCATGCCCGAAACATTGATTCTCCTGCTCCTTTGATGCTGCCTGACTTGCTGAGCTTTTCCAGCAACACATTTTTCAGCTCTGATCTCCAGCATCTGCAGTCCTCACTTTCTCCTACTTTATCACTGGAGCATAGGAGTTTGAGAGGTGACCCTATAGATGTTCATAAAATCATGAGGTGTATAGACAGGGTAAATGGTAAGTGTATTTTTCCTAGGATGAGGAATTTTAGGACTGGAGGAGTATATTTTTAAGGTGAGAGGAGAGAGATTTAAATTAGACATGAGGAGAAATTTTAGAGGGTGGTTTGCTTGTGGGATGAATTTTCAGAGGTAGTGATGGATGTGGGCACAGTTACAACATTTAAAATATGCTTGGATAAGTACACGAGTAGAAAAGGTTTGGAGGGATATGGGACAGGAGCAGACAGGTGGAACTAGTTTAGTTTAGGATTATGTTTGGCATGGACTGGTTGGACTGAAGGGTCAGTTTAAATGCTGTCTGACTCTATGACTCTCAGTTTAGGAATTACAGCCCATGATCCCTCTGGATGTAACTGAATAAAAAATGTATTAGTGTTAATGATGTGAACATTGCATTAGATAACTCCCTAATGCTTTAAGTAGACATGTTAGGTGGGGATACCCAATTCTGAGGTGGGTCTCATTAATTTTGTAGTTCCCTACCCCTAACCCTAACCCCAGATAGCTTGTCTCTTTAAAAAAAACAAAGTGAGTCCAACTTCATTGCAACATGATAACATAAACTAAATTGAAATCCTCTCCAGGTCAGTGAAAATGTTTTAATCATGCATGAAGAATGGTGGATAGCTCATGTGATACTGGAAAAAGGGTAAAGTCCAAGCAACAATGCATTGGCCAAATCGGTGCCTTCAGGTGAAGGGGAAGCATACCAAGAGGTTAGCTACTGGTTAATGTATGCCACGTTCCCCTTTAGCCTCTCTCCCTCAACTCATAGGTTTGGGGCAGACAGTAGCAGTCAGTACATTCCATTCCACTGATGGTTAATTATATTCATACAGAAAGAATGAAGGAGGCATGAGATCACTGGAAACTGCATAGAATTTAAACAGTAGTAAATCTTTGGAAAGACTATTTCTAACATCACAAATTGAGACACCACATCAGAGAACTATTTTTACATGCATGGAAATAACAGAGTGGGTTTGAACTCAAAAGTGGAAGCACCCTAATAAATTTGGAATACTCACAGCAAATAAATTTCAATTAGATTTGCTAGTGAAGCCGAAATCAGTAGATACCTACTGTGTAACAGTCTTTTATCAATGTGGCTATATCTGATAAAGGAAGATCATATCCTGAGAATGAGTCATGTTAAAATAAACCCACAAATTAACAGCACAAGAAGATCCTTAAAGGAGTGCAGAATGGAAAGTTGCTGCAAAGTACATAAAATATAAAACTTTTAAATTTTGTTAATCAGCAAATGTGAACAGAAAGCAAACAAACAAAAGCTGTATTTGCTTCTCGGGATAGAAACGGGCTGCTTGACTTTTAAGCATCAACGATTTGCAGCCAATGCATGATCACTGCACCCAGATCTCATCTACTGCAAGCCAACTGGTGAATATGTCAGATCTGATGCACCCAACACTGCTACACTCTATCATGTTTAAGGTCATGCCCCCTATTTACTGTCCTCAAACTCTTCCTTGAAAGGCTACCCCTGCTCTCCCAGTTCTTCAGCATCCATCATATCTTCACTTGCTTGCTCCATTTGTATAGAGCACAGTATGCTAGGAGTATGTGGTACAATCTGTCTACAGCATCCTGCAAACACCCACCCCCCCACCCCCGCTATGCCCATAAACTAATGGAAGCAGCAAATCCTCATGGTGAGCAGGCCTATCATCTACTCCATATGACCTCCAACTGAAGAATGGGCAACATTGTATCTTTGCTTGGCATCACTCAGAGATTGGGTAAGAGTCATCAGCCATGGTCACAGAGAGTAGCTCCTGTTTTGCAGTAACCATCCTCACAAAGCATGTGGCATCTGAAACACAGCAGGAATATGAGAGGCATCATGGCATTTCCTAGGACTTCTAAGATAATGTTCTGAGGATCACAGATGACATGTACATTAATGGAGTGGAATGCTTTTCTATTGATGAACATGGATGCACTATGCTCAGACCCTTTCCACATCATGTGTACAGTCCATTGAAATCTGCACTTGGGAGATGCCAGCAATGTTAGCAAAGGCTACTCCCTGGGGGCCAGCACTGACTCTGTCACAGGGAAATTAGATTAAACAGATCAGGCATAAGTGACATTGGTAACAATTTCAATACATTTGTGGATTGAGGATTGAGAGCTTGGAAAGAACCATAAGTTCAATACAGCCGCCATTGGGATAAGAGGGCCACTCACTCCTCCAGCTTAAAGGTACTGGTCTGTCAGCTAGCAGAATTCAATAACAGTGAGTGTTCCAGAATATCCTCAGCCTATCCTGATACATCACCTCACAGAGGAGATGGCATTGACAATGAAGGATTCTGCCCCTCCTGTACTTCCCGCAAATCCTGGGGCATTTCCAGCACTGACCTCTTTATGTACTGGTTGTTTAGCATCCACTGCAGGTTGTTGCAGGCATTATCTGTTCCTCTTCCAATGTTCTGTGCCTTTGTTGCAGAGACAAATATCTTGCTGAGGATAGAACCATCAGTCTGGCTTGCAATGAATATTTGTGGGGAATATAAAATACCGGAGAGGTGCTTAGTAATGTGAGCAGTCAGCATTCACATTACTCACAAATGACAGTTTAACATATACTCCACACATTGGGACATGGAGTGCTCCAACAACGATGGCCATGGAATGCCTCAACATGGACCTTTGACATTGGACCTTATTCCAATTGAATGTAGTTTCAATCATGTTGCAAATAGACAGTAAGATACTGTAAGTCCTCCATGAGTATTTATCCTGCCATGCTCATGTTACCCATGGCATAATTCCAAATAAGAGCATGACAGCAGATACAGTTCAGGTTAAGAATGAACCACATTCATGCCATAAAACCATAAAGTGGAGGAGCAAGTAAGTCTGAATGCATTTCAATGAGACCATAGCTGATCTGATAATCCTCAACTCCAGATTCTTGCCTTTCCCCCACAACACTTGATTTTCCTTCTGCTTAAAAATCTGGCTGTCTCAGCTTTGTATATAATTAATAATACAACCTCAACAGCCTTCAGTGGTAAGGAATTCTATGGATTCACTACCCACCGACAGAAAAAGATTCTTCCTCAACTCCATCTTAGTGGGCGACCATTACTCTTAGAATATGTCCTCTGTTCATAGAGAGTCCCACAAGGGGAAGCAACCGCTCCACAACTACCCTGTCAAGACCCCTAAAGATCTTATGTGTTCAAAAAGGCTACTTCTCAATTCCAATGAAAACTACTCAACCTGTCTTCATAACTGGAATCAGCTGAGTGAATCTTCTCTGGACTGCCTCCAATGCCGTGTATCTTTCTTAGATAGGGGAACCAAAACTGTTCACAGAATTCCAGCTGGGTTGACTGTGCCTTGACTAATTTTAGCAAACCCTCCCTGTTTTAATAATCTACTTTCTTTGAAATAAAGGCCAATAGTCCATTTGCCTCCCGATTACCTGCTGAACTTAGATGACAGCTTTTTGTGATTTGAGCACAAGGACCCCCAAAAACCCCTGTTCTGTAGCTTTTTGCAGTGTTTCTCCATTGAAATAATATTCATCTCCTCGAGTCTTCCTGCCAAAGTGCAGTACCTAACATTCTCCCACATTGTATTCCATCTCAATATCCCTTTGTAGACTCTCCTATCATCCCCAGTACTTGTCTTCCCAACTATTTTAGCATCATCTGCAGACTTGGTGAAAACTAATTCAGTTCCGTCATCCAAGTCATTCACATATTTTAGAAATAATTGTGACTCCAGCAATGATGCTTGTGGTGCCATCCTGAAAATGTCCTTTTAACCCGTCTTCTTGTAGTTCGTCAATCCTCAATCCATTCTAAAATACAATGCCTGACACTATGGGGTCTTATCTTATTATCTTAAACTTGGGCACTGCATGCATTACACATGCATGGTGCTATGATTCAATCTGTACTGTGCAAGTGCATGATTGATGCAATTGGCTCTTATCGGGTTTCACATTGTTCACGAGTGGAAGCTGTGTGTTGAGACTGCAAACTGATTCCACTGAAAAGTCTGTATCTTTCTGCATTTTTGATTATGGAAAAAAATAGAAAAAGGACTGAGTCAAAACCACGGACTGAGGAAGCATTTGCTGCAATTTCAAAAACAAGCTACCGAAATTTACTGTGTGTTGAGATTACACTGCTGCTTCGTTCAAGCAATGGGGATGATAATTGTTAATGACATAGCACTGGATGAGTGCAAGGTGAAATTTGACTAGTAACAAGCAGCTGTGCAATCGTGACCACTTGTGGATGTCAAAGGTCATCCCCACCAGTCAATTCTATGACTAATTTCTTGGAACTGAACAGCTTGTGGGTATAAAAATACAAGGAGAAATATTCAGGCTGCTCAAAATGTAGCCTGCGTGTGTCTTTCTCTGCAGTACAAAGCTTTAAGATAACCAGTCTTCTCCTATCAGAGGTGAAAGAATCTGGAGAAGAGAGATTGTGGAACATGCAAGTCAGTGGAGCTGTGGTCTGGTGGTATTGAACTGTGATTCTGTATTTCCTCAACCCATCAAACCATTTTATTTTATTACGTCATTCTCCATGTGTATATAGGGATTTGTAAAAGATGTTCAAGTTTGGAATAGTAGACACATATTATATAGTTCGCAGCTGTTTGCTTGCGATTAGCATCAACTTATTTGTAATAAATAGTAGTTCTCATTAAGTACAAGAACCAGGTCAGTGCTTTCTGTTGCCTTGATTCCAAAAGAGCAATAAATTGGGGACTTTGCATGTTCTAATTAAATTGTCATCTTTTGTAGTGACCCTGGAAGTAATAGGTCTTGAGCATCAGCACACTTCCTCAAGTGAGATGTAACACTGCCCATTCCAGGCATGGTCACAGCAAGTTCATATTCACAGTTTACATTGAGGGGTTGAGTAAATGAAAGTTTGGCAGCCTCAGGCTGGTTATCAAGTAACACCCTGAACCCCCATGTCTCTTTCTACATGGTACTCACTGGATAGGCCAACGCTGCTGATCCACCACGTATTCCCATACACCACCTGGAATTATGTCATTCAGCCTCATCATTCAGCCCTGAGTCTCTACAATTTAATCTTGCCCACCATCTTGTTCCACAGTCACGCCATTAAGGTCATGGTTGTGGAACCTGCCAATAAGATACCTTCCCACAGGATCCCATATCCTACCTTATACTATCGTCTCCCCCATCCCGCAATACATGAACTATTCCATCTTCACTATTCTTGTTCCTTCTGCATCCTAATTGCTGTCTCCAATCTCAGGATTAATCTCCTCTACTTCCACACCACAGATGTGTCCCTTTATAGCACTCCATGACTTTCGTTTCATTGATATCCAAGACTGACTATAGCCCACTCTCCCACCTACTGACTTGGACAGATTTCTCCAGCTGATGACTGGCTAAACCCCTGTGTGCAGCTTCTCGATCGATTTACTGTGAACGTCCTATCTGTCTGTATTGGAGCTGCAGAATTGAACATGACCCATGTCATTCATTCCTTGAAAGGATTCTATCTTATACTGGCAACACACCAAGGATCCTATCCAGAAATAGCCATTATTCTTTCCAAAAAAAAAACACTTTCGTTGAGCCTCATTATATGTCTCGGTCTACAAATGTTAAAAGAGCTGCCAAGTCACAGTTTCAGTTTTGTACCAGCCATGTATCATCATACCCATGTCCACCATCACCTAGAAGGACAAAAGCAGTTAATGTGTGGCATCATCACTATCTGCAAGGTTCACTAGTAAAAGTTGGAAACATTTGGAAATAAATCAATCATTCTTCCTTCCTCATTGTTAGGTCAACCATTCTGTAACTTCCTACCTAACAGCACAGCGGGAATGAATGCCATTTTAGTGATAACAACCCAATAACCAATTGCTGCTTCTGTTTTAATCTATTTAGAAAAACGTAAAATATATTATAAGATATAAAACTGACATTACAGGATATGTTTGTATGTATTTGCAAACTGCTAACAAACTTCCACTCCCATGTCCCAGCCTGTTCCTAAAACAAATATGGCCCCACATCTTTTCTCCCCATCCAGCCCTTCTTTCGGTCCCTGATGTTTAGCAGACCAGGTAAAATTTTCCTGCCCAGCATTCTCTGACTTCTGATTTTTTTCAATACCTCAGTGACTAAGAAATCTAAAATAGAGAAACATTTTTAACCAAGGTAGCTAAGGCATGAACTGATTTAGAATTACATTTTCAATCATTTTGATAAGGAAAATTGGTCTGACAAACATATCTGTTTATATTTGAATCAAAGATAATCTGGTTCTTAGCTTTCCTATTTGTGGGTATTTCAGGTTCCATGAGGAACACATAATGGGACTAATTTAACTTTCTATGATTCTTTGAAATTGGCTCCTGATCCATTATCATGTGTCTAACATTAAAGTACCAAGTCAGAATGAGCCCCTAATGATTAATTTAAGCAGAACATTGCATTGACCTCTATGGAACTCAGTGTAGGAACATAAGATACAAGTCAGTCAAGATATTCTAATTCACCGCTTCCTTGCACGTGTCCAATCTGTGCTGTTACAAACCTTAGTCTACCATAACATTTCTTAGCAGAAAGTTCCACAGTAATCTAAAAATGCACAAAAATAGTTGAGTAAATCTCTAAAATATTTAGTTATTTTCATATTTGTGCAATTTGACATTGAGCTCACATACACATTCACCCAACCACAGCCCTGTAAAATCATGTCTCGGGGATTTTTTGATCATCTTGCTCATTAGCTATCCTTATATACTCCAGTTTCACACCCAGTTCCTTTTCAAAGGAATTGATCAACTCATCCACAAAAGCCTTGACAAGAATGCCGAAAATAGTCAATATAATGCACCATAGCATATTTTAGAATGGACATTTCAGTTGTACTTACAGGCTATTAAAATACTGATGGCTCCCCTGATATCACATAAAGAAAAAGATGATCCTAAAACAAAATATCCCAACTTCAAAACTCAAACCTGCCTCCAATTCATTCACTTCCAGCTTGAACTGAAGCGGGAAGGAAGCTGGAGAACAAAATCACTCTATGGCAGAGGCCTGTAGTCTTGACAGTGACAGGCTTGGAGGTAGTGTAGGCCTTCCGCTAGGTAAGGCGATATTGTACCTGAACTCTGTTGCTTTCCTGCCTCTAGCAGAATCTGATTTTGGATGGGACGGCCCATGCGTGACATTCCTCTCCTGCCAACAATTGAGTCCATAAGTGCCAAGTTAAGAACCGTGTAAGGACCTCATCATATCATAGCTGGGATGAGCCCAGTCAACAGGCGAGTTTCTTGTCATGAGGCGCACTTGACAAGTAAAACTATAGTGGCCACTTGTCACCTCAGGATGGGACCTCAAGTAGAGGCATTCAGAACGTGTTGTCATCAGAAATCAAGCTGCCTTTCTCTGACCTTGCATCCCTTAGCCCCTACTTGATGAAACTTTAGAAGTTGTCAGTAGTTTTGCCCCAAGGTCTTGATTCCAGAGGAAGGCCTCAATATTGCCTGACTGATGTGGAGTTCAGCAGGCCTTCCTTGGAAGGGGCAATGCAAGCTGCATTCTAGTTTTCTTGCCAACAAGTAAGGCACAAGAAGATCAGCCCCAAGGAGGCAGTTTAGGCCTTGAATATAATATTGTTGCTGCAAACACTATTGTTATTCAGCTTTTCAAATTTAAAGGTTAGGATGTAGCCAGATTGAGGACTGACAACCCCTCCTCGGGTTGATACCCAAATGCTAAAATTGTGTCTCCTCATAGACACTTCCTTCAATGATCGATCGTTTTCTCTTGTGGGATTCACCTCTCCCCCATGTACTCAGAACTGAGTTCCACCCAGGATTGATCTCCCTCTCCCTGATCTTACACATCACCCACTCCAATCAAACATACTCAGTCCCACGCTAACCTCTCCCACCCCAGTACATCCCTGTCATTACTGTGAACACAACCTCTAGCATGTGCCCTGTAGCCTCCAGCCAACTGTTACCCACCTATGTGAAAGCCCAGCCTGCCAGTCAGGCCGCCATCCTGCATGTATTGGCGATGACACATGTATGCCAACTTTAAACTTTACGATGTAGAAATAACTCCACAAAGATCGGTATCTCGTCATCAAGTTACTCTTTATTTACAGTTGGAAAATTCTTCACACTGATCCAGCTCCCTCAGAGCCAGCTCTCAGAGTGAACAGAATGGCTGACACTGTGGTTCCTATCTGTCAGCCAGGGCTCCCTGACTGGATTACATTAACAGGCCCAATCAGAAAACTCATATTCTATGATGTACACCTGCCTTACCTCATTACAATCACTACAGATATACTGATGAATTCTAACTTCTAGGTTCTGTGCTTGATTGATGCTTCCATTCCTAGTAGGTGAGTTAACTTAAACTAATGTAAAATATTTTAAAAACTGAGAACAACTTCTTAAGAATTGCTACTGAGCTCAAAATTAAATGATTTTATATGGAAACATGGAAAATAATTATCATTTTTTCCCATTTGATTTTGTGTATAATCATCTTCTATAAACAACTAATCTTCAGTTTGGATCTGTGTTTACCTCAATCAAATAATATATTATTCAGAGATTTTTAAAAAAGATAAAAAGTGATGGATATCTCATAAAGGATATCACATCACCCCTTTGGGATTTGTTAGGATGCTTGGTAGTTTGCATTGGTTCACAACTACATTAGAATATTAGAAACTTCTCAATTTTGGTAGTTTGAAAACTCATTCTAAGCTGCACAAATATTGAATTAATTGTAGATAAACACCGGAAAGAAACACATTTAATTAATTACAAGGCATCATTCTATGGTTCTTCTATTCAGGTTTTACATAGCCTCTTTGTCCAGCAGGGTGCAGCAATACGCCCATTGAAGGATCAACCAAATCCAGATACATTTCAACCCACATGAGTCCTGACTCATTTTGTGCCTACTAATAAAATCAACTAACAGTTCTGTGGTTAGTAAGGTCTAAAGTTAGACTCTCTGCCTAGCAACAAAGCCATCTCCAGTCTTCTCAACACATTATGCTCAATTTAACACCAGTTATATACCACAAACCCTCCTCCTATATTTCAACGGCTGTGAAAGTGCATCACTTGAGATTCGTTTCATGCTATTTTCTGATCAACAATCCGAGTTACTGGACTATGGGTTTCTTCCCTCTACCTTTCTGCAAGGTGCTGGCTGCAGCTGTGCTCTGACACGGATGCTGACAGCCATCAGGTGCCATGATTTAATTAACCATTCAAGCCTTCATAATGTCTGTCAGTACACAATTTAATGGTGCAGCTAAACTTTATCCTTTCCTTGGATACAAGTGTGGACATTTTTTGGAGAAACCGCTGAGTCATGACTACAATCCTGAAAAGAACATAAGCCCTCTTGAATGCAGAATGCTATCAGATCCTCCAAGTTAGCGACTGAACCAATGGGAGAGCTATGGTCCAACATTGTTATAGGGACACTTAAATGGGTATGTAGCATCGTAATGATAAAATACATACGTGAAAGATGCTGTACAGAGTAACAATGGCCACAAGCTTGTGGAATACACTCCAATTCACACCATCCTGATTTGGAAATATATTGCTGTTCCTTTGCTATTACTGGGCCATATAGTGGGTCAGTTAGCTGGGTTGGCTGGACAGCTAGTTTGCAATGGTAAAAACAATGACTGCAGATGCTGGAAACCAGATTCTGGATTAGTGGTGCTGGAAGAGCACAACAGTTCAGGCAGCATCCGAGGAGCAGTAAAATCGACATTTCAGGCAAAAGCCCTTCATCGGCTTTTGCCTGAAACGTCGATTTTACTGCTCCTCGGATGCTGCCTGAACTGCCTGAGCACCACTAATCCAGAAGCTCGTTTGCAATGCTGAGTGATGCCAACAGTGCGGGTTTAGTTCCAGTTCTGGGTGAGGTTACAATGAAGGTCCCATCTTTTGAACCTCAGCCCTCGTCTGAGGTGTGGTGACCCTCAGGTTAAACCAATGTGTTCCTCCAGTGAGAGTCCTGTGGGACTACGATGACATTATCTTACTTTTACTGGGTCACATGCACAGCTATGTCCAAACAGGTCACCTGCCAAAACCTTCCAGTAATCCAAAAGTGGAACATCAATAAATGGTGGCTTTGCAGCAATGTTCACATCTCATAAACAAATTCAAACAAAACAATGGATTGGCTTGTACTAAGCCATTCATTGCAATTTGTTTTCTGTAAACCATTGTTCTTCAGATTTGGATCTGTGTTTATGTGGATCAGATAATATAATTTCAGGAAATTAAAGAAAAAGGCAATGTGTGATGTGTAAAAGATACCACACAACTCTTTTGGGATTTGGTAGAATATTTGGCAGTTTGCATTGGTTCACAATCAGATTAGAAACAAAAGCATTGGCGGACATGACAGGCAGTGAAACTAGGACAAGATATGATTAACCAGGGAAGAAGCTCTGATATTCCATCGGGCTGGATACTTACTGAGACAGCGTTTTAAAGAGGGAGGCAAGCATTCTGGGAGAAAGTGAGGACTGCTGATACCGGAGATCACAGTCGAAGAGTGTGGTGCTGGAAAAGCACAGCCAGTCAGGCAGCATCCGAGGAGCAGGAGAGTCGACCTTTTGAGCATAAGCTCTTCATTAGGAATGAGGTGTAGCCCAAGGGGCTGAGAGATAAATGGGAGGGGGATGGGGCTGGGGGGAAAGTAGCTGGAAATGCGATAGGTAGGTGAAGGTGAGGGTGATGGTGATAGGTCAGAGAGGAGGGTGGAGCAGATAGGTGGGAAGGAAGATGGACAGGTAGGACAGTTCAAAAGGGTGGCACCCAGTTGGAAGGTTGGATCTGGGATGAGATTGAGAGAGGGGAAATGAGGAAACTGGTGAAATCCACATTGATCCCATGTGTTTGGAGGGTCCCAAGGCAAAAGATGAGGCGCCTCCTCTCTGACCTATCACCTTTACTCCCACCATCATCTACCTGTCACATTCCTAACTACCTTCCCCCCAGCCCCACCCCTGTCCCAGTTATCTCTTAGTCCCCTTGGTCCACCTCACCACCCCCCACCCTCCATTCCTGATGAAGGGCTTATGCTCGAAATGTCAACTCTCCTGCTCCTTAGATGCTGCCTGACTGGCTGCGTTTTTCTAGCATCACATTCTTCAAGGCAAGCATTCTGGTCAGGAAAGCTAGAAGCTTGGCTTTCTCTACAGATTGTAAACTTCTAACCACCCACATCACTGTATGTGCGTGTAAGGGAGAATCCAGTGGTCATAGAACATGTAGGTTCCAATGATAGAGGTAGAAATAGGAAAAGGGGTCTGCACAGAGAGGATGCGGAAAGACAGATTTTATTAAAATAAAGCAGGATCCGGCAAAAATAGCCTGATAACAGCTATTTCTGGGTAAATCTATGCTGGCGGGGTGGGGGGGGGGGGTGTTGTGTGTTTAAAATGGAATTAGTGAGAGTGCAGGTCTAACATGTTCCCCTTAGGGTGAAATGGAAGAGCAACAAGCCCAACGAACCTAGGCGTCTCAGAATATTCAGGACTGGATAAGAAAGAAAAGAAAGACTTTTCATAGGAGCAAATCAGGTGGAAGACCTAGTGGATATAGAAAGTGCAGGGGGAGTCTTAAGAAAATAATTAGGAGAGCAAAGAGGAAGCATGAAAAAACACTGGGGTAAGGTTAGAGAGAATCCTAAGATATTCTATATGTATATCAAAGGAAGGGGATAATGAGGGAAGGAGCAGGACCTTCTAGGTACCAAGGGGACAATCTGTGTATGTTGCTGAAGGACATTGATTGGGTGTGTTAAGCAAGTACTTCACACATCTAGTTTCACTTTTGAGAAGGAGGATGTGGGTACAGAATGCAGGAAGAGGAACTGTAAGGTTCTTGAGTGGTTTGACGTAGGGAGTGAGGAGGTATTGGAGTTTCTGGCGAGCTGAAAGTCGACAAATCTCCAAGTCCAGATGAGTTGTATCTCAGGCCATTGTGGGAGGTAGGGGAGGAAAATAGAGGAAATCTGACCCAAAGTTTTAATTCCTCTTTGGTCACAGGGGAAGTGTTGGAAGATTGAAGGACAGCTAATGTGGGTTTCACCCTTCAAAAAGGGTGGTGGATACAAACTAGTGAATTACAGACCAATGAGACTCCCTTTAGTGGTAGGGAATTTTGTTTATATGGATTTCAGCTAAGTCCCTTGATGAAGTCCCACATGGGAGACTGACAAAGATGAAAGTACATGGGAATCAGGGTCACTTGGTAAGTTGGATCCAAAATTGGCCAAGTGCGAGGAGATAGAGGGTAAGCAAAGCTGTTAGTGTGACTGAAGGCCAGTAGTGTGCGCTGTTCTAGTTACTGCACCATCAGAAGGACGTGATTATACTGGAGGGTTTTTATTTTCACTTGTGGGATGTGAGCATTACTAGCTGGGCCAGCATTTATTGCCCATTCCATATTGCCCTTGAGAAGTTAGTGATGAGCTGTCTTCGTGAACCACTGCAGTCCATATGCTGCAGTTAGATCCACGATGCCCTTAGAGAGGGAATTCTAGAATTTTGACCCAGTGACACTGAAGGAATGGCAATTTATTTCCAAGTCAGGATGGTGTTTGGCTTGAAGGGGTACCTGAAAGTGGTGGTGTTCCCATGTATTTTCTGCTCTTGTCCTTCTAATTGGAAGTGGTTGTAGGTTTGGAAGGTGCTGTCTGACAATCTTTGGTGAATTCCTGCAGTACATCTTGCAGATAGTACACACTGCTGTGACTAAGCATCGGTGTTGAAGGGAAAGTGGATGTGGTGCCAATCAAGCGGACTGCATTGTCCTGGATGGTGTCAAACATTTTGAGTGTGGATGGCGCTGCAACCATCCACAAGCAAGTGGGAAGTATTCCATCATTACTCCTGACTTGTGCGTTGTAGATGGTGGACAGGCTTTGTAGAGTCAGAAGGTGACTTACTCACCGCAGTATTCCTGCCTTCTGACCTGCTCTTGTAGCTACTATATATTTGGTGAGTAAGTTCTGTTTCTCATCAGTACTAATTTCCAGGATGTGGATAGTGAGGGATTCAGTGATGGCAACACAATTGAATGTCAAAGGGCAGTGTTTAGATTGTCTCTTACTGGTGACCGTCATTGCCTGGCATTTATGTAGCAAAAATGTTTGTTGCCACTTGTCAGCCCAAGTCTGGCTATTGTCCAGATCCTATCGCTTTTGGACATGGACTTCTTCAGTGTCTGAGGAGTTACAAATGGTGCTGAACATTGTCCAATCATCTGCGAATATGCTCACTTCTGACCTTATGATGGTGGGAAGGTCATTGATGAAGCAGATGAAAGTGATTGTTGCCTAGGCCACTTCTCTCCAGAACTCCTGCAGAGATGTCCTGGAGCTGAGATGACTGACCAACAACAACAACTACCTTCCCGTCTGCCAGGTTTGACTCCAACCAGTGGAGAGCTTTCCCCTGATTCCCATTGAGTCCAATTTTGCTAGGGGTCCTTGACACCACACACAGTCAAATGTGGAATTGATGTCAAGGGCTGTAACTCTCAACTCACATCTGGAATTTGCAACTCAGTGCAAGGGAGATTCACCAGGATGTTACCTGGGATGGAGCAGTTTAGCTCTAAAGAGAGATTGGATAAGCTTGGGTTGTCTTCTTTCGAGCAGAGAAGGCAGAGAGGAGATCTGATTGAAGGGCATGGACAGGGTGGATAGAAAGCAGCTGTTCCCATTAGTTAAAGGATCAATAAAAAGGCAGCATAATTTTAAGGTCAAAGACAGGAGGTTTAGAGGGGATATAAGGAAAGGTTTTCTCACCCAGAATATGGTGGGAATCTGAAATTTGCTGCCTGGGAGGGTAGCTGAGGCAGGAAACCTCACAACCTTTAAAAAATACTTGATTGAGCACTTGAAATGTCATTAGGTGGAGATAAGGAATAATTGGGATAGGAAGTCACAATCAGGATTGACCTACAGACCTCTTAGCAATTACCATAATATGAAACAAAGTATACAAGAAGGAATATTGACTGCCTGTGATAAAGGGAAGGGATAATCATGAGTGATTCGAATCTACATACACAGTGGGGAAAGCAGATTGGCAGTAGTAGTCTGGATGAAGATGTTGAGTGATTTTAAGATACTTTCTTTGAGCGATATATTTTGGAACTGATTAGAGGACAGGCTACATTAGGCTTGGTATTATGGAATGACACAGGATTAATTACTGACCTCAGCGTGTAGGAACCCCTAGGTAGCAGCAAGCACAATATGATTACATTTTACATTTAGCTTGTAAGGGAGAATGTTAGGCTTTAGACTAATATTTTAAACCTAAGTAAGAGCTGGGAAGTTGATTTAGCTGAAGTGAACTGGCATACTAGACTAGTTCAAGAGATGCAGTCACAGACACTTAAAGTGCTATTTCAGATGACTTAGAATAAATATATTCCTATTACAAAGAGAAATTCTAATGGAAGGACCTTTGGAGGATCTGTGGTTAACTAACAAAGTTAGGATAAGCATCAAACTAGTGGAAAAGGCCTATAATTAAGCAAAGTTGAGTGGCAGATCGGATGATTCGTTATATTCTGACCAATGACAGAGAAAGACCAAGAGGTTATTCAGGAGGAAGGAATTAGAGCTTGAGAGCATGTTGTTGTAAATGTAACATTGGATAGCAAGAATTTCTACAGGTATTTAAAAAGGAAATGGGTAAGTCAGTAAGTTGAGAGAGTGAGAATGGGGAGTTAAAAGTAGATAATAAAGAAATGGCAGATGAAATGAACATATATTTTGCTTATGTCTTCACTCTCAAGAACATAAAACAAAGTCCAGTAATAGCTGTAAATTAGGGGGTTGAAGAGGTAGAGGAATTTAGTGAAATTACAATCATGAGGGAAGCAGTATTAAGCAAACTAATGGAAGATGTGGGATGACAAGTCTTTGGGTCCAAAAAGATTTTATTCCAGAGTTTTAAAGATGGGGCTATTGAAGTAGTAGATGCCTAGTACTAGTTTTCCAATATTTGCTGTCAGCGATAACCAAGGGGCTGATCAGTGATCACTGGATACAGTCAGTGATCTCAGGGCATGGTTGGTGAATACGAAACTGTGGTCAATGATAATTAGGAGTAGCCAATGGCTTGATATTTGTGGGATGCCCAATTACAAGGGGTTGTGCTGGGAAATTGGTGATATGGGTACTTTGTCTGATAACATGGAGAGGACAAGTTTAGTTTAGGGGTCTGGGAGCATGCAAGGTGTTCCCCCAACTCAGAAGCAATACAGAATGCAATAATAAATTAATGACCTCTCGCTGGAACAGTCCTCACCTCCAGATATCTATTTGGTTCAGCAATCTAGGAAATCCAGTGGGTTATCTGGAAGAGAATACATTTTGAGGTGCATATCTCATTACTACAGAAGCAAAACATTCTGCCTAGCTGGTCTATACACCCTGCCAAATCCCTCAACTAACACTATCATCATTGCCTTTTATTTTTTTCTTCCTCTTTAGCTTAACAAATTTCATCTTAAATGCACCTCTGCTTTTCAATCTAACTAATCCTTTATGTATAAAGTAAGTTCAGCAATACAAGTCAAAGGAGTCATATAAAAGAATAGCTATGCTACAAGGCTGACAAATCATACCTTGAATTCCACCATGACAGTCTGCTAATGTGAATTCAATAAATATGAGAATTTATGGCCTGGTATGTGCAACCCCAATTCCACTCAACCTATTTGATTTTAATTGCCTCTGAAGTCACCAGTGCTACAAAGTTCAGGAATAAGGAAAAGCATTTTCACATGCCACAGTGCGCACATTGTATAACACTGAACTAATAACACAGAGGTCATGAGTTCAGATCTCTCTGTGGTAAGTTGTGAAAGTATGCTCAACAAATCTGGTAATTTATGAACCAAAACCAAAATTGTAAAAGCTTAAGTAGTTCAATAAGGGAATTTGCTGTGCTTACATTTAGCCTAGCCTTCAAGTGACTCTAGTCCAGCTAAGGATGGGCGATAATAACTGTTTTGCCAGTGCTTAGCAAAAAACTAAAGTGGATCTTTGAAAGAGGGAAGTGTAACAAAGACAATATTTCAGAAATGAAACAAAAGTACAGAAAATAAACCATCAACAGTTTGAAGGTAAGCTGCATATCGTGGAAAATATTATCTGTGTTAAATTTAGCATAGCTAAAACATAGCCACCATGCTATATAATGTATCATCATTTTACTGAGTAGAGCAATGATCCTAGCATTAACAACCCAGCTTACACCTTTAATACCTATACAGTCATTTAGTAATTGCACTGGATTTAACGGAGCTAACCGTTAATTGGAGAGATGACATGAGGCCCACGTTATCTCTTTCAAGGCAGGCCTGCCAAAGTAAGTGGCACTGAGGCAGTTGTCATGCCAGAGGCAGGTTCCTACCTGGGAACAAGGACCTTTGGAGCAGAGGTCCCACCAACTAAGTGATATGGTGCCACCAGGGAGGTGGTGACTACTGTCAGTGTTGCACCAAGGCCAGATTCAAGAAGGAGCCATGCTCAGATGAGTAGCAGAGGGGTGCCAGGGGCAAGTATCAAGGTGGGAAAGAAATGGGTACAGCATCAAGGGTATGAGGTAGTTCTCAGTGGAAACCCACCATCGTTTTTCAGTGCAGAGTCCCTTGAGGGGTCACAGAACGCCTTTGAAGAAGAGTCTCATTGTGGAAGCTTGCAAGCAAACACTTCAGGCCTATCTATCAATGGCTTAATATCAATGGTAGTGGGATGAAGCCCTTAACAGATCATTACTTTGCCACCTAAGCACTATGGTTGGCATAGGGGCAGGAAAATTATTTATGGACCTTCATTCATGGACTTAATCAGGGTGAAAATGGACAGATTTCCACCTTCCCACTCGGTTAACCTCCATGGCCACCCCTACACCTAGTGGCCACTCACATTACTTGCTACAGGGGTAAGCACTAACTTCTGACCAGGATCTTGGCTTTCCAACCTTTAGCCAACTTCCTATTGAATTTGACATATCCTTGACAATTTATCAAAGTATTTAAAAATACATTTCCTGTAGTAAGTATTATTATTATCTCAAAGAATTCTAAAGTTTTTCATGCAAGATTTACCTTTTATAAACTTGAGTCAACTTTCTTGATTGACTCGTGTTTAGGTGACAATTATATTTGATCTGGTGATTTTTGGTCCCTGAGTTTTCTCACGAGTACAGTCAGGTTTACTATTTGCTTCCAAATCTGTTCATCTTTTGATCTCTCGAGGTCTTGATTCAACACCTCTTCCATCCTCCTAATAATGTTTGAATGGTTAAAGCCACCATTATTTCCTCTTTGTTTTTCATTAATATTCAAGAATACAAAATACTGGGGCCCACTGTCTTTTCCATTTTATACTTCATAGTTTCTCTTCACTACTCTTGTTTGATCAACATTTTGTTTGGCTAACTCATCATTTGCAGTATCATACATTTTTGCAAAATCAAGGAAAAATGTTTTGTATTTGTAACAATTCTTCCTCCTCTGTGAGACAATCTCTTGTTCACATGGCTCTACCCTTCCATTAACTATCCTCATATTTTATTTGATACTGAGATAAACCTTTTCTACTTTCCTCATTATACATGTTAACTTCCTATGCACTCACTCTCAGTCTCTATAGTATTTTTGTATTGGCTGTGTGTAAATTCTATGCTCCAATGGACTTCCAATTAGATCAATGTCAGAAGGACTTTGTTTGAGGCTCTGTCCCAGGGAACACTTCATGTGACAAAAACAAAATACAACATAATCTTTGAAGTAAAATCACTATGAAAGCTGAAAATACTGAAAGGTTTGGCAACATCTATGGAGAGAGGTAGAGTTGATCACCTTTCAGCATCAAACTGAAATGATGGAAGTTACCCTCATGTTTTTGGGCTTAGTGATCATAAATTGATGACGTAAAAGCCTCAATTGGTGCTAGAGTAGGAAAGTAGAGCTTAAGTCTTCCTACTCAGAACTGAATTTGGATTATGAAAAGAAGATGGTGGGGTTCTGGTCCACTACCATTCCAACGAGTTGCATCCCATCTAATTTTCTTATTCCCTCTCAGCCTAGCTGCTTCTTGAATGCAATTAAATCTGATTTTCATTCAGAAGGCTCTTCAAAGGTTCCTGCAAATGAAATACAGGGAACAGCTCGTGATTCCAACTGATTTTTGTTTTTCCTTCAGATAACCACATGAACAGACATAATCTCTTGTTTCAATTACTTAGTATATTCCCAGGGCACAATATTTCACAAATTGAAATTCCTGGTTCATTCTCAGTTCATTTTTGCAAAGAAAAAGATTAGGAATAAGGAGATGCCCTAACCATGCCCAATTCACAGTAGCTCCAATTCACTAACATGCCTGGAAAATTTCAAACAGTTTTTCTTTACAAACCTCACCAATATTTTGTACATGAACAGTTAAAAAGAAGATAGCTATCAAAGAGAACCAGCACATATTCAACTCATTCATGAAATAGCATCTGCATAGTTGTGCTTGGCCACAGTATCCATTATAATAAACAACACTGTCTGTGGTTGAGTAGAGTAAGCAGGATCCATTTATTCTTCCTCTCTCTGTCCTTGGAGTCTGTTTACAATAAAGACAGTGCTATAACTCTTGCAGAACATAAACCTGCCTTTGAAAATCCTTTGGGAACAGATATCATTATTTGTCTAATAACAGAAAATCAATCAATGTGACAGTTACAGAGAGTTCCATATGGCATCACAAAAACTCATGGAAATTGCCAGTAAAAATGAAAATATTTTGTGGGAAGCCACTGGGCTGGCTTTCATTAAATAAGTTCAGCAGAGCCCTGAACCCAGGCCGTTTGAATTTTATATTTTCCAGGTTGGAGGCCATAAACATATTTCATTTGCTAGCTTAAAGGATTTCCTTTTTTGGATTGAGATCTTCTCATCTTTCTGGTATCTGAGTAAAATAAATGGATTCATATTTTGCCTTGGTTATCTTAAAGGAATGGGAAATTTGAATTCTTAGAACAGTGAAATGTGCACACTGATATGCAGTAGGAGGTACTGTCCATTTTAAAGAGCCTGATGTCATTTAAACAGAATTGGCTAGCCTCCCACTCCAAATGAGTGTCCAAATGCAGTTCACTAAGTCTGGGTAGCCCACATTGGACAGTGTAAAGGCCACATAGCCAATGCAAGGCAAGCTGTTGGGTAGGTTTGTCGGAATGTGGAAGTGGAGGTAGGAGAAAGGGAGTCCTCAGGTGATAGTGAGCCTGATCATTCCTCTGAGGATAGAAATATAAAGTCGTAAGTTGGATTCGAAATGGGATTCAGATGGTTCCAAAGCAAATGGCAAACATTCCTTTACGTGGCAGGATCAGGTCTGGCTGATTTTAACATGTACACCTTGACTAAACGCCCACAATCAGACTCTCACCTGAAACCAGTATGAGCCTGGGGACGGTGGAAATTGCATGTAGGGTAAAGTACCATGGTGACGAAGCCCGAAAGATTTTACCAACACTCAGGTATATTTTGGGGCGAAGATTGTATTTGGAAAGTAGTGGGGAAAAACAGCCTAAGGAAGGCCTAAAATTTTCTTGTGGGCATTGCGGAGCACAGATGTTTTTCACTATCCTGAAATGTTGAGACTTTTCTCATTGTTTATCATATGAGTTCCATGTGAACTAAAGAAGTTTTTACCTGGTACCGTGTTCCTTGGTCGATTGTAAAGCCTTTTCAGTACCAGTTCATTGACTTGGGTTTCCCAGATCCATTTTTCTGAACAACAAGTCACTTTGTGGCTGGACTATTTTATTTCTGTTTCATTAAGAAACACCAAGCATGACTAAGTTAAAGACAGCATCAGATCAGAGCAGGTGGCTTCTACTGCTGCCAACAAGAATAATGCTTCTGTGATGATTACGTAAATTTAAAAATTCAACAATGAATAGCCAAGAAATTTAAAAGACAAGAGATATAAATGATATCAGACTAGAGGGACATAAAAATAGATCCTAAAATCTTTGAAAGACATATTAAAAAAAGAAGAGATTAGTCAAAGTAAATGCCTTGGAGGCAGAAGCAGGAAAATTTAAGATGGTAAATACGGAAATGGTGGAGACATTAACCAAATACTTTTGACCTACCTTCATGATGAATTTGCACAGATATTTTGAAAACATAAGCAAACCAAGTGAGAATGAGGAATTAAATAAATTAGGTTTAGGAAAAAAATAAGATTGCAGAAATTACTGAGACTAAAATGCAACAATTCTCTTGATGGTCTATTCACTATTACTTTAAAAGTTTGTGGATGCATTGATTTTGAGTTCTCAGAAATTGTCAAGCCTTTCATCAATCTGTGTTGACTCTACCCTTTCACTTTATGATAAAAATCATAATGTGACTGGGAGCAATCAGTTGGATTTATGGAACTAAAACTTTGTCTGACAATTTGCTGTACTTTTGAGATTATAATGACCAGTGTAGATAAGAAAATCAATGGAGGCAATGTATTTGGAAATTCAAATGGCATTCATTAAGTTGTCAATCAAGAAGCTATAAGACAAAATTAGGCTCATTGGATTGGAGCTAGTTTATTAACTTGATTTGCAGATTAGTTAATAGATTAGGAAAATAGAATAGGAGTGTATAATTTTTTTTTTGGTTGCAGACTCTCATTGTTTTGGTACTACAAGAATCAGTTCCTAGATTGCAATCTATACCAATGAATTTGCTGCAGGTACTGTGTATTAGAACAAAATTTGCTTCTGTTGCAAACTACGTGGGAAAGAAAACTGTTTGGAGGCAAAAAGAGATGGAAAGTAGATTAAGTGAGTGATTATGAACATGGTGGAATACAATGTGGAGAGTTGTGAAGTTTCCAATGTATCACTAGTACGTTATAGAAATCTCAAAGGTATAAAAATGTAATGAGTTATGCTGCCTCCCACTTTCTGTGTGTTGCAACCTCAACAGGGTGTCAAGAAAGCATAACATTTATGTGCTAGTCTGTGAGGAGGAGTCTGACACAGAGGAAATTATTTGTTATGGTTAATTTGACTGAAACCCCAATCATATGAGTTCACTAAATTACTTTGTTAATCTTTCACTTAACTAGTAGCACAAGGAATACCTCACTAATCCTAATAAAGGGACAGGCATTTAACCTGCAGGAGATGTGGAACAGAGGTTGTAAACTGTAGGAACTCTATGGAGAATAAGGATGAGGACGTTCCACTACTCACATTGGATTGCTAATGTCACTCTTCATACTGTACCTACAGGGTAAAAACAATGACTGCAGATGCTGGAAACCAGATTCTGGATTGGTGGTGCTGGAAGAGCACAGCAATTCAGGCAGCATCCGAGGAGCAGTAAAATTGACGTTTCGGGCAAAAGCCCTTCATTTATTCCTGATGAAGGGCTTTTGCCCGAAACGTCGATTTTACTGCTCTTCGGATGCTGCCTGAACTGCTGTGCTCTTCCAGCACCACTAATCCAGATACTGTATCTACATTTGCCTGAGGTGACTTTGGTTCATCGAGGAGGTGCTTATTAAAGTATACCACCTCCTTCAGCACAATCTGTATCCTCACACCAGGGCAAGAGATTGGCATAAACATTTGCTGTCACATTGAACTTTAGTGCCCCTAAATTTTTATAAGTGAGCGTGTGAAATATCAACATCAGCCAGTACACTATCAATTATTGCACCTGGGAGGCAATGAAAGCCATTTCTGCGAGGAGAAGCAATTACATTGTGTTCTCTCTAAACTAAGAAAAGACAAATGAGTAGGTACATGGATTTACCAAGGCAGTAGGAAACACAATGGTGCAGAGTCACGTTGGTTAAGCACACATGAAAAAGGAGAGAAATACAGGAACCACAACCATTACCATTCTATCAATATCCAGTTAGTCTGTGGCTGTGTACAGTACAGTACATTAGTGAATACCCATTAGCCTGGAAGCAATCACAATGCCTTCATTCTGAGGCATTTTTCCAATCATGCCACCTTTGTGCCTCCAAGAAGAGAGTAGGTGTTTAGAGACAGAGACCATAATCCCTACACGGGGCTGATAGCCAACATCTATTCTGCCACAAAACCAGGTGAGGACAGTGAACCATGAGATCACCAGAAACATAGATGAGTCGATATTGGTGTGCTATAGGAATACTTTTATTCCCTAGATACTCAGAGGAATCCTTAGAACAGATCTCCAACTTCATCAGGAAGACAAAGGAAGACCTCGTACTTCTGAAATAGACCTGAGGTTGCTAGGACAGCAACTTCATAAACAGCGTGAGAGGGAGTGGGGACAGCAGTTTCACAAAGAGAAGAATAGACCTGCATCAGGGGACAGCAGTAGAGGGAGTTAAAAACCAGCAACAGGGAGCCCTCTCTACCAGTCAGACGGAAGTGCAACATTACAGGAAAACAAGTAGGTGATTGGTATGTATTTCTCCATGTCTTTTATGCTTGACCAAGTGGTTTAAATCAGAGAATGTTGTTATTGGTTGTATTATTAATGCTTGTATTCTATTTCTCTAGCTATTCATAGAATTGTGCGGTAGTCGTGTTTATATTTGCTTAATGATTTTGTTTGTGCACTGCTGGTGGATTATTGAATATCTCTTTCGATTTGAACATGTCATGAATAAAATTTGGAGATGTAGATTTATTAACATTACTTCTTTCACAATCATTTCTCCAATTGCATAATTAATTGGCAGGCAATCTCTTTTAACCAAGAACTCTGGACAGTGCCAATAATCCAATTCATGGCTAATGGAATAAAACACAGAAAGTGCTGGAAATATTCAGCAGAACTGACAGCATCTGTGGAGACAGAAACAAACTTAGCATTTTAGGTCAATTATCAGAGCTTTCCTCTTCACTCCACTTCAATTCAACCCTGTGTTTCCAGATTCTGTAGTGAAAAGCAACGTTTGCTCAAACATCACGAATGTCACAAGCATGTTAACAGCATGGGCCTACTAAGTGTACCAATTACATATTTAGCAAATAGCAACCATTGCACTTGTAGTAGATTTCAACATTTACATGCATTTCCTAGAATGCTGTATGTGTTTATTTGCATCCTGACAAACTCATGTACTTTACTTCTATTTCAACTCAAGGTATAAAAAGTATGTCATTTCTCTGGTGCATCAGTAAAGAGTGAGCTGAGAGATGTCATGGACCTTGCCATTCGATCTGTCAAATTCCTGGTATGTTCACAGTCATTGTCTGTATTGTTCTTGCCCTATTCAGAGGTACAGGTCTGCTGTAAGAGGTGGAAAAGTTCTCTGAGCACCTTCTTCATGTTGCAGATAGTGTACAAAGTGCTTCTAGCTTGAGTTGAGGAATAAGAAAGATTTTAGAGTGACCATAGTTGGATTAGGTCTCCTGCTGAGTCCTCTCCTCCCTCTTCTGCTCCTCACTCTGTGAACTGTGTGCTTGCTTCTCAGTTACATCTGTTCCATCTATCTGCCATAATATAGTGCACAAAGGAGATGGTTTAACTCCAGTGCCAACAAATGGCCTGAGCTTAAAGTCAAGACCAAAGTCATGGTCTTTTCCATTTGAAACACAACTCCCTTCACCAGCTTTAAGCAATACTAGAAAACTTACAATACTTCAACAAGCAGAAAAAGATCCATTAGAAATTATTCAGAAATCAGTCTGTGAGGATTTGAAGCTCACTTTAAATAACAGTAATAGGAAGTTCTTCCAGCTACTGGACATATGTTTGATTATGTATATGAAAAAATGCAATTTATGAGAGCATCGAAGCCAAAATGACAGTGCTAGTCTTAAATCTGCATTACACCCTATGGGCATCATGAACTGTCTACCCTGTGCATAATACCTGCACAATGCTCACAAAGTGTCATTTGACATGAGTCAAGCTGGAAGTGTGCATGTGTGGCATGGATGCTATCTTGGTATCAAACAAACACCCATAGCACTGATACTATTCTGCCATTACTTAATTTGTAAACATTGGAAAGATCTATTGGAAAGCTACTTCCAAATTCTGTGTTTGGCAATGTGCCCCCTCACCCACTTCTACCAAATAGCACTCGTCAGTACACCTCTGACTCACCTTGAAGAACAGCAAATGTTGAGTTAGTACATCAACAAACAGGTATGTTTGTATGTAAATAAAATATCACATTCAGTGTGTGATCATCAGTTTTCCAATTTTTAAAAGAATGAAGAAAGAGAAAGAAAGACCAAAGATTTCAGGCTGAAGGCCAGTCACTTACATACTCCTGCCAGTCTACAAACCTCCTGCAGCTTTTACAATTGACTTTTAACGAGCCTCAGGATTTGTGGAAATTTGATGTTAAGTTGTTAAAGTAACAGGGCACCTAAAACATATCCTCACCCTACAGACAGAATAATGCATTGCTTGTCTGATGGTAAAGTAATCCTGTTATTATAATCTAGCATATCTCCTAACAATGAAATATAAAATGAGAGGTTCATGGCTGTAGAGAAAGAGAAGTTATAAATACCCTTTAAAGAATTAGAGGCTTGTTAATTTGTTAAAGGTGATGTTTATATCAAGGACCAATCTCAAATGCTCCCGAATTTGTTTTGTTTTCAGGGATGTGAAGTTTGAGGGAGCCAGAATGCCAATATACTCCTGCCTAAAGGCCTCCTTGTTTGGCACAGCTGAAAGGAGGAAAGGCATTTCAGCTGGGTTTCTCTGTGACTGGCTTCCTGTTTGGAATGGTTTTGCTTTCTATCATTACAGGAAGCATAATCGTCAGCTAATGCTCAGCTGAATACTCAGACAGTGAAAAGCTGGGGTTTTGTGCTTTCCAAAATAAGGTGAAAGAAAGGAAGGGGAAGACAGAATGGATGATTTAGAACACCGACGTGAACTACGAAGACAGAAACGTGAAGAGCTTTGGCGTCAAGCAGAGAGGTACAATTTATTCATGTTTTGATTACAGTCTTTTTTTCTCTGCAGAGCAGTTTATACACATTGCAGAGACCTAGAGTTCAATGCAACTGAAGCATGAATAACTCTCAGTGACTGCATGCCCCCTACTTATTATTGTTACTAACATTTCTACAAGACCAAAGAATAAAGTTACACATTTACTGGTCTGACTGATTTTAAATTGATCTGAAATCTCTTGTGTGCTGTGTTATAGAAATCACTGACTGGGCAATATTACTTTCAATCTGAGATGCTGAGACCTGTAACCAATGAATGGAAAATATTTTAAGATCTTGAAAATTGAAGCTGTTATGGACAGTGGTAATGTTTGTTGAATTGTTTTAATTTATATGTTTAATAATACTGCAGACTGGCTTCCAGAACTTGTATACATTATTTGTGACTCCTGATGAATGGTCAGACAGTAGTACATACTGAATGCTGGGTGATCTGCAGCATGCAGTTATGGTGTTCATTTCTTTTAGAAGCAAGAGAGCACAACTTGTTACCTTGAACCCTTTCCGTCAAAGATTTCCTTTAAATTGAGAACTCTTATTGATGCTTGTGTTTTATAATTCCACCATGAAGGTCTAACAGCTTGAGCTGAATTCTGTAGATTACAAGAAATGGTAGTCAGCCTTTCATCCTATTGCCCTGCAGATATGATCTTTTCAGCTAACTGCTCAGTTCCCTTTTGAAAGCTACCAAATTCTCATGCAGTGCATTCTAGATCCTAATCAAGATCCACATTTTTCTACATGTGGTTTTGGTTTCTTGTCAATCTCCTTAATTTGGTGTCCTCTGCATATTAGTCTCTAGCTATCTACTCTTTCCGTACCTGTTATGATTTTTAACAACTTGATAAGCACTCTTTTTAATATTTTCTAAGAGAGCATTGTCCCAGGCATTCCAATATGTCCAAATAATTAAAGCAATCATCCCTAAAACTCTTATACATGCTTTCTGCACCTCCTTTGATCCTTTCATAGTCTTCCTAAGGTCTGGTGCTCAGAATCCAATTGAAGTTGAACCACTGTCTTCCAATATTTCATCATAATGCCATTGAATTTGTTTTCCATGCCTCTATTTATAATGCTAGGAATCCTGTATGCCTTGATACCCACTTTCTTAATATTTCCATTGATAATTTGTGCACATATATTTCCTGGTCCCATTGCTCCTGCATTTCCTTCAGAATTGTACTCCTCCATATTCTTCCTACCAAAATGGAATAATTCACTCTTCACTACCTTAAATATCATCTACAACATTTTATCAACCTGTCTATACATGCATGAACAGATTTTCACTTTAATGACTGGTTATTTGATTTACAGAGATCTAATTGTCATAGTGTCATAGACTCCTAGAGATACATAGCATGGAAACAGACCCTTCGGTCCAACTCATCCATGCCTACCAGATATCCTAACCTAATCAAGTCCCATTTGCCAGCATTTGGCCCATATCCCTTTTAACTATTCCTATTCATATACCCATCTACATGCCTTTTAAATGCCGTAATTATACCAGCCTCCATCACTTCCTCTGACAGCTCATTCCATACACACACCACATTCTGTGTGAAAAAAGTTGTCCCTTAAGTCCCTTTTAATTCTTTCCCTGCTCACCCTAAATCTATGCCCTCTAGTTCTGGACTCTACCATCCCAGGGAACAGACCTTGTTTATTTATCGTGTTTGAATAATGCTATCGTACCCGTCTCTACCACCTCCACTGGCAACATGTTCCAGGCACCCACCGCCTTCTGCATAAAAAACTTGCCACACATATCTCTCTTAAACTTTTCCCCTCTCACCTTGAACTTGAGACCCCTAGTAAATGAATCCCCCACTCTGGGAAAAACCTTCTTGCTATCCACCCTGTCTATACCTCTCATGATTTTGTGGACCTCAATCAATGCTCTGAGGATTCAATTGCTCTCTGCTGTCCATACCGGGTATATGCTTCCTTCTTTTTCTTAACCAAAACCTCAATTTCTCTAGTCAGATGCTGGAAATTAGAATCAAGATTAGAGTGGTGCTGGAAAAGCACAGCAGGTGAGGAGCAGGAGAATCGACGCTTCGGGCAAAAGCCCTTCATCAGGACTGAAGACAGGGAGCCTCCGGGGTGGAGAGATAAATGGGAGAGGGGTGGGGGTGTGGGAAGGTAGCAAAGAGTACAATAGGTGAATGGGGGTGGGGATAGGGATGAAGGTGATAAGTCAGAGAGGAGGGTGGGGGAAGGTAACAAAGAGTACAATGGGTGGATGGGGTGGGGATGAAGGTGATAGGTCAGAGAGGAGAGTGGAATGGATAGGTGGGAAGGAAGATTGGCAGGCAGGACAGGTCATGAGGATGGTGCTGAGCTGGAAGGTTGGAATTAGGGTAAGGTGGGCGAAACGAGGAAACTGGTGAACTCTATATTGATGCCCTGGGGTTGACCTGTTCCTCGGTGGAAGATGAGGCATTCTTCCTCCAGGCGTCGGGTGGTGAGGGAGCGGTGGTGGAGGAGGCCCAGGACCTACATGTCCTCGGCAGAGTAGGAGGGGGAGTTGAAATGTTGGGCCACAGGGCGGTGGGGTTGTTTGGTGTGGGTGTCCCGGAGATATTCCCTAAAGCGCTCTGTGAGAAAGCGTCCAGTCTCCCCAATGTAGAGGAGACCACATCAGGATCAACAGATACAGTAAATGACATTGGTGGATGTGCAGGTGAAACTTTGATGGATGTGGAAGACTCCTTGGGGGCCTTGGATGGAGGTGAGGGGGGAGGTGTGGACGCAGGTTTTGTAATTCCGGCAGTGGCAGGGGAAGGTGCCAGGAGGTGAGGGTGGGTTGTTGGGGAGCATGGACCTGACCAGGTAGTCACAGAGGGAACGGTCTTTGTGGAAAGTGGAAAGGGGTGGGGAGGGAAATATTTCCCTGGTGGTGGGGTCCATTTGGAGGCAGCAGAAATGTTGGCAGATGATGCGGTTTATGCAAAGGTTGGTAGGGGTGGAAGGTGAGGACCAAGGGGGTTCTGTCCTTGTTACGGTTGGAGGGGTGGGGTTTGAGGGCAGAGGTGCAGGATGTTGATGAGATGCGTTGGAGGGCATCTTCAACCATGTGGGAGGGAAAAGTATGGTCTTTAAAGAAGGAGGCCATCTGGTGTGTTCTGTGGTGGAACTGGTCCTCCTGGGAGCAGATACGGCAGAGGTGGAGGAATTGGAAATACAGGATAGCAGTTTTGCAGGAGGTAGGGTGGGAAGAGGTATAATCCAGGTAGCTGTGGGAGTCGCTGGGTTTGTAAAAAATGTCAGTGTCAAGTCAGTCGTCGTTGATGGAGATGGAGAGGTCCAGGAGGGGAGGGAGGTGTCAGAGATGATCCAGGTGAATTTAAGGTCGAGGTGGCATGTGTTGATGTTGATGAACTGCTCAAGCTCCTCGCAGGAGCACGAGGTGGGACTGATGCAATCATCAATGTAGCGGAGGAAGAGGTGAGGAGTGGTGCCAGTGTAACTACGGAAGATGGACTGTAACACGAAGCCGACAAAGAGACAGGCATAGCTGGGGCCCATGCGGGTGCCCATGGCTACCCCTTTGGTCTGGAGGAAGTGGGAGGATTCAAAGGAGAAATTGTTAAGCGTGAAGACCAGTTCTGTTTGTCAGGGCAAAGGTGTACGTATCAATTGTTTGTTTGGATTAACATTATGAGAGCAGTTTCTTATAACTTGGTGCAGTTTCATTCAAAAATTGCTGTAAATTATTCTTTAAATCAGAACTGCCCTAAATAAATAAGATAAATGATAAATAAATTGAACAAATCACATGACCAACATGAGATTACCCAAGCAGGTGCTCTACACCCAGCTCTGAAATGGCAGGTCAGCCCCAGGTGGCCAGAAGTTGTCCTTCAGAGTAACCCTCAAGGCCTCACTGGTGAAGTGTGGCATTTCCACAGACATCTGGGAGTCATCAGCCCAACACCATCAAAGTGGAGGAGGAACATCCGGGAAGACGTTGAGCACCTCAAGACTTGCCGTCAGGAGAAAGCATAAGCCTGGTGAAAACAGCTGCCACACCAATGCCCCACCCAGCCCTTCCCATGACCACCTTTTGCCCCAAGTATGGCAGAGTCTGTGGAAGCTGCATTGGACTGCACATTCACCATGAGAGTGGAAGAGTGTCATCCTCATCTGCGAGGAATCGCCAATGAAATAAATATAATCCACTTTTTAAAAAAGGTCTTGAACAGACTATTTTAATTCCCACATTGCACTGTCTAATTGGAGATCTCATCATGTTCTTTTTTTATTTTCTCATGATGTAAACCTTTCAAAGCATGCTACCATTTATAAAGTATTTAAAAAATCTGCTCACTATTATTTAAAAGGATTTTATGAAATTGTTGTTGCTTCTAAGGATTTCCTTCCATTCATAAAATGGGAAAAGAAAGTGTGATGACAACAGAGAAAAATATTAGTAAGAGTCTGTATCTACTGTAGGTAATGTGATAATATTATTCAACTCTATTCCTGATCATACAGTTGCCTCAGCAGAGAAATCATTTGTTGAAGAGACTGATGCAATGTCCAGTCAGAAATGTTAGTTTCGGGCAACAGTCACCCAATCAAAATCTCTTTATACTACGTCTGTGTCCAACATTTCAGCTATGGCAAACTTCATAATGTTCCTGTGACCATCACATGACTCTTCCTTGTTGGCACTTCTTTCAGTTCCAGCCTTGATTACAATGGAACCTTCAGCATTTTTTCTGCTGTAGATATTTGTGTTCAATCATGATAGATTTGCCATACCATTATATACTATAGCCTGAACTGATCAGTAATTTATTGAAATTGAAACATAGAGGGAACTAATGAAGATATTTATGTACTAGTACACAATCAGAAATTGACAGGCGGCACACTGCAATAACTAACATTGCAGTTGAACAGTTTCCCATAACATAATTATATGCCAAAAGGCCATCCTTGTCCTCCACAAATTCAGGGATTTGACAGATTACAAATGCCAAACCTGAAAATAGTGACAACTGACAGTTTTGCTAAAACCATAAAGAGTACTGGTCAGACCATAGGTGGAATACTGTGGAACAGTTTTTGTCACCTTATCTAAGGAAATATATACTGCTATTAAAATCAATCCAGAGAAGGTTCACGAGGCTGATATTAAATATGGAGAGATTGTCTGTCTTATTAGGAGAGATTGAATAGGTTGGGCCTATACCTGTTTAAAATTGAGAAGAATGAGAGGACAGCCTTAAATATTTCAAAAGATTCCTAGGGGAATTAACAGAATAGATGTCAATAGGTTGCTGTCCCTAGTGCGAGAGTCTTGGACCAGAGGGCATCATCTCTGAATAACGGTTTACACATTTAAGAGGGATGAGGAGGAATTTCTTCTCTGAAGGTGGTGAATCTGTGGAATTCTTTTATGCAGAGGGCTATTGAGACTGGGTCATTAAGTATATATAAGGTTGAAATAGACAAATTTCTAATTGGTAAAAGAATTAAGAGGTATATGGGGAAAGACAGGAAATTGGAATGGAGGATGATCAGATCACCTCAGAGCTTATTGAATGACAGAGCAGACTTGATGAGCTGAATGGCCTAATTCACCCATGAATATGTCTTATGGTCGTATGAAATAACAGCAGATGATTCTCTATGATTAAATAAAATAGATGTTGATAAATCGAAACATGCTTTTATTGTGAAATTTCAGCATTTTGCCTTTTCGGAGGTAACATTTGGATAAGCCTGTATTTAAGTCTCTCCACTCCATAGTGACCATATCAATATTGCCAACAATACATCAATATTTGTTCACAAATGTCTGCCATACGCAGCACAGAGTTATCGTAAACCAGCTTCACAGGGGCATGTGAGTTTTCCAATGGGCTGTGCAGGAAACCAAGAAAATCTTTCCTCAAGCTTCAATTTACAATCGCTATTAAGCTGCTTTGAGGTTGAAGGGGGATCTTTGTACAAAAAGAATTGTCATCATATTCCTAAATAGGATATTTGATCCTCTCTGACTAACAACCTTTGAAAGAGATACATTTTCAACATTTTCATCATTAGTTTTCGGTTTTAACTTTGATGACACAATTTGACCATACAGTGCTGGAGATGTTGGTACTACCAAGGCAAGGAAGCTGCAGAAGAGCAGTAGAACCATTGCTGGTGTGGCCTGGACTGTATGCTAGGCTTGTAAAAGCACAAGTTTACATGTGCTGTTTGCCCAAAAAGATGCCCAGTGGGTAGATTGTGACATCAGGTAGGCTCTAATAATGATGTGGTGCCTGATCTGTTATTTAGGCCAGGCTGATGTCATCTCTTAAACATTCAGCTGCATGAAGGGTCCCCACTAAAGCTGTTTAAAGTAATTTCTATGATACTTTCAAATTTTGAGTTTGATTTATTGCTATGGTGTGAATAGAAGTATTGTGTTATTAGAGAAATTGTGATTTAGTAAGATCTGGTATTTGACATTGCCAAGGAAACCAGAGAGATTTAAGGCCCTTATCAGTAGTAATTGAGACAAGAGGTACAGATCACTTGAGGCATGGCAGGAAGAGGAAGCACAAGCAATATATCAGGAACGTTGTGTAGAGAGGGAGTAGGATGAAGAACATGGTCAAAGGTATATCTATTAACTACCTACTGTGGAGAAAAGAAACAAAGTACTATGGATACTAGAAATCCGAAACAAGAGCAAACATTGCTGGGAAAACTCAGCAGGTCAAAAGAAGGGCCACAAAACCTGAAAAGTTAACTCTGCTTTCTCTCCAATGATGCGGTCAGACCTGTTGAGTTTCCCTATGAATTTCTAACTTTGAATCTTCAGAAATTGCTGGAAAAGCTCAGCAGGTTTGGCAGTATCTGTGGAGAGATATTACAGTTAACATTTCAGGTCAAGATCTGGGGGAGGATCACTCAACCCAAAATGTTAACTCTGATTTCTCTCCATGGTTACAGGTATGTTGGATTGCTTTAGGGTATATTTCATTTTTCTAACAAGGACTTTTAAAAAAAATTACTGGTGGAATATGGGCATTGCTGGATGGGTCAGCATTTATTGCCTGTCCTTAGGGAACTTTGAAATGGTGAAGGTGAGCGGCATTCGTGAGCTGCTGCAGTCCATGTTCTGTAAGTAGACCCACAATGCCACTTGGAAGGGAATTCCAAGATTTTGATCTGGCAACACTGAAGGAATGGCAATGTATTTCCAGTGCACTAATTCCCCATACTGTTCACTTCATTCTTTAAAGAGTGAAGCCTGAAAATCAACATGGAAAAATAATAAAAGAGTGAAAGCACTTATTCTCACTGGGAATAAGTGTGCGCTATGCAGACACTAATATTAACTCTTGCAAGTCACTTATAAACAAAAAGCTTTTATACTTTGCTAACGTAGTATCAGCAGTCCTTCCAATTTTGCTAGGGAACATTATAGTCAGATCTGACTCTGTCAGCTACTGACATCCACACCATGTCACTTTGCAACATGACAGTATCGGTTAATGATGAATGACAGGAATTGTTTTGTAAGAGCTTCAGGGCCCTAAAACAACCTTTTTAATGAAATAATGATCTACACATCACTGAGTATAAACAGCACAGTATATGCAGTTGGAGACTGAAAACCACTACATTAGACTATAACAGTAAAACATCACACGAGAAATATTGAGTGAGTACATAGATATGAGCTCTCAAAGAAGATAGATTAATCTTTACCCATGTAAGTATAAGTTAGAGCCTGGAGTATCTATGATTGCCATATATTGGAATATTTAATATTAATACATAATAGTGTTGCTTTGAAGTCGAATTCTGATGACAGGTCTTGAGTTTGCCTTCTCCTGGACCTACTTGCCTTGAATACAAACTCACAGTAATGCACCAAATCACGCAATGAAAAAGGAAGAAAGTTGCTGAATTTGTGGGTAGAACCCATAGGTGAACCACGATCAATGGGAGAGCTACACTTAGCAATCAACAGATGAAAAACACTAAAGCCTGCAGTTCTAATGGTATTCCAAATGGAATTGTCAAAGATGGTGGACTTTTGCTCACATCAAGAATCCATGCACTCATCATATGGATTTAAAAGAAAAATGAACTTACCAGCATGACCTCCCCTTCCACCTCAATGCTGGAATTTTCAGTTACTGTCAAGTAGGACAGTAAATCATGTGAAAACTATTAAGGTAATTTCCTATTGTTCATTGTAAGAAAAATTCTCAAATGCATTATCCAGAATAATGTAATCCCTGTGGCTGAGGAAACCTGCCCAGAGAGATGGAATGATTTTTATGATCTTTCTGACCCCCACCTTGCTGTGGCCAAGATAATTCCAATCAGGGGGCAAATAAAATAAAATGATGGTTGTGATTTGGCATGTGACCTGTGTCCCTCGTGCTCCCACCCCATCCCCTCAGATATTATTGTCAGAGCAGCCAGTGTACTCAAAACAGACATTTCCATTGGGAAGGATGAACTGTATGCTCTCTATAAAACTCAGGAGAAAGTGAGGACTGCTGATGCTGGAGATTGGAGTCAAGAGTGCGGTGCTGGAAAAGCACAGCAGGTCAGGCGGCATCCGAAGAGCAGGAGAATCGATGTTTCGGACATAAGCCCTTCATCAGGAAAGTGGGGTCAAGAGTGTGGTGCTGGAAAAACACAGCAGGGCAGGCAGGAGAAAGTGAGGACTGCAGATGCTGGAGGTCAGAGTTGGGAGTGTGGTGCTGGAAAAACATTCTGTTTTCTCAACATGCAAATGACCAGTGTTCCAAGGAAGAGCAAAGAAATTGCTTCAAAGTGACATTAATAACTGAGAAGAGCTCGCTACCAAAATGGCTACAACTTATCCATCAATCTGCATCAAGCTTTGAGTCATAGCATCTTAATAATGAGACAAAGCAAAGCAATAGAAGGGAGAGAAGGGAAACAAATTCTGCCCATTATTTTGTGAGACATCTTGCCCCATGTGTCTTATGATCATTGGGTTAAGAATTGGCCTGTTTAGTCACATAATCCATGTCAAAAACACTTGACTTTGTGGACCCTCTGGAGGTGACCAATCTAATGTGTTGGGAATTCCTGGCACTGTCCTGTAATGGGTGAGAGAAGATTCCATCTCTCTTTAATTTTCATACTTTCCATAAAATTTTGAAATATTCAGGGGAACAATATGTTAAAGAGGGTGTGTCAAATCTATTAGATCACTGGGGTGGGGGGGTTATAAAATCACTGGGCTTGGATTGGGGGGAGTTTATAAAAAAGAGGTGTGGACTGTCTATAGTAGATACCTCAAGGCACTGGAACAGTACCATCAACACTGACCTGCACAAGGTTCTGTGAATCTGCTTGGAAGAAAGACACTCCAATACCAGCATCCTTGACCAGACTAATATTCTCAGCATCGAGGCACTGACCTCTCTTGATCAGCTACAATGGGCTGAGCACACTGTCCACATGACCGACATGAGAGTTCCCAAGCAGGTGCTGTACTCCCAGCTGTGCAATGGCAGGTGAGGCCCAGGTGGGCAGGGGAAGTGCTTCAGTGATACCCTCAAGGCCTCAGTGATGATGTTTGACATTCCCTGAGACACCTGGAAATCACTCGTCCAACACTTGTCTTCCATCCCAGGAAGCATCCAGCACCTTGAGACTTGCTGTCGGGAAAAAGTGGAAGCCAGGAGAAAACAGCGAAAGGAGCATGTTGCCAAACCAATGCTGCAGTGTTCCCCCAACCACCTTCTGCTCCAAATGTAATAGAGCCTGTGGTAGCTGGATCAGTCTGTGAAGACACCTATACTAACTCTGAGAGTAGAAGAGAGTCATTCTCATCTGCGAGGGACTGCCAATGATGAACCCTATAACCTTTGGATGTCTGTCTCCAAAATGAAAAGGGCCACTTTTGTACTGCCCTCAGCACCCCCCCATCTCAATGGCATCACCTCCCCCAATCCACCCACACATACCCCCAACCCGCCAACACTGCTGGAAGTTCAGAGGCAGTGGTTCAGACTCACTCCTTATCCAGGGTCGAGAGTGTGGTGCTGGAAAAGCACAGCTGGTCAGCTGATGAAGGGCTTTTGCCTGAAATGTTGATTCTCCTGCTCCTTGGAGGAGGCCTGACCTGCTGTGCTTTTCTAGTACCACCCTCTTGACTCTGATCTCCAGCATCTGCAGTTCTCACTTTCTCCTTATTCCTCATCTAGTCTACCTCACCTCCTGCCTATTAGTTGCACTGTGCCACAAATGATGCCAGCAATTATGAGGGCAATTCCATGATTTCATGAATAAGGAACTGTGCTCATTGGGAGCATGGGCCAGAGATACCCTGCTGTAGTGATATAACCCTAGCTGTGGCCCTGAGTGTCCTCCATGGACCCTCTGTATTGCGATCATGTAAGTGTTTAATCTGTGCTCAGAAAAATGGAAGATTTTGCCTAGTGTGAGGGCCTGATCAGTGATCTAATCTGATGTTGGGCAATGATGTTGAAGAGGAGGACAATGATGTTGAAGAGATCTATTGAAAGATTCAAGGTGGAGAAAAAGGACTCTAAGGTTTTAGCACAGATGAAGTCTGTACCACTACAGCAGCAGCTCCTCCGGCAGGATGTACTTGGGGTCAGTACATTGTTCTTGTCCTTGTGTACTGGATTAAATCTGAAATTATTGCGGATCTAAACATGCACTTTGTCTGTCCTAAATGTCTGATGAAGAGAACAGCAAACAGACATAAAGCACTCTCACTTTGATCTGGCAGCCAAATTAAATAAAAGAGGATGGGAAAGGTTTACAATTTAAAATTGGATCCAGATTGCTTATGTTGTGCGGTTGCTGTGGATACTGGTCTTTTATTTGGAGTGACTGCAAATTTTAAACTCTGCAATTTTTTTTGCAACAGTTTTCTGAAATTATATATTCTACTAAACCTCATTGGAACCAGAATTTGGAACATAGCAATGCGGACAAAAGTCTCATAGAAACTTGCAGCAGATTCAGCAAAAGAGAACTACAACAAGTCCAGAAACAGAAAGGATTCTGTACAGGGTTTGGAAATTCATTCGAATCATGGCAATAAGTTGAAAGAGAGATGTCTAAAAATTAATGAGCTCCTGTTTGAGTCTGAGTTGATTCTTGATCAGTCCTTGTCCAATCCATTTTCATACGTGGTGCTGCTCGCACTTGCTCCAGCTAACATCAGGACAGCCTGTACTTCCTTTTAAAGGACCAGCTTCACACATCAGGTAGAAGCTGCTGCTGACTGGCTGTGGTGCCTGTGACTGTAAACAGGAGCTCAACTGCTGTAGCACCAAGGAAGAACGATGGCTCCCACATTCATAGATATGGTAGTAGAAGCCTTTGAATTAATATTGATATAATAGCTGATGATCTTCTACTCTTGTGATGTGACATTTAGCTCCTATAATGTATGAATGAGATGAGTCACAAAGTAATGAAGAATTCAATGAATATCTCTAATAGCACCTGGCATTAACATATGTACACTGCGATGGCAGACATTTTCTAGCTAGCGTTTAAGCAATTTGAATGTATTTGCTTCCCTCAGCATGTCATACTGCAAGAAGACTCAGGAAGATGGAGAATGTGACCATTTGGTCACATGGCAGGACATAGTGATAACACCATGAGCATTTTCCTTTAAAACTATATCACATATCTGCTGCAACACATAACACAACAGCCTTAGTCCAGGAAATTCGAAGGGCACAGGCTTTCTTATTACCAGGCCCAGGAAGCCCTTGACAAACACCCTCCAAAAGGGAATAAAGATAGTGGTCTCAACAACAGCCCTGGGAAACATGACTGTAAATTCCAGTCTCAGAATAAAGTCAGAAACACTCCCCACACTTCTTTATCACACAAGGGGTTTTGTAACATTGGCACCCGCCGTCGTAGCATTATGTCCCATTGACACGTGAATTATGCATCAGGCCACCAGAAAAAAACAACTGTTAATGCTGAATACATCATCATCGATGAAAGACCTCAGTACTTTAAATGGAGTCTGACCTATTCTATCATTTAAGGATACTCAAGGTGTTGAAATCAAAATAAACAGATTTCATTTTTAAAGTGATGATATTGAGCTTTGCTAGAAATCATTAACAAACAATTATCTCCAGAAATGCTGGAAACTGTCCTTTATACTGATATAGGCTGTCAACAGGAAACTGGGGTTTTATCCGTATAAAGCAAATCACCTATTTGCATTTGCCTAAGGTTGCAACAAGATGCAAGCTGAGCAGTGAACTGATGTTCATGTTTGTTTCCCAAACTGATCCATTTCAGCCTGTTTTCTAACCACCAGCACTGGTGTGACATTGGTAGTTCAAAGCCAGACCAGTATAGTAGTAGGAGATTCTGATTGACAATCGGTGGTCAGCCATGTAAAGGTAAGGTCCAGGCTTCCATTTGTTTCCTTCAATAATTTTTGGCCAGTTCTCCCTTCAACTGTCTACTTCCTAAACCTCTCTGCTTCTCTACCTGCCCCTTAAGACATCCCCAGTTCCATGCCCTAATGCAGTCTACTGTGATTTAGTGAGTTTTTGTCTGCTTACTCTCCAGTGAAGCCCCAAGTAGCTTTAAAATATTTGAGAGGGCTACATAAATGTAAGTTGATGTTGTTAACAATCGACTGGAAAATTCTCTAGCTGCATGTCAGTGAAGTTCAGTGAGCAACAAATGGTTTGAAATTTAATTACAGACACTGAGGAATGTCTACTCAAGGCTCTAATGTTTTGGCAGAACACTGCCTGAGATGACTTTCAAGATTGGATTAAAACTTTCTCACAATTTCACTCTGACCTTTTGATTTCTGCCAGGGATTCAGGGCTATTTGCACTGCCCAGACTTGAACTTAGAATAATCACAGCCCAAACAACTCCAGGCTATTACCATTTAGATATACCAAGTGCACATACTATTTGAGGCATTGTTGGCAGCTCTATTCACTTTACCTTGAGAGTAGGAAAGAAGTAGCAAAAGATTTTGTAATTAGAGCATCTTTCTTCTGTTCATCTTAACCCACTTCCAATGCTAATATGACTGCCACCTGTTGATGTGTCATTTATCAAATATTTAGCAGTCTGACTGAAATGTGACTCTTTCTGACCCTTTCATTAACAGCTGCCATTTAGCATTCAAATAGTAAATATGCCAAAAATGATTCTGATGTTTCCTGCTGCAGATACATCTGAAGTTAATGTTGTTGGTTGTATTTGAGGACAAAATTGCACATGCTTGGCAGTGGCAGTAAATGTGAACCCACTCTGAAGAACAGCCAAATCAGACACAAAACATTAACATTGTTTTTCTCTTCACAGGTGCTGCAGATCTGTTGAGTTTCTCTGGCATTCTCTGTTTTTATTTAAGGCAAACTATTTATTGCATTATACAAGGAAATTATATGTCATATGTTCATATTCTTATTTAATAAGAATTGCAATCTTGTCTTTGGAAGCCCAATTTTTGTTCCAGCATTCTCAGTCTTTATGGCAGAGAATTTCTAATTTCTTCCTGAATGGTGTGGGTCACAAGATTGTCACTTTGTCTTTGATTCTCTGCATCAGAAAATAGATTGGCTGTATCCACCCATGCAAACTTTTTCTTTACAACAACATTCCAAGGGGCGTCACAGAATCATCAAACAAACTTTAACACATAAGAGATCAGAATGGATGCTCTGAAGGTTTGGTGATAAAGGTAGTTTTGAAGACTTGTCTGAAAGGAACAAGGAGTAGAAAATCAAAAGGATTACGGTGAGAATTGTAATTATAATTAGAAAGAAGCTAGAGTTGAAGCAGCAGAGACATCTCCAATGATTGCAGAGTGGAAAGACATTATAGAATTAAGGAGATGGGCAAGAGAAAGATTAGAAGACAAGGATTTTGTTTTAATTTGAGGCCTGGCATAGCCAGAAGCCAAAGTAAATCAATGAGCACAGAGGTGATTGGCAAATGGAACCTGGTGTGAATGAGATCAAGGGCAGTAGATTTTTGGATGAGATAAAGTTCACAGAAAATAGATAATGGGTGATTGATATTCCCTCACATGCCATGTTCAGGGAAAGGAGAAAATCAAAAGCAATGTATAGGATTCTGTTATGAAGAGTGGCATCTTTTTCTCGACCTGGCAGTACTTGGAGAAAAAGAAGCTGTTGCTACAGGAGTGTGGTAAAAAGGTATATAACTGATGTTTGGAAGGGGTGTGATGAGCAGGGGCAGTCTGTTACCAGCCTGGGATCTCCATATCGTAATGTAACAGTGTTGATGAAATACTGTTGTGCACCTGTATTAATAGGCTTTGAATGTGGCATGAGGACTTAGTACGGATCTGCCTCTCTTGAACCATTGACTAATGAGTTGTCTTTTTGAATTTCATTTTGCAAAATTACATTTTTAAAACTCAAACTTCTAACATTTCTACAAGTAAGCATTTTTGACTAACCGTCTTCTACTCATCAACCAATTCATGATGATGCACAATAATCTCTGCTGTTAGGTTTGGACATTTAGTCAGAAATATATCTTTTTACCCCTGAGAGCTGGAAGACAAGGTGAATATCCTGAGCGACCTTCAGCTGTCTCTGTAAAAGTGATCAGCTGTTTTTTTTTTAAACGTAATATTAAGCAAAATGGTAAACCCAAGTCCTCTAGTGAAGGAAACCTCCTGCTCTTATTGGTTCTGGCGAATACATGCTATACCATTTGGTTAACTCTCAGTTGCTGTCTTAAAGGTCGATCAGCAAAACAATCTGTTCCGTGAAATGACTAACGTCCGTTCAAGGAAAAAAAATACTTTTCACTATTTTCAGGGTAAATGGGAATGGGCAAACCTTCTAAGTTACATTCACATTCTGAAAATGGATGAAAACATGGGAGAAGGTAAGACTTTATTTCATTTTGTTCCCTAATTAAGAATTGAGACTGCAGAATTTTCAGCCTGTGATTTTGACGATTGAGATTTTGCAGAGCTCGGGCAGGGAGGTGTGGCACCCAGCACAAGTATCAAAATGTTATCATTCAATGGTGTAATTTCACCCCCAGTATTATCTGATGTCTGATGCATTTTGTCGACATTTGTTAAGCTGGTGATCAGCAACATTGGGCATTATAGAAAAGAGGATTTACATTGTTATGTTTTGAGAATGTCTCTTTATTTCAGAGTGAAATAAAGGGTGCCATGTGACCTGCTTGAACTTTGTCTGACCACAGAATTGTATAACATTGATGTTAAAGATTAGAGGAACGTGTATGTTGCTTTCTGGGAAAAAAAGGTGTAAATTATTTTCAAATGGGAAAAAGGCAGAAGCATCTATTTTCAGAGGGTATGTATTATTAGTCTCCAAAGTTGCCAAGGAGACTTCGAGAGAGAATAGCTGTCTTGTTGTTGGACTAGGGGAGTCTATTGTAATAAATAAGATATCACTTTCTGTACTTGTGCCACTACTTGCATGATAAAGGATATAGATACACATTATTACAGAGACTGTTAGGAAGAACTGATCTGAGATCTGGTCCTTCAAGATCCTAAGTTAGTCTTCCTCTAATCTTTGTAACAGGTACAGTGTGTTTATGGCACTCAGTCAGTGTTAATTCTTTCAGGCCCTTTCAGATCCATAAACACCATCTCCTCCTCAGCTATTTTTCTCATTACACAGTGGTTTTACATTTTTATGTTTATATAATTACATTTACCACTTCACCAACTCCCACAAGTTGTTGATTTTACAAATTCACTATTCTCCCTGAAAGTTTTTGCTGTGGGCTGTTCAGGATATGTCCTGCGTGAGGCTATGCAATTGACTTCACTCATGTGGTGTTCCCCAAACCCAGTCAGTCTAGTAAGGGTATTCACTTCTGTTGGAATAACCTGCTACTCATATACTCAACTTGCTGCATTTTCCAATGATAAAGCCAGTTGTCATGCCTGTTTGAAGTCCAGCTGGCTTCAACTAATAGGCGCTTTTACATTATTAATCCCACATGTCAAACAGTCTCACAGTTTCTCATTAAGGGTTAAATCAAAGTCACATGCCTCTGCCAGTCTTCTTAATCTCATCAAAAATCCTATTATGGATTCTCCTGGTTCTCGAATTGCTGAATAAAAATGACAACATCTCAGAATGAGAGAAGGTTGGGTCACGATATTCCCGAATTAAGCCCGTCAACTCTTGAAAGGTTTTAGTATCTGGTGCCTCAAGGAAAGTTAAGCTCCTAATAACTGAAAAAGCTGCAGGTCCACAATCTATCAGGAGAATTACTTGTTGCTTTTCATCTGTTCCAATGTCATTGGCCCTGAAAAATATCACATTCTTTCCACATACTGGATCCAGTTTTCAACAGGGTCAAACGAGTCAGGTTTCCCAATAAACAGCATGATCCCTGAAATGCTATCCCCCAGCTCAAAGACAACTGCAAGTGGGTGTCTTCAGGACCGTGCTTTTCTGTCATTAGCACTCAAATAACTCCTTAGAGGCTGATATCCTGTCACCAAGCTACCCTTTATTTATGCGTGGAAAGTCTTTGACATTGGTCCAGCTTCCTTAGAGCGAGCTCTCAGTGTGAACAGGATGTCTGACACTCCTCTTTTCATCTGTTAGCCAGGACTCCCAGATTGGACCAGTTTTACAGCCTCAATCAGGGAACTCATATTCTATGAGGTCCACCTGGTTAACCTCATTACAATAACAACAGGTAGTTGGCTTAGACTGTCTTCCTGATGATCTGATACCCATAGTTCTCTTTGACCTGAGGAAACTTAATCGCCTGGATCTCTTTCACAGGAGCCATTGTCCTGCCACAACAGGCAAAGTTTTTTCACAGTAGTCTGAATCAATGGTCATTGCCAGCCTCTTCTTTATGGTAGCTTCCATGAAATTGTATTCGTCATAGACTCAGTCTATGTTAGTGGAGTTTTGTTTTCAATTTAATCGTAGATCTGTGCTAAAGTAGATAGATTTTTACTTCAACTTTTCATTAATTGGGACTTAACTGTTTGCCTTCAACAAATGATCTACTGGTGAAGCCAACTTATTTACGTTTTCAACCATCAGCTGAGGATTTAGTCTGTTTATGAGATCTCTAATGTTATTGGGATTCTCCCATGGAGGATAAGGAGGTCAGTTACTCGACTTAAATCTGTCCCTTTTCAGTCAGTTCTGCCTCTAGTGTCAGACTTCAATTTGTCAGAAATAACTCTTCACTGTGCTGGGTTGCAATCTGACTCAGTTCAGATACACATGCCTCAATTATCTCAATTATGTTGTTCATTGGCTGTTTCCTTTTCTTGTTTTCTCTTGCAAACCTTTCTGGGTTTTGGAATTTGAACTCTCTTCAGTATTGATAGCAATTGAAAATATTTCCATCAAACCAGTATAGTCACAGCTTGACATTTTATTGATAACATGAATCAACTTTCTAATTCCAACAGAACTAATCTTAACAGATATTGTTTGTTTGTTTTGGTTCCATCATGAGTTTCCAGAACCCTAAAAAGCCTTCTACCAATGCTTTCTTGTCTAGCTTTTCTTTGACTTTGAAGTCTATCTTTTATCTTTATAACGATATTAAGGTTATTACATGCGTTTATACATAAGTAAGTATTCTTGATTGTGAAGTGAAAAGGTTTTCTAGTATTTGGTATCTCCTGTAGCATAGCTTTCACATTAAATACAATGTATCTTAGACCATGCGTAGTATTTACGTTGGCTATAAACTACTTTCTCAACCAAACCTCTCAATCTAGCAATATTGTAACATTCGTTCCAGTGTCTATCTCAAAATTCTTGAGATACCCATTAGTCTAAATATCAACCTGCCAACATTCTAGGTCATTGAGTTTCCCAAGGAAATATTTGATTTGTCTTCTACTGAAGATTGTCCTACTTCATTTACCTTTGTGTGGTTAGTTCTTTAGTCTTTTGCTTTTCTGTAGCTATGTCCTGCTTCAGCATATTTATGATCTGATGTTAGTCCTGCCTTTTATGATCTGATGTTATTTGCCTACCACATGCTTTTATGCTTCTCTGTTTAAGAATTTAAAATATTCTTTTAGTTTCCAATGCCAAGTTTGAATTTGCCTCTTAATAATGATTTGTGTTACTTCCAGACCTACGCTTTGCTCATCTGATTTGCTTTTCTCGAGAGTGCTGTTTTCTTTGAAGTGTAATAAATCTGACAAAAAATCATCGGAAATGCCTATACTAGTTTAGATGTCCGTGCATTCAGAATTTATCTCACCATAGTCATACCCCTCTGCCTGTCTTTTAAGACCAGTAATGAAAACATCTCTGGATTCCTTTGGATGCTGAATACCTCTGTTAAACTTTGTTAATTGAGTTTGAAATAATTGTCAAAGGGTTTTAATATCTCTTAAAATATCTGTTTTTTTCTTTTAGCTCTTTAGCAAATTATAGTGCTCCCAAATGTAAGCAGATGTGCATTTATTTGTTCAGCTTCTGATTTGGTATCCTGTTTAAAAATAATTCTGTAACTCCAATAAATGCTTTTTCCAAGATGTCCAACTTTGCATTGTTTGGGCCTATCTCAGAAATCTTCCTGGATATATTATTTCTGATGGCATGCCTTCCAAACATGCTTATGCATGTTATCTCTACTACCGATTATTATTTCGCAGCAACATTAGTTCTTTTGCACTTTGCTGCTATACCAAAGGTTTTACCAGAGTTTTAGTGGAAACATTGTTTCATGACTTGAGTGAAGAATTTCCCCACTTTACGTAAGTTTAATGAAGGATTTTTTTTACTTTTAATGAAGTCTTCAGAACTTCTAATGTCTTCAATTTTCCCAATATTTTTCTGATTCTCCTTATTGAGTTAATGATGCCTCTCCAATCTAAGTTTACAAGTTTCTGCCCTGGCCCTGCTATTTTAATTTGTCTCTAAAGTATCTATACTCTTGCTGTGATTCCTGATCAAGCACAAAATTACTTTTCAAATTCTCACCTCACAGCCGATGTTACTGTACCAATGATTTTAAGCTTTGCCTCATACATCTCCAATGTCCATTCACTAAACGACTGAACTCAGATTCCAAAATACAGGATTAGGCTTTGTGGTATAACAAGAAGCTTTGGGTTTCTGCCCAACTCTCTGTTCCATGCTGACTTGCATAGCTGGGAAAAGCAATTAGGTGATACTCCAATTCCCACTCCTGCCCCTGGGTGTTCATTGTCTTCAATATAAAATACATTCTGGAAGTAAATATGGCATTGGCCTCATGTTGAGTGTTCCTCTATCCCATTTCTCCACATGCAAAATTAAAATCAGGGCTTTCAGAAAGTGAGGATTTTTACACTTAGTAGTTTCTGGTTTAGCCATTTAATCTCAGTACGCGAAGGTAGATTGAAAGATCCCAAGTCCACCCGTCAAACAACACCTAAAGCAGACTAACTGGCCATCAGTCACATTATTAGTCAACAGGATTGATCACACTTTGAAAGTACTTCATTGACTGTGAAGGACTTTGAAAGTCCTGCTCTTTAAATATTTTGGTTTCTTTATATGCAATTTATTCTTGTTTGGAGTGTCTGATCTTGTCTTGCCACTATGTCTTGTCTTGCCAGAATGTTTTTCACAATTGACACTCATCCAACATTATAATGACAAAAACTGAAAACATTTTACAAAAACATAACCAACCTAAATATAGCTTTGGGAAAATACCTATTCTATAAAACTTAAGGCATGACTATAAAGATCATGGTATCCAAACTAATTCCTCGAGTACTCTTTACAGACTTAAATATTTTTGTTTCCATAGATTTCATTCCTTTGTCATGTCTTCTGCATCATTCTCTTTTCCCAAACATTCCTAGCTATGTCTGAAACTTGCCCTCTGTTTGGCTTATTGTCAAGGAAAGCATTTTTTACATGACCCTATCTTAGTCTGGGCTGCTGTTGAAACTTAGGGGGCCTCGATAGATCCCAGGCCAAGTGTAGTGTGAAGTTACAAGAGTCTGAAAGGGGCCAAGGGAATCAGTACTTAAACATTCATCCAGTTCAGCACGATGGTTATGTTCAGCTCTCAAGCAGCTTGTATTACATCACAAAAGTCTTTGGCAAAGGAGTATTCTTGGTCTCAACCACATCTCATTATCAGTTCTTTACCTTCTAAATCAAAATATATTTGTTTTACATTGTCAGAGTGAACAATGTGAAGAAGCATTTGGCAAAGCAATGTGTTTGTTTAATCCCTTTTTAAGCTGTCAGCATTGTAGACAACAAAATTGTTGGCTGCATTAACATATATTTCACATTTGGACTTGTTTCCCCTCTGCTCATCAGTAGTAAAAGTGTTGCTAAGCAACTGGATGGCTTAGTCTAAATTAGAGTGGTGCTGGAAAAGCACAGCAGGTCAGGCAGCATCCAAGGAGCAGGAAAATCGACCTTTCGTGCAAAAGCCCTTAATCAGGAATGGCAAAGACAGAAGAGATTAAAAAGCAACAAGATAAAGTGAAAGGATACCTTGGAAAACAAATAGGTGCAAGAGAATTATGATTGATTTGAAGTTAGTGATTGAAATTGATTAAATGTCAAAATTATGATCACGAACTTGGTCACCTTTACCAATTCCAAAACGCAACAACTAGGTACTTGGTAGAAATGTTTATTGGATGATACCATAAAGTGAAACTTGAGATGCCTGATAGCAAGCAGGCCAGGATTTTTTGAGAACTGATTGAGAATAAACTTCCTTCTCCTATGAGTGACATTACCACCTCATCAAGTTTATACGCAATGACCATCTCCAATTTGTAGATCTAATCATTGTGTGAAGAAATCTTTGTATCTCAAAGGATAGAATTTCTCTTTTTTTTTGTTGAAACATGGTGTGAGCACATTAGGTAGCATTACTAACCCATTACACCCACTGTCAGGAAAGCTCATCCAGTCTTCTGCCAATCAGCTCTTGAACAGCTGGTAGGCATATTTCTTGGTAAATCACAGGCCTCAATATTGGTGATATATTTTCCAGAATTTGCTGACGCAATTCATGCCTCAAGTAGCCCACAGATCAGACCCAAATCGGATAGGCAGGTCATCATGGTTTTTCCAAGATGGGGAATCTCACCACATTTCCTGGACATTGGGTAAGCAGAGGATCAGGGAGCTGACAAATTGGAGCCATTAATTAATCCATTAATTGACTATTAAGGGCCTTAGTTGGTAGTGAGTCGAAAGGACACTCATGGGCTTTCTTGTTCAGAATGTAATAAGTGAAGTGTTAAGTTAGAAGTAGGTTTATTATTTTTGTAGTTAGAGGAAACTCTAAGAAAATAATAGATGTTTGTTGACAATAATTTAACTTAAGCTAATGTATTTATTTAAAGGACAATGAGATAATTTAGATTTGTTTGATTTTCTTAGCCTGTTTGCTGATCTATTTTTAATGTACAGAGTGGTTAAGCCTGTGGGTGGAGCTGGAAAGCTTAAGAAACTGGTGCAATGCATAGGTTCTGGAACAGCTGTGTACTCTGAGCAGCTACCATCTATATAAAGATTCTGTGAATACTCAGTTACCTTAAAATACCTTAAATAAACATCACCGTAGTGGTCTGAGTTAAATCGGACATATAAAACATATCAAACTGGTTAAATCATAGCAGAGACTGTTATTCATACTTAATGTCTAACCTAGAAAAGTGAGTGAAAAATGGGGTGAATACAAGGAGGGGTGTTCTTCCCCAGTGAAGAGCATGTCCATCCATGCCTGTCTTGTGAATAATTATGGAGGTTGAGCAACATGAAGAAAGAAAAGCAAAAACATTTCTGTAAGCCATTTGAAAAGGTAATTAAAAAAAATATTCATGGGATGTGAGTGTTGCTGACTGGGCCAGCATTAATTGTCCATCCTTGCTTACTATTGAGATGATAATGAGTTGGCTTTCTGAAATGCTGCAGTTTATTTGTGTAGGTACACCAACAACACTGCCAGGCACAGAAATTGATTCAGTATTAGAGGAGTTGCAAATGTTGTGAACCTGATGCAATCATCACCAATCATGCCCATTTTTGACTTTGTGATGGAGGGAAGGTCATTGATGAAGCAGCTGAAGATGGTTAGGCCTAAGGCACTACCCTTACAATCCAGTTGTAGTGTCCCTTTCTCTGATCTAGGAGACCTGGGTTCAAGTTCTATATGCTCCAGAGGTTTGTGATAACATCCCTGAGCAAATTGCTTAGAAAATGTCAACTTTCATGAGCTTCGTGCAGATGCTATGTCCAAATGCTACAAAGATTGAACAATAGCCAGGGCTAGGCTGACAAATAGCAAGTAGCATTTGTACCACACAAGAGCTAGGCAATAATCATTTCCAATAAGGATGAAAATAGTTATCATCCTTTGGACATTCAATGACATTACCATCACTAAATCACCCACTATCAACATCCTGGGGGTTACCTTTGACCAGAAACTGAACTGGACTAGCCACATAAATTCTGTCAAGACATGTCACACTGCAGACCAAAGCTGGAAATCACCATGACTTCTTGTCAGAAATCTGTTCCTCAACTATACCTTTTTATCAATGGGTCTCTTTTAATGGTCTATGTGCAAGTGATAGAAGTAGTTTTAGTAAAACACTCATTTAAAATAGAATGTTTAATAGGCAAGCTCCAAATAGGTTAACATAACCATTAAACTAGGATAAAATGTATTTTCAAGAGTATTGCTTCAAGTTAGATTTCATTCACATTTCAATTCTGAACTAAGTGACCATAACAAAAAATATTTGAATCATTTTGTATTCCACCTTTTATTTTGAACATTGACCTTATTACTATTTTAAATGTGGATGAAGCAATAGTGTTCCAGTGCAAGTCTCAACTAATCTGTGGTTAGTGGGTTATTTACGCTGTCAATGCCTCTTGTGTAGTAAAAGGATGATCTTTGTATAGCCAGCTCAAACAGTTTATTTTAACATTTTAACAGTTAATATTAATATAAAAGGCCAGTGATTTTAATAATACTATCATCAGATGCCCTTTTATTTACCAACCTTATTAGATGCTTTTATTTCAAGCAGTAAGGCCAGGAGAGTAATTGGATTTGATGACTGATACCCTTGCACTTAACTGCTGAGAATATTCAGCTCTCCATCTATGGATAGCAGATCTTGACTTTTGTCTCTCAGCAGCCATCTTACAGGATGAGAACTCCTATAGCAGCTATTACTGAGATTAGTGGCTATAGAATTTCACTGAAGTGGTCAAATATATATCTGCAAGGAGATCTCTTACTAAGTTTGTCACATGGCACAGACTCTTGGCATGAAGGAGAAGTGCATGTGCTATCTTTGGACTGACTGAATTCAATACCATTCATGGAAGAGCCACTACGATAATCAGCTTCTCAAAGCATTCCACGTGACATTCCAAAGAAAAGTCTGAAATTTTTAATTTTTTTAAATAAAAAAAATCAAACTTCCTCCCAAGATAAATTTGAAATTTGTAACACATTGTAGTTAGCCCATGAAGCAAACCCTTCACAATATGGGGCTTGATAACTGTGTTGTAATTTCCAGCAAGTACTGTTCGGGCTGGACAAAATGGGTCTCAAGCTGTAATGCTGGTTTACGCCATGCATAGTGCAAGACACCACCTTTATTGTCAGTGCTGAGGCTGCAGGTTTCTGGTTTAGCACTGTCCCATACCTTGTATCTCAGATCTATGCAGAGATGAAATAATTTATTTGTGTAACAGGCTTTATGCAGTGTTTTTAAAATATCTAATTCCTGTTTCTAACTCCAATTTCTAGATCTTCCTGCAGCTTTGTTTACTTTTGGGTCCACAACTAGTCTTAATCAATCAAGCGTCAATAAAGGTAAAGTTGCCATAGTTTTACCAGCCCATAGAGCTGCTCTCCCATTGGAGAGCGATGACTGTGGTGATTTATCTGAGGGTCATCACACCCCAGGCATGGGGAGAGTTGAGAAGGAAAGTCCTTCATGATAACTTCAGGAATTGAACTCGTACTGTTGGCATCACTGTTCACTGCACATTAGCATCCAGCTAATTAGCAATTGGCCGGTTTGCAATGCAGAATGACACTAACAGTCTGTATTCAATTTCTGCACCTGCTAAGATGATAATGAGGGACTCTTTTTCTCAACCATTCCCCTTGCTTAAGGTGTGGTGACTCTCAAGTTAAACTACCACCAGTTGTCTCTCTCTCTATCTCTAATGAGAGTAGCACTATGGCTAGTAAGGCTATGTCAGAAGTCACATGACATCAGGTTTTAGTCCAACAGGTTTTTCAAATAATGAAGGAGCAGCACTCCGAAAGTTTGTGATTTCAAATCAACCTGTTGGACTATAACTTGGTGTCATGTGACTTCTGACTTGGTCCACCCCTGGTCCAAAACTGGCACCTCCACATCTGGTAAGACTATGGTGACTTTACCTTTTACCTTACAATCATGCCCAACAAGTTCAAATGTAGTCATCGACAATTAGGACCAAAGTTGCATACGAAAGCCAGGCTTTCAAAGAGGCTTGTTTAATGAGTTTTGTTTAGCATCCATCGCCATCCTTGGACCAAGCACATCCCTTAGTCATCATGGAAGCTATCTCTAAATAAAAGTACTATATAGGCTTGTTACAATTTTTAAATTCTTGTTTATTTTCTTGCATGTTCCACAAGCACCTTTATCAGCTTGCTTTGCATTTTTCAGAAACTGTGTGTATTTTCATGTTTGGTTCACTCACTTTGCATTCACCACATTATTCATTTTCCATCAGTCATTTCCATTACAAAGAGGGTAAAAAATAACTTTTAAGTAAATGAAACCGGCAAAACCTGTTTTGTTAAATAATATACTATTGTTAATACTTTCTTTCTAAAATATAATTGATTGGACTCATCTCAATTTGTTCCTTTTGAAATTGAGATCTACAACTGGGCCCAACATTGATCATTTGTGTTCTTTGAACTATGGAGCAGTGGCTCAAGAAATTGGAGAAGCCTTGTGTACCAGTGCTTCTTTTGAAAGAAAAATTTTATATTTTGTTTAGATAGCTTAAAGTTCTTTGTAGACACTGAAGTACTTGTGAAGTCAAAGTTAGAACCTAAGGAGGTAATCTTGGCAGACAATTTGAGACAAGTGTCAATTTAATAATTTGAATAAGCAGATGCTTTAATACTTTATTTTGATTTGCGGAATTGGTATTGTCCAGGACACTAGGGAAAACTTTCCTATTATTCTATTTAATACTGCCAACTTTTCTTTCACACCACCTGAGTTTGTTTCTGTTCAGTGTCTCTTATAAAGACAGCACTTTCTTACAGATTTTGTGTTCAGCTCTTTGGAGCAGCAATTGAATTCAGAGCTTTCCAACTCAACGAAGAGTACTACCTATTGAAAAATTGTTCATAATTTTACTCTCTGCCAGTGAAGTATACTAAAGTGGAGAATTCTTTATTCCAAAGACATGTTAGCATCTCAATGCATTCTTATCTATTCAAGCGTGATTGCATTTGAATTCAGTTTTGAGATGATCAGGATACCTTCAACCTTCCCTCCTTCGATTTTCTCCTGCTTTGTTGCAACCCGATCTATTGGCTGCACCAACATATTTTTTCACATCTTGAATATTTTTAAGGAAGGGTGATACTTTTTGAGGATAAAGGTTAGTGACAGTAGAGGGAAATGTGAGATTCAAAACCCAAACAAATCAGCCATGATCTTCTTGTATGGTGGAGTCAGCTCAAGGTGCTGGAATGGACTACTTCATATGTGTATATGTCGGTATGCAAGAGTTTCCTTTCCTGTAAATTGCTATAAAGTTCAACGACTGTCATTATACAATCCAACACAGCAGATGTTTTGCAAGATCCCACAAACCACTATAAGATGAATCAGCAATGAATATGTTGGCAATATTGACGAGGTTTCTTTAAAAAGCACCCATTGTTATCATTTTAGTTTAATATCACATGGAACAGTACACATTGGAGAGCTCACTTTGATATCTGCAATAACCCAATAAAAAGTTGTTTTAGTGAAGTCGCAGCAAGCCAACTGAGATCTATGACCCAGATCGTGTGCACAGCGAAAACAATTGTCGGAGTGCCACAGCGACTCAAATTCCTCAAACTTGTCACTACTGCACATTTCTTCCAGACTTTTTTCAGCATAGCTTTCACAGAAATGCACAGCAAAATGATCACCACAGAGTTCCATTGAAGCAGAATCGAGTAGAGAACGATAAAGTATACCCCTCTTTACAGAACTGGCTGCTATATAGTAAGTTTAGTGGTTCAGTCTAATATTAATGGATGAATGAGCTATTGGGGCAGGTGGGTAAGTGAGTGATGAAGTGGGTGAAGAGCTAAGTGGGTAGTTGGTTCAGGGATTTTTAATGAGGTTGGTGGGTGGTGGGCGGCTGGTGGATTGTCAAGTTGTGGAGATGGTTGGGCCAGGAGACTGGTTATTTTGGCAGCTGTGTACTTATCTAGCTATAAATCTGATTTTAATCTGTATAAAATCTGTATAACATTTCTATGGTAACTATACAGAAATGTACATCAGAACTGTTGGAAGTCTTTGACGATAGCTCAGTAGGAAACGGCAGGGAGTTCCAGAGAGCAGGGTCATTGCTCATTCAAAGTTGAAACTGCCTGACCAATTTCTATATTGGTTAGTGTATCCAGAGTTCCACAGAGCCCTGACTCAGATCTTTTCTTGTATATCTGGCATCTGATGATCCAGAGACTGAAAGATTTGACCCTTACCAATTGCATTTTGAGGTTTATCGCTGTAAATGTTGGAACTTTGCATTACTTTTTTTTTTAATAGTTGCTTGTTACATGAATAGCTCTGGGAATTAGGAAGAACATGAGTATATCACTGATAAATATGCTGTGAAATAATTACATACCCTCTAGAGGGCTACATTTCCCACAGGAAAAGTCACACACACACACAAGGCTCATTCATCATCAATGAAAACGATTTTAGTTAGTCACTCATCTCACTGCTATTTGTTAAAGCTTGCCAAAATAGCTTGTCATTTTTTTGCTACATAATAACCTTTTTTCCTTTTCATAGTAATTCATAAAACAGAGCAGTTTGAGATGTGCGGAGATAATTGATAGATTAAATTTTCTTGGGTCTGTTGCCAAGTACACTTATCATCAGTAAATGGGTGTGTAGGAATGCACATCTGCTAAAGAACCCAAAGGCTAGCTTTCTTCGCTTTTTGCTTTCTTTAGGCTTGCTAACCATCAACGTTTTAAGCTGACAACCAATATTTAATATCTAGGTGATATTTTGTTAGTGTTCTTAAGACAAAACAAGTGCAAATGGAAGTTGTCAGAATTAACCAATTAAATGTGCAATTTCCAATTTTGTGTTTTTTAAGGATTATAGAAACAGAAGGCACAATTTTAACCTTGCCTAACCAGTGGGTACAAGACCAGAATTAAATGGTAGTCTGGTGCTTGTGGGGCCTTAGAGTTTTTTTATAAACTTCAGATTTTCAGAGAATAATGGAAAGCTATGTTATTTTAAAATCTGTTCTCTATCTCTCATGTTAATCTTGAGATTTCTTTATTGATGTGTACTGGTTCATTTGAGTGAAAATTATTCCTTCTGCTCCTACTTCAGATGGCCACACAACATTCATTGGCCTACCAAGGCAAACAGGAATCCTGCACTTAGGCCCCTGTGTGATTGTGTCTTATTACTGAATGATCTTGCTCTATAAGAGAGTTCCCAAGATTACAGTTCTCCCTCACAACAATTAGGGAGTGATTCATGCTGGACTGACTAGTAGATACCATCGAGCATTCAGCTCAACACAAAATTGGTAGTAAGCAGTGTAGCACCCTTTCCTGTTGACCTGAGATTTGCCCTGTGAGATGTGTAGGAGACTTCAGAGAGAATCAGATTGAATAGTAAAATTAAATGTGAGGATATTTCCTTGCAATCCTTCTCTAATCAACCCAACTACAATATACAAACCTGTCACTTTATGTGTAAATAAATAAAAGGTGTTTTGTAATTTGTTTTGGAGATGAGAGTGCAATAATTTGCATCAAGTCTCTTCCAGTAATTCTGAATTATGCTTCATTACTTTCATTCACAGGATGAGGGCATCATTGTTTAGATTAACATTTATTGCCCATCCCTAATTGCCCAGAGGCGAGTTAAGTGTCAATCACATTCATAGGTAGGCCAGACCAGATAAGGATGGCAGTTTCCATCCCTAAAAGACGTTAGTGATCCATATGTGTTTTTCTGACAATCATGGTCATCATTAGACTCTTAATTCCAGATTTGTATTGAATTCATTCTCCACCATCTGCCATGGTGGGATTCAAGCCGAAGTCCCCAGAACATTACCTAGGTCTCTGGATTAACAGTGGAGCAATAATCACATTAGGCATTGCCTCCCCAGTTTCACTGGTCATAAATGTCAAGGAGAAACCTAAATCAGGAGCTCAGATGAATCAATAATTGGACATTATTAATGTTCCCACTAAGTTTCAGAATGAACTGTACATTGAAATAAATAAACTCTTCAACTTTGTTAGTTCATCGGGATAATTTTCCTGCATAAATTCCTCCTCTGAATGACCATGGACAAAAATGTTGTGCGTAAAGGAGTTTGTAACCCATGTGGTACAAAATCTTTAGTGGAAACATTAGTTATTCAATTAGGTCATTTCTGGGTTTTGGCAGCTTAAACATTATTTAAAAAAAGATGAAGATAAATTCCAAGAGAAGGAACTAATGTGCAACGCAGTGTGTGCGATACAATGAAGGTGAAGAGTGAGTATGGGAGTATGTTGCAGTTTAGGAAGATATACAAAGCAGAGTTCAGAAAAAAATAATCACAGACTGCTTAATGACAGGAAAACATTACAATATCACAATAAGAAGCAAACAAGCATTTGAATTTGGTCATGAGAAAGGGATAATATATCTCAAAGTGCTAAGAAGAAGTTCAAAATCATTTCCTTCAAGGTCAGAGTAATATTGAAGTCAGAGTCTATTCAAATATCTGCTAAAAGTCCTTGAGTTCTTCATCTGTAAGAAGAGATGGAAGAGTTGGATATTATGTGTTCTCACTGGGTGTGTCCAGCACAGGGGCAAATCAAGTAGGTGGCTAGCCTACCATTCCCACCCACCCCAATGGTCACATCCATAAGATGGATGGTCAGATGCTAAGATAAGCAGCCTACTCACCAAATGTAAATACATATTTAATGGGTCAACCAAATTTGTAAGAAGCTTAATTGACCTCAATATTACCCTGCCGTCACATTGCTTGTTGTCAGAAGGTGGTGAGGAATGGGCAGCCCTTTGTTTTAAAACAGTTGGCAGGAAGGAGACACCATTTCTGAAGACTGCCCTTTACTAATGATAGTCCCCTGAGAATATAGTTCCCTTGTGGTCTCTTCTACATTGGGGAGACTGGGTGCCTCCTAGCAGAGCGCTTTAGGGAATATCTCCGGGACACCCGCACCAATCAACCACACCGCCCCCTGGCCCAACATTTCAAGTCCCCCTCCCACTCTGCTGAGGACATGGAGGTCCTGGGCCTCCTTCACCGCCGCTCCCTCACCACCAGACGCCTGGAGGAAGAACGCCTCACCTTCCACCTCGGAACACTTCAACCCCAGGGCATCAATGTGGACTTCAACAGTTTCCTCATTTCCCCTTTCCCCCACCTCACCCTAGTTCCAAACTTGCAGCTCAGCACTGTCCCCATGACTTGTCCGGACTTGTCCTACCTGCCTATCTCCTTTTCCACCTATCCACTCCACCCGCTCCTCCCTGACTTATCACCTTCATCCCCTCCCCCACTCACCTATTGTACTCTATGCTACATTCTCCCCACCCCCACCCTCCTCTAGCTTATCTCTCCACGCTTCAGGCTCTCTGCCTTTATTCCTGATGAAGGGCCTTTGCCCAAAATGTCGATTTCGCTGCTCCTTGGATGCTGCCTGAACTGCTGTGCTCTTCCAGCACCACTGATCCAGAATCTGATTTCCAGCATCTGCAGTCATTGTTTTTACCTCTACCTACCAACCTGCCTATTCTTTAATGCCCAACTTCCAAAAACATCCCCAGGATGGGAACCACTTCCCAACTAAAATCTCTGACTGGTCTCACTCCAGAAACCATGGTTGTCTCCCTCATGGGCATGAATACAGTCCTGGCAGCATCCACTGTCAAGCTCTGGCATTGCTGTTGGAATGACTTGCCAATTAGATTGACAGGCAACCTCAGAGGATGAGGAACCCTCCCTAGTGAAGGGCAGAAGTTCCACTTTCAAATCTGGATGTTTTTCCTTGTCAGTTCAGCATTTTAGTCATGGTCAGATAAGTATTCTGCAACTCCAGCCACACTCCCACTGGGACTTTTAGCCTAAAGCCTCTTGAGCTAGCTTTAATAGTTGGAAGAGTTCCGTTTGAGATTACAGATGATTGTAAAGTCTAAGAAGTAGAATAAAGCTTCCTCTGTACTGTTCATTCTCAATTCTAAGTACTGTTCATAGTGTTGTTTCTCTGTTTTATGTCCATTCCCACCTCAGCCTTTCTTAAGCTTTCCTTCAGTGATTCTGCATTAAATTTGATTCTGAGGAGTCATTTCAATCTTGTTGAGACATTTACTGCTCATAGGCAGAGCAAACTTTCATCTTATCAGTTTAAGGTGGGTCCATGCAATGGATGGTCTAATCATCTGGGAGTTAAATTGGAGAGGTAGACTATTTTGAGAGATAGGCTTTACTCAAATATAACTGATAAGCTACATGTCCCAAACCAGAATTATACTGTAATTCAGCAGATTTGGGCACTATCAGGTGAACCAAGGAAATTGTTTAACTGCTGAATGCCTCCCAGGTCACTTCAGAGACCATTAAGATTCAAGCACGTATTCTGGGATTAATGTAAAAACTTAATTTTCCTAACCAAAAAGATCATCTCAGTGAATCCTGTTATCAGAAATCATTGAACTGCCTTCCAGTCTTTTCCTCTGCACATGAATTTATTTTTGTCTCCTTGCATATGTGTGTAGGAAGAGTTTTATAACGTGGTTAGAATTTTAACAAGTAGAGTGAAATGTTGATGTTTTATAATTGTTTATCTACAGCTAGATTCTATTTGTTTGTTCAGAAACAGTGAACGTTGTTATATACAGAAACCTAGTCTGTGCTTTGTCAACCTAAGTTTAAAAGACCAGATAAGTTAGGGAATCTTGCGTACTTTCACAAAAGCTTTAACTTCTTATTAAATCAGGGCTTGACTTCCACTTGGCTATCTCAATGTCAGCTATCTCACTGAGCTGTAACACTAAATGAAGCAACTTAAACTGGTTGATAGGATCACTAGGAGAAAGTGAGGACTGCAGATGCTGGAGATCAGAACTGAAAATGTTTAACACATTTTCAGCTCTGATAGGATCACTACCCTGAAGGACGCCAACAAATCAAGAAAGTTTATTTTGTAACAATCTACTTTTGTTTCCAACAAGACCTTTCAACTCCAACAACTTTTCCACTTGTCCAATCAGATTCAAATCTCTGTGGCCACTCAATGTTGAATTGAAACTCCATATTCAATATCTAACCTATTGCTAACATCATTTCCACATTGTGACCCTATGTCTGACCTTTTGCTCAATACTGTTGGAAGTCATCAACATTTTTTTACCACTTCAAGGACCAACTTCCTGCAACATTCTTATTGTTCACCTCCCTGCCCCCTACTGTCTGCACCTCCCACCCCCCCCCCCCCCCCCCCCGAAGTAATGTTTAACTTGATTATGATTTTTGTTCAAAAATCTAATTTTCTGATTCTACAAATTGCTCACTGCATCTATTTACTTCACTTTGTATCACTAGCTGTGGTCTACAAGGTGCTAGTTGCCATAAGATTATAAGAAGACACATTTTCTGTAGATTTCTTTCAGTTGCAGAATTTTAATTTGACAGTTCTTAACACAACTGATATCTTGATGTCCACTTTTCTGCTCCCTAAGAGCATTTCTTGGTTCACCTTACATTTTATTTAAAACTGTTGTGTTCCATGTTAAGTTTGTGGTGTGTTAATGCTAATGCTTCAGGCTTAATGCAGTGCTGAAGCATTTTATTTGAGTTTCTTGATGTCCATGAGTAAGACCTTATGGAAAACCAAGACCCTGTCAGCCATTGCAGGTGAACGTAAATGAAGCTGGACAGTGGGGCTTGCTCCTCGATATCTTGGCCATTATGTAACTCTCACTGAAACTCTCGTGATTTTCACTTAGATTTATTTAGAAACATAAGCAAATCCAGGTTTTAATCAGGTTTTTAAAAAGGTAATTGCATTTCAAAGGTACTTAATTTGCTGTGTTAGGTTGTGAGTGTTATTATTTAAATATCAGTCTGACATTCCTTTCATCATGACTCATGGTGACCACTATTTAAATTTCCCACAGCCAAGAGAGGGCGCTTTTTGCTCTATTGATCGACCAAAATCACATAATATTCACTAATCAGCTTCTGCAGCGTTGCAGCTTTAAAGTGTTTATCCCTGTTTTGCAGCTACATTTTATCAGTGTAGAAATCTCCTTGTGTAACCAAACTGGAACTTGACCTGCAAGAGTCCGTAATTCTTTCCCTCCTTTCTTTCAGGTTAACATGGTAACAAAAGAGAACATTTTTTATCCATTGTATTACATTGTATATTCATTGTACAAGATATCCTGACTAGACTATTGGTGAAGCAAATTGTCTTTGTTAGAGACAGTTTGCATTCTCTCCATTTATATTTAAACCAACAACACAAAACATATTTATTGATATTATATTCCTTTCCAAAATGTGGTGCTACTAGTAAGGCTGGAATTTATTCCCCATCCCAATTCACTTCAACATGAATATTCTGAGGTATACTAGAGGTGGGTTTTAAGGAGCATCATTAAGATGAAAGGAGAGACCGACTTAGAGAGAGTTTCCGATTTATGGGGTCTAGGTGGCCAAAGGAATAATCACCAATGCTACACGAAGGGAAGGAGAACGCAAACGGGGACAGAGGAATGGTAAGTAGGGGGCTGGAAGTTTATCAGACTGAGAGAAATCACAGAACAACTAAGGCATGCATAGAAGTAAACAATTAGAGCATGATGCAGGAGCATGAATCATCTAAGATGAAGCTATCTGCAATCTATAAATCAAAATCACACATGACTTAAACATAACAAAGTATTAGAAAAGGCACTCTGGTCTGAGTATTATATGACTTATGTTTTAGAATGCCATACAAAACCATTTTTATAAGATACTGTATGGGGGTATATTTCAAGCACTATATGAGCTGTTCTTTCTTTTCAATTTCAAGGGGTATTTTGCATTTAATGAGGTTACTATTTTATCATGTGCTTTAATAAAACTTTGAATTTGTGTTATGAATGGATAATTTAGTTTATTCTGTTTTATTTTCATTCCTTTCATTGATGACTACTGTTTTATTGTTAGAACAAATTCCACAGCATTGCGCGTTTATGTTTCAGTGAGAGACCACTTTGTTAAACCAGAACTATTTAAAATATGATTTATCAAGCCAAGTGTCAGTCTGTGATCTGACTTGTCCAGTAATAACATCAACTAGGATCATAAGAACACCACTGCCTATGGGAAATGAAATTCTGACCAGAGGGGTAGTCGAAGTCTTCATTTCCCTAACTCCAAAATTGTCTTCAGACTGCTCCTCTTCCTTTTCATTCAGATTTACCCTGGCTCCGAGTTTGCCACAGATGAATGGGAGAGGGAAAATTATAGGTTTTTAATCATTCTTTTCAAGGGTTTGTGATCATCAGAATATTGGAGGATTGTCTCCATGCTTTTCCTTGATTGCTGCACTATCTAAGATCCAGCTGTGCTGAGAAGTTCCCACCTTACTCTACCAATGCAAATGCACTTTTAAGACAACTATTATGGAGCATACACATCCTATAAATCCACCAATAAGTTTGATAATACTGTTGGAGATTAATGCCTCCGGTGAAAGAGCCATATTGGGAGTTAGTGGAGTAATAATTCACTATTAATGATTATATGGTCGTTGCTAAAAAGGGTAGAAGAGAAAACTATGGGGGTTGGGGGGGAGATGGAAGGAGGTCGGAGATGTGCAGTAAAGGATTAATTATCCTTTTATTTGAAGACTAGCTACTGAGCATGTGCTTAAGAAACTGTGCTACAGTGACCTTAGATCACATGGAATTGGAACTGGAACCTATGTCTTCTCTTATCATTTGCATACGATTATGTTCAATGAAGTCTGCGAACGTTCAATCACTTGAGTGTAGACCTGATCTTATTACATGTCTGGAACATGAGTCCTGAGGTCTGGCCAAGGTTGATATTAAGTCAGAGTCACAGAGTCATAGAGGTGTACAGCACGGAAACAGATCCTTCTGTCCAGCAAAGTTTACTAGCTGAAGAATACGAGCTGGTAGAGGGCCTAAAGGTCAGGTGGAGCGTATGGACATATTTGGCATAAAGGTTATGGAAAGTTAAGGGGTAGCTTGAAGGACCATAGCGTGGTATTGGTATGCAGTGACACTTGGCTGGGTGAAGGGAATATGGTGACATGGAAGTTGTTCATTTTGAAAGGGAGAACAAAAGAGCAGTATTATAATGGAGAAAAACTGCATAAAGTTGCAACACAAGAGGACTTGTGGACACTTGTTCACAAAACTCAAATCTCTTATACAGGCGCTGCAGGTGATAAGGAAGATGAATAGAATATTAGCACTTATTTCAAGGGGGTTGGAATATAAGAGTAGGGAGGTTTTAATGTAACTGTACAAGGTGCTGAAGAGATCACATTTGGAGTACTGTGAGTAATTTTGATTCCCTCATTTAAAGAAAGATAGCATTTCATTGGAGATAGATCAGAGAAGGTGCACTAAAATAATCCCCAATATGAAGTCATTTTCTTATGCATAAAGGTGAAACAAGTTGGGACTCTATTCAATAATGTTCAGAAGAATGAGAGGCAATCTCATGGAGACATATAGAATTCTTAAGGGGCTTGACAGGGTAAATGCTCAGAGGATGTTTCTCCTCTTGAGAGTCTCGAGCCAGAAAGTATAATTTCAGAATAAAGGGGCACCAGTTTAAGACTGAGTTGAGGAGGAATTTCTTCCAAGTGATGAGTCTTTGGAACTCCTTGCCACAGAGAGCTATGGAGCCAGATTCTTGTGCATATTCAAGGCTAAGATAGACTTTTGAACAGTAGAGGAACCAAGGTTTATGGGGAAAATACAGGAAAGGAATATGGGATCAGTCATGATCCTATTGAATGATAGAACAGGTTTATGGGCCAAATGGCCTTTTCCTAATTTCCTATGGCGTTATTAACAGGTATGAGGTAACAACATAATCTTACTGTAAGGAGTCACCAATTTAAGATTGATTAGTTGACAATTTTTTTGCTCAAAGGGAATGAATCTGTGGAATTCTTTACTGTAGAGGGCTGTAAGCGTTGAGTCATTAAGTATACTCAAGGTTGAGATATACAGATTTGTAATCAGTAAAGGAATTGAGGTTAAATGAGGACAAAACAAGGAAGAAAAGTTAATGATTATGAGATCAGCCATGATCACATTGAATGGCAGAGTAGACTCAATGGCTTTTCCAGCACCAACTCTCAACTCTAATCTCCAGCATCTGCAGTCCTCACTTTCGCATCAATGGCAAAATGGCCAACTTCTGTGGCATGAGAATGTTCCCTGTCCATATCAGCACACGGTTGCCTCTGATTGCATTCTGGGTTACCCAATTCACCTCACCCCAGAATGAAAATTTAAATTCCAGGACAGTTGTCCTGGTTCAGATTTGCAGAATTGGAATAGGTTCCACCCTGACCCAGGGTGAAAATTTGGCCCATTGGGAGAAATGATGACTTGGGAATCGAGAGATTTGATAAAGCAACGTGATGCTCCTGCAGTGTATGAAATCACTTGATGTTTTATTGCTTTCCAACACACGGTTGTCTATGTGTTGTGTAAATGACAAAAGTTATCAGTCACTTTAGAATGTGTGTTCAAGGCTGGAATTTACTGAGATATTCAGTTCATGTCTAATACCTTCCTTGTTACCATTTTGTCTTATATGTAGAATACTGAAATACAGAAACTATAGACGTGGGTATACATACCTGTATGTCCAATTTAATTTCAGTGAATAAAATTTTAAAATACACCAGTAAGACTAGTGTTACTGTTTTTCAGATACAACAATAGTGCTTCCACCAAGGTTGTCACAGGCAAAGCATGAGTTAACTACTAACTGCTGTAGCTCATCTGGTCACACCTTAGCATTAGTTCCCAAAATTGGGGACGTGCTCCAAATTTGCCCAAAAATTTCAAGATAACGGGATCACTTCCATTTTGAATGATCCTGTAGAATTGCCAATGACAAACTAGCAACCATTTATACTCAATTTTTCCCTCTCAGAATAGAAAAATCAACATTTTCTATAATGGTCACCAGTTTGATTTCATGACAAATCAAAATTGTCTTCAAAACATTAAAAGGGGTTCTTTCTTTTAACAAATAAACTTAATAAACTGTTAATAAACTGTTAGCCAGGTCCACTGTAAAGGGATGTAACCAGGCTTTGACCTGTCCAATTATTGTAAAAAGAGGTTATTGACTGAAGTAACATAGTGATAAGGGATAAAGAAAATGATAACAGGTATTATCTAAATAGTGAGAGGTTGCATAGCTCTGAGATGTAGAAAGATGTGGGGATCCTAACGCATAAATTGCTGAAAGTTGGATGCAGCACAGCAAGTAATCAGAAAAGCTGTGAGAATGTTAAGGTTTATTATGAGGGGAATTGCATGCAAGAGTAGGGAGGCAACACTTCAGCTCTACAGGACATTGGTAACACTGTATGTAGATGTTGTGTCAGAGCTGGTCATTGTACTTACAGAAGATATTAATGCCTTGTAAGCAGTTCAAAGAAGGATTACTGGACTAATATTTGGAATGAGTAGTTTACCTTGTGACAAAAGGCTAGACAATCTAGGTCTGTAATTCCTGGAGTTTGGGTCAGGGGTAGCTTCTTAGAAATGTAAGATCCTAAGGGAACTTGACTGGGTGGATAAGGAAAGGATGTTCTCCCTTCTGGGAGAGTGTAGAACCAGGTGGTCATAGTTTAAAAGCTAGGGGTTGATCAGGGTTGAGATGAGGAAAACATTTTCTCTGAAGATTGCAAGCCTTTAGAATACAGAATCTTTAAATATTTTATGACAAAGATTCTTGATTATCATGGAGAGGGTAATGTAGGAATGTAGAGTTGAGGTTAGAATCAGCTCAGTAATTATCTGATTGAATGGTGAAGCAGGCTTATAGGGCCAAGTGGTCTGATTTTGTTCCTTGTCTGTATGTTCATCTGACAGATTGTGACCATCTGCACAGTTCAGTAAGCACCAACCTCCAACTGAGTCGGCAATCATTCTATTATCCGTGCTAGTATTTTACTGTGTTTTGACTGACTTTGATTTTAAAAGAGCACATCCTCACAGGCAGATTACAAACATATGACACAATAAAATTGTTACAACTAGAAAAAACAATTTCTGAGTCACATATAGTCCTGTGCCAAAAAAAAGCAAACACCATTTTGCCTCCCCAAGCAGAATTTATTTAACCACTAAATTTAAACTGTGCAGTATAAAATCAGAATGACATGTTGCAGAATTCCTTTGTCTATTAATTTTATAAAGAATTTAAGTCATTTATTTTTAAATGGTCAAAAGATTGTTAAAGCTGCAGACTAGTCAATTCATTTGAATTTGTCCATGGATTTGAAATTGAACACAACCCCTCTTAAAATTATTGTCAACTCAAAAATTGTTTAGTTAGTTTAGGATGTGTTTGGTTTATATCACTTTATTCTTACAACGTACGAGGGATGTTTGAACTTGGTGGACCTGAGTTGACAGCAAAATTCAATGCATTCACATAGAACTGACAGCCTCTCTGAGGTTAGAGAATGACTGATGTTGGAACTGTTGCCACATTGGTCTGGTCAGAAATACTGCTCAAAGGTTGGAATGAAAGTATGTACAGAGAAGAATGAAAGATGTTTTTGCCTCTCATGTGGCTCCAGTTATAACATTTGATGCTCAAAATGAAAATAAATTGTGTTCAAATACTTACCCTCAACTATTATAAGTTATTATTCTACAACCCTTAAAAATGCATTAACAATTTAAGCAACCATAGTCCCACTCTTTCATTAGAGAGATGACAGGTAGTTTAGCCTGGAGGTCACCACACCTTAGCTGAGGTACAATATTGAGAAGGTGGGATCTTTATCCTATCCTCAGCTGTTGGCATCACGAACCAACCACTCAACCAACTGAGGTAACCAGCCCCTAAATTAAGCATTATGCTCTTGTCATCAATGTTTTCAAACAAACCAAAGCAGATGTGAAGAATTATTCAGCTAGCTGAAAGCAACATTATCAAATATTAAGAAAGGAGAAATGCTGACAGCCTCGAGGAAAAATGGTTTTGGATTTTTAAAAAGTGGGTCATGAGGAATACTATCAATATAAAACCACTTTGCACTAAAACAGACTACACCTCCCAACCACAAGACTCCCTTAACTCAGAAACTGTTGAGCATTCAAATGTTTTAGGTCATACTATTTTGAATATAGACATGCATATTGTTTTGCTCGAGCACTTTCCTGTTACGATACTTTTTATTTGCAAATATAGCTTTGTCTGTTCATGTCCTTAATGTGACTATATTAGTTCCAACTCTCTTTCAGTTGCATTAGAACATCAACCTTCAAAACCAGTTTTAATCTTGTAAGTTTACTTTGGCTTTCAAAATGGAACAGTAGAAGTTCAGGGGGGCAAAAAAGTCATACAGGGTGATTTAGCTTATTTTTAGACAGGTTGCTGTAATGGATTTAAGGGAAGAATGTGTATTTATGTAATACAAGTGCTTTACAGTTGATAAGGTTTTTTTTGAAGTGTAGTGACTGCTTTAGAATGTTGCAGAATGGACAGCTCATTTGTGCATAGCAAAATGCCAAAAAATCCAAGAATTCTGCAAATTCATTTGAGCGGGTCCCACTCTACTGTTGGAGGAGTTGTTTCTGCTGTATTTCCAGTGAAATAACAATGGCACAGTAGGAGCTAGGCCATTTTAAATGTTAAGATTACATGCACCATATTGATCTCCATTTAATCTTCAGCTTTACTTGCCACCTTTAATATTTTGGCTTCGGTTTAACATTTTGTTTTTTCTGGGGCTGTCAGCTGTAGTTCACTAATACTTAAATGAGACACTCATTGACTCTGGATTGGAATTTAAAGCAAACACCCTATCCAGGTTCACATTTCTGTACTGACAGAATGTTGTACTACAATACAAATCTGGCTTCGATATTAGATGACTTACAAAGGCCTCATCTATGTCTTAACCAAAAAGTTCCATGGGACTTCAATTACAAACAAGGACATTTTAATACTTCTCACTTAACTAATTTTCCACCTCCATAAATGCCATGGGCATGTGATGAATCAAAGCTCTGGGCTGCTCAAAAACGTAATTTGGCATTCTTCATTTAAAGAAGAAAATTGGAATTTTTTGACATTGTGATTCTGATGGTTTTTCAGGTTTGCTATATTTCCCAATTCTCTTGCTTTCCCATGCCACTCCAGCAAGGAGAAAATTCTGTAAGTGTTCATAACATGACTTTGGGGCCATCAAACATAAGATGCCAGGTTTTTCCCACTCACACCTGCCGAAATGGTGTTGGTAATGGGTAAAATAAGGTGGAATTTTGGAATTATCTATCCATTTCCAACCCACATCTTCCTTGTATCAGTAAAAATGGATGCCTGGATATCTGCTCAACCTTTACTTGTTGATAGTCAACTCCTTATCAATGCTTGGCTGAGCGTCAATAATGGTTAATGGGCTCAGCTCAACAGAAGTCTGTTTACAAAACTTGAAAAAAAATGCTAACTTTGAGAGGTCCAAGAGGCTGTAATTCTTTTTTTTTGTGTGATTTTACAATTCCTGTTTCTTTATTTGGATAGGATTGAGAAGTATTAAATGGGGTGATAGTTTTGACATCTGTTAATTTGACGAATATTGGCCTTTTATTTCAAAGCAAGTGGAATATCAAAATTGGGAGGTCTTGCTAAAGCAATGCAAAGCACTAGTCAAACCATTACTAAACTACTATGAACAGCTTTTGGTCCCTTATTGTGGGAAAAGTGTATTGAAGTTGGAAGCTGTCTAGAGCAATCTAGTAAAGGTTCATTAGGCTGATTCCAGATATGGGGGACTGTCTTTTGAGAAGAGGTAAAAGGCGACCTTATCAAAACATACAAGGATTTTTGGAGGACTTGACAGGGCAGATGCAGAAAAGTTATTTCCCCTTGTGCATGAGGCTAAGACCTGAGGGCATAATCTCAGAATAAGTGGTCACATGTTGAACTCTTTACCACCGAGGGCTATTGAGGCTGGATCATTAAAATATTAATCATTGAGAGACCTATTTTTAATCAATAAGGGAATCAAACATATACAGAAATGGTGGAAAAGTAGAGTAGAGGATTAAAAGATCAGCTTTAAAAAATCTCATTGAATGACAGAGCAGACTCAATAACTTACTTCTGCGCATACATCTTATATTGATGTCCTGCTTGGGCAATTGCATTAATCATGAATCCATTGATTCAGTAATGTCACCCATCTGGCATTAAATTGCACTTCATTGGCAGGTCATTTTTTTCCAAGAATGCACATTACAAATTAGGGTCTTGAGCATAGAATCCCTACAACGTGAAAACAAGCCATTTGGTCGATCAAGCCCACACCAACCCTCCAAACAGCATTCCATCCAGACCCACTCTCTGCTCTAACCCTACATTTTCCATGGCTAATCCTCCTAACCTGCACATCTCTGGACACTATCAGACAACCTAGCGTGGCCAATCCACCCAAACTGCATATCTTTGGACTGTGGGAGGAAACCAGAGCACCCGGAGGAAACCCACGCAGACACGGGGAGAACGTGCAAACTCCACACAAACAGTCGCCCGAGGATGGAATTGATGTTGTGAAGCCGCAGTGCTAACAACTGAGCCATCGTTCCATCCCATCATAACTACTTCAATTGTTTGCAATAATTGCCTCTGTGTGTTAACAAGGCAAATGTAATCAGTCAAGCTAACTTAGAAGTGTCACCTGGACTTGACATTTCTGAAACATTGCTATCACAGGAAGGCCCTGCTTTGTAGCTGCCAAATTCATATACTGAACTGTAAGTATGCAAAGACATGATCTGTAATGTGAAAGGGTGTCTTTTCTTTTGTGGGAGGTAGGGAGGTTGCTGCTCTTGTGGTGGCTTATTGCCAGAACTCTACTCCCCCCAGAGTAGCATGGATACTTTGGCTGTGCAATGTTCATTTATTAAGGTCATGTACCTGAGTTCCATATCGAGTTATGACAATGATTTCCTTGGGAAGTCTCCATGTCACAGGGTTACAGCATAACATAATGTTTCGCTTTGATTGAGATGAGAGCTCCAAATGTCTTTCTGACATTTCCCACAGATAATCTGTCCATGCATCTGATGTATTCATCATCATAGCTGACCTTGCTTCAAATCTGAAGATAACTTGTATGGCCAGAGCATCTACAATGCTATCAGCAGTAACTTCCAGAAGCCTCCAGAGGAAGAAGCAGCCAATGATGATGCACAAAGGATGTGAGGCAGAATGAACAACCCTGAATCAGCAGACCTTACTGTCATTTTCTACAGGTCTCAGAAAGAGCAGCTGCAGTGCAGAATAAGGATGTCCTGGGTCATTATCCAACTGTCATCTGCTGGAGCAGGATTGGTGCTCAGCAGTGACCGGTGGCAATCATTATCTGATGACTAACATGGTCACAACAGCCCTGAATTTTTATATCTATGTTTCCTTCCAAGGGACATTTACATCCATGTTGCTTCGAAAGCACCCTCTCACCAACATGCAGAATTCATCAACAGTAAATGCATCCACTCTAACATTGTTCAAATTACACGTAACCATCCAAGCAAAATCTTAGAGATCTGCACCAGATATTCGTGTAGTTTCTATGACCCTTACATACTAGGGAATTCATCAGTTCTCCCACCTTTCAAGGTCCTGCAGCCATACAAGGATGGCTGATGGGAGCCAAGTGTTGCCCTCTCTAAGGTTGGGTCATGGCACCACTGCGAAGCCTCCGACTGGCACTCAAAGGACAGCTGGAGATGAGGCACATGTTCAGGCAGACGACAATTGTCATCTTGACTGTTAATGACATTAGGAAGATGTATAGATAGACACAGGAACAACTGGCAGGTTTTGTACCAGCAGTCAGTAAGCTGGATCAAAAGATGGAGGAGTCTACCCACGTTGTTATGATCGGGCTGGCACTGGCAGGTATGTATAACTGTCTTCACTCAGAGGCTGGCGTCGCCCTCGATATCCAGATCCAGCACACTGTCTCGCGGAAAAATGCATTGACCTGTACTGCATTGTGTTAGTCGGTGGCCAGCATCAATGTAGGGTGAGAGGGTAATGAGGGACTTTGATCTCACACCAAGTGGCTCTTCCTTTCAGGGAAACAGTGTAGTGCTAGCTAGCAGGAGAAATCACACACTGGGTACCCAGAGACGTTCTCTCAGACTTTCCAGATGTACCTGGCCTCTCCATCCTGTGGATGGTGAATTGCTTGGAGATTATTTTTCAGCATTTGTTGTCTGTAGCGTTAAATAATTATTCAACATCTGTACTGTTAATAAGAAATTTAGACCAAAGAATTAGCATTGTTCTTACCTCTGATTTGTTGCTAGACACGTTGGGATTCCATGCAGAATGTGGGGGGTGGTTAAGGTGGTGAGGGTGACTGAGGTTGAGCTGTGTGTTCCCCTCCCCACCCACACAGAACTTGGCTCGATTTTTCATTGCCTTGAGCATCAATGAGGGTCATCTGGAAAATGATAAACCTACCCCAACAACACCTGCTTCATTTCTCTGATTTGCTCCCAGGAATTTATTGAATTTTGGATGGCTTGAGACTCCACCACAATTGGTCCCATCTCCACATTTCAGCATCTTATAACTATTAGGCAAAATGCCAATATCATATTGCCCATCTGCAACCAGATTACCAAGATTTTGGCACATCAGTGGCTCAGTGGGTATGTGCTCTGTACCGTGAGATACTGATCCCTTGGCATTTCCCCTATTATTGAATCCATAAATACCTTGGTTGGGGCTTCAGTTCTGTCTGGGTGAAGAGTCACTCGGACAGTGTTTTAGAATGTGGCATTTTAAAACAAGAAGTACTGCTCCTGCCACTTGTATCAATAATGTTTACTATTAACATTTCTCTCACGAGCTTAGACATTAAACAGATGCAAAACTTCAGCCAGATCACCGGTAAACTAGCAGTTGGGTAGGTTCACAAAATTTATTTTTGGTCCAAATGTTTTGTTTTAAAAAAGTAATATGATTGCAATGAGAGTTTGGACCCAGCAACCCTCATTCTTCTCTGGAGAAGAACCCTGTTACTCTTTATTTATGCTGTCTTTTACTGGGTCTTCATTGACAGCTAATCCATATTGTTTAGGAATTAAGCCAACTTTCATGCTGAGTTCTCAGTGCTTTCCTCTTGTCAGTCACGTCCACAGTAAGTGTTTGCAGCTTCAGCTCAGAGTTTGAACTGGAGGCCAAATGACAGATGCTGCAAAATATCAGAGAGAGAGAGAGTTACCTGCAAAGTTTGAACCAGAAAACAGTCAAACCCTGGCAAACAGGCAAAGGAGGCTGTATCCGAAGGGGCAGAGAAAATGACCCAGAGGTACAAGTGCAAGGAGTGCCCTGGCAATTGTTCAACAAGTTGGAGGTTCTTTCTGCTTGTTTGAATAAGGGTGAGGTACTACTATTAATGTAGTTGGGACGGAGAGGAGGGAAATATAAAAACGATTGTAGGGATATTTGGAGACAGTATAGTGAGGGTGATTGACACTGTTCTGTGCAGCCGAGTTGAATGTCCAGATGATTGTGTTGGTTGCCTGATTCAGGACATAGGCACTGCTGGACAGAAATTTGGAGTGAAAGAGGAGAATTCAGTTGTCATGGTCTATATGGGTATCGACACCATAGTCAGGACAACAGAACAGGTTTGGACTAGAAAGAAGGAAGAGTTAGTCACCAAATCAAAGAGATGAACTTGCAATTATTACTTGACCTATGTGCCAATTACCAGATGAAAAATAAAATTAGGGAACTGAGAGCATGGCTCAGAAATTGACATAGGAAAAATGGGCTCTGGTTCATTGGGCATCAATACCAAGACAAGTGGAGGTTGACAGCAGGTTTTATTGGAGTTGGGTATAAATTTATTAATGACCTTATTACAGCCATACCTACAGTAAAAGCAAACACAATATTATTGACTTTTGCATTCAGTTTGAAAAGGAAATGAGTGGGGCAGTGATTAGTACTTTAATATTAAACAAAAGAAAACCTTGATTAATTGAAATGAACTGGAACACCAGGCTAGAGGACAGATAGGGCTGGTTGTCCCCTATGACATAGGTGGATGTGCACAGAAAAGGTGTGCCCTAATGGGACTTAGAAGGTAAGGCTAGGGACATGGAGTTTTGAAGGAAATACTTGGGAATCAAGATATAAAGATAAATTCATGAATGGCAGGAAAAGCAGTTTTGAAGATTTTCTTAGCCTTGATAGCAGTAAATATTGTATTTCACCGGAATAAAGCTCTTACATAGAAGTATGGACTTGAATTTTGTTTAAATACAGTTACCTTCTGGAATATAATAAGTAAGTCAGGAAGGTTGGGTATTGGAGGACATTTGGGTATTCAGGGTGAAGTTTGAGCATCTGGTGGGGGTAGGTTTTGGGAGTCTGGGTCTGAGGGAGGATGGGTACACAACAGAGGAAGGGGTAGACACCAAAGTCTGGACACGGGTCAATGTGAATGTTTTTGGGCGTCAGCTTTATGGCCAGTCTTTTGATTTCCAAGCTAAATATTAAGTTATTAAAAAGTAGAACCTTCTGAAGTTTCCAACTTTAAATTAGAGCTGGAGATTCTTTTGCAAGGTTCCAGGCACCAGTTGATTATAGACTTCTCAGGCATTTACCATGTCGGTGGTGTGACAGGACATCTGACAGGTCCTGATGCTCATCTTTCCGAGTACGTTAGGTCACCAACTCTCTGAAGACTGGAAGATCTAGGTTAATATATCCTTTTATTCAGTGTTCATCATGTTTTTGCTTATGCTGTTGCAAAGTATCTTTGGGAGGTCATGTTGTGGCTGTACAGGACATTGGTTAGGCCATTGTTAGAATTCTGGTCTCCTTCCTAACGGAAAAATGTTGTAAAACTTGAAAGGGTTCGAAAAAGATTTACAAGGATATTGCCAGGGTTGGAGGATTTGAGTTATAGCGAGAGGCTGAACAGGATGGGGCTGTTTTCCCTGGAGTGTTGGAGGTTGAGGGATGACCTTTGAGGTTTTCAAAATTATGAGGGGCATGAATAGGGTAAATAGACAAAGTCTTTTCCCTGGGGTCAGAGAGTCCAGAACTAGAGGGCATAGGTTTAGGGTGAAAGTGGAAAGATATAAAAGAGACCAAAGGGGCAACTTTTTCACACAGAGGGTGGTGCATGTATGGAACGAGCTGCCAGAGGAAGTGGTGGAAGCTGGTACAATTGCAATATTTAAGAGGCATTTGGATGGGTATATGAATAGGAAGGGTTTGGAGGGATATGGGCCGGATGCTGGCAGGTGGGACTAGATTGGGTTGGGATATCTGGTTGGCATGGACGTGTTGGACCGAATGGTCTGTTTCCATGCTGTACATCTCTATGACTCTGTGACTCTATTTGTTTTTCTGTGTAAAATACTGCCATATAAATGCAATCTGTTGTTGTTAGATCAATGCAACTTATTTGGAAGATTTTAAAGCAATATACTGATTAGCAAGGTTAGATGACATAGAGTACAGGAAGAACTAGCCATTTGGATACAGAAGTGGCTCCAAGGTAGAAGACAGAGGGTGATGATGGAGCGTTGCCTTTCAGCTGGAGGCCTGTGACCAGTGGAGTGCCACCAGGATCAGTGCTGAGTCCACTGTTTTTCATCATTTATATAAATGATTTGGATGTGAACATAGGAGATATAGTTAGTAAGTTTGCAGGTGACACTAAAATTGTAGGTGCAGTGGACAGCGAAGAAGGTTACCTCAGAATACAATGGGATCTTGATCAGATGAGCCAATGGGCTGAGGAGTGGCAAATGGAGTATGTAAGGTGCTACATTTTGGAAAGGCCAATCAGAGCAGAACTTATACACTTAATGGTAAGGTCCTGGGGAGTGTTACTGAACAACGAGACTTTTGAGTGCAGATTCCTAGATCCTTGAAAGAGGAGTTGCAGGTAGATAGGATAGCAAAGAAGGCATCTGGTATGCTTTCCTTTATTGGTCAGAGTATTGAGTACAGGAGTTGGGAGGTCATACTGCAGCTGTACAGGCCACTGTTGGAATATTGCGTGCAATCTGGTCTCCTTCCTGTCAGAAGGATGTTGTGAAACTTGAATGGGTTCAGAAAAGATTTACAAGGATGTTGCCAGGGTTGGAGGATTTGAGCTGTAGGGAGAGGCTGAATAAGCTGGGCCTGTTTTTCCTAGAGCATTAGAGGCTGAGGGGTGTCCTTATAGAAGTTCATAAAATCAAGAGGGTCATGGATAGGATAAATAAACAAGGTCTTTTCCCCGGCATGAGGGAGGCCTGAACTAGAGGGCATAGCTTTAGGGTGAGAGGGAAAAGATTTACAACTGACCTAAAGAGCAACTTTTTCATGCAGACGGTAGTGCCTGTATGGAATGAGCTACCAGAGGAAGTGGTGGTCGCTGATACAAGTGCAACATTTAAGAGGCATTTGGATGGGTTTCTGAATAAGAAGGGTTTAGAGGGATGTGGGCCAAATGCTGGCAAATGGGACTAGATTAATTTAGGCTATCTGGTCAGCCTGGACGAGTTGGACCGAAGGGTCTGTTTCTGTGCTGTGCATCTCTATGACTCTAAATGTTTTTAACAATGCAGCAAATATTTTCTTAATAGTTGTTTGTAACAATATTTAGCAGCTTGAAATTCTCTGAACCCACCAAATAACTCCCTTTTCTTTAGAATTTTATGGGGGAAAAGTATATTCAGTCAATTTTGTATATTCAGTAAGACAAAAGCAAAATACTGCACTTGCTAGAAATCTCAAATAAAAACAGAAACTGCTAGAAAAATTCAGTAATTCTGGCTACATCTGTGTAGAGGGAAAGTTAAGGTTGATTTAATATTTACTGAAACAGAGTTCCAGTTCATTAAAATGCCATAAACTTGAAATATTAACATTGGGCTGAAGTTCACAATTTTTTCAGCTAAGTTTGAGTTGTGTTGAATTGTCAGAGGGATTCTGAACTCAAGATCCAACGAGGGTCTTATACCTCACCAAATAGGCCTTGTTAACCATCCCACTGCATCCCTATGACATTTCTCATATCCACTTCTACCCCCATGCATCCCCAGAATAACTCACCACTCACCGAGTATCCACTGAAAGATGCCAGCATCTCTGGCTCCCATGCTATCTTTAAAAGCATGTTGTGCAAGCACTTTCAGTCCAGAGCTGCCCTGCATGATTCCTGACATTTCCCCTGAACAGGAAGGACAGGAAGGCATTGACATCCCATTATGTGGGCGGAAGAAGGAAGATGGGGTGGTGCAGATGAGAAATATCCATTTCCTGTACGACCAGTACAAATGTCACCCCGTGCCCTTCAGCTGAAATGTTAGGGTTGGGTCTAGCACATCATGGCTGGGATGCCCCAATGTCAGTCTGTTAATTGGCTCAGGTCAAGACTACCATCTGTACTCTCAACAAAATCCCCTCTCCAAGAGCTGACCACTGAGAACGGTGGCTATTGCTGACACTGCAGTCAGTCCCCAGCAGCAAATGTTGCTACAGCTGTGGATCATAGTGAGGGGGTTTTCTGATGGGGCTAGTCTCACAGGCCCACAAGGAGTACTGTTACTGAGTGGCCAGGATTGCAGGACAAATTGGGGGAGGGAATTCCATGGGGAGGGCCTCCTGTGTTCGCTTAAGATGCCAAACTGGGAGGCACCCCTCATCCCTAGCTCACTGTCTGGCTGCCACTGTTTATTTAGAAGCCATGAAACGTATCATTTGGCAGTTGGAAGAAGCCCTTAAATTACCATTATTTTGCTGTTTAATGGCATCCAATTGACCCAAGTATAAGCGGGCTGCCCAACACCTACCCTGCCACTGGTAAGTGGTTGGTGGGCACAGGACTCCTCATTGTGCCACCTGATTTTACCACCTCATCCATCCACTCATACCTGCCAGATTGATCCCGGGGGGGGGAGAAAAGTTCTGGTCATTTTGGACTGCCACTAATATGCCACTGGAAAATGGAAGTGCACAACCAGACTGCATAAGGGCACAAAACGATGCTACAGCAATAAAATTCTGACCAACAATTTTCATCTTTTGTCATTCAATGATGGTTAATTAAGGTGCACTTTTCTTGAATGTTCAAAGATAGAATTAATGTCATTTCCAAAGACCCAAATTGTACAAATGCATGTATAATGATGTAAGAAGATCTTTAAGGATTACTGATGATAAATTTATATTACAGTCCAGATTACTAAAGTAGCCTTATCTTCACTAAGAGATTTGTCCTTGTAGATTTAAAATTACATAACTAATAGAGTTCATCAATAATAGAAAAATCTGCACATCATTAGCAGTTATATATAAAATACTCATAAGTAGTCCAATAAGATGATAGCTATGCTTCTGTTGTATACTTTTGGAGTTGTCCTTGTTGGACCTGTTCTTTCTGTTAAGGATTAAATGACAAATGAATTTACAATATTTAAGAAAAAGAAGATATCTGGATCCTATCCTCTACCTCGAGGATCTTTCTGACCCTGGAAGCGAAAGTTTTTTTCTGCTATGTCTGGAAGCTTGTGCCATGTCCTCAACATTCCTCACGGATTATGTCAGTCTTTTGGGAATGCTGGTCAGGACTTTGGGGCTGCAATTGCATTGGACTGATCGCTTGTGTCTGTAAAGAGCACTGTTTTTGAACGAAAAGGAAAATGTGAAGAAATCCGTGAATAAAAAAAGACAGATTACTGTCTGGAAATATGAGGAATTAAGACTTTAGGGACTGCAGTGGAATTTTTATTTCTAAGTTTCTTTCCTTTTTACTGTCTCTTCCTTCATTACATCATCCATACTGTGAGCAGAGGCAGTGAATGTCAGCAGGCCACTGAGCCTTGAAAGATATTAAACCATCACAGAAGAGCTGAAGGGCACAGGTTCAAACCACTAAAATGCAAATTTAGCAGTCATGTTCAAAACTAGCTTTAGAGTAATTTAATCCATGGAATTAAATTCAAAGTTGATTATTAGAGTCAAGATCTAGGAAACCCGCAATTTCTGAAATTATTCTATAATGGAGGAACTGTAGGAATGTTTGGTCTACATATGTATCGGAGCTTAATCCTGTCCTCACCCAACATCTTAAACTAGGTATACTCTATTTACCAACCCTGAGCCCACAGATGACAAATTCCTTACATTTGCCTTGACTGAAATCACATGGTCTGCAAAAATTGGGACTGAATAAATGCACATGAAGTCATTGTTTTTATATTTATTCATGGGATGAGAATGTCCCTGGGTAGGCCAGTTTTTATGCCCACCCCAGAGGTCAGTTAGGAGTCAACCACAAAGCTGTGGGTCTGGAGTCACATGTAGTCCAGACCAGGTGAATCAGATGGACTTGTTTCTAACAATGGTCATTATTAGAAATGTGGAATTAAGAGTCAATTGAATTCAAATTCCATTATCTGCTGTAGTGGGATTTGAACCCAGGTCTCCAGACCACTACCTGGGTCTCTAGATTAACAGTCCAATGATAATGCCACTTGACCATCAATTCCCCAACTGATGTGAATGACCTGAAAGTGGATCCTGAATCTACAATGTTATGATTAAGTAAAATTACTGCCACTGAATCAAACATAAAGAGTTTCTCCTTGGAACAACAGTTTTCCAAATGACAACTGCTCCTGGTAACTCTCAAAAGCACCAAGTAATTACTTGATTAATAGGGTTCTTTGCTACACTTGTTGCTGTCTGTCTATAACACAAAGAAAATATTGTTGGCAGGTTTGCAACTTATTATACAATACCCAATGCTAGTGATTTGATGAGTTAGATACGATGAGTTAGTCATAGAGATAAGCTGATAATGCGCTAAGCAAAAGTCCAGTGTAGATCAATGGGATGAATGTGATTACAGCTTAACTAACTCTAAGATTATAAATGAATTTTATTCAAACATCCTGATGTAATTGAGTGGGTGCAGGTAGATAATAAATTGCAATTAATTTATCTTGATTTACAGTTGCAGAATGACATGGGAAAGGAAAATGCTGCAGTAGTGCAGAGGGAGATGTCTTTCTAGAGTTAGGCTGAAGGTTGTTGTCAAGGACCATCATTGTGACTTTTACTCTGCAATCAACTGAGCTACATCTGACCCAGGAATACTTGTTTACCAGAAATGACAATTGGTGCTTGATTAGCATAAAATGCATTCTCAAAGTTTATATAGATATTAAAAAAAACTTAACAAAGTCTTCTTTTACAAAATGTAATCACTGAGCAGCACAGTGGCTCAGTGGTTAGCACTGCTGCCTCACAGTGTCAAGGACCTGGATTTGATTCCAACCTCAGGTGACTATCTGTGTAGAGTTTGCACATTCTCTGTGTTTGCACGGGTTTCCTCCCACAGTCCAAAGATGTACAAGTTAGGTGGATTGGCCTTGGGAAATTCAGGATTACAGGGATTGGATAGGATGAGTCTGGGTGAGATGCTCTTCAGAGGGCCACAGTGGACTCAATGGGCTGAATGGCCTGCTTCCATATTGTAGGGATTCTGTGAAAACTGACTCTGCTGCCATTGAACTATGGTTTTTGAGTGCAGTCTCCATATAGAGTCAGTGTGTTAAAGGGATGACACTGATGCAATAAATGCAACTGGTTGAATTATGATAATGTTCAAGAGATGATTCCTGCAACATTGAGACATTATTATACTTGGTATTTCATTACTTAATTCCTCTTTCAGAGGAATTAAACCAAATTCCACTTGGTTTTCAGTTTGATGTTAAAGAGTTGTACAGCCTTGCCAAAAAGACCACATAATCATTCTCTTGACCAGGACTCCCTCGGACTAAAATCAGATTAACTGCTGGTAAAATCTTCCTTTGTTGAATGTTGCTACCTTAGAACCATTATCACAATTACTTATACCAGTTACTACATTCTAAACCCTAAATAAAGAAGGACTTCGCATTTATACAGTGTCATACGTGGCCATGTAACCGCATCCCAAAAGTATTTTTTACAGTTAATGAAGTACTTTTGAAGTGTAGTTTTAGTTGTAATGTAGCAAGTACAGTTGTCAATTTCCACACAGCAAGCTCCCACACAAAGCATGATAATAACTAGATAATGCATCATTAGTTGAGGGTTAAATAATGAACAGGACATAAGAAGTGTCTTTTTCTTTATGGTAAGCCCTTTCAAGTGGTCATTAAAAATTTAATGGCATGAAATAGCCTCCATTTAATGTTCCATTCAAAAGGTGTAGCTTAAACAGTATCTGTCCTGGAGTGTCAGCCTTGATTTTTCTACAAGCCCTGAATGGACTTTGAATCCGTGGCTTTCTGATTCAGTGAAGTGATTGCTACCAACTGAACAGATCTGGTCATTGAAGTGCTTCAACATATATTGGTGAGATCGTGATGAAGTGCAAGGACTTTTATATTACTTGCCTCTTGCTGTTATGTCTGTTAAGTTGACAGAGGTAAATATGTTATTATTTGCCTCTGGAATAATCACCTTACCTCTTATGTCATAAACTTAGGGACAGATATTGCCTGGCACACCACGAAAACATCCTGCTCTTGCAATAATACCATTAGATGTTTTACATTAATGAATTTAAGGTGTTATTTTCTACAGCTGTTGCTTAAACGTTGGATTCCAGGATCTTTTGTACTCTTTACTGCTTTTAAATTCAATATGGAGAGCACGTTTCCATTGGTACACTGGACTCTATTTTCAACAGGTTATCTGGTCACTTTTGATTTGCAGCTGGAACACTAAGGACAGTCCTGGGCACAAGCACAAAATTTTGTTGGAAAAATTCCGCAGTTCTGGCTGCATCTGTGGAGAGAAAGCAGGGTTAACATTTTGCGTCCAGTGACCCTTCATATTTGATGGTAGCTCAGAAAAGATTGGTACTTACGTAGAAGAATGGGTGGGGGGAGGGGAAAGGAGTAAATGATAGGTGGAGATTGAGCCTAAAGAGAGAGAAAATCAATTGGGCAGATAAAGGACTCGGTAAAGGCCAGCTTGGGGAAATGAATAGCTAACGGGGACCGCTAGTAGCTGACAATAGGTAGGTTTTAGCAGCAGGAATGGCTTTTGCCCAAAATGTCGGTTTTCCTGCTCCTCGGATGCTGCCTAACCTGCTGTACTTTTCAAGCACGACTCTGATCTAGACTCTGATCTCTAGCATCTGCAGTCCTTACTTTAGCCAGGTTTTAGCAGCGGCTCATTTGTTGATAAGGCCTGGTGTGTGGGAGGAGGGTGGGTGGTGGAAGACACGGAAGGTCCTCAAGCCCTAAAATTGTTGAACATGATATTGAATCCTGAAGGCTACAGAATTCCCAAGTGCACCGCACTCGAGGAAGGGTATACTAGCATTGGAAGGGGTGCAGCTTAGATTTACCAGTATATTATTTTGAATATAGAATTTATGCTACAAGAAATGACAAAACAAAATAGGGCTGTATTCCTTGAAATTTAATAGATTAAAGGTGATTTGGTTGAAGATGTTAAAGGAGCAGATAAGATCAACGGAAACTATTCACTGGTTTAGAAGTCAAGGACTGGAGGTGCATAGTTTGAGATATAGGGCCCGATCTTTCATGAGTGAAATCATGAAACAGTGCTTCACACAGGATGACAGAAACTTGGACCTATTTCATGCAAAAGGCAATTTAGTGCTGGGGAATTTTTAATTTTAAATCTGAAGTTGATAGATGTTTTGTTAACCTGAACTAAGATGCATGATGTAAGTTTGGATACTGGGCGACATCGTTGATCAGCCAACAATCTATATCTAATTGAATACCTGAACATGTTTAAAGGGGCTAATTGCCCTACTTCTATGTGCCAATTTAGTTTACTCTAGAGGGGTAATTTTTCGGACTCCTCACATTTTAGGAACCCTCTGTGATTCTGGTATGTATTTCCAGGGAAATTCAGACATGCGCCAGCTTGATTATTTACAATGAAAAGTTGAAATTTTGTGTCAAACTTTCAATATAATCAGCTGAGTGCAGAATCTGAAAACTATCCCCTAAGAAATGACCTTAATATCTCTGTTAAAAATGCAGTCAACTTATGGGAGTTCAGCTGTTTACTCTAATGGAGGGATATTGTGCAATTAAAGGTACCTTTAAAAAGTGACTTGGATTTAGATGAACCCAAGTGTCCCTATAATAAAGAGAAAGGCATGCCCATTTGACACCTTCTGATTCTTGGAGCTAACATCCTGTTCCATTCAGTTTGTAATTGAAAGTTCAATAAAAGCTACAAGTGTTTGAATGACCCTTGTATTGACACCATCTTTTATCCTTGAGATCTCACTCATAATCTGCCTTTGTACCTCCGTTGTGGTACAACTGCAGTGTTACCTGCACCTGGATGAAGCCGCGGGCTTCTCAGCTACTCCATTTAAAAAAAACACACTGCTTCTTTCACTGAGTTTTCAGACCCTCATGTTCCAGATACAGCCGCTATTCCATTAGTGCTGCATAAATCTTTCTTTGTACTGTTCTTGTGATCTGTCTTGCATTAAGAGGTAATACTGAAAATGTCACACATCTTGCTTTGCCAGAAGTCATACTATTACAGCCAGTAAAACATCACGTTTCTCTTTGATTTATTTTTCCTATTTCAACACACATCTCATGGGTTCACATCATGAGGTGATCTTAACTTAGACCCTTATGTTACACTCGAATAATTTAAGTAAGCATTGGCTATTTAATTGCTGGTCTGTATTGAATCAGGTGAACTTAGTCAGGGAAGTAGCTATACCATTGCAAAATGCCTCTCTATCAAGAACCAGGGTACGGGAGTATCCAAATTTCAGCAGGCTCTTCTGCTCCTGATCTGCTGTCCAGTGACTTTCTGAAAAGTACATGGCTGAATGTTGGAGATAGAGATGTGAGATTTTTTTTAGTTCACAGGTCAGCATTTACAGTATTGCACACCCTTAAGGGTCAACCACATCGTGGATCTGGAGTCACATGTCGGCCAAGAAAGGACACTAGATTTCCTTCTCCAAAGGATGTGAGATGGGTTTTATGACCATCAACAGTGGTCACATGTTCACCATCTCTTTATTTTAACTGAATTCAAGTTCCACCATCTACTGAAGTGAGATTCGAGCCCATGTCCTGAGAGCATTAGTTTGGGGTTCTAGATTACAAACCCATGTCCTGAGAGCATTGGTCCCGTTTTTTAGATTACGAACCCAGTGGCATTACTACGATGTCACTGTCCACACTCATTGACTATAATAAAGTAAAAGATCCAAAAATTTCTGCCACCCTAATAAGTTCAAGTGAAAGAAATTGAAAAAGAGAAGAAGCTAGCCCTGCTTCACACAAGGCAAAGTATGGCTTCCACAACACTTTATGCTCAACCTTAGCCTGCTGCTGTTTTGAAACAGTCAAGATGGAAATGATGAAATACCCAAATTAATTCCACTATTCATTCCAAATGTGTCTTTGAAAGGCTGTTGCCACTCACTCTTATTACTGTGTAAAATTGAACTTCTGGCATGTCCAGATGAATGTCAAAATCTGAAAGTTTATCCTGCTACCCTATAGGTTTCATTTCCTTCTCCGAAGGAAAAAATTAAAGGCCACTATGTTGTCATGAATTTCAAATATTTGCATATTCCTTTTTTTATTAAAACCAATAAAAACATGAAGCAGTGTTCAATCAGGAGTAACTGTGTTTTTAAAGGTGTACCACATCATATTCATTCTGACCTTGAAAAGCTCATTTTGCAGATGTGAACTTTCACTCATTCGGAAGAACATTTAAAAATGATGGATGTTTAGCCTTTCATAATGTTTTTTGCTGTTATACTTACATCTCATGCCCTTAATCCTATGTTTACATATTTGCATTCTGTACAATCAATTAAATGAGATTTAATCCATTCATTGCTTTTTAGCTTCTATTTTCCCGTCCATGAAAATTATTCAATCTAGACAGCTCGTCAGCTTCTCTGCTAATGATGTTTGAAATGAAGATTTCTGCAGTCTGGAGCCCATTGAAACTTCATAGGCACCTTTGTTCAAAGCCAGTATTGCTCCCTCTATGCTGATTGCAAAGTCCAGATAATTGAGTAACGTTGTTTGGTCAAATAGTGTGGTATGACAACTAGAGCAAGTGTTTTAAAGGAGTTAAGAAATCTGCATTTGGACTTGGACAAATTGGAATTTGAAAGTGGCTCTTACATTGTGTTTGAATAACAGGTCAAAAGCAAAACTATAAGTCCCTGACTTAAAGTTGCATCTGTTCTAACTTTTTGCACCATTAGGTATGATATGGCTTTTCTATCCTGTCACTCTCCCATTGTCTTCAATGGAAAAACACAAAGAGGTAGTGTTTGCAACAGGCCCTGCATACTGTTTTTTGATTTATGTTCTGTTAGTGGGGAAATATGATATCTTCCCACATCAGCATCACCAATCTCCACAGCTAGACTAGAACCACAATATATGGAATGAAACACCTGCAGTTTCACACTGAGAAATACGATGGTTGATTTTACTCATTTTTTTCAACGGCTTCACGTTTCTGTTTAAATAGTTTTGTTTTAGTCTGAGCTAAATGTAAATGCAAATGAGTTGAAAGTACACTATGCTAATACACTGTATGTCTTGCTCTTTAATCTAAATCACAATTAATTGAATGGATGGAAACATCATTTTGCTAATAAGCAAAGTTGGTGAAAGCCCAAGGGAAATTACTATGCATTTCAGAGAGGGTTAGCACAGGTTTGGAAAATTGGAAAAATCCCACATGCTGCTCAGTTGGATTTCTGGCTAACATTTTAGAAATCAGATTGTGACGCAATTATTTCCTAGTCAGGGAATAGCCATTATTCTATACTGTGATCTACAATGCACACTATTTTTGATCAGTTTTTTTTTAATCCAAACTAGAATCACAGAATCATTTAGCACAGAAGGAAATCTGTTGGCCCATTGTGTCTGTCTGGCTGTCTGAATGTACCAGCTGATTTAATTCCTACTCCCCTATTCCTTTCCATAGGCCTGTCCTTCTTTAAAACTTGCATCTAATTCCCTCTTAATGGTGCTATTGAATCATCTTCTACCATTCTTCCATGTGGTGCATTCTAAATCTTAGCAATTCATCACAAATAGATTTTTCTTCTCATATATATCCCATTTCACCAATCCACTTTTTTTCATCCTGTCTTTGACCTCCTAGATGCTGAATCACCCCTACCGGTTAAAATGTTTTCTCCAAGCTCCTCATTATTTTGAACACCTCCATTAGTATTCCCAGCCCCTTTTCTGATAGAAGAAGAAATATTACTACTTACAAATGTACAAATTAGGAGCAGTAATAATACAGGTCATTCTGCAATAAAGTTTCATTAACACGAATATGCTGTAATGCGATTGACAAATTGGAGACACTGTTTCTAAAGCGCGAACTTTAAAAACATGTTTTGGCTGTAGCGTGATTACATCACCAAAACTTTAAGCACTGTTTCTAAAGCATTATTTTTCTATAATGCAGGGTTGCACAAGAACACAACCAGTGGGTTATAGAAGAGCTACCTGAAGGCCACTTCTTCCCTCAACCCAGCTCCTCCAGCCAATAAGAGCATGAGTGATCCAAGTACTCCATATTCTCACTGTGGTGATTGTAATGAAGTCAGCCAGGTGGACCTCCATAGAATATGAGTTCCCTTATTGGGGCTGTTAATCTGCTCCAATCAGGGAGCCCTGACCGACAGATAAACACAGCAAAGTTAGAGGTTCTGTTCACTCTGAGATCTGGCTCTGAAGGAGCTGAATCAGTGTCAAGGATGCTCCATGTGTAAATAGAGGGTGACTTGGTGACAGGAATGACCTCTGTGGAGTTATTTCACTCACGATAACCTTTCATGCCTTACTTCTTGAATTATCTCTCCCTTAAAAAGTTTCAAAGAGACTGTTCCCACCGCCTTAAATGGAAGAACATCCAAAGTCTCTTGACCCTCAGGTGAAAACGTACTCCTCATTTATCATTCATTCACGTTTCTGAAGTTTTCCAAACTTTGGACTGTTCTATTAAATCTCTTCTGCAGTCTCACCAAGGTTTTGATATTCTTTCTAAATGGTATAGCATCAAGTCAAGCATAACACTCTAGCCCTTGAGAAAGTCTTGATTAGAAAGGTTTCCTCTCCCTCACCTCAATGATTTGCTTCAGCTTTACATGGGAAATGGACACTAGATTCACTGCAAAACATTTCAATAATTCCAGTGGTCATCCAATTTCATGATAGCATAAATGGGTTTTCTGTTTCACTTCCTTCTCCTTCTGTCTCCATTTCACACTAATATTTCTCCTTTAGTTCAATTTGACACAGTTGAACAAAAGTGTGGTATTAGATCTTGCAATCGACTTGCCCTGAACTGGCATGCTTCCGCTTCTTTGTCCACTTGTATTTCCAGCTCCAATTAGGGCCTGTTTAGGAACCTAACAGGACTAGCTATTCCAAAAGGAAAGTATTAGCAGCACAGGATACACGTGTCAACCAAAAGCAATCCCAAATTCCAAGAAAGACCAGGAGGTTGAAGTGTTAAACAGCAAGGGCTTTTTTATGTTCGTGCTCACTGTACAGGTAGCAAGGTTAAAGAGAGAGCCGTTTTCTCATCCAAAATGGCCAATGATATCCTTTTTACACCATGTAATCAATTTCTTAAAGTGACAATCCATCATTCTTAGACAGATGCACAATATGAGCCTTTGGTGGTGCTGCTCTTTGTAGATGTTTACTCCTATCAGATGCAACTTGATTGTTTCAAATCATGTTCCAGTTCAGGTTCACCTCCCATGTCATTTGTTTGATTGCTGTGGATATTGATTGTTTTATGTGATAAGGAAAAGAACTTGCATTGAATAATATCTTCCATGACATCTGGATTTCCTGAAGTGCTTTATGGCCAATGAAAAATTCTGGGTAATCCAATATGGAGGATGGGAAAAGTTTCTGGCTGTAATAGCTGCTCCTCTTTTGAGGTATTTTAGGTGCTGGAGGTGATTTCCTCGAATTCCAAGAGCAGCAATTACTGTTTTATATGCTGTTGCATTGTTTTGGAACTTTGGAAAGAAAAAACTCAAAACAACAGCAATTTTAAAAGGGTGAAGAACAGACAAAGGAAACACACATTGCAAGAGAGAGAGAGAGAGAGAGAACCTGCACAGTTATTGCCTTTGATGTTTGAATTCATGTATCGTTGGACATCGGAATGCATCTGGGAAAATTAACAAACAGTGAAATTAACAACTGATCTTGGAGGAACTGTTAGGCGAAGTTCACAGCACAGAATCAGATAAGTTACTCAATGTTTTAAGTGTGGCCTACAGAGAATCTGCAGTAATTAGTGGGTTCTTTCTTGATTGTGTTTTTGGAGATACGTCTCTTGATTAAACTTAAAATATAAGCCATAACTATTAATTTAACCTGGGGCAGTGTTTGTAGAGGAATAAGATGGTGTTAATTTCTGGGTCTGTAGATTGTGAAGGAGCAAAAATGGCCTTTATTAGAGCAATATGTACTTCTTGTCATATGTGGGAGTTTAAAGAGAGTTTAAGAGTTACTGCGGATTATATCTGCCATAAATGCTGTAGGCTGTAAATCTCATCAGATCGAATAGATCGGTTGGAGAGACAGTTAGAAGCAATGAGGAATTTGCAACAGCAACAGAATGTGATTATGGCAGTTATGGGAAGGGGGGAATGTCTCAGATACAGTCACATAGATGGGTTAACTCCAGGAAGGGTAAGAGAGGTAGGCAGCTAGTGCAAGAGTCTTTTGTGAATATACCCATTTCAAACAGGTATGCTGTTTAGGAAAATGTAGGGGGTGATGGATTCTCAGGGGAACGTAGCACAAACAGCCAAGTTTCTGGTATTGAGACTGGCTCTAATGCAACAAGGGGTACGTCGGCTTCCAAGAGATCAATTGTGTTAGGGGATTCTGTAGTCTGAGGTGCAGACAGACGTTTCTGTGGCCAGCAGCAAAAAAGCAGAATGGTGTGTTGCTTCCCTGGTACCAGGATCAAGGATGCCTCAGAGAGGGTGCAGAATGTTCTCACAGGGGAGGGGGGCCAGCAAGAGGTCATTGTCCACATTGGAACCAACGACATAGGAATGGAAAAGGTTGAGATTCTGAAGGAAGATTACAGAGAGTTAGGCAGAAATTTAAAAAGAAGTTCCTCAAGAGTAGTACTATCTGGATTACTCCCAGTGCTACGGGGTGTGAGGGCAGGATAGAACAGATGAATGCATGGCTGAGGAGCTGGTGTATGGGAGAAGGATTCACATTTTTGGATCATTGGAATCTCTTTTGGGGTAGAAGTGACTGTACAAGAAGGACAGATTGCACCTAAATTGGAAGAGGACTAATATGCTGGCAGGGAAATTTGCTAGAGCTGCTCGTGCGGATTTAAACAAGTATGGGGGGGGAACACAGGGGGACCCAGGGAGATAGTGAGGAAAGAGATCAATCTGAGACTGGTACAGTTGAGAACAGAAGTGAGTCAAACAGGCAGGGATAAGGTAGGACTAATAAATTAAATCACATTTATTTCAATGCAAGGGGCCTAACAGGGAAGGCAGATGAACTCGGGGCAAGGTTAGGAACATGGGACTGGGGTATCATAGCAATTACAGAAACATGGCTCAGAGATGGGCAGGACTGGCAGCTTAATGTTCCAAGATACAAATGCTATGGGAAGGATAGAAAGGGAGGTAAGAGAGGAGGGGGACTGGCATTTTTGGTGAGGGATAGCATTACAGCTGTGCTGAGGGAGGATATTCCCAGAAATACATCCAGGGAAGTTATTTGGGTGGAACTGAGAAATAAGAAAGGGATGATAACCTTACTGGGATTGTATTATAGACCCCCTAATAGTCAGAGGGAAATTGAGAAACAAACTTGTAAGGAGATCTCAGCTATCTGTAAGAATAATAGGGTGATTATGGTGGGGGATTTTAACTTTCCAAACATAGACTGGGACTGCAATAGTAGTAAGGGTTTAGATGGAGAGGAATTTATTATATGTGTACAATACAATTGTCTGATTCAGTATGTGGATTTACCTACTAGAGAAGGTGCAAAACTTGATCTACTCTTGGGAAATAAGACAGGACAGGTGACTGAAGTGTCAATGGGGGAGCACTTTGGGGCCAGCGATCTGAATTCTATTAGATTTAAAATAATGATGGAAAAGGATAGACCAGATATAAAAGTTGAAGTTCTAAATTGGAGAAAGGCCAATTTTGACGGTATTAGGCAAGAACTTCCGAAAGCTGATTGGGGGCAGATGTTCGCAGGAAAAGGGACAGCTGGAAAATGGGAAGCCTTCAGGAATGAGATAATGAGAATCCAGAGAAAGTATATTTCTGTTAGGGTGAAAGGAAAGGCTGGTAGGTATAGGGAATGTTGGATGACTAAAGAAATTGAGGGTTTGGTTAAGAAAAAGAAGGAAGCATATGTCAGGTAAAGTCAGGATAGATCGAGTGAATCCTTAGAGTATAAAGACAGTAGGAGTATACTTAAGAGAGAAATCAAGAGGGCAAAAAGGGGACATGAGATAGCTTTGACAAATAGAATTAAGGAGATTACAAAGAGTTTTTACAAATACATTAAGGACAAAAGGGTAACTAGGGAGAGAGTAGAGCCCCTCAAAGGTCAGCAAGGCAGCCTTTGTGTGGAGCTGCAGAAAATGGGGGAGATACTAAATGAGTATTTTGCATCAGTATTTGCTGTGGCAAAGGATATGGAAGGTATAGACTGAAGGGAAATAGATGGTGACATCTTGCAAAATGTCCAGATTACAGAGGAGGAAGTGCTGGATGTCTTGAAATGCATAATGGTGGATAAATCCCCAGGACCTGATCAGGTATACCCGAGAACTCTGTGGGAAGCTAGAGATGTGATTGCCGGGCCTCTTGCTGAGATATTTATATCATTGATAGTCACAGGTCAGGTGCCGGAAGACTGGAGGTGATGCCATTGTTTAAGAAGGGCGGTAAGGAAAAGCCAGGGAACTATAGACCAGCGAGCCTGACGTCAGTGGTGGGCAAGTTGTTGGAGGGAATCCTGAGGGACAGGATGTACATGTATTTGGAAAGGCAAGGACTGATTCGGGATAGTCAACATGGCTTTGTGCGTGGGAAATCATGTCTCACAAAGTTGATTGAGGTTTTTGAAGAAGTAACAAAGAGGATTGATGAGCGCAGAGCAGTAGATATGATCTATATGGACTTCAGTAAGGTGTTCAACAAGGTTCCCCATTGGAGGCTGATTAGCAAGGTTAGATCTCACGGAATACAGGGAAAACTAGCCATTTGGATACAGAATTGGCTCAAAGGTAGAAGACAGAGGGTGGTGGTAGAGGGTTGTTTTTCAGACTGGAGGCCTGTGACCAGTGGAGTGCCACAGGGATCGTTGCTGGGTCATCTACTTTTTGTCATTTACATAAATGATTTGGATGCGAGCATAAGAGGTACTGTTAGTAAGTTTGCAGATGACACCAAAATTGGAGGTGTAGTGGACAGCGAAGAGGGTTACCTCAGATTACAACAGGATCTTGACCAGATGGGCCAATGGGCTGAGAAGTGGCAGATGGAGTTTAATTCAGATAAATGCGAGGTGCTGCATTTTGGGAAAGCAAATCTTAGCAGGACTTATACACTTAATGGTAAGGTCCTAGGGAGTGTTGCTGAACAAAGAGACCTTGGAGTGCAGGTTCATAGTTCCTTGAAAGTGGGGTCGCAGGTAGATAGGATAGTGAAGAAGACGTTTGGTATGCTTTCCTTTATTGGTCAGAGTACTGAGTACAGGAGTTGGGAGGTCATGTTGCGGCTGTACAGGACACTGGTTAGGCCACTGTTGGAATATTGCACGCAATTCTGGTCTCCTTCCTGTCGGAAAAATGTTGTGAAATTTGAAAGTGTTCAGAAAAGATTTACAAGGATGTTGCCATGGTTGGAGGATTTGAGCTATAGGCAGAGGCTGAACAGGCTGGGGCTGTTTTCCCTGGAGCGTCAGAGGCTGAGGGGTGACCTGATAGAGGTTTACAAAATTATGAGGGGCATGGATAGGGTAAATAGACAAAGTCTATTCCCTGGGGTTGGGGAGTCCAGGACTAGAGGACATAGGTTTAGGGTGAGAGGGGAAAGATATAAAAGACACCTGCGGGGCACTTTTTTCACGCAGAGGGTGGTACATGTATGGAATGAGCTGCCAGAGGAAGTGGTGGAGGCTGGGACAATTGCAACATTTAAGAGACATTTGGAATGATATATGAATAGGAAGGGTTTGTTGGGATATGGGCTGGGTGCTGGCAGGTGGGACTAGATTGGATTGGGGTATCTGGTCGGCGTGGATGGGTTGGACCAAAGGATCTGTCTCCATGCTGTACATCTGTATGACTCTATGACTCTAAATCTTTGAAGTGAAGTTATTGTTGTAAGCAAATTCACCATAGTCTTATCAGTCCATTGGGCTGCTTCTCTCATTAAGAAGATGACTAGTGGGGGGATTTAATCTGAGGGTGACCATGCCACAGGCGAGGGGAAAGGCTGAGAAGGAAATTCCTTTATAGTAACTTGAGCTGGTGCTGAAATTGAACCCACACCATGGCATCACTTTGCTCCACTCATCAGAACTGTTTCAGCTACCTTTTGTATTTAAACTGCTGTAAGGTGATGGTTTAATTTTTAGCAAGTAGCTGTTGCATTGATATATGTCGGAAAAATGAGCCAAAGGAAGAATAGAGGATTTAGCCAAAGTCTCGCTAACATGGGTTTGAGTACTACTGGTTTTTTTAAAAATCGCAAAGGAAACAGCAAATTATACAGCTTGAAAAGAGGACGCAGATGGTTTGCATTGGCAAAGGCAAAGGCAATGCCATGGTGAATGGTCACTTGCCAACCAATCAGCACCTTCTCATCCAATATCATTTGTTGTTCTTTTTGAGATTTGGTATTCCTATAGGGCATTGTAAAGGTTTTTTTCCCAAGGTCGGGAGTCCAAAACTTGATGGCATAGATTTGAGAGGGATAAGATTTAAAAGGGATCTAAGGGGCAACTCTGCATGCAGAGGGTATTGTGTGTATAGAATGAGCTGCCAAAGAAAGTGATGGAGACTACTACTATTACAACATTTAAAAGGCATCTAGATGGGTATATGAATAGGAAGGGTTTAGAGGGATGTGGGACAAATGCTGGCAAATGGAACTAGATTAATTTAGGATATCTGGTTGGCATGGACGAGTTGAACCCAAGGTCTGTTTCCCTACTGTGTAGCTCCATGGCTCAATTTTTGATGAGTGAGAGATTAAACACTTTGACAGCACATGTTCTTTTCCAGCAATATTCAATTCTGCGTTACCAGGCAACTGAGAGGTTACTGAATGAGAAATGTCTAACATTTCTCATGTCTAAGTCTTTGAAAATAGCCAGTGCTTTTTAAGTATATGGGCAAACCTGTCAAAAAATCCAAAATCCATTGTATCATTATCTGAGCAATAAGCAAGGGAAAGTGCAGATTGCAGTATTCCGTGAAAACATCAATTGATCTTATAGAATCATTGATTTCCAGTCAACTGGAAAGTGTTGGGTATAACTTGTTGTGCAGATGTGGGAGATCTGTTTCTTCATAAAAACATTTATTCTCTTATTGGCAGTATAGACAGAGTCAGCCTGTTTTCATTGAATGGAACCTAACACAAAATTGAGTTGCTGGCCATAGCCTGCCAGATCTACAATTATTCACAAATTCCATAGCACAAGTTTAATGCAGGTTTGTCTTTACTGTGGCTATATAATTATTTCTTCTACCTGTTTGCGTTGAAGTCAGCTGTTGGTGTTGCCAATACCCTTGTGATATCAGGAGAACAGACCTTCAATTGACAATGGTATACTGCATTGCTGGAGGCAGTACGTTTTATCTCGCATGAAAAGCTGAATACACCAGGAGCAATTTTTATTTGAACCTATCTGCCTGGTGGATGCCTGGCAGCTGAATAATTAAAATTGACCAGTCAATTTACATACTGACATCACAAACAAGCAGCATCACTATTCTATTTTTACCAGCAGGCATGGATACCTACCTTCCCTTTAAATACTAGGCTGGGGCCTGATGGAGTTATGTTTATTAATAGATTTAGTGGACAAGCTGCTGTGACCTCCCCTTTAGTTGATGACATTTCAAATAAGATCTGGAGCCAGAATAAACCAGGCAGTTAAATATTTTTTAATTGGAGGTTGGTAGAAATAGGAGGTGTCTTCAGTTATACTACAAAAGATAACTACACAAACAGAAGATCACACTTTTATGTTGTGATTTGGAGATGCTGGTGTTGGACTGGGGTGTACAAAGTTAAAAATCACACAACACCAGGTTATAGTCCACAACCACCTGATGAAGGAGCGGTGCTCCATAAGCTGGTGTGCTTCCAATTAAATCTGTTGGACTATAACCTGGTGTTGTGTGATTTTTAACTTTGTACACTTTTATGTGACAGTTTTACTTGTTAGCCACACTGCGTAAAATTCACTAACCCACACCCCCAATTCCCATTGAATATTAGTTCCTCATTTGTACAAATCCTTTCAAGCCCAATGACCTCCTAATTAATACATCTGTCACTTGTTTCCTCATTCCATTAGGTCTCAGGCAATCCTTCAGGTCATATTATATGATAACGCTCCCTTGCCTTGGGCTTCCATGTGAGGTTCTTCTAACTTTAAGGAACATTGGGCAGAATGTGTGTTATACAGTTATCCATTTTTTTCAACTGCTCAAGTGAATTTATATTACTCAAAATCTTGCCCGTGCAGGTCAGGTGAATTGGCCATGCTAAATTGCCCGTAGTGTTAGGTAAGGGGGTAAATGTAGGGGAATGGGTGGGTTGTGCTTCGGTGGGTCGGTGTGGACTTGTTGGGCCGAAGGGCCTGTTTCCATACTGTAAGTAATCTAATCTAAAAAAAATAATATAGGAGCATACACTACAGGGGCAAGAAAGTTATACTGAACTTATATGAGGCATTAGTTTCACCTACATGGAATATTGTGCATGGTCGTAGATACCATACTTTTAGAAAGGTGTGAACACATTAGACAGAGTGTAAAAGATGTTTACGAGAATGATTCTATGGATGAGAAAATACGGTTATGAGGAAAGATTGGACAAATTGTAACTATTTATTTTGGAGAGAAGATGGTTAAGAGGAGATTTGGCAGAGGTTTTCAAAATCATGAGAGGGAAGGACAGAGTAGATGGGGAAAATTCTTCCCTCTCAAATGAATTGATAATGAAAAGGCAAGCTATAAATCAATTTGAAAAAGAAGTGAATGTGCTTTGTGAAGAGAATCTTCAGTGAATAATTATGATCTAGAATGCAGCCTGGAAATGTGGTGGAGGCAAGTGGAACTAAAGCATTCAAGAGGGCTTTAGATGATTATTTGAAGCAATATTCAGTGTTGTGGGGAAAATAAAAGAGTAAAGCACTAGGTCATAATGCTTATTCAAATAGCCAGTGCAGACATGATGGATTAAACAGTCTGCTATGAGGTGTGATTCTGTAAGATATCTTGAACGATTTCCATAAATCCTTACTTTGATATTAATTCACGGCACGGTGGCCCAGTGGTTAGCACTGCTGCCTCACAGCGCCTGTAGACCCGGGTTCAATTCCCGACTCAGGCGACTGACTGTGTGGAGTTTGCACATTCTCCCCGTGTCTGCGTGGGTTTCCTCCGGGTGCTCCGGTTTCCTCCCACAGTCCAAAGATGTGCGGGTCAGGTGAATTGGCCATGCTAAATTGCCCTTAGTGTTAGGTTAAAGGGGTAAATGTAGGGGTATGGGTGGGTTGCGCTTCGGCGGGTCGGTGTGGACTTGTTGGGCCGAAGGGCCTGTTTCCACACTGTAAGTAATCTAATCTAATCTAAGACTTTTCCCAATACTCCTTCCTTGTCCAGCCATGTCATTTGAATTTAAACGGGTTAATCACTTGGTTTTCCTTAGTTTTTTAAAGTTGAGCTTGATTGACTCCATTGTTGTGTCACATCGAGAATATCACAACTTACGTTATGGTAGTGCATCCTACGAACATGACTGATTTGAAGAAAATGCCACAAATAACAACTTGGTAAGTAACTTTTTAAATGGGCAGCATTTTATTTTTGTTCTTTTTGATGTGATTGGCTAACAATCCAAACCCAATAAGAATATTAGGAAAATCTTTTTCTGAAGTTTGAAATAACTTGATGTAATAACAATACGTACAATAACTGCATTTGCCAGCCTTGCAGTTAATAAGTAGTTCTCAGCCAGTTCAAGATGTTCCTTGTTATTTTGAAATGACCTCATGCAGGTTTGGCAGAACGCAGAGAGTGGGGATAAAGAGATCTTTTTCAGGATAGCAGCCAGTGACAAGTAGAGTTCCACAGCAGGCAATGCTGGAACCACAACTATTCACATTATATATCAATGATCTGGATGAAGGAACTGAGGGCATTGTTGTGAAGTTTGCAGATTGTTGGACATGTAGGTAGTGTGAGGAGGCAGGGAGGCTGCAGGAGGACCTGGACAGGCTAGGAGAGTGGGTAAAGTAGTGGCAGATGGAATACAATGTAGGAAAGAATGAGGTTATGCATTTTGGCAGGAAGAATAGAGGCAATTGTTTTCTAAATGGGGAAAGGCTTCGGAAATCTGAAACACAAAGGGATTTATGACAAGATAATAAGGGTTGGAAAGGGTGGACGGTAGGAAATTGTTTCCGTTAGGCAAGGAGACTAGGACCCGTGGACACAGCCTTAGAATTAGAGGGGGTAAATTCAGAACAGAAATGCAGAGACATTTCTTCAGCCAGAGAGTGGTGGGCCTGTGGAATTCATTGCCGCAGAGTGCAGTGGAGGCTGGGACGCTAATTGTCTTCAAGGCAGAGATTCATAAATTCTTGAAGTCACAAGGAATTAAGGGCTACGGGGAGAATGCGGGTAAGTGGAGTTGAAATGCCCATCAGCCATGATTGAATGGCGGAGTGGACTCGATGGGCTGAATGGCCTTACTTCCGCTCCTATGTCTTATGGTCTTATGGACTTGGGAGTCCTATTCAGGATTCTCTGCAGGTTAACTTGCAGGTTCAGTTGACAGGTAAGAAGGCAAGTGCAATATTAGCAATCATTTTGACAGGGTTCAGGGCTGAGGCTGTATAAGGCTCTGATCAGACCACATTTGGAATATGATAGGCAGTTGTAGACACTGAATCTAAGGAAGGATGTATTGGCCTTAGAGGGGGTCCAGAGGAGGTTCAGAAAACTGATCCAAGGCATGAAGGGCTTGTCATTTAAGAGTGATTGAGGACTCTGGTCTGTACTTGATGGAGTTTAGAAGGAAGAGGGAGAATCTCATTGAGCCATACAGAATACTGAGAGACCTGGATAGAGTGAATGTAGAGATGATGTTTCCCCTTAAAGGAGAGACTAGGACTTGAAGGAACAGCCTCAAAGTGAAGGGACAAACCTTTATAACTCAGATGAGAAGGAATTTATTCAGTCAGAGGATGGTGAATCTGTGGAACTTATTGTCACAGAAGGCTGTGCAGGCCAAGTCACGAATTGCATTTAAGACATAGGTTCTGGATCAATAAGGGGATTAAAGATCAGGGGGTGAAGGCAGAAGAATGGGGTTGAGAAACCTATTAGCCATGATTGAATGGTAGAGAAATGATATGGTCTGAATGCCTAATTCTCCTATATCTTGTGGTCTTGTTCATGCTGTGTCCTTGATGTTGGGTTTCCATCATTCTCTTTCACTTTGCCTCCTGCTCGCACTCTCTTGGTCTCAAAATATATGTTATTAGTGCCCCTGTTCTCAGTTTAACCTCCTGGATTCAACTGAGACTTCTGTTCCATTAGTTCAAATCCCAGTCTTGCTTTTTCTTCTACAGTGATTTCTGCCATTTCAATTTATTTTTTAAATCTTTAGATACTCCAAGTTTAAGATACATTAATCACTAGAGATTATGTCCTAAGTGCAATGCTGCCCATGTTTTGTCTCACAATATAAATAACTGGGCATTGATATCATAGTACTAAAGAATCCAACAGACATGTATTGCAATCTAACTGTTACATTCCTTAGGCACAGAAATTTCTAAACTATTAGGAAGTATTCATTTACACAGAGGTGCATCCTTCTCATAGAGTGTCACAGTTCAAGTGTTCTAAGGTAAGATGGAGCAGAATCCTTGGGTCACATACTCTGATAAAGTATGATATCATGAGAATCTCTCTTAGAAATATACTGACCATTGGACATAACACAACAATTTCTACCAATGTTCTGCAAGTTTCAGACCTGCCATGGATAGTCTATTGGATGCATTGATGCTGATCATTTCTGTGAATGGTCTGAACATTCAATGCTGAAGTCTCTGTCTGATGTCTACTTATCCATTTGCACATTGGAGGTTTGGAACAATAGCGTGTAACCATTTATCACGTGAGTGCAATACCTGAAATAAAAGAATTCCTGAATAGCATTCATTTGTTAACAATAGTAACGGAGGATGTGGAGGCGGTGTCAAGTGGAAGAAAGGAAGATGAGGCAGCATTTGAGCAGAGGATGCTCGATAAACTATTACCTCATCCTAGAAAGAACGTACAGAACATGAAGATCCTGAGATCTTAGTGAGAAACTCCTGATTTGAGACAAGTATCTTTCATTGAAATGGAAGAAGCAAACATTTGCCAGTTTCTGTGTGGATATTTGAAGCCAAGATCAATTCACTAGAGAGTTCTGGCCTGTTGCTGTGAAATTGATGACTGTGCTCAGGTTTATTTCACAGAACCATTGGGCTTCTGAAGAAATTTCCCAGAATATCATATGGGCACTGATCTGAGATGAGCTGGGAAGTCTCCAGTCACTTACTCACTGAGTCTCTTAATACAGCAATGCAATGTTGACTATTATTTAGTGTTGCTATGACAGATGATCTAAGACAGATGTACATGTAAGCACAACAACTCAATGATTGCCATTTCTTTATTACAACAAATGCTGTTCCCTTTTCTCTTAATTGTGTGGCTTTTCAAAGACACTGAGATATAATTAACCCCAACGAAAAGATCTTAGGCATTTATCTCAGTGGAATGTGAAGACCAAACTTTAATGGTGGGAATAGACATTATCTCATCTAGTAGTACAGTTAACAAGCTATCTTCTTGGAAAGAATCTGTTCCTATGCCTTTATGTGCATATTTCTGTATCACTTTCCCAAAACCGTTCTATAGATTGCTTCGTGGAGTTTGTTTAATGCAAGAGATAAGGGTTGCTTTTGAATGCATACTTTTCTTGGAATGTGTCAGGATCTGTTCAGTCAAGTTGATTGATGACCTGCAGATCTGCCAAAGCTGGGTTTTGTTGTTTCTTTTCATCTGAAACACAGGTCTTGCTATTTGCTGGGAAGCAAATTTGACAGGATCTCTTGTCTCTGGTCCCGAAAACCCCAGATACAAGAGGTCCTGTCATATTTCCTGGCAGGACCATATTAACAATATTATGTTTTCCTGGCTAGCAGCCAACCAAAATGACAGGATACCTGACCGTACAAGGCAGAAGGCCACACAGGATAGTTGTCAACAACCCTGAGAAATTGGGCAGGATTATGTAGCTGTGTGCTAGATTGGCAACTGGGAGAGGGGGGAAATGGGAAAAGAGGTGTTAGCTCTCAATGCCAAGCCAGGAACCCCACTCACCCACACGACCCCCTTTATAACTCCAATGTCAACATACACATCTCCAATGCAAGAAAGAGCAAGGACAGCAACTTTATAAACCTCACAAGGGAGAGCAGGACAAATATATTGTGACAGAGTCAGCGGCTTCAGAAAGATTAAGGGAGGAATGGACAGGGACAAGAGCTTCAGAAATGTTATGTGAGAGAGAGAGTGATATGGCAGTAGCTTCATCTCCCATCTGGAAGCAGAGACTGGAGGAGGATTTGAAGAAACTGAGTAAAAGGCAAGTCACTCTACAGGAAACCAGTTTGTTTGGCTACTGAGTGCTTGGTGTAAAGGGCAGTGTGTTAATAACTAGCTTGGGACACCAGAGTACAGGTGAATCTATAAAAATAACTAATAGTCTAAAACAAAATGAATGACCTCTAAAGCAAAATAAATTCAAGTTTAAAATAAAATAATTAAAATCAATACCTAAAACACATGTTTGCAATTATATACAACTTCAACTGTACATGGTCCTAGCATTGAAAAGGAAAAATAAATTAATAAATAGCATAAGTAACAATGGTAGAACAGGTATATTGTTGAAGTTTTGGAATGTGAAAGCTTTTGGATGCCAAGGTATTCCTGGACAAACAAATACGGTGCTGGAGGAATTCCAAATCAGGACGATTGATCTGAAAGTCATACTGTGTAATTTAAATTAACATTTCTTCAGGAAGACAGAGCCGTCTGTTTATATCAGCTCTGAAGGTCAGGAGGATGTGACAGGTGAAGAGATCAAGCAGACAGTAGTGAAGGTGCCTTAGACTTTGCAGTTCCCAAACAAGTTGGAGGTAATTTCAAACTGTATAGCTGAAAGCCAGATATGCAAGGCACATGAGCAGGCTGGTTGGGTACAGCAAGCTATTAAAGTGAAGGATGCAAAAAGGAATGTAGTGGCAGTAGGTTAGGGGACAACATACTCAGCAGAGTTGACACTATTCTTTACAGTATAGAGCATGAGTCCAGAAGTAATTGTGTTGCCTATTTGGTGCCAAGGTGTGGGACATCTGTTTGATGTGGAGAGAAACTTAGAGGAAGAGGATCTAGTCATCATGATCTATGTATATATCAAAGATACAGAGAGGACTAGGAAAGATTCTGAATAGTCTATATGAGGAGGGAGGCACCAAATTAAGAAGCAGAAGCTCAAAGTTAGTAATCTCTGAATTATTACCTGAGCCACATGTAATTTGGCAAATAACAACTAAGATGCATGATGAATGTGTGCCTTATAAACTGGTGTGAGAAATGGGTTCCCGTGTGTGGGACATGAGGACCAATACTAGGGAAAGTGACGACTGTGGCATTGGGACAGTCTACAGTTGAACTGCATTGTGACCAGTGTTCTTATGAACCACTGACAAAATAGAGAGGATTTTAAACAAAAAGGGACACTGGATCAAATTTGAGAAGATGGGATAAGTCAAAGATGTGGAGGTGGACAATGTTAAAAATCACACAACACCAGGGTTTATTTGGAAGTACAAGCTTTCAAAACACTGCTCCTTCATCAGGTAGATAATCCACATTATATCGCATAGTTGTAAGACAATAAGACCTTTTGCTATAAATTCTATGTCCTATGATCCCACTCTACGAGCTACCTAACAAAGGAGCAGCACTCCGAAAGCTTGTACTTCCAAATAAACCTGTTGGACTATAGCCTGGGGTGTTGTGTGATTTTTAAATAAATTAAAGAGAGAAAGATATTAATGTGGGAAATGATAAATAGACCTGGATAGGAAATTCCAGATCTGAGGAAATCAGCAGGTAAGAGTTGAGGCTACAAAAATAACAAATACACAAAACTTAAGATTATGTATCTGAATGTATACAGCATTCAAAACCAAACCGATTAGCTGATATACTTGTTTATTACAATTTGTACTGGTTTAACAGTCATTTCAGAGACATGGCTTTACGATGACAAAGATTTAGATCTGAATATTAAAGGTATATGACACTTAGGAAGGATTAGAAGATATAGAGGGTGAAGCGTTGGCTCTGTTGAATAAAAATAATATTAGCAAAATGGAAGTTTAGCTTACCAGGATATAGAAATGGTTTGGGTAGAGATGACGAATGATAAAGGCAACAGCTCATTGGTGGGAGTGTTGTACAGGCCACCTGATAAAAACCATATGTACTACAGGACACCAAAGAAGAAATATGGAAGCTTGTCAGAAGGATAAAATGGTTATAATGGCCGATTTTAATCTATAATGGAGACTGGGAAAATCAGATTGGCAAAAGTAACCTAGATATTGAATTGCTATAACGTTTCCAATTTTTTTTCAGAACATAATGTTCTGGCATCAACCAGAGAACAGGTTATATTAGACCTGATATTGATCAATGAGAGGGGATCCATTAATGACCTCATCGTGAAGGTGCCTTGAGAAAACAGTAATCTTAAAACGATTGAATATTATGTACAGTTTTATTGAGAGAAGAGCTGGTCTAACATAAGAGCAGTATGAAAATGTGAAAACAAAACTAATGAAAGTGAACTGGCAGTTATGCTCAGAGATTGTCTCTATTAAACTTAGTGGTGAATATTTAATGAGATATTTCAGAATACACAGCATAGATGCATTCCAGTGTGGAAGAGGAAATCCAAGTGGATAAGCCATTGTTCATTGTTAACTAAAAAAAACTTTAAGAATATATAATTGCATAAATATGGGTGAGGGGACAGTATATAAAAATAATAACAAAGAATAACTATAAGATTAATAAGGAGGGAAAAATTAGTAAAAAGGAAAGCTAGATAAAAATCTAAAGACAGAAAGACTTTCTACGGTTATTTAAATGCAACAAATTAAGCATAGTTCTTAAAGAAAATAAGTCTGAGGAAGTGATAATGCAAATTAAAGATGGCAAATAGCATAGGACAGCATGGTGGCTCAATGATTAGCACTGCTGTCTCACACTGCCAGGGGCCCAGGTTCTAAGTCCCACATCAGATGACTGTGTGGGTTTTCTCCCACAATCTAAAGATGTACACGTTAAGTGAATTGACCATGCTAAATTACCCATAGTGTTTGGTGCATTAGTCAGGGGTAAATATGGGGAATGGGTCTGGGTGGGTTTATCTTCAGAGGGTTGGTGTGGACTTGTTAGACCAAAGGGCCTGTTTCCGTACTGTAGGTAATCTAAAAAAAATGAATTGAACTGATATTTTACTTTGATCTTCCCGAAAGAGGATGCATTCCCAGAAATAGAGAGAAAGAACATTTTGATTATTAGGGAAGTAGTACTTAATAAATTGTTGGAACAATGGGTTGAAAGGTTCCCAAGCCCAAAGATAAGGAAAAATGTTTTGCAAGAGAATAGTGAGCTTCTGGAATTCTCTGTCAAAGAAAGCAGTTGAGGCCAAAACATTGAATCTTTTCAAGAAGGAATAGATAAAAGTAGTTCTTGTGGCTGAAGAGATAAAAGGGATTGGGGCAAAAGTGGGAACAGAGTGCTGAGTTGTATGGCCCAACATGATCATCATGAATGATGGCTCACGGGACCAAATGGTCCACTCTGCTCCTTTTTCAAATTGTTTGATTCTCTGCTCTGATTTTTAAATGTTTCAAATTTCATTAGATTCAGGTGAGGTTTTATGAGATTGGAAAGTAGATAACATTACTCCTTTACTCAAAAAGACAGGAAACAAAAATAGGAAATTATTGACAGCTTAACACCTGTCACAGGGAAGATGTTAGAAGTTACTATTAAAGATGTGCCAACAGGGCAATCAGGCAGAGGTTTATTAGATAATTATAATTTTTTTCCTAGATGCAATCAGTTCTGAAGGAGGGAGTCGACTCAAACTGTTTCCTCTTTTTCTCTCTCCACAAATGCTGCCAGACATGCTAAGTTTTTCCAGCAATTTCAGTTGTTTTTTCAGGTAGAATCCAAATGACTTTGTAAAGGAAAAATCATGTTTGACCAATTTTTTGGAGTTCTTTGAAGCAGTAATGTATTGTGAATAAAGGGAAGCCAGTGGCTGCATTGTATTAGATCGCAAGAAAGAATTTTGGGGTGAAAAATAAGAGCTCAAGGTGTAGAGTGTTGCACTGTTGATAAGCATTGGAGATTGACCAGCTAACAGTAAGCAGTTGTTTTCTGGTTGGCAAGATGTAATGAGTGGTGTGTCACATGGATAATTACTGAAACCTTATCTTTTTACAATTTCTATAAATGAGCTAGATGGAAGTACTGAAGATATAGTTACTGTCATAGTTCAGACAATAATCACTTTTTTTTCTGATTCCCACTTAATTCAGTTTAACTAGGTTTCATTGACACCACAATCATTTAAGTGTATGTTGCTTCAATCTGCAGGATAGACTCCTCTGGAATGTAGCTTTTTTGTCTATGTTTGGAGCTGCATGACAATGAGACCTACAACCAAGAGGCCCTGGTAGAACTTAAATTGGGCAGGATTTCCCCAAAGAAGTTAATGTCTTTGCCAACATAACATTGCAAACCCCTCAGAATGCATCTGGTCCTTATCCTTAGTGTCGAAGATTGACCAGTAACTAGTTGTAGGAAGCTTGCTTCTCTGCTTTTAGCCTCTACTGAAAATTCAACACAGAATTTATCTAATATTCTGCAGCAAAGGCTGACCTTTTTTCCAACCAACGTCTTTCCATTACATTTTGGCCATTTAATAGGAACCATTCAAAAGTGATTTTGCAATGCTTTTTCTGGAATTAGCTCCTGGAAAACATAAATGGCTGACAGTAAAATGAAATAGTGCTGGCTGCCATTTTAATGCCAGAAGCTACTGGGAAAGGACAATGGCCAGAGAAAGACAATTCCAACTTTGACTTTTAAATAAGTTGTCAAGTTATTTTGTAATTATTGCTGACATTGTGGGATCCACCCTACAGTGTACATACAACACACTGAAAAGCTTCAGGACACCAGAAGATGATGATTTCCACAATTAGAAGGGTTCCTGTAACATAAACTGGGCTTTTGTTTGCACTGTACATTTAAAATGTGCAGGACAGCACAAAATATTTTTGATTAATAACTTAATTTGTTTCATTGGGTCTAACAATTTTCTAAGTTGATGTAGTTAGCAAATTTATTTCAATATGAATCATCTGAGACCACATTACATCAGTGAATTGGATCAAAAAGATCAAGTTATGGTACAGAACTGCAACAGGAGCAGCCGTTGTGTGCATTAGCCTGATGACTCGTATCTTAGTTAACACTGATTGTAGAATTTGGTGGCATCCCAGATATAATCATGGCAGGCACGTCACATTCCATAACAATGTTGCATTTAAGCAGGGCTCTAATTAATCCTTCACAAGGCATAGCAACAGGACCTGTTCTATATGAAATGCAAAGTTAAACAAAGAAATCAAGTAGGAAATCACTGCCAGATTAAAAAAGTATAACATTGCAAACATATTAAGTGAGCTGTGAAACATTTTGGTTGAATTTGTGTGGATAAAAATGTTTGAATATATTTTACGATTTTCCTATTCCAAATGCGTACGAGGGTTTCTGGACTCTTTATGAACTAACCATGGCCTTTTGGCAGCATTAATGAATGAATGCAGCCAACATCTGGAACTGATAAAGGACAACTGAACAGTTTCCTTCCCTATTTAGTCTACAAAAGCTGTTCGGGGTTCCATGGCATAGTGCAGTGTATCCTTCTTCTCTCGCATAATAATAAATTGTTCTTTTTGTTTGTGAGGGGTCTCAATGTTGGAGAGACACCCTCTTCCACCTTCGACTGTCAGGTTGAGCAAAGACCAGGATAACCAGCACTTTAAACTTTAAACCAGATATCAACTCGTATTTACATAGTACCTTTATCATTAAAAAAGGACTCCAATGACATTACAGAGGAAAAAAAAGTACTGGTACCAACATTCCTTCAGTTTTCCTTCGTATTACTTAGCTTGTATGCAGTTTCCTACCTCACTGCAGTGTATCCATTGAGATTTGGAGTCAAGGCTGTTGTGCAAACATGTCCTGATTGTCTCCAGTGTCTCACACTCCAAACTGCTGCACACTTTCACAACTTAAAGGGAATGTTGGATGGCACCAAGTTGGAGGGTAAGGAGTTCTGGCTCAAAACATGGCTAATGACATGTTTCTGAGCCGTAAAACCAAAGGCTCGAATGAAGAGCAGGTGGTAGCATAGTGGTAATATTATCAGACTGGGTAATTTCTGACACCAAGGTAATGCTCTGCTGGCAACTGTTTAAATCTTACAGTGACAGTTGATGGAATTGGAATGCAATTTATGAAGCTAGTTTCAGTAATGATAGCAATTGAACTATTATTAATCATTGTAAATACGTATTTGTGTTTACCAAAAAACATTACTTCCTTTGGGAGAAAGTCTGCCATCTTTTACCTAGACTGTTCTACATCTGACTCCAGATTGATAGTAGTGATGTTGACTTCTAAACTGCCCACTGAAATGGCCTTGTAAGACACTTGGCTCAAGGGAAATTAGGGATGAGCAAAAAATGATGGCCTTGACTGTGGCACACACATCCCATGAAAGAGTGTTTTTTTAAAAAATGTTGGCCAACTAGGTCTGTTCTGACTCTTTGCTAGAACAATTTAGCAATAGTTATAGTGACCTAAGCCTTCCTCATAGCCATATCTTCCAATAGTTATCCAAGTAACCTTTTAAAAATTGCAATAAGCTGGAAACCAAATGCTTTGTTATGGCAAAACATTGCAAGCTCCTACAACTTTCAGTATAAATGTTTTTCCCTAACTTCTCTCCTTAAGACCATCATGAGAATCTTAAGGATTGTCTAAAGTATGTACAGTTATTGTGCTGTCAGTGGTAGCAAGCTCTGAGTTGTCGTAGTCTTTAGGGCAACGATACTCCCTGTTTGTGATCACCGGCGTCTGAACTTATCACTGTTTTAAGCCAGATCCTGGACCTTACATCAGGTCTATTTCTTGTACTTCACCATGTGGATGGTGGACTGAGACATTGTTCACACTATTTTAGATTGTAGTGCAGCAGTGAATTTTGGTGGCATCCAGATACTATGTAAGCATGTACTCAATGATAGAGTTCCTCTGGGATAGCTTCAGTCATATTATCATTACTATTATTTGGAAAATTGGGTTCTACAAAGAACCAATTAGAGCTTTAAGTTTGATCAGTATTTCTATATTGTGTGTGTTAAGAAAGGAAGGACATTATTTTAGTTTCATTTTTGTGAGTGGTGCCAAGTTGTCTAAATTTTTGATAACATCCAACAAAATGAGTTCTTTAGGGTTTTAAATAGTTCAGTGCATTAGAAATGAGGATAGAGAAGAGAGACATAGAAAGGGAGAGAGAGAAACCTAGTAACAAGCTAGCAATAGTGTGCTATGACATAGTAAGACAGGAATACTGAACCATCGAAAGGTGAGACAGAGCATACATACGTCTTCCAGAAAGAAGCAAGTCATTTAGAGAAAAATGCCCTGGAGCAGCAGCTGTATAGTTTAGCAATCTCCAAAAGAGCAAAAACAGAGAAAATAAGTTCTGGTTGGCATAAATGTCAGGAAAAGTAACGGTTGTGGAACAGGAGTTTAAGGAACATATTTTAAGAAATAAGTGAGTTGTTAGCAGTTTGGTTAAGGGTCTCAGGAACAGATATTAACTGGAGAACATAGCATTGAGTGTTTATAGAAATTTGCTGACACAGAACCAATTACAGTTGTGCTTTTTGTAAAAGAGACCACTCGATGCTGTTAATGTCTGTTCTCTAGTTAATGACTGTTCCTTTTTCCCTTAACCAAACTGCTAAGACAACTCACTAATTTTTTAAAATATATTCCTTAAACTCCTCTTCCTCAACCTCTACTTTTACTGACATTCATGTCAACCAGAACTTATTTTCTGTGTTTTTGTTCGTTTGGAGACTGCTAAACTGCACAGCTGCTGCCCCAGGGCACTTCGCTCTCAATGACACGGTGATCCTTCACTGAGGTTTACATATCGGTGAGATTGATGTCAAGGTTGATGGCTAAATCATTATTTCTGATAATTGTAATAAGATTATAAAAGAGTTGTTGAAATACTATAATATATTTAATGCTTGTTGTCCTTTTGTTAAAAACATATGGGTAAACTTGTGACTATGTTCTGTCACTGACCAAATGGAAAAAGTAAAATTAGTAGCCCAAAAGGTTTCACTTTGGAGTGTGCCTTCTCTGTTTTTTCCAGCAGCGGAGATTATAAAAGTTTCTATATTTTTATGAATAATTTTAACAATACGATGCTCTCATGACAATGTTAATTGAAGAATTCCAGTACAGTGGTATTAACTTCCAGGGGTTTTACCTGGAGATGAGATTCTGCCTGCCAGCAGCTGCCTGTCTGACCACAAAATGGCCAATTAATGTATGTAAAAGGACAGTATTCCTTTACCGTACATTACAGAGGCCACTGTTTAAGTATTTGACAATTGGAAAAGTATCTTAATGGAATGACAACAATTACACAATGTTGACATCTTGCAAAATGTCCAGATTACAGAGGAGGAAGTGCTGGATGTCTTGAAATGGTTAAAGGTGGATAACTCCCCAGGACCTGATCAGGTATATTCGAGAACTCTGTGGGAAGCTAGAGAAGTGATTGCTGGGCCTCTTGCTGAGATATTTGTATCATTGATAATCACAGGTGAGGTGCCAGAAGACTGGAGGTTGGCAAACGTGGTGCCACTGTTTAAGAAGGGCAGTAAAGACAAGCCAGGGAACTATAGACCAGTGAGTCTGACCTCAGTGGTGGGCAGGTTGTTGGAGGAAATCCTGAGGGACAGGATGTATATGTATTTGGAAAGGCAAGGACTGATTAGTGATAGTCAACATGGCTTTGTGCATGGGAAATCATGTCACACAAATTTGATTGAGTTTTTGGAAGAGGTAACAAAGAAGATTGATGAGGGCAGAGCAGTACATGTGATCTACATGACTTCAGTAAGGCGTTCGACAAGGTTCCCCATCGGAGACTGATTAGCAAGGTTAGATCTCATGGAATACAGGGAGAACTAGCCATTTGGATACAGAATGGCTCAAACATAGAAGACAGAGGGTGGTGGTGGAGGGTTGTTTTTCAGACTGGAGGCCTGTGACCCCAATGGAGTGCCACAAGAATCGGTGCTGGGTCATCTACTTTTTGTCATTTACATAAATGATTTGGATGTGAGTATAAGAGGTACTGTTAGTAAGTTTGCAGATGACACCAAAATTGGAGGTGTAGTGGGCAGCGAAGAGGGTTACCTCAGATTACAACAGGATCTGGACCAGATGGGCCAATAGGCTGAGAAGTGGCAGATGGAGTTTAATTCAGATAAATGCGAGGTGCTGCACTTCAGGAAAGCAAATCTTAGCAGGACTTATACACTTAATGGTAAGGTCCTAGGGAGTGTTGCTGAACAAAGAGACCTTGGAGTGCAGGTTCATAGCTCCTTGAAAGTGGAGTCACACGTAGATAGGATAGTGAAGAAGGCATTTGGTATACTTTCCTTTAATGGTCAGAGTACTGAGTACAGGTGTTGGGAGGTCATGTTGAGGCTGTCCAGGACATTGGTTAGGCCACTGTTGGAATATTGCATGCAATTCTGGTCTCCTTCTTATCGGAAAGATGTTGTGAAACTTGAAAGTGTTCAGAAAAGATTTACAAGGATGTTGCCAGGGTTGGAGGATTTGAGCTATAGGGAGAGGCTGAACAGGCTGGGGCTGTTTTCTCTGGAGTGTCGGAGGCTGAGGGGTGACCTTATAGAGGTTTACAAAATTATGAGGGGCATGGATAGGATAAATAGGCAAAGTCTTTTCCGTAGGTTCGGGGAATCCAGAACTAGAGGGCATAGGTTTAGGGTGAGAGGGGAAAGATATAAAAGAGTCCTATGGGGCAACTTTTTTCACACAGTGGGTGGTACGTGTATGGAATGAGCTGCCAGAGGATGTGGTGGAGGCTGATACAATTGCAACTTTTAAGAGGCATTTGGATGGGTATATGAATAGGAAGGGTTTGGAGGGATATGGGCTGGGTGCTGGCAGGTGGGACTAGATTGGGTTGGGATATCTGATCGGCATGGACAGGTTGGACCGAAGGGTCTGTTTCCATGTTGTACATCTCTATAACTCTATGGCTAGTGGAATTCTTAAGGAAAGATAGATCCATTTGATGCATCACTGCATTAAAATTACATCTACATGATGAGAGAGCATCTAGTAGTGACTCTTAAGGATGTCAAAACATTTTACACTTAGCTGTCAGAATGTTCTGAACTCTTAAACAAGCTTCACTCTGTAGACTCAATTTCTGCAAGACTTTTTTTTAGGGTTTCCAAAAACTGCACCACAGGTGAAAATGAATGTGGTCATATGTGAATAAGTGAACAAGGGAAATATAATATCCCTATGACCCTTACAAAAGGGCCCAGACCTCAAGTGTGTGTGCATTTTACACACTGGGCCTTCGTGACCTGCCAAAAGACAACATGAAAATGCTACAAGGTCAGAAAGCTCGGGACCTCTTTTCCCTCCAAAAAAACTATTTTAACATTTTACATCCAGATTCCTGCCTCCATTTGGAGAGAAAAAAAAGTCCCTACAAATCTATGTTGCCTGCTGTCTGTGCCCTTTTCTATAAGAGGTCACTCAAAACTGCACAGAATTCTATAATTATTGTCAGGTTGGTACTATGCACAGATTGATTGTTACAAATTTGATATTTCACTTTAATATTTCTATGACACAAAATGCTTGCAACTATATTTTATGGCTACATTTACTCAGATGAATACTTTGATTGCTATGCTTTTCAATTAAGTGTGGTTCCTCACTGATTTCCTTTGTAGTTGACCACATGAAGCTACATCTGCCATATGTCTGTTTTTTGGACTGCTTTGCAATTGCCATCAGTGTTTGACAAAACCCCTAATGTTGTACAGTCAGCAAATTGCAACATCTTTTCGCATTGGAGTAGAACATGATGTGGTACAGAATGAGTGCAGTGACAATAGTGCTGGGGTAACAAAGAAGATTGGTTTATGAAAGAATTTCTATAGGTCACTGTTAAAATGTCTTGAGGTCCTTCAACAAAAGCTATAACATAAGAAAGAAGATATGTACAGGAGATGAAGGAAACAGTAATACAAAGAATGGAGCAGGCATGGATTAGAGAAGGTAATAGAAGTAGAAGAGATAGAAAGAGACATTTGCCCAAGAGATTGGGCAAATAACACCAGTATTGAGTAGAGTTTCAAAGAATGACAGGGGATCTCATTTAAACTTACAAAATACCTAAAGCAATAGAGCAGTTGCAAGTCCAATGTTCCCTCTGGTTAGGGAGTCTGGAACCATTGGGCACAATCAAAAAATTAAGATGATGTACCTCACCTGGTTGTGAATCTCTAGGTTTCTCTACCAGAGTGGCTTGTGGAAGTGAAACTTCTTGAATATGTTTAAGGAAGAGAAAGATTTCTGATTACCGGTGGTGTATAGGTTTATGGAGGTAAGGTAGATTAAAGGCATTGAAGAGTGTAAAACTGTATTAACTGGGCTGAGTGATCTACTTCTGTTCCTGTATTCCTCGGTCATAAAAGTAAAATATTGCAAATGCCCAAAATCTGAAAGAAAAATTGAAAATGCTGGGAATACTCTGCATATCAGGTACCATCCAATGAAAGCAATAAAGAGTTAACATTTCAGGAAAATGGCCTTTCACCAGAACTGCTTAGGAATAAAAGTGGAAAATTTAATCAACTCTCTTTCAAGATCTATGTATCTATGTACTCAGGCTCCGTGGCCTTGGAAAGTCATTGATTGCAGTTTTGCTTTCAGCAGAATGCAAACTCATACCTGCTACAGCACACTGCCTGATTATATAATGAATTGGCATTTTGCCTATTGTTCAATGCTTCTTCTTAATGAATAATATGCGTTATTCAATTGCTCTGGTCAAAATGAGACTTGCTGGTTGTGAAGGCCTTGGTGACATATGTGCTTTTCCCAGCTTCTGGATACAAATTATGATGATTTAGAATGACTGTTGCAAATAGTGCAATAGAAATGAGATGGTAAAATAAGCCTGGTTACATCTGATGGGTTGGTTCTAGAAGTGACTCAAAATCGAAGAGATCACAATCTAATGTCTGATCACTTATTACGGGGAACAAAGAAATGGCAGAAGAGTTGAGTTGGTACTTTAGATCTGTCTTCACTGGGGAAGACACGAGCAATCTCCCAGATGTAATAGTGGCTGAAGGACCTGAACTGAAGGGAATTTATATTAGGCAGGAAATGGTGTTGGAGAGACTGTTAGGTCTGAAGGCTGATAAGTCCCCTGGACCTGATGGTCTGTATCCCAGGGTACTGAAGGAGGTGGCTCTAGAAATAGTGGATGCATTGGTGATCATTTTCCAATGTTCTATAGATTCAGGATCAGTTCCTGCAGATTGGAGGGTGGCGAATGTTGTCCCACTTTTTAAGAAAGGAGGGAGAGAGAGAAAGCAGGGAATTATAGACCGGTTAGTCTGACCTCAGTGGTGGGAAAAATGCTGGAGGCAAATATAAAGGACGAAATTACGACACATCTGGATAGCAGTAACAGGATAGGTCAGAGTCAGCATGGATTTATGAAGGGGAAATCATGCTTGACTAATCTTCTGGAATTTATTGAGGATGTAACTCTGAAGATGGACAAGGGAGATCCAGTGGATGTAATGTACCTGGACTTTCAGAAAGCCTTTGATAAAGTCCCACGTAGGAGGTTAGTGAGCAAGATTAGGGCACTTGGTATTAGGGGCAAAATACTGACCTGTATTCCTAGATCATAAAAGTAAAATATTGCAAATGCCCAAAATCTGAAAGAAAAATTGAAAATGCTGGGAATATGACATGGATTGAAAATTGGTCGGCTGATAGGAAACAAAGAGTAGTGATAAACGGCTCACTTTCGGAATGGAAGGTGGTGACCAGTGGGGTACTGCAGGGATCAGTGCTGGAACCGCAGCTTTTTACAATGTACATTAATGATATAGATTAAGGTATTAAAAGTAATATTAGCAAATTTGCTGATGACACAAAGTTGGGTGGCAGGGTGAAATGTGAGGAGGATGTTAGGAGAATACAGGATGACCTGGACAGGCTAGGTGAGTGGATGGATGCATGGCAGATGCAGTTTAATGTGGATAAATGTGTAGTTATCCACTTTGGTGGTAAGAACAGGAAGGCAGATTACTAACTAAATGGAGTCAAGTTAGGTAAAGGGGCAGTACAACGTGATCTAGGTGTTCTTGTACATCAGTAAATGAAAGCAAGCATGCAGGTACAGCAGGCAGTGAAGAAAGCTAATAGCATGCTGACATTCATAACAAGATGAATTGAGTATAGAAGCAAAGAGGTCCTTCTACAGCTATACATGGCCCTGGTGAGACCGCACCTGGAATATTGTGCGCAGTTTTGGTCTCCAAATTTGAGGAAAGACATTCTGGCTATTGAGGAAGTACAGCTTAGGTTCACGAGGTCAATTCCTGGAATGGCGGGACTATCTTACGCTGGAAGATTGGAACAACTGGGCTTGTATATGCTTGAGTTTAGAAGGCTGAGAGGGGATCTGATTGAGACGTATAAGATTATTAAAGGATTGGACACTCTGGAGGCAGGAAACATATTTCCGCTGATGGGTGAGTCCCGAACCAGAGGACACAGTTTAAAAATAAGGGGTAGGCCACTTAGAACAGAGTTGAGGAGAAACTTCTTCACCCAGAGAGTGGTGAGTGTATGGAATGCTCTGCCCTAGAAGGCTGTGGAGGCCATGTTTCTGGATACTTTCAAGAAAGAGTTGGATAGAGCTCTTAGGGATAGTGGAATCAAGGGTTATGGGGATAAGGCAGGAACAGGATACTGATTGAGGATGATCAACCATGATCATAATGAATGGTGGTGCTGGCTCGAAGGGCAGAATGAACTACTCCTGCACCTATTGTCTACTGTCACTTTGCTAACCGACTGACATCATGCAACACCATGCCATCTGCACTCAGATGATAAAATTCAGAATCCTAATGAGTGACTGAATTATTCTCTTCGTAGATTTTTTTAAACTGCCCCTTTCTCTCTTCTTCCAATTGTCATCATTCCTTTTCAGGACGTACCAAACCTTCCTCGTATCGGATATCACGTAACAGCCATACAATGCTCATCAGAAAATTCGCAGCACACTCCAGTGCTGTGCTTAACTGGCAAGCATTCATCCACTCTTCCTTCAGACTTATAATCATTAAATCTTTTTTTAGACGGTCTATTGGGATTGACTAAGTTTGGCTTAATGGATTCTGAGTTGACTGATATGTAAACGTCGGAACAAGAAACAGGAGCGGGCTAACTAGGTCCTGGAGGTAAAAACAATGACTGCAGATGCTGGAAACCAGATTCTGGATCAGTGGTGCTGGAAGAGCACAGCAATTCAGGCAGCATCCGAAGACAGGCAAAATCGACGTTTCGGGCAAAAGCCCTTCATCAGGAATAAAGGCAGAGAGCCTGAAGCGTGGAGAGATAAGCTAGAGGAGGGTGGGGGTGGGGAGAGAGTGGCATAGAGTACAATAGGTCAGTGGGGAAGGAGATGAAGGTGATAGGTCAGGGAGGAGAGGGTGGAGTGGATAGGTGGACCGATCCCCTGACCTGTCTGGACTTGTCCGACCTGCCCAGCTCCTTTTCCACCTATCCACTCCACCCTCTCCTCCCTGACCTATCACCTTCATCTCCTTCCCCACTGACCTATTGTACTCTATGCCACTCTCTCCCCACCCCCCTCTAGCTTATCTCTCCACGCTTCAGGCTCTCTGCCTTTATTCCTGATGAAGGGCTTTTGCCCGAAACGTCGATTTTGCCTGTCCTCAGATGCTGCCTGAATTGCTGTGCTCTCCTAACTAGGTCCTGGACCCTGCTCCACTAAATAATAAGGTCATGACTGATCTAATTGTTCTCTCAAATCCACATTCTCACCTATTCTGCTTATATTTGTTCCAGTTGCTTACCAAGTATCTATTTATCCCTGCCTTAAAAATAGTCAAAGATTGTTTCAATGTCTTTTCAGAAAGAAAGTTCCAAAAGCTCATAACTCTGAGGGGAAGAAAATCCCTCATCTGTTTTAGATGAGCAATCTCTGATTTTAGTTTTTGATACCTCTAGTTCCACAGGGAACAACATCTGACCACTTCTACCCTGACAAGATTCCTCAGGCTCATTTTATGTTTCAATCAAATCACCTCTTACTCTTATAAATTCAAGCAATATATACCTAGCCTGTCCATTCCCCACAAAACAAACTGTCTATTCCAGGTGTGACAAACATAGAATGTTTGAGAAACTCAGCAGTTCTTGCTGCTTCTGTGGAGAAAGAAACATGATTGATGTTTTGGTTCAGGTATAATTCTTCTTCAGAACAGGATTCTTCTTGCTAAACTGGGACATTTTACATCTTCCACTTTGTAATACACTTTTAAGATCTTTGCTCACTCCCATAACTTCGAGGAGAAAGTGAGGACTGCAGGTGCTGGAGATCAGAGCTGAAAATGTGTTGCTGGAAAAGCGCAGCAGGTCAGGCAGCATCCAAGGAGCAGGAGAATCGACGTTTCGGGCATGAGCCCTTCTTCAGGAATGAGGAAAGTGTGCCCAGCAGGCTAAGATAAAAGGTAGGGAGAAGGGACTTGGGGGAGGGGTGTTGGAAATGCGATAGGTGGAAGTAGGTTAAGGTGAGGGTGATAGGCCGGAGTGGGGGTGGGGGGGGCGGAGAGGTCAGGAAGAAGATTGCAGGTTAGGAAGGTGGTGCTGAGTTCGAGGGTTGGGACTGAGACAAGGTAGGGGGAGGGGAAATGAGGAAACTGGGGAAATCTGAGTTCATCCCTTGTGGTTGAAGATTAGACGCTCTTCCTCCAGCCGTCATGTTGCTATGGTCTGGCGATGGAGGAGTCCAAGGACCTGCATGTCCTTGGCGGAGTGGGAGGGGGAGTTGAAGTGTTGAGCCACGGGGTGGTTGGGTTGGTTGGTCCGGGTGTCCCAGAGGTGTTCTCTGAAACGTCCCGCAAGTAGGTGGCCTGTCTCCCCAATATAGAGGAGGCCACATCAGGTGCAGCGGATGCAATAGATGATGTGTGTGGAGGTGCAGGTGAATTTGTGGTGGATATGGAAGGATCCCTTGGGGCCTTGGAGGGAAGCGAAAATCATGGAGGAGGTGGAGGGCATGGGTGGTGTAGCGAAAATCATGGAGGACCACACCCACCCACGCCCTCCACCTCCTCCATGATTTTCGCTTCCCCGGTCCCCAACGCCTTATCTTCACCATGGACATCCAGTCCTTGTACACCTCCATCCCCCATCACGAAGGACTCGAAGCCCTCCGCTTCTTCCTTTCCCGCCGTACCAACCAGTACCCTTCCACTGACACCCTCCTTCGACTGACTGAACTGGTCCTCACCCTGAACAACTTCTCTTTCCAATCCTCCCACTTCCTCCAAACCAAAGGAGTAACCATGGGCACCCGCATGGGCCCCAGCTATGCCTGCCTCTTCATAGGATATGCGGAAGTCCATCTTCCGCAGCTACACTGGCACCACACCTCACCTTTTCCTCCGCTACATCGATGACTGTATCGGCGCTGCCTTGTGCTCCCACAAGGAGGTTGAACAATTCATCCACTTTACCAACACCTTCCACCCCGACCTCAAATTCACCTGGACCATCTCAAACTCCTCCCTCCCCTTCCTAGACCTCTCCATTTCTATCTCGGGCGACCAAATCAACACAGACATTTACTATAAACCGACCAATTCCCACAGCTACCTAGACTACACCTCCTCCCACCCTGCCCCCTGTAAAAATGCAATCCCATACTCCCAATTCCTTCGTCTCCGCCGAATCTGCTCCCAGGAAGACCAGTTCCAATACCGTACAACCCAGATGACCTCCTTCTTCAAAGACCGCGATTTCCTCCCAGACGTGATCGATAATGCTCTCCACCACATCTCCTCCACTTCCCGTTCCTCCGCCCTTGAGCCCCGCCCCTCCAATCGCCACCAGGACCTGGTCCTCACCTACCACCCCACCAACTTCCATTTACATTGTATCATCCGTCGTCATTTCCGCCACCTCCAAACGGACCCCACCACCAGGGATATATTTCCCTCCCCTCCCCTATCAGCGTTCCGTAAAGACCACTCCCTCTATGACTCCCTCGTCAGGTCCACACCCCCCACCAACCCAACCTCCACTCCCAGCAGCTTCCCCTGCAACCGCAAGAAATGCAAAACTTGCGCCCACACCTCCCCCCTTACTTCCCTCCAAGGCCCCAAGGGATCCTTCCATATCCGCCACAAATTCACCTGCACCTCCACACACATCGCTTACTACATCCGCTGCACCCGATGTGGCCTCCTCTATATTGGGGAGACAGGCCATCTACTTGCGGAACGTTTCAGAGAACATCTCTGGGACACCTGGACCAATCAACCCAACCACCCCGTGGCTCAACACTTCAACTCCCCCTCCCTCTCCACCAAGGACATGCAGGTCCTTGGACTCCTCCATCGCCAGACCATAGCAACACGACGGCTGGAGGAAGAGTGCCTCATCTTCCGCCTAGGAACCCTCCAACCACAAGGGATGAACTCAGATTTCTCCAGTTTCCTCATTTCCCCTCCCCCTACCTTGTCTCAGTCCCAACCCTCGAACTCAGCACTACCTTCCCAACCTGCAATCTTCTTCCTGACCTCTCCGCCCCCAACCCCACTCCGGCCTATCACCCTCACCTTAACCTACTTCCACCTATCGCATTTCCAACGCCCCTCCCCCAAGTCCCTCCTCCCTACCTTTTATCTTAGCCTGCTGGGCACACTTTCCCCATTCCTGAAGAAGGGCTCATGCCCAAAACATCGATTCTCCTGCTCCTTGGATGCTGCCTGACCTGCTGTGCTTTTCCAGCAACACATTTTCAGCTCACTCACATAACTTATCTATCTGTTTTAGTAGCTGCTTTATGTCATGCTTACAACTTATTTTCCTACCAAACCTGTGTAATTAACGAATGTGGTAACTATTCCTTTCATCCCTTCATCCAAATCATTTGCATTCATTGATAACAGTTTCAGCATTGATTATACGCATACAACACGTAACCTCTGGCCAAAGAAAAGAAAATTCTGACTTATGTCAATTCTCTACTTCCCATTAGCCAGCCAACTTTCTATCTATGCCAATATGCTGCCCCTTACACAGTGAGCTTTTATTTTTAGCAGTAATCTTTGCTGTGGCACTTTATGAACCTCCTTCTTGAAATCTAAGTGCAGTGCATCCTCCAATTTCCTTTATCCACAGCACCTGCTATCTCCTCAGAACTCTAATAGATTGGTCAAACATGATTTTCCTTTCACAAAACCATGTTAACACTGCCTGATTACCTTGAACATATAGATGTGTCCTACTATGCCTTATTTAATCATAACTGCTCACATTTTCTCTACAACATGTGTTAAGCTAACTGGCTTGCATTTTTCTGCTTTCTGTCACCCGCCATTTTTGAATAAAGGAATTACACTTACTATCTTCCAGACAATGGGACCTTCCCTGAACCTAGGGAGTTTTGAAAAAATAAAACCAATGCGACAACTATTTCACTAGCCACTTCTTTTTCAACCCTTGGATGAAGTTCATCAGGAAGTGGATATTTGGCAAGCCACAGCTTCAAATTCAACAGTACCACTTCCCTGTTGATGTAATTCTCCTGAGTTCCATTTCCTGATTTAATGCTGCTCCTTGCATCCCCTATAGTGTTGGCTAATGCAAACTATTTGTTCAGTTTATCTTCAAGCTCTTTATTTTCCATTATTAACCCCCAGACTCACTTTGTATAAAACCAATGCTCACATTCTTAACTTGTTGCATTTATTTCTAGAAACTCTTGCTATCTCTTTTTATATTTCTGGCTAGTTTGCTACAGTACACTAATTCTTCTCACTTTAATTGTTTAGTCGTTCTTTGCAGGTCTTTATATTCTATCCAATCTTCTGATCTGCTATCTTTCTTTGCACAATGACATGCATTTTCTTTATGTTTGAGATTATCTTTTACTATTCTAGTTAAACACTGTTCGTGAGTCCTTAGTTGGATTTTTTGCTTTGAATTAGATATCTTGCAAAATGTATTTTGAAATATCTCTTAAATGTGTGCCAGGGACCTGGGTTTGATTCCAGCCTTGGGTAACTGTCCATGTGGAGTTTGCACATTCTCCTCATGTCTTGATAAGTTTGCTCTGTTTCCTCCCAAAATCCAAAGATGTGCCGGTTAGGTGACCTAGCTTTGAACTTAATTTGCCAATCCACTTTATGTAGCTCTGCTTTCATGCCCTCATAATTTCCTTTATTTACAATCTCAAAAAATAGTCTTGGACCCAATCCTTTCTCCCTCAAACTGGATGTAAAAAGTAAATATATTATTGTTACCACTACCTAGCAGCACCTTAGCTATCAAAGTGCAGATTAATCCTAATTCATTGCACAGTCCTCAACATTGTCTCTGCTTACTCCTTCACAAAGTCTTATGGTGGCTCAGTGGTTAGCACTGCTGCCTCACAGTGCCAGGGACCAGGGTTTGATTCCAGCCTTGGGTAACTGTCCATGTGGAATTTGCACATTCTCCTTAGTTCTATTTCCTCCCATTATCCAAAGTGTGCTGGTTAGGTGAATTGGCCATGCTAATTTGCCCATCGAGTCCAGGGATGTGCAGGCTCGGCGGATTAGCCATGGGAAATGCAGAGTTACAGAGATGGGTGGGATGCTCTTTGGAGGGTCAGGGTGGAGTCAATGAGCCAAATGGCCTGCTTCCACACTGTTGGGGTTCTATGATTGTGTTTGATGCTTTATAGAGGATTTATTTGATTTTGTTTGTCATCTTTACAATTGCCTAATGAAACAGCTGTTTTGTTGTATAAATATACAGAGAAATTAATTTGTACCAAATTAGATAAACATATAGCATGAGCACTCATAGTTTCATCTTAGGCACAGTACAATAAATATATCACAAGGAAAACATTTTCTTTCTAAAGAAATCCTAAACCTTTGCCTCGTGAGGATATAATATGTTATATTTTTCTTTAGTCTTTTTTCTATATCTATATGTTGATTTAGACAATATGAAGAGGTTTGAAATGAGGTAAAGTATTTTTAGTGATACTATAATGACTCATCCTGTGACAATTTTTAAAAAGTTGTAAGACCATTGCTATTACAGTACATGGCTCTTTGGTTCTTTATTGCAGATTGGCACTTTTAAGAAGGACGGTAAAGACAAGGCAGGGAAGTACAAACCAGTGAGCCTGATCTCAGTGGTGGGCAAGTTGTTGGAGGGAGTCCTGAGGGACAGGATGTACATGTATTTGGAAAGGCAAGAACTGATTAGGGATAGTGCGTGGGAAATCATGTCTCACAAACTTGATTGAGTTTTTTGAAGAAGTAACAAAGACGATTGATGAGGGCAGAGCAGTACATGTGATCTATTGTGGACTTCAGTAAGAGGCTCAACAAGGTTCCCCATGGGAGACTGATTAGCAAGGTTAGATCTCATGGAATAAAGGGAGAACTAGCCATTTGGATACAGAACTGGCTTGAAGGTAGAAGATTGAGGGTGGTGGTGGAGGGTTGTTTTTCAGATTGGAGGCCTGTGACCAGTGGAGTGCCACAAGGATCGGTGCTTGGTCATTTACTTTTTGTCATTTACATAAATGATTTGGATGCGAGCATAAGAGGTACTGTTAGTAAGTTTGCAGATAACACCAAAATTGGAGGTGTAGTGAATAGCGAAGAGGGTTACCTCAGATTACAACAGGATCTGGACCAGATGGGCCAATGGGCTGAGAAGTGGCAGATGGAGTTTAATTCAGATAAATGCGAGGTGCTGCACTTCAGGAAAGCAAATCTTAGCAGGACTTATACACTTAATGGTAAGGTCCTAGGGAGTGTTGCTGAGCAAAGAGACCTTGGAGTGCAGGTTCATAGCTCCTTGAAAGTGGAGTAGCAGGTAGATAGGATAGTGAAGAAGGCGTTTGGTATGCTTTCCCTTATTAGTCAGAATATTGAGTACAGGAGTTGGGAGGTCATGTTGCGGCTGTACAGGACATTGGTTAGGCCACTGTTGGAATATTGTGGGCAATTCTGGTCTCCTTCCTATCGGAAAGATGTTGTGAAACTTGAAAGGGTTCAGAAAAGACTTACAAGGTTGTTGCCAGGGTTGGAGGATTTGAGCTATAGGGAGAGGCTGAACAGGCTGAGGCTGTTTTCCCTGCAGCAGCAGAGGCTGAGGGGTGACCTGATAGAGGTTTACAAAATTATGAGGGGCATGGATAGGGTAAATAGACAAAGTCTATTCCCTGGGGTTGGGGAGTCCAGAACTAGAGGGCATAAGTTTAGGGTGAGAGGGGAAAGATATAAAAGAGACCTCAGGGGCAACTTTTTCACACAGAGGGTGGTACCTGTATGGAATGAGCTGCCAGAGGAAGTGGTGGAGGCTGGTACAATTGCAACATTTAAGAGGCATTTGGATGGGTATATGAATAGGAAGGGTTTGGAGGGATATGGACCGGGTGCTGGCAGGTGGGATTAGATTGGGTTGGGATGTCTGGTCAGGGTGGACAGGTTGGACCGAAGGATCTGTTTCCATGCTCTGAGTGGACATGGGAATGTGGCTAGGGGGAGAGGGTGGGTAGAAGGTAAAATGCAAAACAGAGACCACAGTGGAACCCTGGGTAAGAGCTTTTAAAAGATCCTTGAAACTGCACTATAGTTCAGAAATCCTCTGAAGCATTCTGAGCCACATGTCCTGGTGACATTAGTAGAACACCACAAGAATTGCAGAGTTTGGGGTAGGGGGGCTGGTTGAAGTATTACCTGTGCAATGATCTAGCTTTGGGTGGAGAACTGTGTGTGGACACATTAGCCAAGCTGTTGAAAATTACCTTTTGTTGGGAATCTTGCTAAGAATTCTGGAACTGGATAACTTTTTACAAAGACTTCACAGGAGTCTGACCAAATCTGCAACAATCTGCACTTCTGCCCTTGACTTGAAGTGTTAATTAACTTTCTGTCTTTTCTATCCACAGGATTTTGGGGTAGCCCTTCAAACTGTTACCTTGGAGCAAAACTGGAATTGGGGACTGACTGCATATTCATTTTCAATTTTCATTTCCGTTCAAGTCTTAAATGTGTACAAATGCATTCCTCATGACTGAATTAAGTCCCCTTGTAATGAGGAATAGGAACAGGGTGTAGAGAGATTACTGATTTGCCTTCGCAGTGAAGAGAAGCAGTCTTGTTCCCTGTTGTGCATTTGTGCTACAGGAATAATCATGTTACAAGCAAGAGGCCTTCAATTTTGTATGGCATTTGACACCCTTCCAATATTGCAAACAGTTCAAGTCAAGCCTCTCCTCACTGCATGGTGCATTCCTCTCTTCCACACAGATGCTCTTGTCTGGTGCTTCTACATTACAGTATTCGAAGCAGCCAGAGGCAGAGGTTTATGACTTCTTTAGAAAGGAAATGTTTTCCTTGTAATATATTTACTGTACTGTGCCTAAGGTGAAACTACAAATGCGCACACTATATATTTATATAATTTGGTTCAAATTAATTTCTCTATGTATTTATACAACAAACCAGTTCTGTTTCCATTGGCAACTCCAGTTCAACTTCTTATAGTTGCTACTTTGTGGGCTCAATGTACCACATAGTGTGGGCCCCCCAGGTTGTCATTCAGTACCACATTTCATGCCCTCACCCTTAAGCAGAAATCCAAGCTGTGTGTGCAAGCATCCACGAAAGATTTGGGAATTAAGTGAAACAGGCATGATAAACAGACCGGCAGCTTTCTGGGACTACAATACGTAGGCTCACAAACAAAAGAATGGCCTTCAAAGGTGAGGCATTGAGGTTTTCTGACACCTGAAGCCCTCCATGGCACTGTCAGCAAGAGAGCTATGAAATAAATCACAATGGTGATTCAAGATCAGGAGTTTTGCAAATCTAGTTTAGACATACTGCTGCCTTGTCAGTAAATTTACTGCATATGCAAAACATGCCATCTCCACATGATTGATATGGTTGTTTTTTTGCTGGGGAATATAAGGATAACAGATGGCAGGCAGGGAAAAGTCAAGACAGCAATTGAATTGAGCAATTAAAGGATGAGGTCATAAATGCTGTTTATGAAATTGTTTCTGAATGTCACCGCCAATCAGATTAAATTACAACCTAAAACTTATTACTTTATTCTTCAGTTGTGAACATGTTTTTTACATTTCTTTTTCAGTAATGAATGATGTGCACAACGTTGACTATTATCAAAGTGGTAAGTGGTCTGACGTTAGTGTATCAGTAAGACAGCTGTTACTCTTGTTTAAAGTACACAGTAACTTGTCTGGAACAGAATCAATGCCAGATAACAGATTTTGATTCTTTCATAATGAATCATAGAATCCCTACAGTGTGGAAACAGGCAATTTGGACCAACTGGTCCACACTGACCCTCTGAATAGCATTCTACCCAGACCCATCCCTGTAATCCTACATTCCCCATGGCCAATCCACCTAACCTACACATCACTGAACATTATGGGTAATTTAGCATGGTCAATCCACCTAACCTACTCATCTGTGGACATTATGGGGAATTACCAATGCCAATCCACCTCACCTACACATCCCTGAACATTATGGGCAATTTAGCATAGCCAATCCACCCTAACCTGCACATCCCTGAACATTATGGGTAATTTAGCATGGCCAATTCACCTAACCTGCACATCCCTGAACACTCTGGGTAATTTAGCATGGCCAATCCACCTAACCTACACATCCCTGAACACTCTGGGTAATTTAACATGGCCAATCCACCTAACCTACATATCTCTGGACACTATGGGTAATTTAACATGGCCAATCCACCTAACCTGCACATCCCTGAACACTATGGGTAATTGACCATGGCCAATCCACCTAACCTACACATCCCGGAACACTATGGGTAATTTAACATGGCCAATTCACCTAACCTACACATCTGTGGACACTATGGGTAATTGACCATGGCCAATCCACCTCACCTACACATCCCTGAACACTATGGGTAATGTAGCAAAGCCAATCCACCTAGCCTACACATCCCTGAACATTATGGGTAATTTAGCATGGCCAATCCAACTAGCCTACACATCCCTGAGCACTATGGGTAATTGACCATGGCCAATCCAACTAGCCTACACATCCCTGAGCACTATGGGTAATTGACCATGGCCAATCCACGTAACCTACACATCCCTGGATACTATGGGTAATTTAGCATGGCCAATCCACCTAACCTGTACATCCCTGAATACTATGGGTAATTGACCATGGCCAATTCACCTAAACTACACATCCCTGAACATTATGGGTAATTGAGCATGGCCAATCCACCTAACCTATAGTTAATTGACCATGACCAATCCACCCTAAACTGCACATCCCTGAACACTATGGATAATTTAGCATGGCCAATCCACCTAACCTACACATCTCTGAACACTATGGTTAATTGACCATGGCCAATCCACCTAACCTACACATCCCTGAACTCTATGGGTAATATAGCATGGCCAATCCACCTAGCCTACACATCCCTGAGCACTATGGGTCATTTAACATGGCCAATTCACCTAACCTACACATCTCTGTACACTATAGGTAATTGAGCATGGCCAATCCACCTAACCTGCACATCGCTGAACACTATGGGTAATTGACCATGGCCAATCCACCTCACCTACACATCCCTGAACACTATGGGTAATTAACCATGGCCAATCCACCCAACTTACACATCCCTGAACACTATGGGTAATTTAGCATGGCCAATTCACCTAGCCTACACATCCCTGAGCACTATGGGTAATTTAGCATGGCCAATCCACCCTAACCTACACATCTCTGGACACTATAGGTAATTGACCATGGCCAATCCACCCAACCTACACATCCCTGAGCACTGTGTTATTTAGCTTGGCCAATCCACCCTAACCTGCACATCCCTGAACACTATGGGTAATTCACCATGGCCAATCCACCTAGCCTACACATCCCTGAATAGTATGGGTAATTTAGCATGACCAATCCACCTAACCTGCACATCACTGAACACTATGGTTAATTGACCATGGCCAATTCACCTAACCTACACATCCCTGAGCACTATGGGTAATTTAGCATGGCCAATTCACCTAACCTACACATCCCTGAGCACTATGGGTAATTTAGCATGGCTTATTTACTTAACCTACACATCCCTGAGCACTATGGGTAATTGACCATGGCCCGTTCACCTTGCCTACACATCCCTGAGCACCATGGGTAATTTAGCATGGTCAATTCACCTAACCTACACATCCCTGCGCACTATGGGTAATTGACCATGGCCAATTCACCTAGCCTACACATCCCTGAGCACTATGGGTAATTGACCATGGCCAATCCATCCTAACCTACACATCCTTGGATTGTGGAGGAAACCAGATCACCTGGTGGAAACCCACACAGACACGGGGAGAATATGCAAACTCCACACAGACAGTTGTCTCACGGGTGTTATTGAACACAGGTCCCTGGTGATGTGAGACAGCAGTGCTGACCATTGTGCCATTTATACTTCCTTTTCTAAAAGCAGTGACTAACACTCTGGGTTAATTTTACCTCTTCACTGGGAACCTTGCAGTAACTTTTTGATATTTGCAATGCCCAGTGAGAGTTTTTCCCACTGAACTAATCTGAGAATAGCGTAGGTAATTTTTAGTTTCTTTTGTATATAGCATGGTATTCATCCTTTGTATTAAAAATGGATGATATTGATCATGGTAGTTGTTGTAAAAGTTATCCAATTCTCTGGTAATATGTCTGTTCCTCTGAAAACTGCTGTTAATTTGCATAACACAAAATGTGTCCCCCAATTCTCTAATTTACCACCCATTATTCCAATATGCCCTTTCTCTTCAAAGTTCTTTAAAATTGTCATCCATCGTTTCTGCAACTCTGTCTGAATCTCTCTAAAGAGGTTTTCATCCATCCCACATCATGAAAGGTCCCTAACCAAATTCTTGAACAATGTACTTGGGATGGTGCCATACCTCTTTATCTTCATTGACTTCTCTGCAGTCTTTGACATTACCAGTTCTCCAACATCTGTCTTCTGTTGTCTAGCTCAATAGAACTATTCCCACACAATTTTACTCTCAATATCCAATTGTCGATAACAGCATCTTTGGCAATGGCTTCTCATTTTGCTCGAGCACTATATACTCTGCGGTCCCACACAATCTTTCCTTGCCTAGTTGTTAAATCAGAGACAAAAAAACTGCAGATGCTGGAATCCCAGATAGACAAGCAGGAGACTGGAAGAACACAGCAAGGCAGGTAGCATTAGGAGGTGGAGAAGTCAATGTTTTGGGTGTAACTTCTTCAGGACTGGGGGGTGGGTGTAATGGACGCTGCAGATGAAGGGGGTGGGGGGCAGTTTGGTGAGGTGGGGATAGGTGAACACAGGTCAAAGGTACAACCTGAGTGGTCGATGGGAGAGATGAATCTGGTAGGTGGCTGAGAGGAATGGAAGAGAAGGAGAGATGTTGGGAAGGGAGTCTGGTGATGGGAAGGGAGGTTATTTGAAATTGGAGAACTCAATGTTGAGTTCTCCAGGCTTTCGGCTGCCCAGGCACAAGATTTCTCCAATTTGCACTATGATTCATTGTGGCAATGGAGGAGGCCTGCCTCTCCTCCAACCTATTTTGCTGTATCTGGTGTTTCCAATATGGTCTTCTCTACATCAAGGAGACCAAGCGAACTAAGGGAACATTTCACTGAGCATCTCAGCCGTGCCCACAGGAGCCGACCGGACCTCCCAGTCCCGCCAATTTTAATTTGCCTTCCCACTCTCTTTCCGACATCACCATCCTTGGCCTCCTCCATTGCCATAGTGAATCAAACCATGACTTGGAGGAACAATACATCATCTCCCGCCTGGGCAGTCTACAGCCCTGGGGACTCAACATTGAGTTCTCCAATTTCAAATAACCTCCCTTCCCATCCCCTGACTCCATTCCCAGCCCGTCCCTTCCATTGCTCTGGTCAATCCTTCCTTCCAAGTACCAACTGGATTCATTTCTCCCATCAACTAATTAGGTCATACCCTCTACCTGTGTTCACCTATCCCTACCTCATCATCCCACATGCCCCTCCCCCACCCCCTTTATCTGCAGCTCCCCTTACACCCACCCACAGGCCTGAAGAAGGATTGCACCCAAAACATTGACTTCTTCACCTCCTGATGCTGCCTGGCTTACTGTGTTCTTCCAGCCTCCTGCTTGTCAACCTTAGTTGTTATTGCTGGAAAAACACGGCAGGCCAGGCAGCATCCGAGGAGCAGGAGAATCGACGTTTCGGGCATAAGCCCTTCTTCAGGAATGAGGCTGGTGTGCCAAGCGGGCTGAGATAAAAGGTAGTGGGGAGGGAATTTGGGGGAGGGGCGCTGGGAATACGATAGTTGGAAGGAGATGAGGGTGAGGGTGATAGGCCGGAGAGGGCATGGGGGCGGAGAGGTTGGGAAGAAGATTGCAGGTCAAGAGGGTGGTGCTGAATCCGGGGGTTGGGACTGAGATAAGGTGGGGGTAGGGGAAATGAGGAAGCTGGAGATGAAGATTTGAATCCTCACCCTCACCTCCTTCCACCTATCATATTTCCAGCGCCCCTTCCCCAAATTCCCTCCCCCCTACCTTTTATCTCAGCCCGCTTGGCACACCAGCCTCATTCCTGAAGAAGGGCTTATGCCCGAAACGTTGATTCTCCTGCTCCTCGGATGCTGCCTGGCCTGCTGTGTTTTTCCAGCACCACATTTTTCAACTCTGGTCTCCAGCATCTGCAGTCCTCACTTTCTCTAGTTAACCTTAGTTGTTATGTCAGTTTTGTACTAAGTGAGTTTTGTGTCATAGGTGCAGTTGACCAAATGAGATATTAAATTAAAGTCCTGGTCTTTCTGTGGGCATTAAAAGTCCCGTAGTGCATTCTGACGAAAAGTTAGATACTCCACTGGTGTCCTGGTTGATATTCATCAATATCCAAACAACATTCCTGTCATACCCAATGACCATATCCAATAAGATAGAATCTAACCTATCACTCCTTGATATTCGATGGCATTACAATATTGAATTCCCAACTATCAACATCCTGTGGATATCATCGAACAGAAACTGAATTGGACTGAATTCTATTGCTACAAGAGTAGGTCAGAGGCCAGGAATCCTGCAGCAAAGAATTCATCTCTTTATTCCCTAAAACCTATTCACTGTATACAAGCCACAAGTCAGGGGTGTGATGGAATCATCCCCACTTGCCTGAATGGGTGCAGCTCTGACAACAGAAGAAACTTCATTGACACCACATCCACTCCCTTCACTAGTGACATTCAGTAGCAGCACTATGTACCATCTACAAGATGCACTGTTGGAATTCACCAAACATCCATAGGCACCACTTTCCAAACGTACTTCCATCAAGAAGGACAGGGGCAGCAGATAGATAGGAATACCACCAACTGCAAATTCTCTTTTGGGCCACTCACCATCCTGACTTGGAAACATCGCATTTTTCCTTGACTGTCGCTCAGCCTAAATCATGAAGTTCCTTCACTGTCAGCATTGTGGGTCTCGTTTCACAAAATGGGCAGCTGTGTTTCAAGAGGCAGCTCACCACTACTTTCTCAAGGGCAAATATGGACAGACAATAAACACTTGCCCAGCTAGCAAACACACAACCCATGAAAAAATAGAGAAAACCACAAAGCAGATTGAGTGGTGATTCATCTTCTTGTTGTTTCTCTGATCTTTTGTTCAAGTTATAGTCTTGTTTAATTACAAAAGCAACAACAATAATTTCAGAAATAGCATCTCTCACATAGAAATATAAAAGTAAATAAATGTAAATCTTTATTTAAAGATCTAACATGCATCAAATTCATGCCACACAGATACCACCTGCATGTACAACAGGTACAATAGTCAATTGCCTGGTACTGCCCATGTACCTTTAATATGAATTTATTAATATGAATACCAGTAACTTTAATATGAATTCCAGTGAATTGTACCGTGAACTTATTTATTTGGACTTTCATTTTGATATGAACATTTTTCTATGTTATAATTTGGAAATTAAGTTAATACAGCTATGATGCCACACTAGACTACCATGTATATATTATGATCTGATTAGGCTCCTATAATAGTTAGTCTTAAATTAGTCAAAAGATGAGATCCATATTGAAAGAATAAAGCCACTGGATTCCACAGTTTGAACAAACAACAAAAATTTACATACAAATTAAAATACTAAAACAATATACAATCGATGTACAATTTATTTCTAACACCCAGAATTAATATGTGGTAAACATGGAAATAGACTAACCAAGTACCCCACAGTGCACATCAAATAGCAAATAACAGATTCTACAGGTTCCTCAGTCAGGCCTCCAGATGGTAATGACACAATGGGTCATCAACTCTCATTAAACATCACAAGGATTTACAATTCTTCACATTTGCTAACCTGGACTTGAGGCTCCCTCTCAAGAATTATTCCAACATGAATTGTCTCAATGATTGCTCCAAGTTTTGGTCCATGCTCCCCTGAAAAACTGCACTTCAGTATTTATTCACTGGCACAACTCCAGCTTTTCACTGAAAACTACCTTCAGCAAGTGCTTTCTGAGCTCTATTCTTCCTCCATTTTATCAAAAAAATGCTGCTCATGTGCTTATCAACCCCACTCTCTGCTAAACTGACTTATTATTGACAGCTTCTTTGAGCAACCAAATTTCCAGAACCATTCCTGAATCCTGACTATAGCTGTTTCATAACCTTGAGAACTAGACCTAATTTCAAACAGCATCCAGGTATCCAACTGCTTTTGGGACATAATTCACTGTTTTCCCCCATATGAAACCCAGTTTAATTGCTGTCCTTACAGTGGTTTTTTTTTAAAAGACTCCTAACACGTGGAGTCGACTCTGTTTCCTTCACAAAGTATTGATTCTCAGACCCTGTCTATAATCTTTTGAACTGCTCCTCATTGACCCTCTAATTGTTCTGAAGGACCTTCTATAAACTGTGCAATTGCCCTTCCCCTACTGCTGGACAGAATCAAATGTGCCACCAAGCAACTTCTGGAACTTTCTGTTCCATGAATGTCACCAGTCATCGTTGGCTAGCTTTCTCAATCCAAAATATCATGATGGCAACTTTTACATTTTTATCAAATCAGAGTCTCCTTTTTTTAATTACAATGTAATTAAAATACATTCACAATAAGGATTAATCATCATATCTTTGTATTGTTAATAGAGGTGACAAGATGAGATACAAAACGACATTGGAAATGGAGGACAGAAATCCTATTAGGTTTCACATTGAGTGTAACTGGTTAAAAGAGAGTTGCAGCCATTTCTGTATGAGTGTGGAATGTGAATTAGTTCATTCTTGTTAGAGACAAAATGCTTAGGATTTAGTCAGAAAACATTGTAAATTGCCTGGAGCAAAATGTATATGGGGAGGTGCAGAGACATTAAAGGAATATGGTTATTCAAAAACGGAAATTATATTTTGCACAATGAGGTTGTGTATGGAGATAGCAATATCATAGAAATGCAAGTACGTTAATCTGTAATTTTAACACCTCAAAAGCAGAATTTGGCAACCAAACGTTGAACATTGCAGCCAGTCAAGTACATTTCTTTGCTTTTCTTCTCAGGGAGACGATGGCCTTGGACCTGGGTTCAAATCCCACCATGGCAGATGGTGGAATTTGAAATCAATTTTTTGAAAAATTCTGGAATTAAGAGTTTACCATGAATCCATTGTTGAAAAAAATCCACCTTGTTCACTCATGCCCTTTAGAGAAGTAAACTGTCATCCTTACCTGGTCTGGCCTACATGTCATAGAGTCATAGAGACGTAGATATATACAGCATGGAAACAGACCCTTCAGTCCAACTTATCCATGCCAACTAGTTATCTCAACTTTATCTAGCCTCATTTGCCAGCACCTGGCCCATATCCCTCTAAACCCTTCCTATTTATATACCCATCCAGATGCCTTGTAAATGTTGTAATTGTACCAGCCTTCACCACTTCCTCTGGCATTTCATTCCATCCACATACTACCCTCTACTTGAAACATTTGCCCCATAGGGCCCTTTTAAATATTTCCCCTCTCAAAATAAACCTATGCCCTCTAGTTCTAGACTCCCCCACCCCAGGGAAAAGACCTTGTCTATTTATCCTATCCACGCCCCTCATGATTTTATAAACCTCTATAAGGTCACCTCTCAGCCTCCGACGCTCCAGGGAAAACAACCCCAGTCTATTCAGCCTCTCTCTGTGGCTCAATTCCTCCAACCCTGGCAACATCCTTGTAAATCTTTTCCAAACCCTTTCAAGTTTCACAAAATCCTTCTAATAGGAGGGAGACCAGAATTGCACACGATATTCCAAAAGTGGCTTAACCAATGTCCTGTACAGCCACAATGTGACCTCCCAACTCTTATATTCTGCCCAATAAAGGACATTTGATTCCAGATCTATAACAATGTGGTTAACACTTAACTAGGCAAGATGGGCAATAAATGCTGGCTTCGTCAGTGAAACCCTCATCCCATGAATGAATAAAAATATGCTGCCCCTTCTCAGTGGTGGCTTCAATGGTATGCATCAAATCTTCCATCTGTCAGGAATTGTTTATCCTTAAACTACTGGCAAATCAATGCTGAAGTGTACAGACTCGTTACTTCAACTAATCAGATTGGAAGCATTCATCCACATCAGTGATTGCATTACTGATGAAAGCAGCATGCTCACTGCCTCACTCTTTGAGGGGTGCTTCTTGCTTGGCATGACTCCTCTCACTGGAACTCTGGATTCTCGCTGGGATGATATGGAAATGAAATCCTTTGTTTAAACTTGCATATTTTAAATGATCTCAGCATCTGACATCAGACTCAAATCTGTCAAAGCTATTTGTTCACCAAGCTCTGTTGTCTTTTCCTTACATCTTCAGCAGCTGTATCAGTGAGCTGAAACATGGTATGTTGCTCATTGGCTATCTGATTGGAGGCATTCCCAAGTATATGCTGTCCTGTGTCCTTCTAAATGGTAAAAGTCACAGGTTTAGAGGTCCATAAGAAAAATCCCTAAGGAGCCTTGGTGAATACCTCAGTGCATCTTGTCGATGGTATAACACTGCTGCTATTGAACGTCAGTGATGGAGTGAGTGAACATTAAGGTGTTAAATGAGAAGTCAATCAATTGGGTTGCTTTATCCTGCATGGCGTCAAACGTTTTACATACTTTTAACTTACCCTGGGGATAGGTGAGGCACTGGATCTGGGTGGGATATTCTTTGGAGGGTTTGTGCAGATTCAGTGGGCTGACTGGTCTCTTCCCACAACTGTGGAGATTCTCTGATACTAACTTGTAGTCTTTCAGGAGCTGCACTTCTCTTGTCAAGAGGAGAGTTTTACATTGCACTCCTGACTTGTGACATGTAGATGGTAAAGAGGCTTTGGGGAGTCAGGAGGTGAACCACTTGTTATGGGATTCCCAGCCTCACACCCACTCTTGTCGTCACAGTGTTGATATGGCCAGTTCAGTTCCATTTGTGATTTGACATCATATTGTTTGGTGTGTCCTGACCATGGACCATAACCCTCAATCATCTGTGGACTTTTCAAACTTTAATTCCAACATTTGTTTCTCAAACAAAAAGAGGAAAGATAACCATGGCCGTCTGGAGAGAAATTCCAAAATGTCAATCTACACAGTGTCTGGAAAACCTCAAATAAGAAGCCTTAAAAGGAAAAGATAATGAGGGGCTGAGTACCCAATCACCCTTCCCAGCAGGGAACCATCTCCTACAGACATGTTTGTGTTTTACCCATCCAAGGATTTACAAAGAAAAGGGGTTAAAAACAAAGTTCAACCCTCATTTTTGTGTGATAGTGGCTTGATGTCTTTGTGGATGGATTAGTATCCTGGGAAGGTCACAGCTTTGAGAAGCACCATAAAGTGCTCCTTCTGTGCAGGTAATGGACGGGGAAAATACACTCTCATTCTGAGCTTGCTGGAAGCCAATAAGACAGCAAGTAAACCAAAAGGAAACAGAACAACAGAAGGACTCTCTCACTTCAAGTGCAAGAAGCCAGTCAGAAACAACCAGGATAATCAACCCACAAAGCCAATATTCTCAACTGACAATTCAACTACCAGCATCAACATGACTGGTAATGTCCAATGCAATGACTACAATGTTTAACAATCTGTTTTTCTGAACAATTCAGTGATTGATTTGTTTTTCAACGTTTTATCTTTTTGGGCTCACCAATGTGTTACCATTACTTACTATGTTTAGCAATTCATAATCCACTCTATTTGTTAATTCAGGAAAGCCTGGTTAAATTTGTCCCTTTTAAAACATAACTTCATTTAAGTTTGGAAGAATTGATCACTTTCAAATTGTCATTTTTGCAACCAAAGGAAGTTGGGAACTTGACAGTTTCACGTATCCTATCTGAAACCAAAATAAATTGGGGAAATTTGCCCGAGGAGTATTCATAATAGTGCTTAAGGCACTCTTCAGCATCAACCCTTTCAGACCTTGTACAACAGGATGTTTCTTCTTAAAGCATAAGACGGTGATCTAATAGAGATGATAAAAACTGAGGAATTTTGAAAGAGTAGATAAACTATTTCCACTGGCAAGGGGGGGGGGGGGGGGGTCCATATCCAGTGGGCATAGTATTGGCCAAAATGGAGGGGGAGATGAAGAGAACTTATTATATGTAATCATAATGACCGAAAGGGAATTTTCAAAAATAGTTGAATATATACCTGAAAAGGAACAATTTACAGAGCTGTAGGAGAGGAGTTAGAAAGTAGAACTCATTGAATAGATGAATTAGAGCCTGTCCAGGAACAATGAACCAACTGTGACTATGTTGTGTATTGCATGATTTTATGAAGAAAATTGGGTTCCAGAGTCCATAGTTAAGTACCTACATGTTTGAGCATCTCACTGACATCCATTTAGCTCAAGCATGGGCAGGTCCTTCATATCAAAGCACTGAGTCAGCAACATCAGGAATGAAAGAGAAAGTTATCAACACCACCAAAGAAAAATCTCCCATTGTATAAATGTTAATGTTCTCACCTACATACCTTTCGATATTTCTTTATCCCATGTTTCAGACATCTGGTAAGATCTACATTACAGGGAGGAAAAGCAAGCACGGTATATTTTAAGCTGAAAAAGCTTCAGTTCATGGGATAACATTATCATTGTTATCTGTTCCAGATGTGTGGTGATTATGCAGTAAAGCACTCTCATGCTCGGTGTTTCCAGTTATAATCTGAGCGCTCTTCCTTGCTATTGGTGAATGGTTGTCAGTCTTCCTTGTACTTGCTTTCAGTGCCTCAAGTGGCCCAGTGGCTCACTGAAAACCCAACAAGATTGATCTTCTGTTTCCAGGCTAACAGAACATGTCAGATACAATTAGAAAGGATATAGAGGTTGATATATTGAAAAAGAAACTTGTCTCAGTTTCTGGAAAAAGGTACATTTTAAAGTAGTATGTTGATTGTTCTGAAAGAATGTGAAATATCATTTCCGTTTCTGTAGACAGTCTAACTGTTCCACTGGAAGTAGAAAAGATTATATCCTTCCACCTGCTTGTGTTTGGCCCATATCCCTCCAAACCTGTCCTATTCACGTACTAATCCAAATGTCTTTTGAATGTTGTAAATGTACCTGCATCCACCACTTTCTCTGGCAGTTCATTCCAATTACGAACCACACTGAGTGAAAAAAAGAAGTTACCCCTCGTATCCTTTTTAAATCTTTCTCCTCTCACCTTAAAAATGTGTTCCCTGATTTTGAACTCATTCACCCTAGGGAAAAGACCCTGTCATTCACTTTATCTATGCTCACATGATCTTATAAACCTCTATACGGTCAGCCCTCAACCTCCAGTAAAAAAAACTCTCCGTCCTTTCAGTCTATTATTATATCACAAATGCTCCATTCCCAGCAAAATTCTAGTAAATCTTTTCTGAACCTTCTGCAGTTTAGTAATATCCTTCCTGTAACAGGGTAACCAGAACTAGACACAGTACTCTAGAAGAGGCCTCACCAGCATCATTTACAACCTCAACATGACATCTCAACCCCTACACTCAAAGGACTAAGCAATGAAGGCAACTTGATCACCCTTAATCCATTTCAAGTAACCACTCAAACGTTTCCTCCCAAAGTCCAAAGATGTGCAAGTTATGTGGATTGGCCATGTTAAAATTGTCCATAGTGTTCAGGGATGTGTAGGTTAAGTGCATTAGCCATGGGAAATGTAGGGTAAGAGGGTATGAGATGGATCTGGGTGGGAATCTCTTCAGAAGGTCAGTGTGGACTTGTTGGGCTGAGTGGCCTGTTTCCACACTGTGGGGATTCTATGATAATATCCTGAGAGGGGCCTGAAAGTTGATTATTTGCATTTTGAAATGTGCAATTTATCCAAAGTAATCTAAGAATATTAGTCTGGAAAGCTATCTGATAATAAAGAATTAACTAGCGTTTGATTTTGTGTCAGACAAAGCCTTTCACCTCCATGTACCCACAGCAGCTGAGACCACAGGACTTATAAGATCTTAGGCCTCTAAGGAAATGTTTAAAACCAAAATAAACAATAGACTGATGAAAAGCTGGTATTAAACTTAAATTTGTAGAACCAAAATGAAAATTGTCAATTGTGAATCTGAAAAGAAGTTGTTGAATGTCAGACTAAGATGTTACAAAATGGACAATTCATTGTCTTTATTTCACTTTGTGAAATTGTTCATATCTGCTGATATGGTTTCCTGGATATTAGTTGCCTTCTAGTATCTCAATTGCTAATCTATATCTGTGTGTCTAGGTAGTAGATAGTTGTCCAGGTAGTTGCTTCCTGTTTCTCTTTCTACAGAAATTGACTGACCAATGAACAGTTTCATAAAGCATGTTCTGTTTTATTTCAGATTTTCAGAACCAACAACAGTCTTTTATGTAAGTTGATAGCCAATTCTCATCTGAGGGATATAAACGCCTGAGCCTGCCATATGATATACTCTTCTATACATGTTCAGATAGGGTACATTTGGATTGGAACCATGAAGGATGGCTGATATCCCTCCCCACAATCCATATTACATCCATGGTGAAATCAGCTAACTGACTACACATGGAGCCAAACTTTGATCCACTAAACTTTATGACTTAGCTATATACTGCCTTTGACAACTGAGCTACGACATGAAGCTAACTGATTCTAACTATTTTAAGATAGACTATTTGATTCTTCCACGCATTCTGGTCTCCTTCCTATCAGAGGGGTGTTGTGGGGCTTGGCAGGTTCAGAGGGGATTTGCAGGGATGTTGCTGGGGTTGGAGGATTTGGGCTATAGGGAGAGGCTGAACAGGCTAGGGCTGTTTTCCCTAAAGTGTCGGAGGCTGAGCGGTGATCTTACAGAGGTTAACAAAATTGAGGGGCATGGATAGGATAAATAGACAAAGTCTTTTCCCTGGGGTCGGGCAGTCCAAAACTAGAGGGCATAGGTTTAGGGTGAGAGGGGAAAGATATAAAAGAGACCGAAGGGGCAACATTTTCACACAGAGGGTGGTACATGTATGGATTGAGCTGCCAGAGGAAGTGGTGGAGGCTGGTACAATTGCAACATTTAAAAGGCATTTGGATGGGTATATGAATAGGAAGGGTTTGGAGGGATATGGTCCGGGTGCTGGCAGGTAGGACTAGATTGGGTTGCAATATCTGGTTGGCTAAGACGGGTTGGACTGAAGGGTCTGTTTCCATGCTGTACATCTCTATGACTCTATGACTCTAAAACTGCTCATAGTGTGACCCAAATTTAGGTAAGCCGACCTCCCAGTAAAAGAACATGAACATTTCCCTTTTTAGGAAGGCGAGGGTGAAGGATGTTGGGGAAAAACTTTCAATAGTAAAGCAGGATGGATATGGTGGCCATTTTGTTTTTTTATATATCGATCAGCATCTTGATTCAAATTGGCAGCTCGATTCAAATCCAAGTTGGACTGGCAGAAAGAAAGCCTTTCTTTTCTAGCCGCAGGTAAGCGTACAGTAGTCCCAATAGAACTCAATGTGAGGTTACAGAATGAAACAATATTCACATTGGTAATAATTGAGCCATCTTACAGAGTCGTCACCAGATTGATGATATGAAGCATGCAGTGTCACACTTATACATCAGTGATTGTACTTCAAAAACTACAAAACTGAAGGCAAAATCACTCGGCTGTTTGGTGACTATGGATAGGCACTGATCATAGTTCCTTCTGTGCTTATCAACAACTCACCGGCACAAGCAAAAAAGAATGAACTTAATATTTCTCTTTGCTACTTGGTTATAAGGCAGTGTCTGAATGCAACACAGAGAATGGAGCAGGGAGGATAACTCTTGCAGAATCTACCTAATTTTCTTCTGTCATTTTCAGTGTAAGGAATATTAGGAAACTCCTCTTACTGCTCTGAAAAAGCTGCCCACAGTATGCCCATGCTATCATGAAGAATACACCAGGGGGAATTCCATAAATGTATAGCTGATGTTGCCACTCAAAAAGATCACTAATTCTCCCCATTATTTGAACAGACCAGTTAATCCATAACCAGCTAATCTGACCTTGAAGTTCATAATGTTGCCACATGATATCATAAGTGTTCTGCTTCTTAGTACAGGCTTTTCGTTGCTGAATACAAAATTCTTTTAACAATACATTGGTTTAAATCATTTACAAATGGAAAATATTGTGCCCATGTAACCGTATTCAATTGGAAAATCTTAACTTCCCTTTACTCAGGCATCATTGGAGAGATGGATTAGGCCCCTGTGGAATGACTAAACATTCATCAGAGGAAGCCACACAAGCAGTTGAGCCAGTGATTGAAAAGCTTCTCTTCCAGCCCTTTTTTAGCAGCTATTTTTCTCATTTATCCAGGTCTGCAAGTGGCTGTTAGATCTGAAGCAAGTGCATGTAGGCCTTTGAACACAAAGTACATCTGTGTTCCCCTTCTGTGAGAACCATTTCCCTCAATTTTGCAGCAGTCAGTTTATTTTGATTATCAGGGTTTCACAGCCGCTAAGCCCACCCTGTGTAAGCGCAGAGTAAAGAACAAGGAAATAGTCACCAAGTATTCCAGAGAACTTCAGCATGAATTCCACAGGATTATATTGTGCCACTTGAGTTTTTTTTAGTTCATAAATATGCTGTATCTGATAGGGTGGAAGTGTAAACATGGAAGGACATGCTCCTTGAAAAGATGTCTGATAAAAGTACTTGCTAAGGAGGTGGCTACAATCATTAAGTGTGTGTGTGTTGGTGTGGTTGTGTATGTGTTTGTGTGTCTGTGAGAGAGATGGGTTGCAGATGGAAGTAGGCCATTTGGCCCAACAGGTTTTGTCACTGTTTATATTCTACATGAGATGCCTTGCACCCTTCACCTAATCCCTTCTTCACCTAATCCCTTCTTCACCTAATCCCTTCTTCACCTAATCCCATCAATATATTCTCTATTGCTTCCTCTGTCTTACATTTATCCAGCGTCCCTTTTAAATGTTACTTTGTGCTGTTCACCTCAAGTATTGCTTGTGGTAGTGAGTTCCAAATATTAGCCACATTATAAGTTTTCCCCTGAATTACCTATTTCAAAGCTATCCAAATTGTTTGGATAGAATGGAATGTGCAAAATAATAACGAACTGATGTCTCTCATATATAATCAGAACAGATGAGAAGAACAAAATAGAAGGAGCCTATAAAGAGAGAGATCTTAGCCACCATAGAGACCCCTTCAGTAACCTGTAATTTACAGAGTGAACTACCTTAGTGTGAGAAAGCCTTACTTTTGCAAAGGAGCCTCAGCCTCCAAGTATATGTGTAAATGTCAACAATTCAGAGATACTAAGGATAGGTTTTTAACTGTGATAGCAGCAGGTTAACCTAAAGCAAAAAATAAAGCAATTCCAGAAGTTCTTCATTCTTGAAGGCTGCATTTCTGGATGCTGGCATCTCAATTGTCTCCAGTTCATTCAAGGTTTGGAGGTGCCGGTGTTGGACTGGGGTGGACAAAGTTAAAAGTCACACAACACCAGGTTGTAGTCCAACAGGTTTATTTGGAAGCACTAGCTTTCGAGGCTGTGCCTCTTCATCAGGTGGTTGTCATTCAAGGCAAAAGAAGCAGCGGCTTGACATCATCAAGGACAAAGTAGCTGACTTGTATGACACTACATCCACAAAAATCATTCTCTCCAAAACCAAAACACAAATAGCAGTGTGACCCATCTGCCAGATGTGCTGTAGAAATTTAGCTAGGCCCCATAGGCAGCACCTTCCAAACAATGACCGCTACCGTCTAGAATATCAAGTGCAGCAGCTACATGGGAACGCCACCAATTCGTGCCAATAAAACGCACGTTCTAGCAGAATGACTTGTACAGCAATTCAAGAAGGCAGCTCACCATCACCTTCCGAACGACAATTAGGGATGAGCAATAAATATTGGCCCAGCCAGTGAAGCCCACATACCCTAAATTTTAAAAAAAGACAGAAGCAACAGAGAGGTCTGCTCTATTTTATTTTCTGGTTGCCAGAGCTTGCCAGGACTATATGCTGCTCCTGCTGATTAAGTGGATTGTCTTGGAATGATCCTTGCATCAAAACAATCCATGATTGTGAAACCTGTCCACAAAATTTACCTTTTGAAACTCTGGTATAATTCTGGTGAATGTGTTTTACCCTATGTAAAGGCCAAAAGTCTCTTGAGGTTAGGCACTACTTACTAGCCTAACCTTTCATACAACTGAAATATCCCTTTTTCTCTACTTTGCTTTTTTTGAGTGATAATGGTCAATGTTGGATTTGGCGTTTTGATTACATTGTTCCTGGGCAGTAACCTACAATGCCTGGTGCACTTAGCCTCCAAACTTTCTGCTCTTCCTCAGCTGCTAACCTTGCCTCAGTAAAATAATATCACTATTTGTTTTTGTTGATCCAAAGCGGATGACCTTGAACGTTTTACATTTGATTCCATCTGCTATAGTTTGTCCATTCAACTTGGTCTGTCTCTGTTCATTTTTAGACTTTCTGCTGTAGGGTTTCTGGTTTGCAATCAGTAATTTGCTGATTTTTAGGTGGTTCAAATCACCTCCAGATCCCTGGTCCTGACGCTGGGCTTATTTAGGGAATGTGAAATAAAGAAGGCAGTAGAAAGGTGTTTCAGGGCAAAAGGGCCTCTGCGTTTATTTAATTCAAAAAAGGAATGTGGTGCTGAAAAATGCACAGCAGGTCAGGCAGCATTTGAGGAGCAGGAGAATCGATGTTTCAGGCCTAAGCCCTTCACCAGGAATGCTGGTGAAGGGTTTATGCCCAAAACATCAATTCTCCTGCTCTTTAGATGCTGCCTGATCTTCCAGCACCACACTCTCGACCCTGATCTCCAGCATCTGCAGTCGTCACCTTCTCCTACAAAAAGGTAAGTACGGTACAGGAAATAAAAGGCAAATACAATGTAACATTGAAATAGACAATTATGGAGAGGACAGTAATTAGAAATACTATTAAATTGAATACAGGTTAAATACTATTAGAATTAAACAGCAGGTTTTTTTATTACAGAAAATATTATTAGGCTTCTTACCCTTGGGGTTTCTTGCACTGTAACCACCCATCTCCCCCTCCAGCTAACTAGGTTGGAAGCTTTGGGATCTCAGGAATTAGGCTCACCACTGGGGAGCATTTATAATTTTGAATACAGCTGGGTGGTCCTTGATGAAGACTCTGGATAGTGTAGGCCTTCAGTCTGGGTTGATGTGGTAATTTTGGATCTATCAGTGAGTATTTGGTTCTTCTTGCTTTCCAGTGGTTTTTGCGAGCCAGTTTTGTGGTGTCAGTCAGGTCTGTGGTTTTCGGAGGCTGTCAGTTCTCAGGTCTGCAGGTTGTGGTTGGTCGCCAATGGTTCCCAGTAAGGAACAGGCCTTTGTCGGTAGGTCTGGGAACTGCAGTCAGCATTCCTCTTTCAGAGATAGCTGCAGGGATCGCTTTCAGGACGGCAGTTATCTTGGGGTCCTTCTCATAATGGTAGTTGCGGCGATAACTCTCTCAGGTCAGATCAGGAATGCAATTATACTAATTACAGGCCTATGATCTTCGTGCCAAATCTGCACTTGCCATTTTGTTACTGGTGTTCGCTTTTGAGGTCAATTGGCTTCCTAATATTCCAGAGTGGGGGTGTGTGTATTTTGATTAAGTGGAATGTCCAGTGTCAGCGTGCATGAATATCGATTGAAGTTGAAGTCTGACATGTGCCTTAGCCCCATTCAGTCTGAGTTGGATGGAGTTTAGGCCTGGTTGATTGTTCTTTTTAGAGAGAAAGTGTGATTTGGATTTTCGGGCTGAACAATGGTTCAAAGCCGCTATCCTTATGTTTGTGCAGCTATCTCTGTGTCTGTGTCATTTTCCTAGAACATAGCCCAGCTGCTCTTTTTACATTACTTTTAAAAGTTATTTGAAAAGTCCAGGATTTTGGTCCAGTGTTTTAGGTGACAGGGACTTTTGCTCAATCCTACACTGCCATCATCCACAAAATTTACAGTTTGCATACACAAACAGAAGTTGCTGGGAAAACTCAGCAGGTTTGGCAGCATCTGTGAAGAGAAATCAAAGTTACGTTAAATCTGACCTCTTTTCACAGATGCTGCCAGACCTGTTGAGCTTTTCCAAAAACTTCTGTCTTGATCCTGAATTAAATGTCTGTAGATCTTTTGGTTTTTTTTTTAAACAGTTCTTTTTAAAGACCACTTTAAAGACAAGAATATGATACTATTTCATCAGAGTCTTATTTTACATTATTTTAATTTAAAAACTGTACATGTTGCGAGTCGTAAGAATGTAATTGCAGATGTGTTATCACAGATTTAACCGATAAAGTTTAGATAAGATTTGTCTTTATTTATTGTTATATACAGAAATACTGTTATGTGGGAAGAAGTTAATGTGAACTTCGATTCAACTTATCTGTACATTTAGGTAATGAGTTTAAAGAATAGAGAAAAAAATGAACCCATCTTTTCAATATGATGGTACAATTTTTCTTAAGGGAGGAGGTGGTAAAAAGATGTGGATATATTATACCTTTAAGAGAGTTACAAGCTAGCTGAACTACCTGACACAGCACCAAGTGTTCTGAACAATAATGTAACATTTGGTTGAACAACTTGATTAGCTGGTTGCCTAGAGAGAACAAACAAATTTGAATTAGGCCAATCAGTTTAAAGTATACCCTGAAAAATACCAAACTCCAATCAAGTTTGAATTTAGTATATTGACAATCTTAAAAGCCAATGATGCAATCTAATGCTTTGGGAGTATAAGACTGGGGAAAATTGAACTATTGGGAGGAGAACAGCCAAGCCACCAGCTTCTGCAGACTGCCTGGAGAATAGCTCTCTTAAAGTTACCTTTGTTGATCAGTAACCTGTGAAACAGAAAGCCTTAAGAAGAAGAAAGGGAGACCAAGGAAGAGAAGATTTGACATCTGGCTAGTTTTGAAAACTTGAATTTTTGGTAAATCTTAATCAAGAGGTTTTATCGGACTACTATTGTAGAAGGGGAAGATAAAAGATAGGTATGGGGAAGGAGTTGTGAATAGGTGTTAGTTAATTATTCTCTGTTATACCTTAAGAAATAAGGTTGTTAATCTTTATTTTAAATTGTTCTTAGCCTCTCAGATTTTCACAGATTACTGCTCAGGATAAATCTTTTCTGTGTTGCTGGTTTAAATTAAGCAGGAGGGTTTACCCTGTGTCATAACATTTTATCCTATTCCCTCCCGGATTAATTTTAAAGTCAGTGCTGTAATATAAATGATTCTTCTGAAGTAACCAAGAACCATCGCAGAATGTGGTTTTCTGGAGGTTATCCTCTGTACCTATAAAGGCATCAGGGAATATAAACTGTACGAGAAATGGAAAATGCTGCCCTTTCCTCACTTCATAGAAAGTTTGCAGTCAAAATTAAAAGTAACCGATTGTACAGTAATAACCTCCCTGGGATGCTCTGAATTCTGTCTCACAGCAGTATGTGAGGTCTCCGACATTGCAGAACTTCTTCATAGAGTTAATTGTGTGGGAAAATGGGGTACAGTCAGACTGCTAATTTATTGTCAATGTGTAATGGTTACAGCTGTAAATGACAGTATAATTCTGTACCTGCTGTATCTGCTGAATGTACAAAAATAAACGAAGGCAGACTCTTAACTACCAGGCAAGGCATTGTATAGAATACACATTGAAAGGTACAGGATGCTGAGTATGTAGGTGGTCTCTGTTGTGCTACTGATAATGATCTAATTATCAATTGCTCATCAGGAGTTGATTCACAGTGTTTTGGTAAATACATTTAAAAGCAGACATTACAGTAGTCAATTGATTTCTGTGTGTACAGCATGCAAACCCATAGCAAACGATTTGGCAGCAGAGCCACAATATTTATGTATAGTATTTGGAGGCGATGTCTTAAATGTAAAGTGCACATACTTCAGCCATGTGGGATCACCTAGACAATCTGTGAAATTCATAGTCTAACACTGGCCCTGCCACATCATGTGAAATTAATGTTTAGTCTTTTGTTGCAGGTGTATTTATTTTCCCATTCCATTTATTCATAATATTAAGAATAGAAGATGGAATTTAACATGGACAGGAGAGTCCTGACCTCTCAAGCAAAAATTGGTGTCACCACTGCTGACCTCTGGGAATCCCACCAGAGTGAGGGACCTTGGGATCAGGGCTGTCAGGCTTCACCAGGGCGATTAAATTAATATCCTGGCCACTTAGAATTGCAGCCAATAGAGGCAACCAGCACACTCATACCAACAGCATCACTGGTAGCAGTAGCCACTATTAGTAATACAAGAGGGCTGGTGCCAGAACCCCAGCAGTAAACTAACTCAGGTGGTTCTAGGAGAGAGAGGACTAGTATTTCAGACATGCAGGAATCTTAACCAATGAATTGCCAATGTCTCTGGGGATGCCTCATTTGGGTATATGATGCTAAAGTGGAAGGACACTACTCCATTCTCCCCCACTCAAGCTGCATGATATCTACTGGCTACACCTTGAAGTTACCAAAATAGAATGGCCCTCACCTGCCACTGGTGGAATATGAGAAATGAGGCCTGGCAAGCAGCCACTTTTTCCATATGGTTCAAACAATAGCAAGTGTGAAATTGTGTCTCCTAATTCATAGCAGAGGCTTTTAGCCACTTGGCCACTCTTGCATGTCAGCACATTGCTACACCTATTTTAAAGAAGTGACCCAACTCCTTTTAAACATGTTTTCTTTGAAATGAGAGTGCCAGTTATGAGCAATGTTTGAGAATATTGTAGCTCAGGTTGTTGATAAGTATGTAGGTTAGCTCAGGTGAGCTGGAAGGTTTGTTTTCAGACATTTCATCACTATGACTAGGTAACATCATCAGCGAGAGTCTCCGGTGAAGTGCTGGTGGTATTTATAGGTCTTGGTTTCTTAAGGTGGGTGATGTCATTTCCAGTTTTTTTTTCAAGGGAAGTGCCAGTTATTTAATAGGCTAATATTAATTATTTCATTTTAATTAATTCAGGACCAGTCCTGAAGAAGGGTTACACCCGAAACGTTGACTTCTCCACCCTCTGATGCTGCCTGGCTTGCTGTGTTCTTCCAGCCTTATGCTTGTATATCTTGGATTCCAGCATCTACAGTTTTTTTGTCTCACCCCAAGAATGGTGACCAGGAATTCCATATCAGTACCTTCTGCCCTCTAACTTAATCCCACTTTTTCTCAGTTTGCCTCCTGCTGGCATGTGGCCTCAGCGACTATGTTTTCCATCACGATTTGAGTCCATTAATATTTAGCTTAAGGCTGAAGCTAACAAAAAAATTAAAACAAAACCTGCTGCTTTTACTCTTTCATGGCATGTGGGAATTTCTAGCCAGCAGTTGCCCATCTGGGAAGGTTAGAGTTAGTCACATTGTTTTGGGTCTAGATTAGGCAGAGTTTCTTCCTGAATCATGGTCATTAACCAGTTGGGTTTTTATGACAGTTGACTGTGTTTACATGGTCATCATCTGCTATGGGGGTCTCATGCCCCAGTCCTCAGAACGTTAGCCTGGGGTTCCGGATTACTAGTCCAGTGACATTACCATTGCACCACCAACTCCACACTACAATGCAGTATACTTGGAGACAAACTGCTACAAGCAAACCCCTTGGGGAAGGAATTGATGGGAACTTTGAAGAGAAAAATTGATCCCCAGTTGGAATCAAAGCATGCCACAAAATGGGCTTATTCTCTATAGTTCATGGTAACATTTTATGAGCCACATCTGACAATTTGACAAGGACCATTTGTTTCAGTTGAGACAAATAACTGCTACCCAGGGTGCAGAGGAAATAAAGGCTTGTGAGCATGCACACAAAAAGAAAATCAATGGCCAGGCAGTTCCTTGATCTTACATGTGCTGTACATAAAAGATGGTAGTAATGATTGAAAGAAGGTGCATCATTCTTTCTTTTAATCTTCATGTTATTTAATCACAAGCCAGTCCTGTATTCTATTTTGAAAAGGTTGCTTTAGACCATATTTAAAACAGTTTATTTCAGTTTGACATGGCTTACACACATTTCAAACAACCTGTCACCTCACAGCTCGCCATATTCAAGAGCACGACCTGCACAGGTCACAGGTCATAAAGAGTTCACATTGCCTTCTTTAGGAAGTGGATAAAATATACAAGGGGGAAGAAGTACTTTCTCTAGTCAGAAGCAAAACAAAAAGTAGGTATTACTTTTAGAACATTACAGCGCAGTACAGGCCCTTCAGCCCTCGAAGTTGTGCCAACCTGTCATACCAATCTGAAGTCCATCTAACCTACACTATTCCATGTACGTCCATATACTTGTCCAATGACGACTTAAATGTACTTAAAGTTGGTGAATCTACTATCGTTGCAGGCAAAGCATTCCATACCATTACTACTGAGTAAAGAAACTACCTCTGACGTCTGTCCTATATCTATCACCCCTCAATTTAAAGCTATGCCCCCTCGTGCTCCCGTCACCATACTTGGAAAAAGGCTCTCCCTGTCCACCCGATCTAACCCTCTGATTATCTTATGTCTCTATGTTATTTCTCAACCTTCTTCTCTCCAACGAAAACAGCCTCAAGTCCCTCAGCCTTTCCTTGTAAGACCTTCCCACCATACCAGGCAACATCCTAGTAAATCTCCTCTGTACCCTTTCCAAAGTTTCCACATCCTTCTTTCTAATGCGGTGACCAGAACTGTACACAATATTCCAAGTACGGCTGCACCAGAATTTTGTACAGCTGTAGCATAACCTCGTTCCGGAACTCGACCCCTCTATTAATAAAAGCTAAAACACTGTATGCCTTCTTAACAACCCTGTCAACCTGTGACGCTTTTGTTGTGTCAGAGTAATAATTGTTTATGATTTTGCAAGAAGTGCTAAATGACAAAAATATTCTCATTTAAAATATTTAGCCTGAGAAATTCCAGTCCCATATGTATATGAAAGAACCTGAACTTTATTAATGCTAAGTATTGACTATATTAAGAGCCTAAACCCTAGTTGAAGGGTTTTGATAGTATTTCTAATGCTGTGTGGAAATGTTCATGATAAGTTTATGTTAACCAATTGATATTTTTGAAAGTGGGTGGTGCTGGGGTGCAGGAGTGAGAAAAGCACGTCTGCCACTGAAAAGATTTGTGGGGGAGAAAACATTTAGAAATGCTCAGTAACAAAGGAGTACATGTTTCCAGGTTGTTTCTGAGAAATTCAAGCCATTTTAGAGGGTGTGCATGAGAACTTAATACTTGTGGGTTAGAAATCCTTCAAGTCTGAATCCAGAGCTGACACTGGGATCAGAGCTAACCTGATTACAGTGCACTGACCCTATTGAGGTTTGTGTGATCAGTAGAATGAGTCACGTGGGTACACCACAATAGTGCTCATCAGCTCCTGCCTTTACCCTTGCTACCATTTCCCTCACTAACATGTCAAAAAGCTGCCAGGAATTTTATTGTACAACCAGATCTCTGCCATCTTTTTAGAGTGTGTGTACATAAAGATACATGAAAGTAAGTAACATCATGGAATCCAGTCCAACACTCAAAGCTTATATGGAGAATAATGAAAACTTGAATGATTTACAGGCTGAATTTGAATAAGTGGTTTCCTGTATACTAAATGAAATGATGGATACATGCACTGGAAGGTTTGAGTTATGTGGAGAGGCTGATTAGGCTGGGACTTTATTTTTCCCTGGAGAGTAGGAGGCTGAAGGGTGACTTTATAGAAGTTTATAAAATTGAGGGGCATAGATAAGGTGAATAGCCAAGGTCTTTTTCCACAGACTAGGAGAGTTCAGAACTAGAGGGCATAGGCTTAAGGTGAGAAGGGAAAGTTTAAAAGTGACTTGAGAGGCAACTGTTTCACACCAGGAGAATATATATATATGGAACAAACTGCCAGAGGAAGTGGTAGAGGCAGGTATGATAAGCGAGAAAATGGGAAGCCTTCAAAAATGAGATAACAAGAATCCAGAGAAAGTATATTCCTGTCAGGGTGAAAGGGAAGGCTGGTAGGTATAGAGAATGCTGGATGAATGAAGAAATTGAGGGTTTGGTTAAGAAAAAGAAGGAAGCATATGTCAGGTATAGACAGGATAGATCGAGTGAATCCTTAGAGTATAAAGAAAGTAGGAGCATACTTAAGGAAATCAGGAGGCAAAACAGGTACATGAGAAAGCTTTGACAAATAGAATTAAGGAGAATCCAAAGAGTTTTTTCAAATATATTAAGGACAAAAGAGTAACTAGGGAGAGAATAGGGCCCCTCAAAGATCAGCAAGGCGACCTTTGTGTGGAGCCACAGAAAATAGGGAAATGCTAAATGAATATTTTGCATCAGTATTTACTGTGGAAAAGGATATGGAAGATATAGACTGTAGGGAAATAGATGGTGACATCTTGCAAAATGTCCAGATTACGAGGAGGAAGTGCTGGATGTCTTGAAATGGTTAAAAGTGGATAAATCCTCATGACCTGATCAGTTGTACCCAAGAACTCTGTGGGAAGATAGAGAAGTGATTGTTGGGCCTCTGGCTGAGATATTTGGATCATCGATAGTCACAGGTGAGGTACTGGAAGACTGGAGGTTGGCAAACATGGTGCCACTGTTTAAGAAGGGTGGTAAAGACAAGCCAGGGAACTATAGACTGGTGAGCCTGACCTCTGAGCAGTAGATGTGATCTATATGGACTTCAGTAAGGCATTTAACAAGGTTCCCCATGGGAGACTGATTAGCAAGGTTAGATCTCATGGAATACAGAGAGAACTAGCCATTTGGATACAGAATGGCTCAAAGGTAGAAGACAGAGGGTGGTGGTGCAGGGCTGTTTTTCAGACTGGAGACCTGTGACCAGTGGAGTACCACAAGGATCGGTGCTGGGCCCTCTACTTTTTGTAATTTACATAAATGATTTGGATGCAAGCATAAGAGGTACAGTTAGTAAGTTTGCAGATGACACCAAAATTGGAGGTGTAGTGGACAGCGAAGTAGGTTACCTCAGATTACAACAGGATCTGGACCAGATGGACCAATGGGCTGAGAAGTGGCAGATGGAGTTTAATTCAGATAAATGTGAGGTGCTGCATTTTGGGAAAGCAAATCTTAGCAGGACTTATACACTTAATGGTAAGTTCCTAGGGAGTGTTGCTGAACAAAGAGACCTTAGAGTGCAGGTTCACAGTTCCTTGAAAGTGGGGTCGCAGGTAGATAGGATAGTGAAGAAGGCGTTTGGTATGCTTTCCTTTATTGGTCAGAGTACTGAGTACAGGAGTTGGGACGTCATGTTGCAGCTGTACAGGACATTGGTCAGGCTACTGTTGGAATATTACAGGCAATTCTGGTCTCCTTCCTATCGGAAAGATGTTGTGAAACTTGAAAGGGTTCAGAAAAGATTTACAAGGATGTTGCCAGGGTTGGAGGATTTGAGCTATAGGGAGAGGCTGAACAGGCTGGGGCTGTTTTCCCTGGAGTGTCGGAGGCTGAGGGGTGACCTTATAGATGTTTACAAAATTATGAGGGGCATGGATAGGATAAATAGACAAAGTCGTTTCCCTGAGGTCGGGGAGTCCAGAACTAGAGGGCATAGGTTTAGGGTGAGAGGGGAAAGATATAAAAGAGACCTTTGGGGCAACCTTTTCAAACAGAGGGTAGTACGAATATGGAATGAGCTGCCAGAGGATGTGGTGGAGGCTGGTACAATTGCAACATTTAAGAGGCATTTGGATGGGTATATGAATAGGAGAGGTTTGGAGGGATATAGGCCGGGTGCTGGCAAATGGGACTAGTTTGGGTTGCGATATCTGGTTGGCATGGACAGTTTGGACTGAAGGGTCTGTTTCCATGCTGTACATCTCTATGACTCTATGATTATAACATTTATAAGATATGGATAGGAAAGTTTTAAAGTATATGGACCAAATGCCGAAAATGGGACTTTTTCAGTTTGGGAAACCTGGTTGGCATGGATGAGTTTGGCCAGAGAGCCCATTTCCATGGTGTATATGTCTCTAACTTCGTTTGATTCAAAATTAAATCAGTGGTTCTGGAGTTTTATACACAGAATAATAGACTAAATTGGCTGCATTGACTAAAATCTAATGAAACCATTGTGTTTGTGTGTTTATGTGTATCAATAATAAATGACTTAAGATTTACCTGTTCCAACATATGTCTGTCTGTATAGGTACAGCTTGCGTTATCTATTTTTCTATCATGCAAGTGACAACATTTGAAAATAATCTCACTAGCCATAAAGCACTATAGAAAATCTTAAGATTATGAATGCCCTGAGCTTCACAAAATCCCTTTCAGCTTGTTGATGTCTTGCCATGCCTGTAAAAGGTAGCGTGAGAAAGAAGCGCATATTGACGTATCCTTTCGTGTTTTCCCTTTAGGGAGTATTAGTGGAACATGGGAATTTATTGAACAATAATTTGTGTTTGATGACTTGAGAATTTAATGGACAATGTCTATTAGAAAGCTTAATGAGTTAATTCTGTGAAAGGTGTTTCATGTCCTAAATAACTCTTCTAATCAGGTAAATGCACAAAAGGGTGAACGGTGAGGGTGTTGTGAGAGTGGGACTGGGCTTTAGTGTGAATGTATTTTTAAGAAATCTTCTTATAAATAGGCTTCATTGTGCTCCTGTGTCTTACTTTGGCGAAAAGCCAGGAGTGATTTTGTACTGTAGCAAACTTAAAATTCCAAACATACTTTTCTCTGGTAAAGAGACAATTTTAGTTTATGTGGACAATTTTCAGGTACTGCAAATGCTGGAAATCTGAAATTATAGAAAAGAGAAAATGCTGGAGAAACGCAGCTGGAGAAACGTAGCATCTATGGAAAGAGAAACAATTAAAATTTCAATTCCAGTATGACTCTTCATCAGAAATGAAGAAGTGCTTTCAGTTTTTGCCTCCTGTTCTGTGCTCTGAATTTTCCCTCAATTCCCAACCCCGTACCTGTCTAGTGTAAGTGGCTCCCCAACATTAAAGCAAATGAAGAAGAGAATTAGAAGAGTCCTACCGGGTGGAAACAGGCCTTTCGGTCCAACAAGTCTACACCAATGCTCTAAAGAGTAACACACCCAGACCAATTTCACTCCCCTATATACCCCAACTAATGCACCTAACCTATACATCCCTGAACACTAGGGCAATTTAGCATGGCCAGTTCACCAAATCTGGACATCTTTGGATTGTGGGAGGAAACTGGAGCAAACCCGGACAGACACAAAGAGAATGTGCAAACTCCACACAATCTGCCACCCAAGGCAGGGATCGAACCTGGATCCTTGGTGATGTGAGCCACCATGCCACCCTTAAAATCTTGCTTCCCATTGGAGGCTCAAATCGCTCTGAGGTTTTTTGGCTCAGCTTATTCCCTATCAAAACAGCATAGTTAGAGTTTTTGAGCTACATCATTTCCAGTGAAGGGGGTAGTCTCATGCTGCAGAGAAGATTCTCCATTTTGCATTACTGGTGAGGGCAGCTGTTCCTCAGGCATGAGTAGCCAGTGCCAGGTCGGTGACATGAGCCATGCAGGAGGGCAGCAAGATAAATGGAACAGCAATAGTGTTATGGACTTGGGCAGACCACTCAAAACATTTTTAAGCAGGCAGCCCAGACTATAACTTTGCAATTTGTTTCAGTGATTGTACAGTGAAAATTACCTGGATTAATTAGGCAAGGTTGACTACCAGGTTTAAAACCGACAAAAAAATTTAATCACAGAATTAGACAATGAAACACGAACAAAATAAATAACCCCTACAGAACTCAGTCTATCCAAACTAGACTTAAGTAAGCTGTTCCAAATGCACACAACAGTCCCAATAAGCAAACCTTCTTAAAACAGTTAAAAATTGGGACAGAGAGACAGAGAGACCACACAGCTCACTGTTGAACTCCCAACCAGTTCTGGACTGAACTAAACTGCTCAGCTCAGCTAGAGAGTGGACCACTCCCCTTTATTTATACAGGTCACCTCTAAAACATGACCACTTTGGCCTGAAGTCTCATCTGTTTATGTATAAATAAAAATGCCTCTCAATACCCTTTAGTTTCTGTACCAAACCAGACTGTTCAGAGCCTGGCCTGGTTTATTACCCCTCTGAAGAAAAACAAATCAACGACATAGTATCCTTGAGCCAAGGAACAGCTTTTAGGAAAAAAAATAGGGATTAGCTTTGTGACAATAGTCTCAGAAATTCATTGTCAGGAGATCAGGAAGGTATTTCTGCAGCCGCTAATGAGACTCTAGGATGGTGCCTCGCTGGATGTTACAGAGCAGTTAATACATATGTCTGCGGAAGGGTGATCAGTCAGAGGTCACGGTCTACATTGGTATCAGTGAGTTGGGTTGGCATGAAGATGGGAGCCTGAAAGCAGATTTCAGTATCTGAATCAGAGATTGAAAGGCAGAATCTCAGAAGCAATTGTCTCAGGATTAGTCCTGGTCTCAAGTGCTGGTGAATATGGTTCTGGGATAAGGTAGGACCTGTACACGCCAGACAGTCAAAACCTGATAAATTACGCAGCAGGAAGATTTGCTAGTATTGTTGGGGAACACTTCCACTTGATTGGCAGGCTTTGGGAACTTAGGGCAAATTCAGAGCAGGAAATGAGAGGCAAAAAACAAAATAATTTCTTCAGTTCTAAAGAAAAGTCACTCCCTGCAGACACTATCAGACTTATTGAGTTTCTCCAGCACTTTTTTTTAATATTCACAGCACTTCACATTTTTTTTAAAAACAAAAATTGAGTGGGGGTGATAGTGAAGATCATGGCTGCCGACTATTTTCTATTCACATCTGGGACCTGGACATTGCTGGCTGTCCTACATTAATTGCCTGTCCCTGGCTGCTCTTGAATTGAGTGGCTTGCTAGGCCATTTTGGAGTGCAGTTGAGAGTCAACCACATTGCTGTGAGCCTGGAGTCACATGTAGGCCAGACCAGGTAGGGATGGCAGATTTCCTTCCCTGAAAGACACTAGTGAGCCAAATGAATTTTTCTGACAATCAGCAATGGTTTCATGGTCACCAGCAGATTATTAATCCCAATTTATTTTGCTGAATTTAAATAACACCATCTGCCATGGCTGGCTTTGAATTTTAGCTGAGTATTTGGCTTAATGGTCCACTGATAATACCACTAGGCCATCACCTCCCCAGTGATATCAATGGGCCCAGCAGCACGGACTAGAGTGGACCCAGCGTGGAGGTGTGGTGGGATCAGAGAGGAGTTTGGGTTCCTGGTGATTGAGATGACTCTAGTGCTGACTCATGGCTGCTGCTGCTGTGGAGGTTTGCTCGGGTTCCCAGCTGCATCTGTTTCTCTGGATACGGTGGTGGAGGTGAGATGTAATGGAAGCGAAAGACCTTGAAGTACAGGTATACAGATCTCTGAAAGTGACAGAATGGGTAGATGTGGTGTTAAAAGAAGGTATATGGGATGCTTCCCTATAATGGAGCAAGTTATTGAATGCAAAAACAATGATGTAATGTTCAGACTAAACAAGAGACTGGGTAGAGCACAGCTGGAGATGTCTGTATAGTTCTGGTCACCATATTACAGAAAGGATATAATTGCTCTCGAGAGAGAGAGAGCGCGAGAACAAAAAAGATTTACAAGAGTGTTGCTGGGGCTTGATAATTGCAGGCATGAAGAGTGATTGGATAGGCTAGGGTTGTTTTTCTTAAAACAGACAAGGTTGACGGGTGAATTAACTGAGGTGTACAAAATAATGAGGGGTTTAGATGAACTCAACAGGGAAGATCTGTTTCTGAGTGGAGAGGTCACAGATTTAAGGTGCAAAGAATAGAGGGGACATGAGGAAAAGCTTTCATCCAAGGCATGGAGCGTACCTGGAATTTGCTGACCAGCCTGGAATTAAGGCAGAAATCCTCAGCACATTTACAAGGAACCTGGAACAGCACCTGAACACTAACCTATAAAAAGGTGAACGGGCAGTTAGTTTATTCAGCTGGCACTGACAATGGGTTGAATGGCCTCCGTGTTGTAACCTGTGGTCCTATTTTGGATAGGATGTTCAGATTAAAAACGCAATCCCCTTCCATCGAGTAAGTTTTCAGTTAAGCGTATAGTCTCAGGTGATTCAGATTTTTGTTTCATATTTGCTCAGCACACAAGTGCACTCATGCTGCATTTCTATGGAAAACTCCCTCAAGACAGACTACCAGCTAAAGCTTACAAAGTACCAAGCACCTATAAAAGAGCAACATACATCCTTGGAATTGTTCAGAGTAAATGAAGAATACAAAATCACCTAATTAAAAAGGATAACTTGAATGTGCTGAGTTTCTGGGAGAGCTAGCAGCACTAATCTGCGAAAAAAAATCTTAATGTCAGCTCCATTAACCCCAGAAGTCTATGTCACCCATTTCAATGCAATCTTTCTCCTGCATCTAAGTCAAAAGGACAGAATGTCTGAAAATCCAACACCTTCAGTACAGCAGTGGTCTCAATTTGCGCACATTCTGGCTTTGGGTTTGAACACAGAACCTCTATATTCTGGTGTTTTAAATATGAAAGTTTGTTTTTGAATTATGTGCAATGCCAACAGTTCAGGTAATGCCCATTTGAAAGCACAGCATGTCAGAACTTAAGGCCTTTGTTTTACAGTCAGGAGCAAAGTGGCAGAATGCACCACTGATTCTGCTGGAACATTTGTCACTACCCAATTCAGGGGCTACAGAATGACCTACACACAGCAAGGCCCTGAAGCAAAGTATATTCTGATGATCTAATGAACTGGAGACAACCCCCTTTTAAGATCAGTCTTCAGCTGAAAGGCAGCTGAGTACCTAGAGGGAAAAACCAGCAATACTTGGAAATGAACATACTTGAGCTCACATATTGAGTTACACAAGATGAGTCAGAACAGTATGCATCATTCACAAATTTTACTGCTTTTCTTCTAAGTCTTAAAAGCATTTAAACACTTGTAAAAACATTGGCATAATTTAATAAGTTTTTCAAAACATTTAACAGCTTTAAAAATGTCAAAGTAAATGTGAGAGAATGCAGATTTCAAAAAGATGAACTAAGAAACATTGTTTTTGAAAGCCTCTTCTTTTACTTGCCTACTGAAAATGAGATGGCAACATTGAAGATCCCTGAAAGAAACAGGTTATCAACTTTCATGAATAAGACTTCAATGATGTAGAACCTCACATTTTTGTCCACTATATTCCATCAGTGATTCTGCTCATTTACTTCACCTATCCCATTGCAGAGTCCTTAAATCCTCCTCACAGCTTACTAGTCAATTATCTTTGTATCACCTACAAATTTGACCACGAAAGGAAAATGGTCCCTTTAGCCAAACATTACTTGATTGGAACTAGCTGATGTCCCATGTGATACCTCATTAATTCTGGATTGCCAATGAGAAAATTACACATTTATTCTCAACTATCCTATTGAGCGGATTGTTCCTGTTTCAATCTTGACCTTGGATCCCTGTTGATACTTGTTCTCTCCCTCTCTCACCAATTAAAATTCAGAGAGAGCTGGCAGCCAGTAACTGATTCACCTGCTGACCAACTGACTGTTTTTCTACATTGTGTGGAGGAGCTGGTGTTGGACTGGGGTGGACAAAGTTAAAAATCACACATACCAGGTTATAGTTCAAACGGTTTATTTTATTAAACAAGTTACAAAACAATTTACAAAAAACATTGACAGCTGTACACGAAAGACAGCAGTTTTACAAGGGAGGGGAGCAGCAAAGCTAGGCCCCGAACCCTACCGTTCAACCATTTTACAGGGAGGAGGACAAACCTCAAATCCCAGTTCCACGTGTGACAAGACAATGACAATGACATTTATACATTAGACAATACCGTTACATACAAAAGTGCAGACAATACAGACCCAGCAAGCCCCCGCCCCTCCCACCTTCCGACCGCTCTAAGGCAGCCCGCCCCTACCCACCTGTTCAAACGGTTTATTTGGAAGCACTTGCTTTCGGAGCACTGCTCCTTTATTAGTAATCTTTGGAAGAGGATCATAAGACAGAATTTATAGCTAAAGAACTTTTGCTGTAAATTCTGTGTCTTATAATCCTCTTCCAACGCAACCTGATGAAGGAACAGTGCTCCGAAAGCTAGCGCTTCCAAATAAACCTGTTGGACTATAACCTGGTGTGGTGTGATTTTGTAACTTTTTTTACATTGTTGTGACTGCACTAGAATTTCTATAACTCAATCAACATTTCTCCCAGAGAAAGTGCACCAAAAGAGATCATTTGGTCATGGTTTTATGGAAAATATTGCTGCTCGTGTTTTCCAATGTGATGATAGTCACTTCAACAGTAATTCATTGACTTAAAATAATTTGAGAGATCTTTGTGTACATGATAATCTAATATATAATAAATGTTTATCTTTCTTTCATTTGGCCAATTTCAGAGAAAATCAGCGAGGAGAAAATAAGTAGGGAAAATCCCAGATTGCCCAGATAATTAAAAGCCAATTGAAAATTACTTCAATTGGTGATTCATCGTTTGTGAATAAGTAGACATGCAATCACTCCAGTGCATTAGGAAAACAGCCTTAGAGTGGTTGGAACTGCTATCTCAATTGGCAGTGCTATTTTTAGCAACTGCATAACTCCTGGTTCTAATGGGGCCTAAAATTCCTGTCTGGGATATGTGCTGAGTTCATTGATCTCAGCTGAGAAGACAATTGATATACTAAATTGATTGTAGTAGGAGAAAGTCAATCCCAAGGCCCCTCTGCTGGAACATAACTTCAACTACTGAAATGAAGACTTGATCAGGCTCAGCTCTAGCAATCTCCTTGATGAACTAACCTGACAGCTCTGATGTTTGGGTTCACAGAATAACAAAACATCCAAGACCCATGAAACAGACCTCAGCAAAGCCATGCATTTAACAGAAAAGAATTTTAAACATCCTTTTGAAGGGTGATCTTCCTGCATAGACTCTGACAGTTAATTTCTTCCTGCTTTGCTGGAAAGAGGCATGGAATAATGAAAATGACTTGCAACTTCTGATTCTTGGATACTTCTCAGGTGATGGTTTTATAGATAGAGTGAGGAGAGAACTGAACCCCTTGTACCATTTATGTTATTGCACAACATCAATGTACCTTTTGTTTGAGAAAGGAAGATAATTGTGTTTCTTACCCCCTGTGCACTTGTGGTAAATTTAAAGAACAGCAACAAGCTTTTGTGGATTTATGAAGATTATTTACTCATGTCCAGTTCAGAAGTTTAAGCACCATGTCCAAACATAACCACATTCAAAAGAATGTTGCACTTCTACAAGTAATCCATAAGACATAGGAGAAGTTAGGCCCTTCAGCCTATCTCGTCTGCTCTGCCATCCTTTGAGGTAATAATAAAATCCTGCAGTGTGGAAACAGGCCATTTGGCCCAACACATACACACCAACCCTCCAAACAGTATCCCAGCCAAACCCATTCCCCTACCCTATTACTTTACATTTCCCCTGACTAATGCACCTAACCTAAACATCCCTGAACACTGTGGGCAATTTAGCATAGCCAATTCATCTAATCTGCACATCTTTAGACTGTGGGAGGAAACCGGAGCACCCAGAGGAAACCCACACAGACACGGGAAGATTGTGCAAAGTCCACACAGATAGTTACCTGAGGCTGGAATCTAACGCAAGTCCATGAACTACTGAGCCATCGTAACCCTATTAGATTCTTAACCGTAGTTATTCAATGATTGATTATATCATCAGCAGGAGAGAAGTATGCAAATATCTCTGAGCTCTGAATTATTGTTTGCCCAATTTTCTTTCTCATTGTATATTGTATTCCAAGATGATGAGGGAAAAAGGCAGAGACAGAGAGTTGCAACTTTATTTTATTCACTCATTGGATGTGGGAATTGTTGGCTGGCCTAGTATTTATTGTCCATCCCTAGTTTCCCTTGAGAAGGTGGCTGTGAGCTGGCTTCTTGAGCAGCTGCTGTCCATTTGGTATAGGTACACCCACAATGCCATTAGGGAGGGTGTTCCAGGATTCTAACCCAATAGTAATATATTTCCAAGTCAGGATGGTGAGTGGCTTGGAAGGGAAATTGCACGCGGTGGTGCTTCCATGTATTAGGTGTCCCTGTCCTTCTAGATGGCAGTGGTCCTGGTTTGGAAGATGGATTTTGTCCTGGACTCTGCTCTGTAAGGATACTGGGTGGATTCCTACAGGGCATCTTGTAGATAGTAGGCACTGCTGTTACTGAGTTTCATTAGTGGTGTGGGTGCTTGTCGATATGGTGCCAATTAAGTAGAATGCTTTGCTCCAGAGAGTGTCAAGGTTTTTGAGCACTGTTGGAGCTGCACCCATCCAGGCAGGTAGACAGTGTTCCACATCCCACTCCTAAAATGCACTAGATGTGGACAGGTTTTGGAGAACCAATAAGTGAGTTACCCACTGCAGCATTCCCAGCTTCTAACCTACTCATGCAGCCACTGTATTTAAATGGCTACTCCAGTTCAGGTTCTGGTCAATTGTAATCCCCAGGATGTTGATAGTGGAGGGTTCAGTGATGGTAACATCTTTGTCCAGGGGAAATGGTTAGATTGCTTGTCACTTGTGTGGTGTGCATGTTACTTGTAACTTGTCAGCACAAGCCTGGACATTGACTAGGTCTTGCTCTATTTGGGCATGGACAGCTTCAATATCTAAGAAGTCACAAATGGCGCTTAACGTTGTACCATGATGATTCTGACCATGTGATGGAGAGAAATTAGTGATTGGCCCAATCTTTAGCTGCTTCATCAAAGACACTATCCTGAGGAACTCCTGCAAAAATCTCCTGAAGTGGAGATGACTGAACTCCACCAGCCACAACCTTCTCCTATTGTATCAGGATGACTCCAACCAGCAGAGTTTTGCCTGGATTCCCATTGGCTCCAATTTTGCTTTTTGATGCCACATTGTTGTTGCAAATTAATTTTTCCTTCTTGCTTCTCTGCTTGTAATACACTGCTGCTGTAATACACATCAATGTATTTTCCTGAATGTAGCTCTATTACCTTTCAAACTGGCTAATTATCAGATGGATCTTTTATCTCTCAATATTAGAACAATCAAACCATGTACAAATTACTCAGGAGATGCAAATTTCTTTGACACCGCCTCAGTTGCCCGGTTTCAATTAATTTAGATAATAATGGTAGTTTCAGAGAAAATGAATTGATTTATTCAATGTGGATCTCATGAAGCTTGCCTCAATCTGTGGCCAGGTAACCGCTGCAGCCATTTTGGATCCATTTTCCTTTTGTTTTAAAAATCATTTTAGTCCATGAAAGTTCTCAGATATAATTAACTATCCGATGATAGAAGCAAAACTTTCAACCATTTACACTGACTACTATAGCAACAATCTCCACAAAATTAAGACCATCACCATCTAAACAATTTCCAAAAAAATAGTTCTGTCACTAAGTCATTTTGTTTCAGAGATATAATTACATTTTGTTGCATCTCCTGCTAATGTACTTGAACATAATGTCAATGTCATTGACCTGATTGTTATGGACCTACACTGTACTGGAACTAAAATTTGGAACCGGGCAACTGCCTCACATTTAGCATAGCCTTGAAGAGTGAAAGGAGCAGTTACCGAGGGAAGATATTTAATTAGGGAAAAGGAAATTATGATACTATCAGACAGGAGTTGGGAAGTACAGACTGGGAACAATTGTTCCAAAGGGCACAGCAGACATGTGGAGACTATTTAAGGAGCAGTTGTTGCGAGTGATGCACAAATTTGTTCCTCTGAGACAGGTAAGAATGGGTAAGATTAAGGAACCTTGGATGACGAGAACAGAGGAACTTCTTGTCAAAAGGAAGAGGGCAGCTTACGTAAGGTGGAGGAAGCAAGGATCTAGCACAGCTTTAGAGGATTATAGGCTTGCTAGAAAAGAGAACAGAAATGGACTGAGGAGAGCCAGGAAGGGGCACGAGAAAGGCTTGGCAAGAAGGATTAGGGAGAACCCAAAGGCATTTTACTCATACGTGAGGAGTAAGAGAATGATCTGGGAGAAGGTAGGACCGATCAAGGATAGTGGAGAGAACTTGTGCATGGAGTCTGAACAGATAGGGGAAGCCCTAAATGAGTTTTTTTGCTTTGATTTTCACCAAGGAAAGGGAACCTGTTGTAAATGAAAACTTAGCGGAGCTGGGATACAGTCTTGTCCAGATCAAGATTGATGAATTTTATGTGCTAGAAATTTTGGAAAACATTAAGATTGATAAGTCTCCAGGGCCAGAGCAGATTTATCCTAGGCTGCTCCGGGAAGCGAGAAAGGAGGTTCTAAGCCACATGCGAGGATATTTACCTCCTCACCCTCCACAGGATTCGTACCGGAGGATTGGAAGGAGGTGAATGTTGTTCCTCTTTTCAAGAAGGGTAATAGGGAAATCCCTGGCAATTACAGACCAGTCAGTCTTAGGTCTGTGGTCAGCAAAGTTTTGGAAAGAATTCTGAGGGATAGGATTTATGACTATTTGGCAAAGCATAGTGTGATTAAAGGCAGTCAGCATGGCTTTGTGAGGGGCAGGTCATGCCTCACAAATCTTATTGAGTTCTTTGAGGAAGTGTCAAGACAGGTCGATGATGGTCAAGCAGTGGATGTGGTGTATATGGACTTCAGCTAGGCATTTGATAGGGTTCCCCATGGTAGGCTCATTCATAAAGTCAGGAAGTATGGGATACAGGGAGATTTGGCTATCTGGATTCAGAATTAGCTGACTGACAAAACGCAGAGAGTGGTTGTAGATGGAAATTATTCTACCTGGAGGACAGTATTGAGTGGGGTCCCACAGGGCTCTGTTCTTGGACCTCTGCTCTTTTTATAGTTTTTATAAATGACTTGGATGAGGAGGTTAAGGGGTGGGTTAGTAAATTTGCAGATGACACAAAGGTTGGAGGTACCGTCGATAGTATCGAGGGCTACTGCAGGCTGCAGCGTGACATAGACAGGATGCAAAGCTGGGCTGAGAAATGACAGATTGGGTTCAACCTGGAAAAATGCAAAGTGATGCATTTTAGAAGGTTGAACTCGATGGTGAAGATAGGATTAAAGACAGGATTCTTGGCAGTGTGGAGGAACAGAGGGATCTGGGTGTGCAAGTACATTGATCCCTCAAAGTTGCCACCCAAGTGGATAGGGTAGTTAAGAAAGCAATGGTGTTTTGGCTTTCATTAACAAGAGAATCAGGTTTAAGAGCCGCGAAGTTTTGCTACAGCTCTACAAGTCCCTGGTGAGGCCACACTTGGAATATTGTGTCCAGTTCTGGTCGCCCTACTATAGGAAAGATACAGAGGCTTTGGAGAGGGTGCAAAGAAGGTTTATCAGGATGCTGCCTGGACTGGAGGGTTTGCCTTATGAAGAAAGGTTGAATATGCTTAGACTTTTCTCTCTGGAGAGGAGGAGGAAGAGAGGAGACCTGATCGAGGTGTACAAAATAATGAGAGGAATAGATAGAGTCAATAGCCCAGACTTTTCCCCAGGGCAGGATTGACTAGTATGAGAAGTCATAGTTTGAAAATGTTAAGAGGAAGGTGTAAAGGAGATGTCAGAGGTAGGTTCTTTACGCAGAGAGTTGTGAATGCATGGAATGCGCTGCCAGCTGTGGTGGTGGAAGCAGAGTCATTGTGGACATTTAAGTGACAGCTGGACATGCACATGGATAGCATTGCGTTGAGGGGTGTGTAGGTTAAGTTACTATACTTTACATTAGGATTAAATCTCGGCACAACATCATGGGTCAAAGGGCTTGCTCTGTGCTGTACTTTTCTATGTTATATGTTCTATGAGTATTGTATCCATCTTTGCTGCCTATCCTTAGCCCCTCTGCTCTGCTCTTAGCCTGGGCTGCTCTTGCCTCTCACACTATCATGGAGAATCTTTACTTTTTGGTTCATGTTATATATTGTCTCTGGATCTGATTGGAATCAGATCACAAAGTGTGCTTTCTGATTTAACAGTATTGTTTTTCAAAAGTAGGCCTTGAATGTGCAGTGGGTGTTCCTCGTGCAATAGTTATGGAGTCATAGAGATGTACAGCACAGAAACTGACTCTTCGGTCCAATTTGTCTGTGCCGGCCAGTTATCCTAAATTAATCTAGTACTATTTGCCAGCATTTGACCCATACCACTCTGAAGCTTTCCTATTCATATACCCATTCAGGTGATCCTTAAATATTGTAATTGTATCAGCCTCCACCACTTCCTCTGGCAACTTATTCCATAGATTGCATCACAAAACATAACTTTGCTTCTTTGAGAATAGAAAGCTCAGGAACTCACACAATGAGATCTTAACATTTTGCGGGTCATTTGAAACTTGATAACCACAGTATCCTGTTAGAGATCCAAAAAGCACTCCAGACATCAAAGACATTACACTCCCTTTCCAAGTCTGTCAATCATGACTGATAAGTTTCTCAACCCCATTCGCCCATTTTCTCTCTGTAACCCTTGCCCCCCTTGACAATCAAGAACCTATCTATCTCAGTCTTAAATACACTCAATGACTGGCCTCCACAACCTTCTGTGGCAAGAAATTCCATAAATTCACCACTCTCTGGCTGAAGAAGTTTCTCCTTATCTCCATTCTAAAAGTCTTCCTTTTATTCTAAGGAGTCCAAGTCTCTCCTACCAACAGAAACATTTTCCCAACATCCACTCTGTCCAGGCTATTCATTATTCTGAAAATTTCAATTAGATCCCCTATCATCCTTCTAAACTCCATCGAGTATAGACCCAGAGTCCTCAAACTTTCCTCAGATGAAGCTTTTCATTCCAGGAACCATTTTCGTGGATCTCTCTAAACATGTTTTGGGGCCAGTGCATCTGAGATCTGGGGTCCAAAACTGCACACAATACTCCAGATGTGGTCTGACCAGAGCGCTATAGAGCCTCAGAAGTACATTCCTGCTTTTATTTTCAGGTCCTCTCAAAATAAATGCCATCATTTATTGCATTTGCCTTCCTAACTACTGACTCAACCCGCAGGTTTACCTTGAGAGAATCCTAGACTAGTCCCAAGTCTCTTTGCACTTCAACCTTCTGAATTTTCTCCCCATTTAGAAAATAGCCAATGCTTCTATTCTTCCAACCAAAGTGCATGACCTCACACTTTCCCACGTTGTACTCGATCTGCTACTTCTTTGCCCACTGTCCTAATCTGTCCAAATCCTTCTGCAGCCCCCCTGCTTCCTCAATGCCACCTGTCCCTTTACCTATCTTTGTATCATCTGCATACTTAGCCAAAATGCCCTCAGTTCCTTCATCTGGATCATTAACGTATGAAGGGAAAAGTTGTGGTCCCAACACTGAGCCTTGCGGAACACCACTTGTCATCCTGAGAAGGACTCTTTTATCTCCACTCTTTGCTTTCTGCCAGACAGCCAAGCTCCTATCCATGCTGGCACCTTGCCTCTAACACCATGCCTCTAATCAAAAGCATAGTTCATAGATCATCGTTTTCCTTTGACAAGGCAAACACATCATTGTGGATGCAAAGCCATATTTTAATTCTAAATGGGTGCTTAGAAGGTTTTAAGTAGTTGAAATTATATATATGACCATTTTTGGATTTTATCAAAGAAATGGTGACGTTCAGCAGGCTGTGAAGTTTGTCATTTGTATGTTTCTTTTCCATCAGGAGGTCAAGTTTTTTTTTCCACAGTTGGACTTGGAATAGCAATCAGACTGCGAAGCGTTCGAGTCTCAGCAGTCTCAAAGTTTACAATGGCAAGGGTGTTATTGCTTTGAACATGACCATGGATTATAATCCCTCATCATCTATGGAAATATTAAACTTGCAATAACAACATTTTTTTAAAGAGAGGAGATATGACAAAAGAGATATGATGTATATTCAATGGCTGTCTGGAGAGGGTCCCTGGGATGTCACACCTAATGGTGTCAAACAAGTTTCAAGGTTTCAATGGTCAAAGAAAAGACACCAGTCTATATGAGACATGCTTGCATCTTTTTATTTCAAGAATACACAGAAACAAGGGTTAAAAGTATTGCGACCCTAATCTGTGTGTACTAGTGAGCTACAGTGCTGGCCTGGGTTTGACTGCTAGTTTACTATGAAAATCTCAAACAAGAAACCACCCGTTAGTCACCTTTGCGTTGCAGGTAAATGACTTACTTATTCATAATGTTGGAAACCAGTTAATAATCTAGTTCAAAAGGAAACAGGATGAAAGAATTTCAGCTAACTTGCATAGTCAAGAAGCTCAACAAACTGATCAATGTTCAGCATTTTCAAAGACTGGTGTGTATCTTTAATATGTAATCTATTTTTCTAGACTCACTTTTATTCCTTGTCTTTCTCTAAATGTTATACTATTATTTCTTTGCCTGTGTAGTAACTAGTAAACCTGTTCATTTGTTAACTCAAGAAAGCCTGGTTAATTGGTTCTTCTAAAACATAAACTCAAGAGACTTACAAAATTGACAAGCGTAGATAGGTGGTACAGTGGTTAGCACTGCTGCCTCACAGTGCGAGAGACCCATGTTCAATTCCTGCCTCAGGCAATTGACTGTGTGGAGTTTGCACATTCTCCCCGTGTCTGCGTGGGTTTCCTCCGGGTACTCCGGTTTCCTCCCACAGTCCACAAATCTACAGGTTAGGTGAATTGGCCTTGCTAAATTGCCCTTCGTGTTAGGTGAAGGGGTAAATGTAGTGACACGGGTGGGTTGCGCTTCGGCGGGTCAGTGTGGACTTGTTGGGCCAAAGGGCCTGTATCCACACTGTAAGTAACCTAATCTAATCATAGGGTGGATAGTCAGAGGCACTTTCCTCGTGTGGAAACATCAACTACAAGAAGGTACAGGTTCAAGGTGAGAGGGGGGAAGTTTAGGGGACAAGTGAGGGGAAGATCTTTCACACAGAAAGTGGTGGGTCTGGAACACACTGCCTGTGGAAGTGGTGGAAGAAGGCACATTAGCAATGTTTAAGGTGTATCTTGATAGACAATTGAACGGGAGGTGAACAAAGGGACAGATACTGCACATGGGCAATAAGTAGCAGGTCTAGGTAAGGAGTAGGAATTGGCACAGGCTTGGTGTACTGTATTGTATTGTATTTAATCTGGCAGAAAGATATCAACAATGGGAGGGGATCCTTTTTAATTGATCTGTAGCTACCAGTCAGGAGGTCAGGTCAATAAAGAAGGGAAGACAGTTCGTCCCTCCACACCAATTTGGGATATCCTGTCTAAATGGTAACAAATTGCCCGCACCTAGGAATAGGTCCTAACACTTATTCTGTACTTGGTATTCCAAATTGATGTTCTTTTCTACTATCTTTGTTTTTATGTAGATGGAATGGTTTCTTTCTGGTTCTTGAGATAATAAAGCACACTATCAGCTGATGGTTTCAGTCACATGGTCAACTACTCACAATATCAGAAGTCTGTAAGAAATAGGAACAGGGGCAAGCTGTTCAGTCCCTCAAGTCTGCTTCGTCATTCAGTCGGATCATGGTTGATCCAATATCCGTCTGCATTTTCTCCATAACCTTTGATTTCATCGACTGATCAAGAGTCCATTTATCTCAGTCTTAAATGTATGCAAAGTTCTCTATTGCAAGGAATTCCAAAGACACTTGCCGTTCAGAAAAAAGTCCTCCTCATTTCATTCTGAAATTAGTGCCACTTAATTCTGACATTATACCCTCTAGTCCTAGATACTCCCATAAGGGGAAATATCCTCTCCTGACTACCCTGCCAAGTCCCTTATGTTTCAATAGATCACCTCTCATTCCTCTAAACTCCAGTGAGTAAAGTTATAACCTGTTTAGCCCTTGCTCATAAGACAATCCTTCCATAACAGGGATTAACCAAGTGAACCTTCTCTGAACTGCCTCTAATGACATGATATCTTTCCTTAAGTAAGGGGACAAACACTGTTCACAGTACTCCAGATGTGGTCTCACCTACAATGTCAATTCACAATGTTTCAAAGCAGTAGATTCTGTTATATGATGGAGAATGATGTTGTGGTAGAGGGGACAGGGGTGGTTAGTGTTGGAACGGTGTCCGGTACACACCTTCCTGCTTAAGATAAGGGCTTCTGAACTTTCTTTTGTGATATTTCAAACTGGAGACATGTAGTTTGAGAGTCCATTGATTTTGATTTTGGATTGCATGAACAATAGGAATTGTATATTCTAGAGATGGGTTCTGACACTTCACATCAGCTCTGATGAAGAGTCATTTAAACTCAAAAAGTTAACTTGCTCTCTCTCCATGGATGCTGCCTTACCCACTGTGATTGAGTAGCCAGCATTTGTTGCTTTCTGTCTGAGTATGTCTATTCAAGGGAGGGACTCCCACCAAAAACCATTCAATTCGGAACTCTCCAGAGACTTAGCTACTTCTGAGTTTATGCTTACATTGTAAACACTTGACTCTTGGCAGCCATATTCCACCCCCCCCCCCCCCCCCCCCCCCCAGTTAGTATCCAATATGTTAAGTAAATGATAATTCCAGAAAATGATGTGCTAAATATAGTCTGTATTCAGAAGTATGAATAAAGACATGCCTTCACTGGGCATGCCACTGCCAAAGGTTTGACTATCTAATCTCCCTATCTGTTAAGATCCACAACACAAAAATGTATCAATTAGAACACAAAAAAATTAAGCTGAGTTATTAAAAGGAAAGGAAAAAACCATGGGTGCTGAAAATCTGAAATAAAAGCAAAAAATGAAGGAATTACTAAGCAAGTCAGTTAAAATCTGTGGAGAGAAACAAAGTTTACCAGATTAATACTTGGGATCAGCATATTGTTTTTAGGTTAGATTAGATTAAATTCCCTACAGTGTGGAAATAGGCCATTCGGCCCAACCAGTCCACACCAACCCTCCGAAGAGTAACCCACCCAGAACCATTTCCCTCTGACTAATGCACCTAGCACTATGGGCAATTTAGCATACCCAATTCACCTGGCCCGCACCTCTTTGGATTGTAGGAAGAAACCAGAGCACTCGGAGGAAACCCACGCAGACACGGGGAGAACGTGCAAACTCCACACAGACAGTCGGCCGAGGCTGGAATTGAACCTGGGCCCCTGGTGCTGTGAGGCAGCGGTGCTAACCACTGAGCCACCGTGTTTTATGAAGAAAATCTGAACAGGCTCGCCTGCATCGGTTGGAGGTTAGAAGAGTAAGAGGCAACTTAATTGAAACATATAGATACTGTGACTTGGAGGTGGCGGTGTTGGATTGGGGTGGACAAAGTTAAAAATCACACAACACCAGGTTATAGTCCAACGGGTTTATTTGGAAGCACTAGCTTTTGGAGCACTGCTCCTTCATCAGGTGGTTGAAGGAGCGGCGCTCTGAAAGGTAGTGCTTCCAAATAAACCTGATACTGAGTGGTCTTAACAGGGTAGATGTTTTCTCTTATAAGAGAATCAACAACAGTAGGGATCCATATTTAAAAATTAGGTATCGCCAATTTAAAATTGAAATAAGGCAAATTATTTCTGAGGGTCATGAGTCTTTGGAAGTGTTCCCCAGTAAAGATGGTGAGAGCTAAGTCCTTGAATATTTTTTAAAGCAGATGTGGATAGATTCTTGTTGAGTGAGAAGGTGAAAGGTTATCAGGCGTAGGAGAGAATGGAGATTTGAGATTATAATCTGAACGGACATGATCTTATTTCATGACAGAATAAACCTGAGGGCCAAATGAAGTATGCTGCATCTGGGGATATAGATAATGTTTCAGGGCAAGATGACATTTCATTAGCACTTCTTTGTTTTTGTGAATGTGCTTCAGCATTTTGCCAAAGGTAGATCCTACATTGCTACTGTTCATCACTGGGTATGAAGTATTTTGATCATAGGTTACTCTACTGTCATGTGTGATCTGCTGATGAAAGTCTGGGGTAGCGCTGTCAGATTCATCAAGTTACCTCCAACAAATTACATTTATCTGTAGAAGCTTAAGACTGAGGGATTCGTTATCACTATCAGTCTTACTGTCATACACGGTCTATAAGCATTAAAAAACCCCAAATTTGGCATAATTTAATTTTGTCTTATTCTCTCTCCTGTCATTTTCATCCTTGGTGGTGTCCTGTAATGTGTGCCTCTCTCATGGTTCCTTAATTCTTAAAAAAAAGTAGTATATCACCTTGAAAGTAGTATCCAAGGAAGTTACACTGCATTAGAATTTTAAGCTAAGTTTCCAAAAGTCTGTCTAAAATGCAACTGCCAAATTGTTGTCATTGTTTCATGTGTCTCATGGAGTAACTAGTATCATCTACTTGTACCTTTATAAAATAATCTAAAAATATTATAATCTTGTCCTTCCCTTGCCCTAACTTGCAACAACCTCCCTTCTTTGCTTTATTCTGTTCTCTACCTGACTGCCAGTCGGATTTAGCTTGTAACCAAATTGGAAAGGAAAGCAACTTTTCAGAAGATGTCTGGAATGATATCTGCTGGGGATGTCAATTAAAGATTGAGTTTGGCCACACAAATTTGGTTAATACAGATGATATGGTAGACTCAAAGTTCCCAGTTGACCACTGAATATGCATACCCTGAGATAAATGCAAAATACCATGAATGCTAGAAATCCTGGAATGATTCAGTATCTTTGCTGTTTGGAAGGAAGTGCACATAGATTGTTGCTTCACTTGGAAGGAATAATTGGGACCTTCAACAGTGAGGAAAGGGAGCTAGAAAAGGGCAGCATTACATCTCTTCTGCTTTGTTTGAATGGTGTTGTGTGAAGGCGAGGGACTGTTGGGGGATTGAGCTTGTAGAACAGGGAATGGTCCCTTTGGATTGCTGAAAAGGCAGAAGAAAACAGGTTGAGTGATGGGGCAAAGAAATGTCAAACAGACTAAACTGAGATCTCTCATGGCTATAAAGATAGTGAGGGGCTGATGATGTGTACTCAACAGCATGCCATCCCATGCAGATTATATCCCAAATCCCATGATTTGTGTTTTTCCATCTGAAGAATACACAAGGACAGGGGTTTAAAAAGCAGGTTCAATTTTACTGGAGTGTGCTCGTGGGGCTGAGTGCTCCTGTGTGTACCAGTATGGGTTTCAAATGTTAGCATGCTGTGAAGTTCACAGGCAATGAACTGTTCACTATTCACCCTGGGTTGCAAGTAAAGACATTCTTTTACTATGAGTGCTAGAAGTCAACCAGCTAGCAACCAGACAAAAGGAAAACAGATAACAAAACAATTTTTCCTTTCTCCCCGAATACTGGAATTTAATTATGGTCGAAAGGGATCAGAACTACAGAATCTTAAACAATCTGCAAAACTAAGGATTGTGAAACAACCAAGAATCTCAATGCTACCTGTAACCTCCACTGCAATGACTACAATATTTAACTATCTTTTCTTCATGAGCAGTTCAGAGATTGATTGGTAAATCAAAAGTTTATCTCTTTGGACTTGCATCGGCTTCCTAATCCATGTGTATGTGTGTGGTATTAGTATTTTGTCCCCCATGTAGTCTTTAATAAACTTATTCTTTCTCTTAATTCAAGTTAGCCTGATTAAATTTGGTACCTTTTAAAACACATGTATACTTGGGTCTGGCAGACAGGCATCCAGAAGGCAGACAACCTTTTTAAATTAATCTGAGGCAAGGAACAGAGGGAGTAGGTGCATATAGAAGGGAAGCCAGTTTATCCATCTCATCTGGAAGCTTAACAGTTTGGGGTATCCAGTCTGGAATTGTAACAAACGAGGGAATCTTGCCCAGAATCAGGTTGATACAATGCGCAACTGGTTTGCATTGAAGATGTAGAGCTCACTGCACACTGCAAGAGCAGAATGTTTCCTTTAGGGTTCAGGTCAAGTAGAGGATAGAAGCCTGTACTGAGGGTAAAAGGCCAATTACCAGCTAAGCGGTATTTAATTAAGATGGGTGGACAGACTAGAGAACCTGCCTGATCTTCTCCAGTAATGAAAACAGCATCAGTTCACCCATTCAGGCAGTTGAAAAAGAAGGTCCCTTCATTTTGATGCGTGCACTCTCAACATCTTTTAGATTAGATTAGATTACTTACAGTGTGGAAACAGGCCCTTTGGCCCAACAAATCCACACTGACCCTCCGAAGCGCAACCCACCCAGACCAATTCTCCTACATTTACCCCTTCACCTAACACACGGGCAATTTAGTATGGCCAATTCACCTGACCTGCACATTTTTGGATTGTGGGAGGAAACCAGAGCACCTGGAGGAAACCCACGCAGACACGGGGAGAATGTGCAAATTCCACACAGAGTCGCCTGAGGTGGGAATTGAACCCGGGTCTCTGGCGCTGTGAGGCAGCAGTGCTAACCACTATGCCACCCCTTTAAAATAAAAGAAAATGGTTTTGGTAGTCAGCCCAACATTGACCCTTCCACAAGGTAACTGAAGGCAGATGGGTAGAGAGGACTTCAAAGTTGGCATGCAGAGTTCATGGAATCATAGACTTATACATTCCAGAAGAGGCCTTTCAACCCATTGGGTCCTCACTGACCAAAACAAAACTACTCCAAATCTATATTAGTTTCACTTTGCAGCATTTGGCCCAGCACCTTGCTTGCTATGGCATTTCAAATGCTCATCCAATTAATTTTTTAATGATTGAGATTTCCTGCCTCAGGAAGCACATTCTAGACTCTCACCACCCTCTGGATGAAAAGATTTTCCCTCAATTACCCTCCTGCCTCCAAGCGTAAAATTATGATCATTGTTACTGACCCTTTAGCTAAATGCAACAACTGCGTTCCTGTCAATGCCCCTTATAATTTTATACACTTCAATCAGATCCCCCTCACATTTCTCTGCTCCTAAAAAAAACAAACTGAGTTTATCCAGCCTCTCTTCACAGCTAAACTGCTCTATCCCAGGCAGCATCTTGGTGAATCTCCTCTGCACCTCCTCCAATGCATTCATATTCTTCCTAAAGTGCGTTGACTAGAACTGCATTAACTAGACCAACCACCTCCACCCCACCCCTCAACTGAAAACCCCCTCGCGGCAATGGGCCTAGTCTCCTTGGAGACTGAGACCAACTGGAAAATTGCAGCTCGCTGCTGACAATCAGACAATTGGCCTTCAAAGACCTGAAATGTCTCAACCCTACCGACAGGGCCTTTTCTCTTTCCTTTGTCCATCCAACTAACGGCAAGATGAACTGAGGTGTGCATGGTACTGATAAACTGAAAAGCCTCTGGTGGGTGTCACTTTATGGGCACACCTATCTATGTTTACCTCCAACAGCACCTAAAAATCTAGCCATGGGGGGCCTTTAATTCCATTACCTATTTAATGGCTGCAGCAAGTCTCCCATGTCATTATCATGATTTGGAAGGTGTATAAAGTTAAAAATCAACACCACCAGGTTATAGTCCAACAGGTTTATTTGGAAGCACTAGCTTTCGGAGCGCTGTTCCTTCAAAGCGCAGTGGTCCGAAAGCTAGTGTTTCCAAATAAACCTGTTGGACTATAACCCGGTGTTGTGTGATTTTTAACTTTGCCACTGAGTCTGAAATACACACTAAATGTGGATGGGATGGTTTCGACATTGTTTGCAATTCACCTCTATATATCAATCCTATCTTATTTTAAATATTTATATTGAGGAAAATTTCTATTGGGAAACTCATTTTCCTAATAATGTCCTTTAGGGAACAATTGAGTTTATAAATGTCCTTTAGTTAAGGAAACTGCCATCCTTACGTGGTCTGGCCTATATGTGACTGCAGATCCGGCGGCACGGTGGCACAGTGGTTAGCACTGCTGCCTCACAGCGCCAGAGACCCGGGTTCAATTCCCGACTCAGGCGACTGACTGTGTGGAGTTTGCACATTCTCCCCGTGTCTGCGTGGGTTTCCTCCGGGTGCTCCGGTTTCCTCCCACAGTCCAAAGATGTGCAGGTCAGGTGAATTGGCCATGCTAAATTGCCCGTAGTGTTAGGTTAAAGGGGTAAATGTAAGGGTATGGGTGGGTTGCGCTTCGGCGGGTCGGTGTGGACTTGTTGGGCCGAAGGGCCTGTTTCCACACTGTAAGTAATCTAATCTAATCTAACTTCCCTCTGGGCAACTAGGGATGGGCTAGAAATGTTGACCTAACCAGCAATGCCCCTCAATGAATAAAACAAAATCATTTGTCTGAACCAGCCTGCATTGAACCAGGAAACCAGTGGAGAAATAATACAAGATAAAAGGTGAAAATCTTCCGGGGAAATTTGTGTTGATTCAACCATATTTACATAATGGGACAAGGATCAATATTCCTGTTTTTCAAAGGAATTTAAAGATTTCCCTGCTCTGTCTCACTTGTCCTAGTGGTGTAATTTAAAAATAATAAATACTGCTTTTTTAAAAAAGAATTTATAAAAACAGGGTTAGCCTGCAGAAAAGGAGAGAAACATGACTCCAGATTATACCATGTCTGAGTCAGTGATTCTGCAGGCTGATAAATCTAACATTCTTACTGAAGTCACCGATTGGAGAGACAGGCGCTAGTCTGGTTGATTGGTGACGCTGCATTGTAATCTTTGCTGGACTTCACAAACACACCTCCCCCATCCAGTGTAGCCTATATCTAATGAACCCTTGCTATCCTGACTGCAGGCATCAGGGCAAAGAGTAGAGTTGCAGGAGGCCCCATCAGTTGTATATGGCATCCAGGTTGGGAAGGTGTCATTGATCTGGAAAACCTCATTATACATTGTAAATCTGCACCCTCCCCACCCCCAGCTCTTGTTTGCTAAGGGGTAATCCTACATGTCAACAACAAAGAATTATCTTTATCTTTCAGTTTGAATAACTGTCAACCTGCCACTGTAACTATATTATCCAGTGTTGTTGGACTACTAGGAAAGGTTACGGCACTTTAGCACGTGTGCAGCTTTTAGAGGAGAAAACATTGTGTGTTACTTTTCCAAAGGAAGGAAAGCTGGAAATAGTTTATCTGACAGAGCTGAGGTGTCGCAAGAGTCTCTCCTCATAACTTCGAGGCAGGTAGAGCTGCCAACTTCACCAGATTGTTAAAAGTCAGATTTATTATTTAAAAAGAACAAAAAAATCACAGTCCCATTTAAATACTTAAGTCTCTGCAGGGGCTTTAGTGCTTCTGTTGTTGAATCATGTGCGACTGACGTCAATCTTCCAGCTCCCCATGTTTTTATTGGCAAAAGCTGAGCCCTTAGTCCAACAGCAGAGTGTGGGTCTACGGTTTTGCCATCAGAATAAGAGAAACTGTGTTGGGCCTACAAAAGCAGGGCACTGATATCAGTCTCCTGCAAGCCAAACTATGCACTCTCTAAATAGTACCTGGTTTCTTTTCAGGAGCAAAGTAAGTTTAAATTGCAACCAAGACGAATGAACATCATGCAAAACAAGCGAGCACCACAGCATGAGACCATTTGGCCTGGTCTGTGCTGGGTATTTGAAAGAACTATACAATTAGACCACCCTGCAGTCTTTCACCATAGCCCTGCAAATATCTCCTTTCTGAGAATATATTCATTTCCCCTTCAAATGTTACAGTTGAATTTGCTTCCACTGCTTTTTCAAAAGATGCATACGAGAGCATAATAAGAAATTGCACAAGAAAATTCTTATCTTCTCGCCTCGCCCCGATTTGATTGAGAGCTGATAGCTTTAAAAGTAAGCAATCGTTACAGTAACACAAGGTTAATTTTGAGGGAGTGAAATTAGAGCTGGTTTTCTTTGTCTCCAATATTAGGTGGAATGTGGTATACCGCCTGGGAGTTTTTTTTCCCTCTCTCTCCCTTTCCTTTAAGAAGGTCACATGGCCTGTGTGGATTTGGGTGAAGGGAGGGGAATGATACAATCTGTGTTAGCAGTACTGAATGAGAAACACATGCAGCATGAGGGAGTGAAGAAACTGAGCTTGTCTGATTGTGGGGTTGTACAGAAAGAGAGAGGGAGAGCTGGAGGATTAACACTACAGATTGCACAAGAAATCAAACAGGAAAACTTCACCCGCCAAGAGGATTTTTCAGTGAATATATATAAAGAGCTGCAGAGGTTTGGGACAAGAGGAGATACATCCAGTTCTGAGCAAGAATTAGGGAGAACCCTTTTCCTTTGTTTTGTGTTTGTATGATTTACTCTGAAGGACATGACTAGTGCAGTCTTTAGGAGAGGATCCAGCAAAGAGGGTTTGAAAAACCTCTTGCGGTAAGTGAAAAATACTCCGGAGGGATTCATTGCTTTCTGTTCTTGAAAGAATTGTGAATGGAGCATAAGCTATATACTTAACATAGGACAAATCATAAATCAGAAAATTTACTTCTAAGCCTAGAAACTTATTTTCTTTGTGCTTAAGATTGCATTCAGAATTGCTACCAATATCAGTGAATCTGACGTGATCAACCGATACGTGGTCTATGTTTTTATATTCGTACATGGAATTAAAACTGCTTGAAATGATCAGTATTTTTAAAGAGGGTTGTATCTAACTCTTAAGGCTTTTGACTTTTCCTGTTGCTTGGCAGCTGAACAGTGCCGAGTCAAAGGCTCTTTGAGCCCATGGTTATTTTAATTCAGCTTTTCAACTGCAGGGCTTTTACTGGGACTAATTGATCTCCATCACTTATACTTTAAACAGTTTTCAAAGTGCTCAATTGTAGAAGGCCACCAGTGTCTTCAGTGTGGTTGCATATTTTCATTATTCATTTTGTAAATTGTTGAAATGTATCATGATCACATGGGATCACCAGAACTGAAGTAAAAGCATCCCTCTGTGAAACAAGTGTTCTCCTATCTCTTTTAATAGAAAATCCGTTCTTATTGGCTACAGCCCTAGTTTTTTTAAAACCTAGAACTGAATATTGAATGAAGGATATTTAACTTTTACTTTTCTGACTTGCTCCTCCATGAGTACTGCATGAGATGGTATTTGTTTTTGAAAATTGGGTTTTGTGAATACTTAGAATTGTGTTCCATATTGGAACCTAATTAACTAACTAGGTTTGGGCAGTAAAATGTGGCTGTGATTTTTGGGAACAAGTTACAAGCCAGAATCTAATTCTGAGGAAGAGATGCTTTATATGCCAAGAAATGGACATCTGGGAATAGGAGTGAAAGAATGAAATCTAATCAATGGTGCGTAGATGGTTTTTATATAGGATAATGATAATTTTGGTCATTAACAGGGTGGGATCTAATCAAGCATTGAGATGAAATTAAGTGTGAATACAGTTACTTTTCTCTCCAAGTATTTGGCTTGTGTCAAAGACTGTCATTTTTAGCTGGCATATTTTGAACTGTAGATTTGTAATGTCATTGATCCATTATGTTTAATAGAACGTCACCTCAAGAACTGTGGGTGGGACAATGGCTCAGTGGTTAGCACTGCAGCTTCACCACAATAGGGACCCAGGTTTGATTCCACCCTCTGGTGACTGTCCATGTGGAGTTTATGCATTATCCCTGTATCTGTGGGTTTCCTCTAGGTGCTCCAGTTTCCTCCCACAGACCAACGATATAGATTGGCCATGCTAAATTGCTCATAGCGTCCAGGGATGTGCAGGCTAGGTGGATTAGCCACAGGAAATGTAGGGTTACAGGGATGTGCGGGGGGGGAAGGTCTAGGTGGGATGCTCTTTGGAGGGTTGGTATAGACGCAGGCCAAGTGGCCTACTCTCTCTCTGTGGATTTGATGATTCAACATGATTCTTGAGAAAATGTACATCACAGAGTAAGAAGGTTCTTTATCATTCTAGTTCTCTGCATAAGTGGACCACAGATGATACTTCGTCATTCAAAGTTTGATCTCTCCACTATGTGGAGTTGATGGATTTTAGCTTCAGTTGCAACTGAGAGGAACAGTTGCATTTTATTCTGAATCTTATTCCACGTAGGAAGGGTGGACATATTTCTATTAATTTGTGAAAGACTGACTGTGCTTTAAAACTAAATCTCATGTCACAAACATGACTGGTGTGGAAAATAGACAACTGTTATGTTAGTGCAGAGGGAACTTTTCTGAGATTGTAACTGAGGCACAGTATTCGACTAGGTAGAATGCAACATAACAGGAGGAACTTTGGTGTTCTTCTAATAATGCCAGATGTGACTTGTAAAATAAAGAAAAGGCCAGTTGTGGAACAAAACAGTTTATGCTAATGAAACTGTTTGTGAACCTGAAGAGTACATTGTAATTCAACCAATTAACAAAACATAAGTGGGTTTTACAAGGATCCAAATTGAAGGAGTCCTTAAGATGTCGAAGCAAATGTTGACCCACATATTGTTATCAGAGGGAAAGAATGCTTTCAAATTGATGAGTTCAGGCAAAGCTCCAGACATAGATGAAGAATAACAACAAACATCTAAAAGCTCTTGGAAAAGTAGCATTTGAGGTGATAACAGAAATTTTGTGATCAGATGTATACCAGAGAATGCATTCAAATGGCTAAAGACATTCATTATTCATTGTCACCTAGGAACCTAAAGCAATGGCATGCAGTCATTAAAAGTCTGTAACTTAATGAAAAATAAAAATTGTAACAAATATAACACATTTGAAGCAAAGATAGTGAAATGAATTTAGATCTGGAATAGAAATAAGGGAGGGAATATTTAACCCAAGAACAATTTGTCAATAAATACCTAGAAGCAAAAAAATGGATTTTTAAACTGAAAGTGTTTGTTTAGCACCAAAAGTTACTGATGTGTTGCTCAAGTAATGTTTGACAATAAGGATGTGAGATGTATCCAAAATATATATTGGACTAAACAGAGGCTACAAGAGGGAAAATCTTATGTTCAAAGTGAGGAGAAGAATGTGACAAACTAAGAGTCATCAAAATTATTCAATCTGTACGTACAACAAATATTCAAAGATTTAGATATACTTCCAGGATAATATTGGAGGCAAGAATGTAACAAATTGTCAGTATACTGGCAATAATATGCTATTGGCAGAGTCAGGAGAAGCCCACAAAAATAGCACAAATCAAGTAAAACCTAAAATGTTTTTTAATATGGATTATGAACACCAAAATTGACAGGCATACAAAAGTATATTGGAAGGAATGTATGAGAGAAGGTTGAAGAGTAGATAAGTTTGACTATTTAGGCAAAATGTTGACAGAAAAAGGCAGATGTAATGAAGAAGAATCAAGAAAGCCAGAAATAATTTTGTGAAAAGGAAGAACATGCAAACAACAAGAAAACTCAAGCCAAAGTACTAAGGGTATTTTAAAACTTGGAATTCCAAAATATTTTAAAAAGAGGACTGCCATTCTCATTAAAATGGCTGCAGATGAAACTTCGGTACTGTCTAAGTTCCATGGCATATTGTATCTGTAGGGTGTCAGAGAAACAGCAAGAAATGTAACAGGAAGTGATCTGATTATCATCTTCACCCTGGCCTTTGAAGACTGGGGTTAAAAACAAGTACAACTATGATCATGATATGACAGTGGGAAAAATGTGCAAATTGAGATTCATTTGTACTAGTCTGGGCTTGAGCCATGTGCTGTGAAGGCCACCATTGAAGCACTCACTAGGCATTCCTGTGTTACAGTTAGAGATTCTCTGATGCTAAGTGTTACTAGTTCACCACTGTCAAAAGGATTACAACAAACTGCAAATGCCAAGTTACAATGCAACTACCAGTAATCCACTATCTACTCTTTGCAGATTGATCAGTGAGGCTGATCCTTTTTTTTTATTTTGGCTTCCCTAAACGATATTGTTTAATTCATTCATAGAGTTCGGGTTTCACTGGCTGGGCTAGCACTTCCTTCCATCTGTAATGACTGTTCGCAATATGGTGGTGAACTGCTGCAATCTGTTTGTTGAAGGCACCTCCTTCATCTGATTTTGGCCCAACATGTGTGTTACATGATTCTACTTTTTTGCATTTAGTGATTGTATAAACTCATTGCTAACTCAAAGACTAGTTAATCGGGTCCTTTTTTAAAACAACAATTTGTTTGATCTGAGAGAAGGGAGGGATCTTTTTAAAGTTAACCTGGTTACAACCAAGAGTGTGAGTGAATAAAGGGGAGTTGGTTCACTTGTTCTCTGAGGAACACGGCTGCAATATGGATGACAAAGTCCTTAGAAATGTAAACGCAAAAATGCCTGTTAAAAATGTGCTCTGTATATACAGACTGTAAGACAAATGAAGACTTGCATGAAATTGCAAGAAAAATAACTCTTACAGTGGAAGCTTCCAGAGGAGCTCATTTGTAAAGGGTAAAGTGAGGGGCAGCAGACTGAGCAATTGTCCAGGATGTAGTTGGATGAAATATGTCAGTGGTCACAAATCTACAGTGAATGTATGAGGATCAAACAAGACACCCTATTAGCCATGACAGCAGATCTCCTGACATCTTCAAGCCGCAAGCAACAATTTAAGTAAACTGACACTTATTCGCAAGTTAACATTTGAGATGCCAATGGTGACTCTCTCTTGTGTGATTGGGTCAAATTATCTGGGCAAATGAATGAGCTTAACCTTGCATATAACCAGTATGGTCTTCTGCCTCCTCTCGTGGGTGTCAGTGGATGGCAGAAGTGGGAAACATCCCATTTTCATTGAGGTCTTGTATTCCAGCCTGGAGCAGCAGTCTCCTATTGTGATGGCCTAGGCCTGGCAGGGTGGTCTCAGCTCAGCAGTCTCCAGGTTTGACGATCTTCTCCTGGTATGCAGGTTCTGAGTATTCCAGTATTCATCGTCTTAATCGACTTCCCTTGAATTGAAATGGGTTGTACAAAGTTAAAAATCTCACAACACCAGGTTGTAGTCCAACAGGTTTAATTGGAAACCCCAGCTTTCAGAGCGCTGCTCCTTCATCATTTCAAATCATGAACTGCCTTATTTTTTTTCTAATCTATGATATCAGTCATTAATGCTGAGGTATGGTGACTTTGTAAAATGTTTTAAATTTGTTTTATAAAAATACACATGACAATAAATTGCTATTCCATTCTATTTTCATCAATCATGTCCTTCACCATTATGAAATAGTTTTCCAATAGGCACTGTGGTATTATGAAGTGTTCTGTTATTTCGGGCTTTCATGAGAGGAAAATACAAAGTTATTTTCATACCTAATTATCACTAATATAGTCAAATAAATTTCATTTTGTGACACCTTTTTAATATAGAAAAGCCCCAAAGAGTTTGAGGTGTAAACGAAGTGTGATATTTGGCTTGTTGGCATCACCTGCTATTTCACAGTATTGAATAAATGCTAATCTGACTCTTTATTTTTAGAGCTCTTGACACATGGATTTCATGGGAATAATAGGACAAAGGGCTCGGGGGTAATGAATGGAAAAGAAAATGGTAATTGCTATCCAATGAAAGACTTGCTCCCCTACAGTTATCAAAGAAAGCCTGAAGTAAACAACACTTTTCAATTCTATCCATTTAAGGAAACTGTAATATTCTGATGTGCCAAGCCTTAAAGTCTAGCTGCAGAATGAGATTTTTTTTGATAAATCTGCATTAAGACATAATATATTGAAATGAAGTTGATCCTAACTTTGCAAGACCTTCCTTATTCAACTTTGTTTGTTCAAACTAAGCTAGGTATTAAAGATATTGGATTGTATCAAAAGGTTAAAGTAATTAATTGTGTATGGATCTGAAAGGTTTAATACCGTATTGATTTGTCATAAGCATCACCCACCATGCTGGTGTCACGAGGACTGGTGGGGAGAGCAAATAAGGATTGTGAAGGAGTCGGACAAGACAAGTTCTCCGAACGGTCCCTGTAATAATTGTAGAGTCCCTACAGTGTGAAAGCAAGCCATTCAGTCCATTGATTCCATACCAACTCTCAAAATATCCCACCCAGACCCACCCCACTACCCTATCCCTGTAATGCTGCATTTCCCATGGCTAATGCACATAGCCTGTACATCTTCAGATGCTCTCAATTCAGCATGGCCAATCCACCTCACTTGTACATCTTTGGACTGAGAGGAAACCAGAGCATTTGGAGAAAACCCACAGACATGGGGAGAATGTGTAAGCTCCACCCAAGGGTGGAAACCAACCTGGGACCTGGTGCTGTGAGGCAGCAGTACTAACCACTGTGCCATCCTAAGCTGTCTACTACATCCTTGTGACCTGTAGCCAATTGCAAAGCTGCAACTACAGTCTTGTTTACTACAAATGATTCTAGTTAGGCCAGAAAATGGCTATCCTTGGGCTTTGGAAACCCATATAGAAATTTGTAATCATCCCAAACAGTAGTTAAAGATTTGATTTATTTAGTGTTGGACAAATTAAAGGCATGAGCAATTATGGTCTAATTCAGGAAACATTTTTGGAGTCTCCATTCAGGTTGTGAAAGGCAGGAGATTCTTCACAAAAGCTGTGCAAAATGGGAATCCCCCATTTTGGCTGCAGCTCGCGGGAAAACGTTTCTGTACAGCAGAAAAGCACAGGAGAACTGCATTACTACAAAATTAAAAATCTTTTTAAAGGGGATAAAATATATAAGCATGTAAGGAAACCATAGCATCAAATAATATTTGTCAACAAGATATTTCGGCTGGATTTCAGCTAGAACACAAAATTGGACATCCTGAAGAAAACAATTCTTGACATATAGAATCATTTCTAAATTGGATACCAAACCACATGACTAACAAGGGAATATGCTTTTGTATACAACTATGAATACCATAGATGACTTTTCTTGGTGAGATAGAACATTTCAAAATGGTATTGAAAGCCAATTCAATCTCAGCTAAACAAAATGCTTAGAGCAGCCTCCCAGGACAATCCACAAATGATTTATTTAGTGATCTCTACTGGAGATCATGGTAAGTTTTTAATTCAGAAATCATACAAGATCCTATTGTGATTTTATATATGGCTATAATTTTGAAAGGTTTAATGACTTCATTAGATTCTGGCCAATCTGATGTCATACTGTTCCTTGACTGAAGAATCAAGAAGCCCAATGTCTGACTCCAGATCCATTGAAGTCTGACATTTCATTCCAGACTCATAATAACTATGTGACTAATATATAGCTATCATTTTATAAACTATATTGCTTTAAGATAAATATCTCTCGTCAAGGCGCATCCTCTTACCACTTTTAATTGGACAAATTCTTAAGCACAGTAGTGCTCCACCAAGAGCTGTTTCCATTTTAAAAAATATATATTTATTTCCCCTTTTTTTTTTTAAGGAGTAGAGTAGTGGATAGTTGCCAACCACAAACTGCCAGTGGTTCCTAACCCTAGAAAAAAATTTCATTCACATGGTAAATGAGGCAGACGTGTGGAAGTTACACGGATGAATGAGGAGGAGGAAAGCTAGACCTAGTCAAATAAATAGCCGGGATACATTTTAATCCTTGAGGTACAGACACGCAAAGGATACATGGGATGTGTGTAGGTTTTTTATTCAAACCAAGCTGAAAGTCTAATAAGCAATGCTATGCACAGTGGGTATGGCAGACATCTTGCATACAGTCTTCACAAATGCTGTGGAGCAAAGCTGAGGTTAAGAGGGGTGGAGATTGTCAAGTTCTGAGGAGTAATGATTATTAACATTTACACGACCCATGGCTACAGAAAATATGCCACTGTCATCAAAGACCCATCGCACCCCGGTAATGCTTTCTTACAACCTCTTCCATCAGGCAGAAGATACAGAAGCTTGAACATCTGCACCAGCAGGTTCAAGAACAGCTGCACCCCATCTGTTATTAGACTGATGAATGGACTGTCTAACTTCAAATCTAGCGCAAGCCTTGTGCAATGTAACCTGTAGGACTCTAAGTTTTATTTTTCGCTTTTTTACTATGATCTGCCTGTACTGCTTGTTAACAAAGCTTTTCATTGTATTTAGGCACATGTGGCAATAAATAAATCATTTTGAAAATCAAATCCAATATCAGTTACAAACCGTGCCCATTTATTAAAACAAAACTTGTTTGTTATTGAACAATAGATCACTTTTGGGAAATATTGTAGGAAGACACAGCCATAGGAGAGCAAAAGAACTATCCACACGTAGGCAAATGAAGTGACACGGTCTCTGCAGAAGACAAATCCAGTGTTTTCCTTGGGAAAATGGGTGACCTAGACATAATGTTTTTGCAAGCTATATCAGTGAGCTCAAACTGGAAAAAGTGCCACAACACTATCAGGTAGTGATCTGGGGTGGGGTGGGGTGGGGGTAGGAAAAGTGTTTTCAGCTGACAGAAGTGTAATGACATGATCTGGGCACTGAAGCACTTAATGCCAAAGGTGTGTGACCTCTGACATTGGGGAGACAAGGTGATGGAAGATGTTAAATTGCAAAACTTCAAAAATAACCAGTTGGAGATTTTAGAGATTTTGTAAACTTATGATAAAATAACTAACCCTTTGGAATTTTTTTCAATTATGTTGGAATAAAAATTTGTCTTATACCATCAACAAGATTTGTGAGCTGTTACTTGCTTAGCAGAAATGTTTTCAACAGCTATCAACACTAGAAGAATTCAGACTCCAAGAGTCAGAAACACTTGTGAGGAAGCATGGGCAAAGAGGCAGCCAATAAATACTGTACTCCACTTGAGATAATTAAAGATTTGCAATTGAATTGAGTCAGATTACAACGTAGCTTAGTGAACAACTAGTGATGACAGATTCAAGACTGATATTAAAGGCAGAGCTAAAGTGGAAGAGACTGGTTGCAGCAAAATATCTGCCATCCTTTATCTCCCAGGGGAGAATTCCCCTACAACAATAGAGACCTCCCACAGGAATGAATCTTCAAGCAACACAACAAAGGAAATTCAAAAGGTTGATTTTTATAAATAGTTAATGACTGAGGGCAAATGAAAGTCTGATCAATAGGTTGCAGTAAAATATCTACACACCTACAGGTAGATTGAGAACGAAGACTTGTTGACAGATATGTGACACATACAACATTGTTCAAGCCACCACTAAAACCAACAATAGCCAAAGCTTCAGGATGCTGTGAAGAAAAGATTGCCTGCTTGAGCTGGGATGACACCCTTGAAAGAAATCCAACAGTTTTGAGTCTTCCCATTCAGAAAAAACTAAAGACCACGGTGGAAGGAAGGCAGTTCATGTCAATTACCCAACAAACTACCGTTAGTCCAAGCCTGAGGAAAGCACACTTTGGCTGGGGAGGGAATGACAAAACCTCCAGCTTCTGTCTGAGTCTGTAAAGTCAAAGACTTCTATGGATGAGATGGGCTAGTGCTAAATATAATTAAATGCATTACAGTAATGGAAAAAAGCTTGGAGAGGGATTGTTGTACATGACTCTGAAAGAGTTAATACACTTGGAATGTTGCAAGGACCACCCATTGTGATGAAGTCACGAGGACTGATGGGGAAAGTAGGGATATTGAAGGAGTCAGACCCAAAGATCAAAACATCCTAACACTCTAGTAATGTATACATGACCTTGTACCCCATAAGTAGTTGTAGAGAAGCTATAAATTATACATCTTGTTTTATTATAACAGACTACTCTACTCTACTCTAATTAGGCCAGAAGGTGGCTATCCTCACCCACACTAAACTACTCAGCCCTAGAGAAACATATACTGATAAGACATTGGCAGCTCATATGCAATGCTATCTCAGCATAAAGATGTTGAGATCCAGGTAAACCAATTTAAACATTTACTTTTGCTGACCAGAATGGCACTGAGCATTTCAAGCCATGAGGTTTTCAAATCTAATCCCGCGTGTATACTGAATTAACTAATCTCCTATTGCAATTGGTCTCAGTGCCATGAGCTCGTAATGGAAAGCTCGACTACTATCCAGTGACTGAAAATGTGTTGCTGGAAAAGCGCAGCAGGTCAGGCAGCATCCAAGGAACAGGAGAATCAACGTTTCGGGCACATTTTCAGCTTTGATCTCCAGCATCTGCAGTCCTCACTTTCTCCTCGAAGATACTATCCAGTGACTCCTTGCCTGCAACTCCAAGTGAAGTTGCCTGATGAAGAGGCAATTATGCTATAATGAAAAGTGATGTAGTTATAAAACTAAGATGTCAAAGCATACCCAGTGAACCATAACCTGATGAGAATAAATAAATTGTGAGGGGGAGAAAATGAATTTGCAGTCCTTTTTTTTAAATTCATCACCATCAGTTCAACAATTCTTTATAAGAATACGTCAATTAAAACATAGTCTGGTAGAAAATGAAGGAACAAATTGCAAAGGTTAGAGTGAAAGAAAGAGAAATTCATTACCTACCAACTCTCAAAAGAGTAATAAAGTGCAACATCATGTCCCTGACAAAACAACAAAAACAGTAACACTACCATTATTAATTCCAGTCCAGTTGCTGGGTGAGCTTTGAGAATACAAAACATTACTTGTAATTTGAACATTTTTGTGATTGTGGATGTGATGTACTCCACTTTTGTAGAGCAGCATTAAAATTCCTTTACATCATCCGGTAAAATAAATGTGTTCCAAATTACTGAGTCACATCAGGCACAAATATAACCTTCTATCAATCAGAGTTTGGTAACAAAAGCCAGAGATCTCTACAAGCAATAAAGTAAAATGTGCTATAATTTAAGAATATACTTTGAGATACAATTCTGATGTGACTATTAACCTGTCACCTTTGGAAAGATATCTCCTCAGGAGACATTACGTGGCTCAGTGGTTAGACCTGCTGCCTCACAGCGCCAGGGACTCTGGTTCAAATTCACCCTCTGGCAACTGTCTGTGTGGAGTTAGTACATTTGTCCCGTGTCTGCGTTGGTTTCCACTGGTGCTCCGGTTTCCTCCCACAGTGTAAATATATGCAGATTAGGTGAATTGGCCATGCTAAATTGCCCATAGTGTCCTGGGATTTGCAGGCTAGTGGGGTCACAGGGATAGGATAGGGTGGGTCTGGATGGGATGCTCTTCAGAAGGTCATTGTGGGCTTGATGGGCTGAATGGCCTGCTTTCATGCTGTGGGCATTCTATAATTCTAAATGCAGGTAATCATTTTTAAGACAGTGAGGGAGAAAGAGTTCAGTACATACCGGAAGATAAAACAAATATGGTTTAAAATTCTTAAGAGTCCTTGAATTGCAGGCATTCAATCCGAATTAAATTTGTACAGTTTTGAAGATGTTGGGAAAGCATCCATTCACCAAATTGCTCTCACACTTGCACTGACTTTGGAAGGTTGAAAGAAACTGGGAGGGAGAGAGAGCAGTCCTTTCCTTTCAGCTTTTTTTTAAATCCTTTTTTTCCTTTTCTCTGTTCTGCCAAGCAAGCTACTGAAATATGATTTGTTTGTGCATTGGTAAGTCTAAATTTGTTGTCTTTTCAAGCTGAATACTCCACAGGCAACTTTTCATCTCCTCTATGTGAACTTATTATGCAAGTATGAATTAAACAGATGATGTAAACTTTGTGATGGCTAACATAGTTGTTCACTCTCTTTGGATGAAGTTATAATTTCAGTGTTCAGTTGTTGTGTTGCCGTAGTCTTACCGGACCATAGGGTCTGCTCCCTCATTAGAGAAAAGCAACTGGTGGTGATTTAATATGAGGGTCACCAGACCTTGGGTGAGGGAAGAGGTTGAGAAGGAGAGTTCTTCATGGTAACCTCAAACCGATGATGGGAATTGAACCCACGCTGTTGTATCACACTGTTCTGTAAATCAATGATCCAGCCACCTCCCAGGACTATCCTTAACCTGTGGTCAGGAGATCCCAATATTCATGACTGTTCTCCATACAAATCGCTTTTGGAGGTCTTGGATTTTAAAATCAGACAATGGAAGTTGTTAATCCACATTTACTATTATCATAACATATCATGATAGATATTATTATCTCCTTTTCATATGTATTCTCATTATACTACGTTCCTGGACCATTGAATGAGCTTGTGTACAATGCTCAGGTACTGTTTGTATTAAAGACCAACATGTTTTAATCAGATAGTGTCTTTTAGTGAATTGATGGTTCTTCAACAATTAATATTTCCTCTGATGTGCATCTCTGTGAACAGTTTAATCCAGTACCAAGACCTGCAGTACAGATGTGTTCAGGGTTAACCTAGTCGAAAAACAAACCTGCATCTCTTTTTCCAGGTCTGCTTTGCAAAGGAACTGTGCAGAAGATGGTGGTCTCTTCCCCACTGCAGTTCCCCCTCCTCCCCCCTCCCCCAAGTGCAGAATTCAGTCAGACTGTAACTCTGGGCATGATGAAGGATTTGATGGGAGGGCCCATCTCAACCCACTCCACCTGCATCTCGATACTTGTTTGAACTTTCTAGTATTGCGGCATTCCTTGAAATGACTTGACATTCTGCTCAGGAATCCGTATGACCAGATATGTCATCACCTTTTCCTTCAAGGCGGATGGATAAAAGATATTTTATTTCATGCATAAATTGTTCCGAGAGAGTGGCATGGCATGGTCAAACTGAAAGAAACATTGCATGGCAATGTGGCTGGAACCCTGCTACACTATGACTGCGTATTGAGGGGTTACTCAGAGCTTGATGTAGCCACACACACAGTGGATCATCAAGGTGGGGTGATTTACACATGTCTTTCTCCCTCTCTCCACCTCCACACTTTGAAATTTGCTCATCTTCTTTCTGTAGATATGGGCCATTTCTTGTTTCCAGATAAAGTGGAAGTTGGATCAGGAAATCCTCCTCTGGATTTGGATATGGTCTAGATTTGTACAGCAGTACCAAAAGCACCTGACACCTGATGCCCAGATCCTTAACTGTGAAGGAGGGGGAGCATTGCTCCCAGAAGCCATGTCTTTTGTTTTACCTTGTAAATTGAATCTTTCTTGTTGTTTTGGTGCATGCCCTGGTCCTCTGAACCTTTTAATCCCAGGATCTTAAAGTAAATCTACCTGACAGTTAAGGAGACAAAGAACTAGTCATTGCAGTTAGCAAAAGAGCATGTTTTCTCTGCATTTCATGTTTTATATTAGTTCCTGAGGTCACTTTGAGCTAGTTGCAGATGCACATTGGTCTGTGAACTAACAACTAACCTGAGCAAAAGATTGACATTGCCCTGTGAACAAGGACTGGAGATTTTGCAATAAATGCTGTAAGTAGACATGTCATGGGTTACTGAACCAATTGCGTTGAAGGTATGTGTGTGGGCCTCACTTTTTTAATAAGTATGTCATTACAGATACTTTTGCATTAGTAATGTTTTGTAATAATGTGACAGTGGCAGCATGACTCTGAAGTTGGACCCAATTTAATATACAGCCACTAATGACAAAGCAAGCCAGCATGTATTCCTGGGTTGGAGAGTAAGTAGAGCATAATTCCTGCACGTAATGCAGCTAGTTTCTAAGATGCTCAGCTGGACTTCTGTGGTTGATTGGACACTTTGTAAATGTTGGTATTGAAGCTTTTCATTTTGCTGTGAAACTGCATGTTGCTTGCCACACCTTTTGCTTCAATAGCCACTGAAAGGGAAAATCTCTATAAATTCATGAGTATTAGGCTGAAGATCCCTTTCTTTGTCAGCAACTGTATAATTCCAGTCTTCTTCAGTTGGGCTTTGGATTCCTCAGCATTAGTCAATTATTACCTCATTGCGGGATCTTACTGTGTGTAGTTAGCAGCCACATTTCCTATAATACAGTAGTGTTTAGACTTTTAGGAAGCCCTCAGGTCATGAAAGAGACTACCTAAATGTAAGCATTTCTTTTTGTTTAATGGATGACTACAGTCTGAACTACTGTAGTTGCATTTGTGTATGGGAAAAGGGAGGTGAAGGAAATCTAAGTTTCGCCAGTTTTGATGAATTTGCTGTTGTGACTAAGATTTGCTTGGAAGCTTGGCTACATTCAGTTTTGTGTCATTGCTATCAATGGTGCCAGAGATTACATCATCACCATTGAAGTGCTTCTTCTTTATGCTTTTCTCCCTCTAACATTGAGATAGATATGTGATTCACAAAGACTGTCAAACAAATCCCAGCATGTCCTGCACGGCAGCAGCATTGTTTCCAGGGCATTAGTTCAAAAGGTCAAGAAAAACGTCAAGGAAATTAGATTGATATTTTTTAAAAAGAGAACATTTAAGCTGACTCATTGAAAATTCAAAGATAATGCCAAAGTTGTTGCAGACAAATTGCTCATTATGACAAATGGTTCAAATGCTAGAGGAAAATTGGCAAAAACGAGTAATTTGGGGATAAAAGGAGATGCCAGGACATTTTTTTTAAAATTCGTGGAATAAATGACCAGTGGAGGCTGTTGAAAAGGACGGGCTAAAGATGTTTTAGGCATCTGGATATAATTATCGAGAGAAGAATGATGAGAAACTAATTATGCGGAGTTGAGAGAAATAAGATAGCACCTCCACAGGAATTCTCTTTTTTTTTCATGGTAACTACTTTGGAAGACTTCCAGAATCACTGGATAAACAACAAATATAGTAGTAGTGCCATTATTCAGGGGTTTCCCTGGGTGTCCCACTGAAAATACAGGAGAATTCCATGAAAATTCAACCTCAGCAAATCAAGTTGGTGTAATGAACTTTTCAGTATTCCTATCTTCAAAAAGCTAATTTAAATGCTGCAAATCAAGTACAGTTATTTTCTCGAGGTCAGTTCAAAGTAGTCTCGTTTTTATGTTTAGAGAGAAGGTCATCAACAGCTTTGAACAGATTTTTAGCTTAATCATGGACAACTAATAGATTGATGGTGATGTTCATGTTTTCAAGGTTGTGGACTAACAGGATGCCTCTGAGTTGCCACAAGGCATCAAATACTATCCAGTTTTAATATTGTGGAAAATATCTCATTAGTAAAACATTAGAAATTAAATACAAAGTTAACAAAAACAGAACAATGTAGAAATCTGCTATCCTCATTGGGCCTTTGAGGACCTGAAGACCCCATGTGTACTATTGTTTATCATTTTTCCTACATAGCTGAATTATGGAATGCAAGCTAATAAGTCCTGGAGTAAATTCCTGCTAGAATGAACTTCAGTATTCTCAGGTTGTGCAAGATGATGTCACTATCACTTTGAGCAAGTAGATCAACTAAACGATGTTGTAAATGTGTTAGAACAACACTCCCAAAGTGTCTTGTCACACAATAATAAGCATTATGTCACTGTAGACTTTTGGAGTCTGTTTTCTAGGCAATTTTCTTCAAGCAACATGCACCAGCTGAATTTGATTCAAACACAAATGTACCCTCCAGTTCTGAAGGGTCACTGGGCATGAAACGTTAACTGTTTTCACTCAGACTGAATGTCAGACCGACTGAGTTTTTCCAGCAATTTGTTTATGTTTGTTACAAACATTATTTTCACACTCTTTCTTGTTATCTCTCACGCACAGTTGTGCACATGAAGATAAATGGAGTAATGCAGAGATGCCCTTTTGAACAAATGAACAACGCATCTGCCCTGCAATTACACAGAACTGCAAACATTTGTTACATGTGTTCATCACCCGCAAGTGGCACGGTGGCTCAGTGGTTAGCACTGCTGCCTCAACAGGGTCCCAGGTTCGATTCCAACTTTGGGCGACTCTCTGTGTGGAGTTTGCACATTCTCCCCGTGTCTGCGTGGGTTTCCTCTGGGTGCTCCAGTTTCCTCCCACAGTCCAAAGATGTGCAAGTCAGGTGAAGTGGCCATGCTAAATTACCCGTAGTGTTAGCTGCATTTGTCAGAGGGAGGTGGGTTCCTCCTCAGAGGGTCGATGTGGACTGGTTGGGCCAAAAAGGCCTGTTTCCATACTGTAGGGAATCAAATCTAATCTAATCTAATCTAAATGAGATACTTTTCAGAGTCTTGGGACCAATTTGATGGGCTGAATGGCTGCTTCCACAATGCAGGGATTGTATGTAGTTAGTTTCCACATGGTCCTTGTGATCCAGTTTCATGAATACGTTAGGAGTTATTTCAAGGGTGACCTATTGTTGTTCTTGAAATGAAATAAAATAATTACTGTAGAACTATTTGGGTTACTTTCTGATGTTAATCTTAAGCAGTCAGAAACCAGTTTTGTAGTCTTGTTGCCCTCATGGCATTGTTAAATGTTAATGTTTTCCCTGTCAAAGTTAATCAATACAACTTCACTGTCCTTTTAAACCTAAAGGCAAAAAATTGGGAAGTTACAGTAATTGATAACAAAACACAAGATTGACATTACCCATAATTTAAAGGTGACCAACTGAATTATGGTTATTGGCAAGTAAAAATGCCAGGTTTAAAACTTTCAGGAAGGAAGAGGAGGAGGTGGGACAGCATTTGGGAGTTAGAGAGTCATACAGTGTGGAAACAAACCCTTCAGTCCAACTGATCTGTACTGACTGTACATCTTAATCTGATCTAGTCCCATTCGCAATCCCTCTGAACCCTTCCTATTCAAATACCCATCCAGATGCGTTTTGAATGTTGTACTGTACCTACCTCCTTCACCACCCCTGGCAGCTCCTTCCATACATGCATGGAGAATGTTACCCTTGAAGTCTTTTTAAATCTTTCCACTCTCACCTCAAACCTATTTCCTCTAGTTTTGGACTTCCCACCCTAGGAAAAAGACCTTGGCTATTTACCTTATCCATGTCTCTGATGATTTTATAAATGAAAGCTGAGAGGTGACCTGAGACAAAGTTCCAGAAAAAAGGGTCCAACCTATTCAGCCTCTCCCTATAGCTTAAACCCTGCAGTCCCAGCAACATTTTCATTAACCTATTCTACATTCTCTCAAGTTTAACAAGATACTTCCTATAGAAGAGCACCAGAATTGTATGCAGTTTCTTAAAAGTGGCCTCGGCAACGTCCTGTACAGCTGCAATGTGACTTCCCAACTCCTACACTCAATGCACTGACCAATGGAGGCAACTATGCCAAATGCTGCCTTCAACACACTGTCTACCCACGACCACTTTCAAGGAACTATGCACTTATATCTCTAGGTCACTTTATTTGGCAATATTCCCCTGGGCCCTACCATTAACTCTTAAGTAATAAAAGCAAATTACTGCGTTTGCTGGAATCTGAAGCCAAAAGAGAGAATGCTGGAAAATCTCAGCAGGTTTGGCAGCATCTGTAAGGAGAGAAAAGAGCTGACATTTCAAGTCTACTGGCCCTTTGTCAAAGCTAAAAAAAAAAGGGAGAAATAGGGAGGTATTTATACTGCTCCTCGGATGCTGCCTGGCCTGCTGTGTTTTTCCAGCACCACACTTTTCAACTCTGGTCTCCAGCATCTGCAGTCCTCCCTTTCTCCTAGGTATTTATACTCGGCTGAGAGAAGGTGAGTCATGGCTCCAGAAGCAAAGGTAGCAATAAAGAGGTGATAATGACAGTGCATAGAGGGATTATAGGGAGATTAGGAGCTGTGAATGACCAAGGCTGTGACAAAATTTGGGGGGAATGGGGGGATGGGTGAAGCAGAGGCAAAATGGAAAACAGGGGAGAAGGGTAGCAAAGGGGAAAGAGGAGAGGAAAAGGGGAGCGAGAGAAAGAGAGACAATCAAGAAATAAGAGGTACAGAACAGTGAAAAAAAAATTTGAAAAATATATAAAATAAATGAAATAAAATTACGGAGCAGAATGAAAACAGGGTTCGAGATGGGATAATCATCTGAAGTTGTTGAATTCACTGTTGAGACCGGCAACCTCTCTCCATCCGAACTTTCTGCCCTTTGCTCCCTTAGGTTCACCCCCAACCTTGTGTACACATTCAGCTTCTGACAGAGCATATTGCAGCACTAAAGAAAGAACTAGATAACCTCAGGCTCATCCGAGAGAATGAGATCTTTTTGGACAGGACTTTCAGCGAGGTTATTACACCGAGCATACCAGAAGAGAGAAGTGCAAGAGACCTCAGGGGAAGTACCTGTCAGGAACAGGTTGGATCTCTTGGAAACCGCAGAGACAGACGTCACTACCAGTCCAAGAGACGGTCAGGTCTGCCAATCAGAAATTAGCGTGGAGGCAGAGCCGAGGAGTCAGACATCACATAGAGCCGTGGTAATAGGGGACTCCATAGTGAGAGGAACTGACAGGGGCTTCTGCAGCAACAGGCGGGATTTGAGGCTGGTGTGTTGACTTCCTGATGCCAGGATTAAGGACATTGCAGACAGAGTGCAGGAAATCCTCAAGGGCGAAGGTGAAGAGCCAGACGTGGTGGTGCATGTCGGCACAAATGACGTCAGGAAGAAGAGGAGGGACATTCTACAGTGGGACTTCAGAGAACTCGGAAGAAGGCTGAAAAGCAGAACATCCAGGGTGGTTATCTTCGGTTTGCTTCCAGTTCCTCAGGCTGGAGAGGACAGGAACAGGGAGATAATGGACTTGAATGTGTGGCTGGGGAACTGGTGCAGGATTTAAATTCTTGGATCACTGGGGTATGTTTAGCGGTAAGGATAAATTATACAAGAGGGACGGGTTACACCTTAATAGGTGGGGGACCAGCATTCTGGCAGGTAGGTTTGCTACTGCAACACAGCTGCGTTTAAACTAAATAGCGGGGGGGTGGAACAAACTGGAAGTTTAAGAATGAAGTTAAAGGGAAAGTTAGAACAAGAGAAGTCAAGAAAGAATTTGGAATCAATGGAGCAGAAAATTCAAAAAAGGATCATGCCGTAAGCTCAAGTGAAATAGGGATTGATAGGAAGGGTGAGGGGAGTAACAAAATAAAAATATTATACAAGAATGCACAAAGCATTAGAAATAAAGTGGATGAGCTTGAGGCTCATTTGGAAATTGGCAGTTACGATGTTGTGGGGATAACTGAGATATGGCTTCAAGTGGACAAGGCCTGGGAAATGAATATTCAAGGCTATATGTTCTATCGTAAGGACAGACTGACTGGTAGAGGGGGTGGGGTGGCCCTGTTGGTAAGGCATGATATTCAGTTCCTTGCGTGGGGGGGACCTAAAATCAGGGGATGTAGAGTCAGTATGGATAGAACTGAGAAATTCTAAGGGTAGAAAGACCCTAATGGGAGTAATCTACAGGCCCCCAAACAGTAGCCTGGATGTAGTGTATAAGTTGAATAAGGAGCTGAAATTGGCCTGTCGCAAAGATATTACTACAGTTGTTATGGGGATTTCAACATGCAGGTAGACTGGGAGAATCAGGATGGTATTAGACCCCAAGAAAGAGAGTTTGTGGAGTGCCTCCGAGATGGATTCTTGGAACAGCTTATGCTGGAGCCTACCAGAGAGAAAGCAATTCTGGATCTGGTGTTGTGCAATGAACTGGATTTGATCAGGGACCTCGAAGTAAAGAGCCATTAGGAGGTAGTGACCACAATACAATAAGCTTTAATCTGCAGTTTGAAAGGGAGAGGGTAGAATCAGAAGTGACAGTATTTCAGTTGAATAAAGGGGAACTATGGAGCTATGAGGGAGGGGCTGGCCAAAGTTCAATGGTGCAATACCCTAGCAGGGATGGCAGTGGAACAACAATGGCAGGTATTTCTGGGTATAATGCAGAAGATGCAGGATCAGTTCATTCCAAAAAGGAAGAAAGATCCTAAGGGGAGGCAGGGGTGGGCGTGGCTGACGAGGGAAGTTAAGGACCATATAAAGACAAAAGGGAAAAAGTATAACATAGCAAAGATGAGTGGGAAATTGGAGGACTGGGAAGGTTTTAAAGAACAACAGAGGATAACTAAAAAGGAAATACGCAAAGACAAAATAAGGTACGAAGGTAAACTGGCCAAAAATATAAAGGGGGATAGTAAAGGCTCTTTTAGGTATGTGAAAAGAAGAAAAATGGTTAAGACTAAAATTGGGCGCCTTGAAGACAGAGACGGGTGAATTTATTACGGGGAACAAAGAAATGGCAGAAGAGTTGAATTGGTACTTTGCTCGTGTCTTCCCCAGTGAAGACAGATCTAATCTCCCAGATGTAATAGTGGCTGAAGGACCTAAACTGAAGGGAATTCATATTAGGCAGGAAATGGTGTTGGAGAGACTGTAAGGTCTGAAGGCTGATAAGTCCCCAGGACCTGATGGTCTGTATCCCAGGGTACTGAAGGAGGTGGCTCTAGAAATCATGGATGCATTGATGATCATTTTCCAATGTTCTATAGATTCAGGATCAGTTCCTGTGGATTGGACGGTGGCTAATGTTGTCCCACTTTTTAAGAAAGGAGGGAGAGAGAAAACCAGAGTATTATAGACCAGTTAGTCTGACCTCAGTGGTGGGAAAAATGCTGGAGTCAATTATAAAGGATGAAATTACGACACATCTGGACAGCAGTAACAGGATAGGTCAGAGTCAGCATGGATTTATGAAGGGGAAATCATGCTTGACTAATCTTCTGGAATTATTTTGAGGATGTAACTGAAGATAGACAAGGGAGATCCAGTGGATGTAATATACCTGCACTTTCAGAAAGCCTTTGATAAAGTCCCACATGGGAGGTTAGTGAGCAAAATTAGGGCACATGGTATTAGGGGCAAAATACTGACATGGATTGAAAATTGGTTGGCTGACAGGAAACAAAGAGTAGTGATAAACGGCTCACTTTCGGAATGGCAGGCGGTGACCAGTGGTGTGCCCCAGGGATCAGTGCTGGGACCGCAGCTTTTTACAATGTACATCAATGATATAGATGAAGGTATTAAAAGTAATATTAGCAAATTTGCTGATGACTCAAAGCTGGGTGGCAGGGTGAAATGTGAGGAGGATGTTAGGAGAATACAGGGTGACCTGGACAGGCTAGCTGAGTGGACGATGCATGGCAGATGCAGTTTAATGTGGATAAATGTGTAGTTATCCACTGTGGTGGCAAGAACAGGAAGGCAGATTACTAGCTAAATGGAGTCAAGTTAGGTAAAGGGGCAGGACAACGAGATCGAGGTGTTCTTGTACATCAGTCAATAAAAGCAAGCATGCAGGTACACCAGGCAGTGAGAAAGCTAATAGCATGCTGGCCTTCATAACAAGAGGAATTGAGTATAGAAGCAAAGAGGTCCTTCTGCAGCTATACAGGGCCCTGGTGAGACCGCACCTGGAATATTTTGTGCAGCTTTGGTCTCCAAATTTGAGGAAAGACATTCTGGCTATTGAGGGAGTGCAGCGTAGGTTCACGAGGTCAATTCCCGGAATGGTGGGATTATCTTACGCTGAAAGATTGGAGCAACTGGGCTTGTATACACTTGAGTTTAGAAGGCTGAGAGGGGATCTGATTGAGACGTATAAGATTATTAAAGGATTGGACACTCTGGAGGCAGGAAGCATATTTCCGCTGATGGGTGAGTCCAAAACCAAAGGACACAGTTTAAAAATAAGGGGTAGGCCACTTAAAACAGAGTTGAGAGAAACTTCTTCACCCAGAGAGTGGTGGGTGTATGGAATGCTCTGCCCCAGAAGGCTGTGGAGGCCAAGTCTCTGGATACTTTCAAGAAAGAGTTGGATAGAGCTCTTAGGGATAGTGGGATCAAGGGTTATAGGGATAAGGCAGGAACAGGATACTGATTGAGGATGATCAGCCATGATCATTATGAATGGTGGTGCAGGCTCGAAGGGCAGAATGGCCTATTCCTGCACCTATTGTCTATTGTCATCAAACTTGCTGACAAAGGGGGTGCTGTTGCTGTCTGGCATCCTGACCTCTACCTCCCAGAGGCTGAGTGCCAACTCTCAGATTCCTCCTCCTACCTCCCCCTGGAGCATGACCACACCACTGAGCATCAAGCCATTGTCTCAAACACTGTAATGGACCTCATTTCCTCTGGATGCCTCCCCCCCAAGCTTCTAACCTCATACTCACCCAACCACGGACAGCCTGTTTCTACCTACTCCCCAAAATCCACAAGAAGGACTGTCCCGGCAGGCCCATTGTGTCAGCATGCTCCTGCCCCATTGAACTTATATCCTCCTACCTTGACTCCATCCTTACTCCTCTGGTTCACGCCCTCCCCACCTACATCCGGGATTCCTCTGATGCCCTGCGACACATTGACAGCTTTTAATTCGCAGGCCCTAACCACCTTCTATTCACCATGGATGTGCAATCTCTTTACACCTCCAACCCACACCAAGATGGCTTGAAAGCTCTTTGTTTCTTTCCAGAAAAGAGGCCCGAACAATCTCCATCCATCACCACTCTCCTCCGCCTGGCTGAATGTGTTCTCTCTCTCAACAACTTCTCCTTCAACTCATCCCATTTTCTCCAAATCAAAGGTGTAGTAATGGGTACCCGCATGGGTCCTAGCTATGCCTAACTTTTCATGGGGTATGTGGAACATTTCATGTTCCAAGCCTACCCAGGTCCCCTCCCACAACTGCTATATTGGTATATCGATGACTATTTCGGTGCAGCTTCATACTCTTGTCCTGACCTGGAAAAATTCATAAACTTTGCTTCCAGTTTCCATCCCTCCATCATCTTCACCTGGTACATCTCCGACTCTTACCTTCCTTTCCTTGACCTTTCTGTCTCCATTTCCGGCAATAGTCTATCCACGAATATTCATTACAAGCTCACTGACTCCCACAGCTGTCTGGACTACAGCTCTTCTCACCCTACGTCCTGTAAGGACTCTATCCCTTTCTCTCAGCTCCTTCGCCTCCGCCGCATTTATTCCACTGAGGCCACTTTCCAAGGTGGTGCTCTTAATATGTGCTCCTTCTTCTCCAACCGTGGCTTCCCATCTACAGTTGTTGACAGGGCTCTCAACAGCGTGTGGTCCATCTCCCAAACCCTCACCCCCTCGCTCCCCTCCCAGAACAAGGATAGGATCCCTCTTGTTCTCACCTTTCACCCCACCAGCCTTCACATGCAAAGAATAATCCTCCGCCATTTTCGCCAACTCCAACACGACGCCACCACTAAACACATCTTCCCTTCCCTCCCCCTGTCTGCATTCCGCAGAGATCGTTCCCTCCAGGACAACCTAGTCCACTCCTCCATCACACACGGCACCTTCCTATCACACACGGCACCTTCCCATGCAATCACAGAAGGTGCAACACCTGTCCCTTTAACTCTTCCATGCTCACCATCCAAGGCCCCAAACACTCATTTCAGATTAAGCAGCGTTTCACTTGTACCTCTTTCAATTTGGTCTATTGCATTCGTTGCAATATGTGGTCTCTTCTATATCGGAGACACAAAACGCCAACTGGGTGATTGCTTTGCTGAGCACCTTCGGTCTGTACACAATCAGGTCCCGGACCTTCCCGTGGCTTGCCACTTCAACACACAATCCTGCTCCCATGCCCACATGTTTGTCCTGGGCCTGCTGCAAAGTTCCAGTGAAGCTCAACGCAAACAGGAGAAACAGCATCTCATCTTCCGACTAGGCATGTTACAGCCTGCTGGTCTCAACATTGAATTCAACAACTTCAGGTGATTATCCCATCTTGACCCCTCTGTTTTCATTGTGCTCTGTAATTTTATTTCATTTATTTTATATTTTTTTCACTGTTCTGTACCTCTTATTTCTTGATTGTCTCTCTTTCTCTCGCTCCCCACTCTCTCATCACCCTTTTCCTCTCCTCTCCTCTTCCCCCTTTGCTACCCTTCTCCCCTGTTTTCCATTTTGCCTCTGCTTCACCCATTACCCCTCCATCCCCCACATATTTTGTCACATAGCACTGGCTTGACCCTTGGTCATTCCCAGCTCCGAATCTCCCTATAATCCCTCTATGCACTGTCATTATCACATCTTTACTGCTACCTTTGCTTCTGGAGCCATGACTCACCTTCTCTCAGCCTAGTATAAATACCTCCCTATTTCTCCCTTTTTTTTTTAGCTTTGACAAAGGGTCAGTAGACTTGAGACGTCAGCTCTTTTCTCTCCTTACAGATGCTGCCAGACCTGCTGAGATTTTCCAGCATTTTCTCTTTTGGTTTCATTAACTCTTAAGTCCTGCCCTGGATTGCCTTACCAAAATGCAACACCTCACATCTATTTAAATTAAACTCCATTTGCCACTCCATGGCCATTGGCCCATATGATCAAGTCCTGTTGTACTCATGAGATTTTATTTATTGTCCACTACACTACCACAGTTACATGACTCAAGCTCAGTAAATTTATACATGAAATGTGATGTGGCCGTTGCTGGCAAGGCCAGCATTAGATGCCATGCCTAATAACCTTTGAACTGAGTGGTCTTATTGACCAATTCAGAGGAAAGCTAGTAGTCAACCATGTGACTGATCACTTGGGCTAAACTGGGTAAAGATGGTAGATTTTCTCCCCTAAAGAACATTAGTGAACAAGCAGGACTTTTAATGATGATAGTTAATGGTTTCATTGTCACGGTTACTAAGACTAATTAGTCAATCTGGAATTAAATTCCACACACTCCAGTGGTAGGGTTTGATCTCATGGCCTTACAACAATAACCTGGGCCTCTGGATTCCTGGGCTAGTAATTTACCACTTAAACCGCCACTACCTCTCTCTATTTAATTGGACAAATTAACAAAAGGTCATAGTAATTATAAAGAGTATTTAAAAGTTGCAAAAAATATCAAGTAAGCCAAAGAAGTAATAGAAGGGAAAAATAACAACATAAAGAAATTAAGCTTTCCATATAGGCAATAATATATTAGCAGTAAGGAGATAATCCTGAAAGAAGTACAGAAAATAAAATTGCACCCGAGTTTAACTATCATTAAATGTTCTAAAACATTTGATTGAATTGGCTGCTCAACATAGATTTTGTCTGATTTTCTCTTTTGTTTTGAGGTCAATACAAAGGTGAGATCTACAGAGCATGGGTGTGACTGACCTGTGACCATTTAATATAATCCACTTTTGATAGTCATTCCCTGGTGTAGATTGGGATAATGACAGATATATTTAAGTATTTTGGCTCAGTCTTCAGAAGATATGAATATTCTAGATTGTAGGACCACAGCATGTTAGTGGAGGCTAAGATAGATTTTAAAAAAAAGGTACTCGGGTTTCCTCTCTCAATCCAAAGATGTGCAGGTTAGGTGGATTGGCCATGCTAAATTGCCTGTAGTATGCATGGATGTGCAGGCTAGATGGATGAGCCATGGAAAATGCAGGGTTACAAGGACAGGGTAGAGAGGTGGGATGCTCTTCAGAAAGTCGGGATGGGCCTGTTGGGATTCAAAGTAAGAAATGTCCAAAGTTACTTGCAGCACTGGAACTTAATTGCTTTGTTTTACTCAAAGACTTTGAGGGAAGCTAATGAAAATATGAAAGAGGCTTTTAGCTACGGTTTGCTGAAATTCTAGAAGGAAAAACTTGCAGAGGCAAAAATTAGATTCCACTTCTAAAAAAAAAGAGGAGAGCAAGCTACAAAATTAGAAATTGCTTCATTTGGTGATAAAATACAAGTATCAGCATTTCTTTTAGAAAAAGAAACTGATGGTCCCTGATATTAAGATGACATTCAAAAGGACAAGAGAAGAGCAAGAGGTGAAAGGATCTCTTTTAAGATTGGATCGATAATGGGCCTGTTCTTATTTACCATATAAGTAAGTAAATGGGATTTAGCTACAGTATATAAAGAAGAATTTGAATATCAAATTAGAGGTATAGAAAATTATAATGAGGATGTGGGGGGGAATGAAGGTATCTGACTGAGTTCACTCCCTGAGGACTTTGAATTAAGGAGAATAATTTAAATTAAATTCATCCATTTCCTTTTTACCACTGCTTTCCAGAAAACACAAATTTTGAAAGAATACTGGCTGAAATCCTTGCATTGTCAGATTGTATCTTCACCTCCATATCGTGAATGTAAGATGCTGCTGTATGCACATGTGCAGCCTAGTCTTTCCTATACACACTTCCTAATTAAGAGCTAATTGAAAATAAACTTTGAGAAATGTGATGAAAGAGTATTGTGGTAGTGTCACTACCTTGAGCCAAGAGGCCCAGAATCCAGTCCCACTCAGCGTAGGTGTGTGTAATCACTTCTCTGAACAAGTTAATTCAAAAATGTCTAAGAGACAGAAGAATTTTGACGATCTATTAGATTTCACAGTCTATTTAGTTCTGTGTTTCAGACCCAAATGTTATGACTCTGTTGAGTGTCTTAGCTTGCTTGATCTAGGTTAAAAATCACACAACACCAGGTTATAGTCCAACAGGTTTAATTGGAAGCACTAGCTTTCGGAGCGCCGCTCCTTCATCAGGTGGTTGTGGAGGACACAGTTGTAAGGCACAGAATTTATAGCAAAAGTTTGCAGTGTGATGTAACTGAAATTATACATTGAAAAATACCTTGATTGTTTGTTGAGTCTTTCATCTGTTCAAATACCATGATAGTTTCACTTCTTTCATGTGTAAATCACAAAACTTTTTAAAAAGAAGTTGCATTCTCAGGTTAACTGTAACAATTGGTGTTAGCTGGACAATATGTTGAAGGTGTTAGCCCCCTGTGTTCTCTGTCTGTGCCATGATGTTTAGATTGATTCTAATCTAAAAAGTGAGATAACAGAGTTTTACATGAATTCATGCGGTTTTTGAGCAAAGTACAATGTAACTCTGCATGTACAAATTCACCTCACAAATGTATATTTGTGTGTGTGTGTCTGTCTGTCTGTCTGTCTGGGTTGGGGGGTTGTGAGCATGTGAGAGAGTGTGTATGCGAGTGTAGAGTGTCTTAAGTCTGTGAGGGGGGGTGAGTGTGGGAGTGTGTGTGTGTGTGTCGGGGTGGGGGGGTTGTGAGTGTCTGTGAGAGAGAGTGCATGTGTGTGCGTGAGTGTAGAATGGTCTAAGTCTCTGAGAGGATGCATGTGGGAGTGTGTGTGTCTGTAAGGGTGTGTGTGAGTGTCTGTGTGCGTGTCTGTGCTTGATCTACAGTTGCAAGAATTGGCAACAAAGCCACTTGCCTATTACTGTGCTTTTATACCTATGTCTATGCCTTGGGTATAGATGGGATTATGTGGCACGTTTTCTCTGCAGTTGGAGATTGCTGTGATATCTCTGGATCTTTCACTTACAGCATATCTACACTGACATGACCTTGAATAGCAATTGTGCGTTGCCCAGTAGATTTTTGAAGCTATACTGAGACAACTACAGAATGACCTCAGCTCATTTGTGTTTGAGGTTGGAATCACCCTGCCACCTTTTTATCATGTCACCTTTTGGGCTTGTCATTGCTGCTGCTCATCCACGAGTGGGCATCAGTAGGCATGTCACTTTAATATTTACATGCTACAAGAGCAGTGAAACTCATTGGTTCTTTCTCATAGCTCACAACTCTCTGGATTTGGGACTGCTAAGGGTATTTTAACAGTTCAGGTGTTAGATTCACGTTTGCGCATCTTGTTTTTTTTAATGTATTTTGTATCAAATTGCTGTATATGTGAGCAAGGCAATTTGACATCTAAAAGCTGAGTGCACAGGGAGGTAACTGCATATCTCCTAAGCATTTAGATCAAAGAGTGTGAAATTTAACAGAGCAAGAGAAGGAAGGATACGTTACAATGGTGATCAGGAACAGAAAGAAAAATAGAGGAGAGAAAAGGATAAAACAAAATGGGAGGAAAAGATAAAAGGGGAATCCAAAAGTAAACATTTCAAATTATACATTTTTTTAAAAAATTGCAGTCAATTTAAGCTTAATGGAAGAACTGTTCAAATTTGTAACAGTCAGTTTTGGTGCCAGAGGCATTGGTCAGCAGTAATTAACATTGATCATTTTGTTAACAGGATACTGAATTGAAGTGATCTTACCTAATTTTTTTTATATGGAAGTTTGGTTTAATTATATAAATTCGTGAAGTTCAGTCTTCTATAGATTTCACAACTAAGACAGACAGTGAGATGGCTTTTTCACAAAGCTGATCCTTTGATGCACCATCCCTTTTTTTCAAACATGCATTCCCTTCAACTGTGTCTAATGGCAGCAGAAGGCAAGATACACATACAACTCTCCCCACCTCTGTAATTTCCTCCAGTTCCACAGCTGTCCATAATATCTGTGCTCCTGTAATTGTTTTAATTGTTTCACATTTGGTTGCCATTTACATTTGCCAAGGCCGTAAACTGAGTTTCCCCTTTCTCAAAACTGCCTAGTGAAGGCCTTTTTCTCTAGGGAGGGAGAGGTCAAAATTAGAAGGCATATTTTTAAGGTGAGAGGAGAAGGATTTGAAAGGGACCCAAAGAGCAATTTTTTTTCACACATAGGGTGATTTGTATGTGGAATGAACTGCCAGAGGAAATGGTGGGGGCAGGTATAGTTGTATTATTCAAAAGACATTTGGACAGGTACATGAAGAGAAAAGATTTAAAGGGATATGGGCCTAAAACTGACTAGTTTAGTTTGAGAAACTTGGTTGCCATGGATGAGTTGGATTGAAGGGTCTGTTTCTGTGCTGTATGACTCTGATTCTATAACTCTGCTGCTGTATTTTTTTTTCCTCATTCTTCAAGATGTTATTTAAAGCTTCTCTCTCAGAGCACCTTTTTATCATATGCACGAGACATATAGTTTGTGGCTTAAAATCCTATTTTGCTTTAGTAAGATCCTGTGAATTATAGTGGAACCTTTTCCTGTGTTAAAGGTAGTAAATAAATACAAGCTATATTGTAAAAAGTAAGAACAAGGATATAATGAGTTATTATTGAACAAGCAATACACAAAATGTTTAGTGGCGTACCAGGGTCACTGTCTTTTATCTGCTGGAACAAATCTATACAGTTAAACATTGCCAACTGCCCCAGCTTGTGCGTCACCCATGACACATAGAGCCTCACATTGTGATCTCCTATGAAGGTCGCTTCAAGCTGTTAAGGGGTTTTAAAGCTGCTTTTACCATCTGGTTTGACTCTGATAAAAATTGTCCTATTCAGTAAAAAAGATGGGAGTAGATTAATTTACATGGCATTTTATTTAGACTGCATTACAATTTTTCTTTGGCCTGGAGCTAGTTCAGCAGCACTAGTACCACGGTTTTCCAACTGGCCATTCAGTTAAACATTAGTTTTGCATTCCTCACTGTTTAAACAGTGAAGTTAAAAGAATTATCATTTAGTATACTCTGCTTAAAGAGGAATTTCATCCTCTTGCTGGATAGTTTTTATCAGGAGTATATTTGACCTACCAACAAACAGTTGGCAGGGGATCAGACACCAGTAAATTTTTGAAAAGATTCCTCTGTTCCGCATCAGGAGGAAATACATGGTTTTCTCAGGATACTTTCATTGAAACCATTAATGTGCATTCAAAACATTTTTACCCACTTGGATCATTGTTCATTTATGTACCATAATCAAAGTTAATCTATTGATTGTGTGACGTATATTTAAATAGTGAAGGATTTTTGAGGATCCGCAAAGACTGCATTCACCTATGCTCAACAGTGAATATTCGTTTCTCTCTTTCCCTGCGCCCCATCCCCCTCCAACCTCCCACAGTAATGTTAATCACAGTTCTGTGTGATTTAATTTTGCAGTAGGTTGGTCTTAGGTAACAGAAGTATCACTTAGAAAGATGCTATCAGCTCATCACCACCTCCATTGGCATTCTGGTATGTTTGCTAGGAAAAGTAATTATGGAAAGTTTGACTAAAGAATCTAGTATCTCCGATAACAATAGTGGTTTCACTGCTAAAAGTTCCCCACTGCAATTCTTCCTGCTTTTAAGGAGAATCTGTCACAATCCAGACTCCGCTTTTTCTCCATAATTCACACATTAGTTTCACGGAATTTCATCTGCTTGGATTTAACAGCTCAAATTTATACCTCAATTCTGGAGCTAAGGATGTCCCACGGTGCTGTACTGACAATCATGTACATTTGAGGTCTTGACACTGGTAAAAATCACACAACACAACATACACATATAAAGTTGGTGGAGTGAATTTGTTCTTGTAGAGTTATGTTGTACTTTGCTCAAAAACTGCATGAATCCATGTAAGATTCTGTTAATTCACTTTTAGATTAAAAATCAGTCTAAACATTATGGTATAGACAGCAGCACACAGGTGCTAATACCCAATACGTTATCTGAGCTGACACCAATTGTTAAAGTTCACTTGAGAATGTAACTTTGAAAAAGGTTTTGTGATTTACATATGAAAGAAGAGAAACTGACATGGTCATTCTAACAGAAGAGAGACTTAACAAACAATCAAGGTATTTTTCAGTGTATAATTTCAGTTGCATCACACTGTAAACTTTTACTATAAATTTTGTGTCTTACAATAGTGTATCCACAACCACCTGATGAAGGAGCAGCGCTCCGAAAGCCAGTGCTTCCAGTTACACCTGTTGGACTATAACCTGGTGTTGTGTGATTTTTTTAAAAAATTTGTACACCCCAGTCCAACACTAGCTCCTCCAAATCTTGACACTGGTATGTTGTGGAAAATATTGTCCTTTGTGCAAAACAAGGTCCAAAACGTCTACCGGTTTCCATATCCGAGGATTTCCTGTCACTCTGCTTGATAGGGCCCTTAGCCATTTCTGGCCCATTTCCCTCTCTTCTGCCCTCACTTGTTCTCTCCCCTCCCATAACACCAATAGGGTCACCAGTCCTCGCTTTCCACCCAGCAGGATCCATGTCTAGAGGATCATTAGCTGCCATTTTCACCATCTCTAGCAGGATGCCACCACCAGATGCTTAATTCCCTCCCCTCCTTGTCAGCATTTCACAGCGGCTGTTCCCTCCAGGACACCCTGGTCCACTCCTCCTCCACTCCCAACACCACCCCACGCTCTAATAGCAACTTCCAATACAATCACAGAAGATGCAACACTTACCCATTTTACCTCCTCCCTCATCACTATCCAAGGCTTTGGAATACCTCCCAGGTGAAACAGCAACGTACTGGCACTGCACTCAATCCAGACTACTGTATTTGATGCTCAAAATGCAGTCTCCTATACAATGAGAAGCCCAAATAGAGACTGAATGACTGCTTTTGTGGATCTCTGTCCATACAAATGACCTCAAGCTTCCAGTTGCCTGTCACGTCAATACACCACTGTGTTTGTGTCAGTCTTTCTGTGTGTGTGTGTGTGTGTAAGTGTATCTCTCTCTTTCTCTCTGTCAGTTTTCAATTTCAAACTTAATGCTAAAGTGAGACAAAGTCCCATAATTGAGTCCACTAACTTGATTGAGATTTTTGAGGAAGTAACAAAAGAGGATTGATGATGCCTGAGTGGTGGACATAATCTGCATGGACTTCAGTAAGGCGTTCAACAAGGTTCCTCATGGTAGACTGGTTAGCAAGGTTAGATCACATGGAATACAGGGAAAACTAATCATTATATACAGAATTGGATTGATGGTAGAAGGCAGAGGGGATGGTGGAGGGTTGCTTTTCAAACTGAAGGCCTGTTACCAGTGGTGTGCCACAAGGATCGGTGGTCGGTCCACTGCTTTTCGTTATTTATATAAATGATTTGGATGTGAACATAGGAGATATGGTTAGTCAGTTTGCAGAAGACACTAAAATTTGAGATGTAGTGGACAGCAAAGAAAGTTATCTTGGAGCACAATGTGATCTTGCTCAGATGAACCTGATGGAGTTTAATTTAAATAAATGTGAGGTGCGCTTTGGAAAGGCAAATTAGGGCAAGACTTGTACACTTAATGGTAAGGTCCTGAGGAGTGTTGCCGAACAAAGAGACATTGGAGTGCCAGTTCATTGCTCCTTGAGTCACAGGTAGATAAGATAGTGAAAAAGGCATTTGGCATACTTATCTTTATTGGTCAGAGCATTGAGTACAGGAGTTGAGAGGGCATGTTGCAGTTGTACAAGACATTGGTTAGGCCACTTTTGGAATATTGTGTGCAGTTCTGGTCTCCTTGGTATAGGGAGGATGCTGTGAAACTTGAAAGGGTTCAGAAAAGATTGACAAGGATGTTGTCAGGGTTGGAGGGTTTCAGCTATAGGGTGAGGCTGAATAGACTGGTTATTTTCCCTGGAACATTTGGAGACTGAGGCATGACTGTAGAGGTTTATAAAATCATGAGGGGTGTGGATAGGGTGAATAGACAATGTCTTTTCCCTCGGGTGGGGGGAGTTCAAAACTAGAGTGCATAGGTTTAAGAGGGAAAATTTTAACAGGGACCTAAGTGGCAACGTTTTCACGTAAGGAATGAGCTGCCAGAGAAAGTGGTGGAGGCTGATTATAGTTGCAACATTCAAGGGCATCTGGATGGGTATATGAATAGGAAGGTTTTAGAGGGATATGGGCCAAGTGTTGGCAAATGGGACGAGATTAATTTAGGATATCTGGTTGGTATGGACAAGTTGAAGCGATGCGTTTGCTTTTGTGCTATATATATCTCAATGATTCTGTGAATGTTTATGCAAATTGAGATTGGACAGACTGTTAAAAGACCTGGGTAGAATATTCCCCTCCCTCTGGAATAGCATGGGTGAGAAAATGTAAGTAAATTTGATGAGATGGAAATAAACAAAATCAGAATCTCCATAAGTTTTAACCAATGCCTTCCACTTCTTACTATTGAGTGATGAGTTCTGTAGATTTGCACCTCATTATTAGGCAATTGGCCTCTCCTCCTCCCAGGAAACTAGATCATGCAATTTACGGATTATAAATTACTCTGATGACTGGAGCTCACTGCTTGTCTCAGCCTTTATTCAATTCCATCTTCACCACAACATGTGACATGGACTCCATCTTCCTCCACCATTCATCCATGCAAGTCAGCATGGACAAACCAACAGCCTTACCATTTTATCACGTTTGCTCTCAGTCCAACTCTCAATCCTCTTTAGACTGTATAATTTGAAGCTAAGGGACTCCCGGAACTTGGATGGTTCTGTCGGGTTGCTTTGCATGCAGAGAGACATATACATCTAAACAGGATACATCTGATGGCTCTCGGTTTGAGTTCCTAGCACTTACACTTGGTTACAGAATGCCAGTTTCTGGCTTGCATTGCTTTTAGTGCAAAGTAGATGCAGGCAGCTTATCATGGTGGGCAGCAATAGCAGTCAAGGGGGTGGACATGTCCCTGCAGGCAACTATGCGACATCATTGTCATAATTACGGCATTTGTTTACAGCTTAAGCAGCAGAAAATGCATGCTCTTTAGCCAAATGGCTGAAAAGCAAAGGGGGATAATCCTAAATAGAATCAAATGGGACTACAGTCAATCAGATCGTGCCATCACACTCTGTAAAAGGATCGGTTTAATTCCAGTCTAAGAGATTGGCCATGGTCAGTTAGATGCTTGGTCTGACCAGAATCCAAGACCCTTCTCATTTCAGACCAGGGAGTGGACTACAGTTGGTCTTGCATGTCAAGTGGAACCAGTCTGAGGATCGTAGGTACATCAATTTGGATTTGTCTCCACAAAACCCTGAGGAGGGACCAAAATCTCCTGCAATGAGAGGGAGGGATTGAGTGTGATGACAGTGGATGAAACAACAGTTCGTGGTGATGCATGAGCAGGAGAGGTGGTGAGGTGTCCCCGGTGAGTGAGTTGGAACTGCAGAGATGAGGAAGCGTGAGGAATTAAAGCAGGATGAAGTAGGTGCGAGCCAGTGAGTGAAAACTCAGTGAGGTATCAAGAAATTCATGTCACTCCTTTTGCTCACATGTTGGAGTGAAAAGGTTACCAGCAGAGTGTTCAGTTTGGATAAGACAATAGAGCTAGGCTTGGTATGTGAACCAAATGTATTTCAGTAACTTGTTTTGAGCAAGAAAGGGAGATAAAGTAGCAGGGACTGAATATAATAGTATGTGGAGAGCTTCTTGATCTCTCTCTCTTTCTGTCTCTCTCTGTCTGTCTCTCTGTCTCTCAAACAGCTTAAGCAGTTGTGTCTCAGGTTTCACACACAACTGAAAGAGTTGTTTTTAAGAAAAAGCTGTAAACTGCAAATCCTTCCTGTTTCTATTAGAAATCCCTGCTATCCTCCATTCTGCATTCCTAATTTTACTGTAAGCTCATTACCTGTGGGTTTTTTGAGAGTTTTTGTTGTGACATTTTTATTCTTTTTCTGATAAAATTCTCCTCTTTCACTCATGAAAACCTTTCAGTTTTACCTCCTTCATTTTGATGTGGTTAACCAAATCGAATTGAATTGTGATAGCTATGTGCTAAAATGGCTAAATAAAAATATCTGTTGTGACTAATCATGAGAGTTTTTTTTATAAAGCAGGAAGTCTTGACTGTTCCTCACCATATCATAATAAATATGGAGTACTATTCAGACTCTGTAATGAAAAAATTGAAGTGTAAAAACAAACTGTGTCCTCAAAAGCTCCATCAAAAAAAATTGTCAGAAGTTTACCTGGCGTCTCCAAGATTAAAAGTGATGCAATGTCCAAGTTCAATGTTAAAACTCCCATGGAGTGGGGTGAAATAACATAGAAAATGAAAAGCCTCAATTTTGGAAGAATTAAACCTACTAAGCATTTAGATGTGGGGTTCTGTTCAAATGCCTGGAAATCAGAAATAGAAATACTGGCGGCAAAATATTTAGGGCGAGAAAGTAGGGATGTATCAGAATTGGAAAGGCTAAAAGAATGTCAGCAAGGAAAGAGAATTCCAGGAGAAACAGGCAGGAAAGAGAAAGATAGAATGGAGAAGAGAGACAGCAAAGAAAGAACGAATTCCAAGAAAGACAAAAAGAGAACGTTCACTTTGAGATAGTTTAAGCTGAGCAGTGAGAATGAGAGAACCACGCATAAGTCAAACTTATGTGCTGAAGTACTCACATTTGCTCGTTTAATGACTAGCAACAAAAGGGGCTGTTTTCAGTATATACCCATTGGAGCTCAAGGCATTTAGACAAAAAATCTATACTTTACAGAAACAACCTGACCAGACATATTGATCTTGATTTATTATTGACACATGTACTAAGATAGTGAAAAATATTGTATTGATGCTATCCAAACAAATCACATCTTATATAAGTACAACAGGATAATGGAATGGAATGCAGAATATAATGTTACAACTACAAATCAGGTGCAGAGAAAGGTCAAGTCTGATATGAAAGTTCCATTCTTAAGTCTGATAACAGCAGGGAAGAAGCTGTTCTTGAATCTGTTGGCATGTGTTTTCAGACTGTTACTCTAGAATATTATTTGGTTAAGCAACTTGCTTTTGACCAATGATTATGGGTATTTAAAATTGAAGCTAACTATGATAACCTATGTGAGATTATCCGCGAGGAATTCAGAAATGCCATGTCCTTTCCAATTCGTGGCCTGGAATGTTCCTTGACATTCCTTTGTCGAGGAACCAAGGTGGCAGGGCCCAGATATGCAGCCATTCTGTCTTAACACAGAACCATAAACTATAGAAAACTGTGGTCTGAAAGATGTCACAGACCCCAGAGAGAGAGATGGGTGAGGTAAATACTCAGAGATAAACTAGAGAGGAAAGGGAGGCAGGGCAGTGAAAATAGACCTGTTAAAAGGAGGGTACTGGGGGTTGGGCTTTTGTGTTTGCAGTGTTCAAAACCCATACTGTTGCTTTCAGCGCTCCCTTGAAACCTGAGTCAGTGACAATGAGTGGTCAGTGTTTGTTCAGGCATTGCTATGGACCACAGGATAGCTGTCAGCAGTTCGTACCAAAAGGAATGGTGACTGCTGATTGCTTTCAAGAACTAGAGAAATGAATCAGCATTTTCTGTGGCCCGGGATGCCCACAAATCTTGCTAGTGAGGAGAAGGAGGAGAGGAATTTCTTCAAGTTTCCTCACCTGGTCATAACATTGCATGCTTCAACTGACAAAATGTTTGTACCACCATTTTAGAGGGGTGCGAGCTGAGGTTAAAGGAGTGAACTAAGGTCTCATTGAATGAAGAGACCTAGTCACTTTCTTAAGTAAAGGATTCAAGTGCAGAGAGCAAAAGTAATGGCAATGCAGTTATTTTCATCACAGAATGAACCCAGTTGGCCCACTGAGATAAGGGAACTGAGAAGCAAATTAGATATATAAATAATGTGCAGGAAAAAGTGGTTGAAGAGACTGATAAATGCAGCTGAATGGAAAAAAAGTTTTATTTTTGAATTTTAACCATACAAAATACCTTGCCTGGTTAATGACTTCTCTCCAATGCCTGTAATTCAAACTTTATTGTATATTCCAATCCTAACCCAATTAGCTCATCTAGAAAACTGTTTGATTTAAAAAATATATCATTTGTCCAGGCAATTAACCTTTGAATGGCTCATCTTCAGCTGCTAATGACTGGAAATGGCTTCCCTGGATATCTTATCCAAAAGGCAGGAAGGAAGGTCTTTCACAGTCCCCTGGCATGGGTGGGGTTCAATGTCTGTAGTGAGTTTTGTAAATTTGCAGTCTCCTCTCCATAAGTTAGGGATGTGGAACATATGTAGGCTGAAAACACTTCAAACATTTCTGTTTTTTTTAAAGCCTAATGCCTGTTTCCAGCTGATTAATTCAAAATCACTATTTGAGAAATGCAGATCTTTATAACAGTGAGATGAAATGTCTGGTCCATCAGCACGTTCTGGCCAATAGATAATAAAATAAGGTTACCCACAAGGAATATTTCAGATGCAATATCATTGGGTAGGAGACATTACTGTATTTGGTAATAAATCAAATATTGCTCCCAATTTTCCTAGGAGTTGTACTCCAGGAATACCTGGAAGGGAGGTTTCTGGAAATATCAACTCCCTTTAGGCTGCAGCAGCATTGTTCAAAAGGCACTGGTATGTCGAGAAATAACTTCAATTGTATTGGATGGAGGGATAGCTTCTAACCTAATAAGGAGCATGCTATTAAAGCATACAGATTTGCTTTGCAGGAGAGCTCTATTTCTTCATCTTCCTCCCAAAAGTGCATGTAGTTACCTAATGCAGAGTGCCCAGTTGAATGGACCAGAGAGACCTGTGTGAACTATTCCATCCCAAAAGATATGACTCCTGGTTAATACATGAGGGAACTATGACACCTGCCAGGCGATCACATAAATCCCCCCAATACTGAGTCGCCACTGTACAGTCTATACCTGCTAATGAAGATTGGCACAGTACTCTGTTTCTATTCCATTGACACAGAATGTTATCAAGGTCAAAGATTGCATAAATCATAGGTTCATATAAGGATGTCCTATTTATAGTGAACCCTAGGATATTTAGCTCTGCTATCTGTTTTGCTCAAACACTACATGTTTGGAAAAATACCATGGGCTCTGCCTTGCACCTGCCTCATACAGAAGTCTCTCCAGCTGATGAATTGACAACTCCACTTGATCCTGGGATGTAGTGCTGACTAGTGGAGCAGTACTTAATCATTTGAAGATGAATGTCTTGAGGTGTACGTTACACCAGTGTAGTTGTTGCAACTCAAATAGACCGCAATGTCAGCGTTTCATCCATCTATTTTATTGCACATCGTGTTATAAGAGCTTATTTTGTATCTCTGGAACCTTGAAACGGATGATATATCGGCTCAAGTCAGGGGTTCTTCAGTCCTACCTGAGAAAAGCAATTGAAAATATCAGAACTTCAGAAAAATATAAAGTTAAATGTACACAAATGTGGTTGGAACCTTGAGCTATAGGACTTACATCCCACAGTCTTAGGATTTATGTATGGCAACAGTAAACTCTGTGGAGGGAAGCAGAGTCATGAAACTACTTATGATGGACATACTCAATGATTAAGCTTTCACAGCCCTCTGGAATAGAGAATTCTCAATCTGTCTACAAAAAAATAAAAAAAAAACCCTTCATGTCAGACTGAAGTTGTTTCCCATTATTTTGAAATTGTATCCCTTGGTTTGTAGCTCCAAGTAAGAGCAACATTTTATCTGCATCTACCCTGTCTTTCAGCATTTTGCAAGTTTCAATAACATCGCCTCATACTTTGAACTCGAGAGAGCACAGACCCAGTTTCCCTAATCTCCTCTCTTCATAGGACAGTCTTGTCATCCCAGAACACGTCTTTCCATTGCATTCCCTCTTACCTTAAGAAGGATGTTCTTGGTTTAAAGAACTAACACTGCTCGCACTACTCCATGTATGATCTAACCAAAGTTCCATATAATTGAGATGAAACATTGCAACCTTTAACTCAAATCCTCTTTCCAATGACTTTTTTTTATGGCAATAATGTTAATTTGGCTGAAAAGAAAATTGACAGACCTGGCTGAACTGAAATGCACCTCGGCTTCTGGTTGGGCATTCATTAAGTCATTTTAGCAAAGTGTGATGAACATTGTAAACCACTGCTGTTGTTGTTCAGGCTTGTTGAAGCCCAAATTGGCTTCTATAGAGATGGAGATTTTGAAGCTGCTTTCTGAGATACTTGAAGAGTGCAGCGTGCTGCTGATAACTGATTTCACACGTTACTGCAATGTTGTCATCCTGACACTGATGTCTCGAGCTGATCGAGTCCCACAGAGAGCTGATGAAGCCCCCACAATTGTTTCTCTGGGCAGCTATGTGCAAGATAGAGTCAGAACTGTCAGCCCTGGAAGCACAGCCAAGGCAGCTACACAAATACGCATGTGCAGAGGCAGGCTGATTAGAAGACCCATTTCGATGGTATGGGGCTTCGTAAAAAAAGCTAAGACACCAGCCCTTGTTCCTCACAGCCCCAGACCTCCAATGTACCCCTGTACATTCCATATCAACTAAAGTTTCATACTTCATGTCTCCCACATACTGTCCAAATTCCCCAAGTCTAATCATTCACCCACATGTACGTAACACATGAGCCATATACTAAAAATACTAAGAATGGAACTATTGGGAGGAGTATAACTTGTTCACAAACGTCTTTGAAAATAGCTGCTGCTCCTATAGGCTGATGAAATAGACTGTCCGATAAGCAGTCCATTAAAGTATCAATAACAAAGGCTTCAAACACCTTGCGCATCTTAATCTTATGGGAATAAACATTGAAACTTTGACAAAAGAGATCACAGAAAGAACAACTTATAACTTAAAGATGTCAGTCAAGCAAAGCCATCAACTGACTTCTCTTGTCAAAATGCAATCTCTACTGAATTCAAGCTTTTTTTTTGCTCTAGGTTCTAAGCCAATTGTGTGTACAAGGACTGGTGGAATCTGAGTTTGCAATATAATTAGCTGTCCAAATGCGAGAGACTACCCACATCCTTAATCGACAGAGCGTATGCCCTCTCACCAGTAACACCAGTGAAAAACTAAAATGAACAATTGTTGAGGAAGAACAAAGTAGTTCACTAACTAGTTGACAGGGGATGCACTACTCACCCAGACACAGGTCCCATCCTATCCCAGTAACCCCACATTTTCCATGGCCAATCCACCTGACCTGCACATCTTTGGACTATGGGAGGAAACTGGAGCACCCGACAGAAACCCATTGAGAGATGAGGAGAATGTGCAAACTCCACACATAGACAGTCACCCAAGGCTGGAATTGAACCTGGGTCTTTGGCGCTGTGAGTCAGCAATGCTAACCACTGAGCCACAGTACCACCCTTCTCAAAGAGATAACTTGCCTACCTCATTCTCAGGGCAGATAGAAATATACAATAAATTTAATTTTACGAGTACCTACATAATCACGAGAAATATTAACTTAAATGTTTTTCATTAATTTGAATTTGAAGACTTGGCACGGTATTAGAGCTTAGCTGAAGAACTGTTGTTTCCTTCAGTGCTGCAACTTATTCTCCCCTAAAGAATTGCAAATCTATCCATAAACTATTCATTTCACTCAGTAGCACAATATTATTTTCGATGAGTCGTATACTGCTATAAATATGGTAGTCTAATAATGACATCATCCTCTTTTTAGTATTGCAGATCCATGACCTTGACAGTGAGTAAACAAAGAGGAAATAGCCAGTTAACACCTCTGTATAAGCGTGCAAGATAGCTTCCTTCAAGTTGGCTCCATTGCTAAAATTTATTTTTGCAGAAATACAGAATGCAGTAAATACACAGGATTGGTTGTGAAGGTGACAATTCTTAGAAGACTTTGTGGCAATGAGTGGTTAGGTTTTTACCGGCTTTATGAATTCCCCAGCTGTCAGGAAATTCCAGCATGAATCAGTATATTGAAAATTATCAACAAATGCTGCCAAATGCTTCGACCATAGCATATATGACCTAATTCCTATCTAAAGTGGTTATTTGTTTTTTAAGTTAAGGTTTTTATAAAAATAACTGATAATCTGGCTAGGAAATGGTCTGATTTTATAAAGGTTAGTGTAGAATGAATAGTAAATGAATCGTGGGTCTCAATGTTGACATCATTGAGATGTCAACGAGGAAGGTGATGGATTTCAGGAAATGTTAGGCCAAAGAAGGCAAGTAGTCGTGAATAAATAATGCAGGATCTATGATGTTTCCTGAAGTATGCTCAACTTTCGTTGGAAGGCCAGGGAAATTTGCAGAATCTTTTGTTTGAAAATTCAGTTGGATAAACTTCACGATTACGCAGATTGTACTGACCTGTGGGATATCATTCCACCTTCCCTCATGTTCACGGAACAAAATGCCCCACCTCTCCTCCACTTTTGGCTCTATATTTTATGAAAGGATATGTTATTAATAATATTAACTTCAGTGATTCTGCTACAGTCAGAGGTTTAAGAGCAAGCATTAATTTGACGGACTGGCCAGAACAGATTGAACATTTACTTTGTTCGTAGAATAATGGTGGAACCGTCATGTTTGGGACATGTTTAATGATTATCTGATCTTGATGCAGAGAGAAGATACCAATCACATACATGGTATGTTAGTAAAAATATCTCACACACAATCTGGTGGTGAGCATCAAGATGGACACAGTGAAACAAATGTCTGCTGTTTCGTTAAGAGGAGATCAGTTGGCTGGATGGCTGATTTGCAGAGTGAAGCCAACAGCATGGGTTCAACTTCCGGACTGGCTGCAGTTAACAATAAGGTCCCATCTCACCTCTCGCCTGAGGCATTGTGACCCTTGGGTTCAACTTCCCACCAATTGTCTCTCGAATGAGAGAGCATCCCTATGGTCTGGTAGGAATATGGTGAATTTACCTAGCCCTCTGGAGGCCTGTGACCAGTGGAGTGCCACAAGGATTGGTGCTGAGTCCTCTACTTTTTGTCATTTACATAAATGATTTGGATGCGAGCATAAGAGGTACAGTTAGTAAGTTTGCAGATGACACCAACATTGGAGGTGTAGTCGACAACGAAGAGGGTTACCTCAGCTTACAACAGAATCTGGACCAGATGGGCCAATGGGCTGAGAAGTTGCAGATGGAGTTTAATTCAGATAAATGCGAGGTGCTGCATTTTGGGGAAAGCAAATCTTAGCAGGACTCATACACTTAATGGTAAGGTCCTAGGGAGTGTTGCTGAACAAAGAGACCTTGCAGTGCAGGTTCATAGCTCCTTGAAAGTGGAGTCGCAGGTAGATAGGATAGTGAAGAAGGCATTTGGTATGCTTTTCTTTATTGGTCAGAGTATTGAGTACAGGAGTTGGGAGGTCATGTTGAGGCTGTCCGGGACATTGGTTAGGCCACTGTTGGAATATTGCATGCAGTTCTGGTCTCCTTCCTATAGGAAAGATGTTGTGAAACTTGAAAGGGTTCAGAAAAGATTTACAAGGATGTTGCCGGGGTTGGAGGATTTGATCTATGGGGAGAGGCTGAACAGGCTGGGACTGTTTTCCCTGGAGCGTCAGAGGCTGAGGTTTAAAAAACCTAATAGAGGTTTACAAAATTATGAGGGGCATGGATAGGGTAAATAGGCAAAGTCTTTTCCCTGGGGTCAGGGTCAGAACTAGAGGTCATATGTTTAGGGTGAGAGGGGAAAGATACAAAAGAGACCTACGGGGCAACTTTTTCACACAGAGTGGTACGTGTATGGAATGAGCTGCCAGAGGAAGTGGTAGAGGCTGGTACAATTGCAACATTTAAGAGGCATTTGGATGGGTATACAAATAGGAAGGGTTTTGAGGAACATGGGCCAGGTGCTGGCAGGTGGGACTAGATTGGGTTGGGATATCTTGTCGGCAAGGATGGGTTGGACCGAAGGGTCTGTTTCCATGCTGTACATCTCTATGACTCTAAGTGCATTTTCTCTTTTCCAGAATGAATTCCATTTGCTACTGCTGTACCCATCCAATCAGTCTGTTGATATCCTTCTGCAGTTTACAACTATCCACCTTACTCTTTACCACTCTAGCAATTCTTGTGTCATCTGCAAACTTTGTGATCATATCTCCCACATTAAAATCGTTAATGCAAACCATAAAGAGCAAAGACTGCAGCATCTCACAGGAAACTGATTTCCAGCTACACAAACATTGCTCTACCCTCTGCTTCCTACCTCTCAGCCAATTTTGGATCCAATGTGACATTTTGCCTTGGATCCCATAGGTTCTTTCTTTGTTGACCAGTCTGTCATGAGGGAATTTATCAAAGATTTGCTAAAGTCGTGTAGACCACATCAAATGCATTACTCTTATCAACACTCCTAGTTACCTCCTCAAAAATTCAATTAAATGTCAAACACAGCCTTAACTTGTTTGTATGCTGACTGTACCTGATTAAACCATGAATTTCAACGTATATTCTTTCCCTCAGAATTCTTACTAATAACACTGAACTTAAACTGACAGGCCTGGTATTTCTTGGTATATTCCCAGCTCACTTCTTATTGATGGGACAATGTAAGCAGACAGTCCTCTGGCACCTCATCTATGGCCAGAGAGAATCTGAAAATTTCTACCAGGCCCCTGATATCTGTCCCCTTGCCTCCCTCAACAGAATGGGAGTGGAATAAATCCTATTTGGCATTTCCCTTTTATTCATTTGTGGGATGCTGGTTGGCCAGCATTTATTGCCTGTTCCTATTTGTCCCTGAGAAGGTGGTGGTGAGCTGCCTTCTTGAACTGCTGCAATCCACCTGCTGTGGATTGACCCACAATGCCATTATGGAAGGAATTCCAGGATTTTGACCCACTGACTGTGAAGGAACGATGACATATTTCCAAGCCAGAATGGTAAGTGCTTGGAGGGGAATTGAAGGTGGTAGTATTCCCATTTTTCTGCTGTCCTTGTCCTTCTAGACGGAAGTGGTCATGGGTTTGGAAAGTGCTGTCTGAGGATCTTTGGTGAATATCTGCAGTGAATCTTGTAGATAGTACACACTGATGCTACTGAGCGCTGTTGGTGGAGGGAGAGGATGCTTGTGGATGTGGCGCCAATCAGGCGGAATACTTTGTCTTGGATAGTATCAAGCTTTTTAACTGTTGTTGGAACTGCATCCAACCAGGCAAGTGGGAATATTGCATAACACTCTTAATTTGTGCTTTGTAGATGGTGGACAGGCTCTGGGGAGTTAGGTCAGTTATTTGCCATGTTATTGGTAGTCTGACGTTCTCTTGTAGCCACTGTTTATGTGGCAAGTCCAGTTGAGTTTCTAGTTAATGGTAACCCCCAGGATGTTGATAGTGGGGAATTCAGTAGTGGTAACACCATTGAATGTCAAGTGGCAGTGGGAGAGGATTGTTTCTTATTGGTGATGATCCTAGCCTGGCATTTGTGTGGCATGAATGTTACATGCCACTTGTCAGCTCAAGCCTGGATATTGTCCAGGTCATGTTGCATTTGAACGTGGACTGCTTCAGTGTCTGAAGAGCCACGAATGGTGCTGAACATTGTGCAATCATCAGTGAACAACCCCACTACTGAATTATGGAGAGAAGGTCAATAATGATTCAGCTGAAAATGGTTGGGCCTGTGACACTACCCTGAGGAACTCCTGCTGAGATGTCCTGGAGCTGAAATGACAGACCTTGAAAAATCATGACTGTCTTTCTACGTGCCAGGTATGACTCCAACAGTGGAGAATTTTCCCCCTATACCCATTAATTCCAGTTTTGTTAGGGCTCCTTGATGCCTCACTCAGTCAAATATGGTCTTGATGTCAAGGGCTATTATTCTCACCGTAAGGTGCTAAACCTGCTGGTGCATTCTTTCTCTGTTAATTTTTTTGAATATTTCCCAGTGCTCCATCATGATGTTTATATCTTCATCTTCCTTTTCCACTATGAAGATTGTTGCAAAGATTTCATTGAGGAAATTACTCGTATTTTCTGGGTCTGTACCCACATTGGGTCCGAAATGGAGGCCACTTGTCCCGAAGTTATTCTCTTGCTCTTTTTATAGTTAAAGATTTTTGTTTTCCTTTTGTGAAGTCTCTCCCTTGAATTTCTCATATAGATCCAATCAAATTGGCTGGTTATTCCATCATGGTGGGCATTAAACCAAGATCGATATTTTCTTAAGCAGATGGTCACAAATGCTCAAATCTAGCAAGCTGAACTGAGGGATTGAAATGCTGTTAATCATTTGTCTGCTCTGTACTCTGTGAAGTCAGTTACAGTGGCCTTGTGGCATTGCAACTCAGTTAACAATTTACTGCATGTTGGAAATTTAAACTAAAACATCTAGTCCTGCATCACCTACTTTCACAGTTGGGGAGATAAAAATGAAATAATAGTTAAAACTACGTGTAAGAAGATTGAGCAGCGAGAGAGTGAATTATCGCTTTGAAGGAACCATTTCCACTGTGAAACAAAGATTGTGCTGATTTCAATCTCCTGTTTAGTGCATTAAGGAAATCTTCTCCTTTGTAAAGTTGCCAACCTCACTTGAGATGGAGAGAGGTGCTGATGAAGGGTACTCATTGAAAGTGATGGTGGGGGAAAGAAACAGAAGTTAAATATGAATGGATAAAAAAAACTTCTAAAGCCAGGAGCCCAATGACTACAATGCGATGGCTGAAACTTGTTTCTATTTGGTGGATGACTATAGTTTTCTTTTTATATAAAAGGCATCAGTCTGCCTGTGCACGTTTCACAGACTTGAGATACCATTCAGTGTACACAAGAATGTGAAGGCAACATAAACAATAAAACAGTAGTTTGATTGTCCATAGAATACCTGCGGATCCAAAAAGTGTTTTATACCGAGATTATCAAAAGTAACTTTTAAAAGTCCAGTTCAGAAAACAGGTTTGAAAGCTTACTTCATGCCGTGCTCCTGTTTTGTTTAGGACCTACTAACCAAACTGAACTCCATTTTCAATGTAACAATCAGGAGGCTGAAACCCTGTCATAACAACTCCTGTGTGGCATAGTATCAAGTGGGATATTTTAGTGTTTGCGTAGAATGTTGTCAACCAATACCAAATCAATCTTTTCCTTCAAATTTCTTCAATCCTCACCTGAATCCTAATGAGATCTGGTTCCAAAAGTGCCAGCAGCCATCCAGTGTCTCACCAAAGTGGGTATTCTTAGTATGAGAGCAAACAGAAAGAACATCAACAAACTACTCTTCTCTGGGATTGTTCAGGTTGTTCTGTTGACATCTCCTCAGCTAATGTTTATATAATAGTAGCAGCAGGTGTACCGAGTCCAACTTCCTTCTCCTAACTCATTGTAGGATCTTTGGACAAATTAGCTAGGATCAATTAACCATGGCAGTCTTTGGTGATTTCTGCTTTGTTTGAGTCAATATTGAGTAGTACCATACATTGTCTCATTGAGCCATGGATCATGGCCAGCCACAAATTAATCTCCCCGTCACAATATATAAATAACGAAAGGACTCTGTAAAGATGTTATCATTGGCTCAGATGTTCACACTATACCAACAGCACCTTAAGTGTCCTGTATATTTTTCCAATCTCCCACAGTACCTGGTAAAAAGATTGGCTGAAACATCACAGTAGCTGCTTATACTGTTACTGCAAAGTACCTATGCACAGAGGGAGGCATCCAGGACTGCTGTACTGAACTAGGCTATCAACAGGGACAACTCTACAGTGCTGGAAAACTGAAAGAAAGGACAGTTTGTTCACTCCAAGGACCTGTTCCACTCAGTCCACCTATTGGAGCATCTTCCAACTATTCATCCACAGAAGCCGTCAGAGCTGCTGAAACTATCTTCAAATTTCAATTTCTTTGCTTCAGAAGGAGAATTGTAAATGGTCCAGGCATGTAATGATAGTAGAAACTGATCTCGTTTTTAACTTTATGCATAACTTTTATCAAAGATTTAAAGTAATAACTAACACATTTTACTTGCACAACTCTCCACAATGGCTGCATAATAAAGTAGTTATTTACCTTGTTTAAAGCATAAAACTGTGCTGCTGGTTATTTTAAAATTGAAATAGTTGATACTTAAAAAGGATTACAAGCTTGTTCTTAGCTCATAGACCACTCTGAGGTCACGTCTGGTATGTATGTGCTTATTTCACCACACCACACACAAAATGTTTATCGTTATTGTAAGAATGTGTGGAGATGTTAAATCTCTTTCTGGTACTTTTTCGGACGTATGCAGTCATTTGTTAATTTTGACACGCATTCAAAAATGATAACATCCCTAAATAGTTGTAAGCTTACACCCTACTATGGATTGAGCCATGTAGATCAGGAGGGTGCTAGGTCTGACGATTGTTTTGAGAGTTATTTGATTGCAACAAAGGTGACAGTACGAGTGGAGGGTTCTCACTTGAGAATTTTTCTATAGAGTACAAATATAGTGAGAAATTATAGCTGCACACTTAGAAAAGCTCAAGATAATTGGGAAGAGTCAACATTTTTTATCAAAGGATAAAAATGTTCAAACAATTTATTGGAGTTTTTGAAGGAGTAACGTGCTGTGGAGAAAGGGTAGCTTTTTATACCAGGATTTCCAGAGGACATTAATAGGATGTCACATTAAAGTTTACTGCAGAAAATAGACGTTCGTGGCGTAGGGTGTAATATGTTAGCCTGGGTAGAATATTGACTAGCTTACAGAAAATAGCACGCACAAATGGATCTTTGTCTGATTGGCAGGATGTTTGGCATGGAGTCTCGCAAGGGTCTGTGCTGGGGCCCCAATGTTTTCTAACGTACGTCAATGACTTAGCGAAGGCATGGTAGCTAAATTTGCAGAGGACACCAGGATAGATAGGAAAGCACGGAGAAGAGATTAGGGAAGTTGTAGACTGACACTTGAATGAGGAAAAATCTGGCAGATGGACTATAGTGTTGGGAAATGTGAAGTTGTTTACTATGGCAGGAAGAATGAAGAGCAGAATATTATTTAAATGGAGAACAATTGCTAAATTCTAAGGTACAGATAGGCTCAGGTGTTCTAGTGCATGTGTCACAAAAAGTTAGTTTGCAGGCACGCTATCCTTTACTTAAATTTATCTCTCCACTCCGGAGGCTCCCAGTATAATTCCTGATGAAGGGCTCCTACCCGAAACAGTCAATTTTCCTGCTCCTTGGATGCTGCCTGACCTGCTGTGCTTTTCCAGCACCACTCTAATCCAGACTCTCATCTCCAGCATCTGCAGTCCTCACTTTTGCCGTTTTGAGACAAAGTCCCACTGCATGACTTGAGCACAAAATTCTAGGTTGACTCCCTCGTGCAGCATTGGTAGTGGAGCCCTCATTTAGATGAGATGTTAAGGCTGTGTCTCTGACTTCTCAGGAAGGTTTAAAAAAAAAATTCTAAAGCAGTATTTCACTGGAAGAGCATGAGAGTTATCAATATCCTGGCCAATGTTTATTTTTTAATCAGGTCACCACAATAGATGAGCTGGTCATTATCATGGGCCTGGGTGGATTACTCCTTGAAGGTTGGTGTGGACTGGTTGGGCCGAAGGGCCTGTTTCCGCACTGTAGGGAATAAAAAGCTGAAGTGGAGTTTGCACATTCTCCCTGTGTCTGCGTGGGTTTTCTCCTGGTGCTCTGGTTTCCTCCCACAGTCCAAAGGTGAATTGGCCATGCTAAATTGCCCATGGTGTTAGGTGCATTAGTCAGAGGGAAATGGGTCTGGGTGGGTTTCTCTTCGGAGGGTCAGTATGGACTTGTTGGGCTAAAGGGCCTGTTTCCAACTGCATGGAATCTAAATGTTACTTATTGTGAAATCTTGCTGTGTGTACATTTCTAAATTACAAAAGCTCTTCACTAGCTTAAAAGTACTCTGATCTAAGGCTACGAAAGATGCTAAATAAATGCAACTGTCATTTTTTGTTGAGCTTAAAATCATTGGAAAATAGTGCAATCCCGAGAATCAACACTGGAGAAGAGAAGGCACTTTAGTTAAATACTGAACAGCAAGGCCTATGATCTCACACACGATAGTATGTTGATGGCCACTTTTATAGTGGCTCAGGTAGGGTGGTCTCATTTAGATTAAGTCAATCCTTCATACTCCGATGATCTACTGGGTACATTACTGTAGCAGTTCAGAGATTATTTCCCAAGCGTGTATGTCTGTTCGTAATCAAGAGTGTTGGCTTGGTTGATGTATTGCTGCTCCATTATATTCAGTCAAAAGAACCAAAGCCAATTTCCTTAGAGACCTGCTAAAGAAGCCATTTTGAGTGCAATCTCTTTCTAAAGTGCACCTTCATATGGCACCTCATCGCATGTCCTTCCAATCTCCCACGGGACCTTTGAAAAATTCCTGGAAACACATCAGTAACAATGTAAGCAGCTACTGTTACTCTAGGGTTTCTTCTGAGCCACTGTTGTAGTAAGAAGATTAAGGAAACTCGTTGGAATGTCCACTTACTTTCTTTTCAACAAAGAAACCCACAAGTGCTATGGCCAAACATGTTCCATCTCTTTTTTTATATTTTCTGATGACAAAAGGACTACAAACATTTCAGTCACCTTGTATTCAAAGGTCTATCTCACTTTTTTATTCTGGTGTCTCCCAAAGCAATTGCAGTCTAAAACTTAATACCCCAAAAGACTCCTCATAAGATTCAATTAAATTCCTGGATCTTATGATAATGGATGTCCATTAAATGTTTATTGTTAAAAACTTACAAATTAAGATTGAGCAGGAATTGACTATTCAGATTATGAGCCATTTAAAACATTTGTTTATGGGATGTAGGCGTCACTGACCAAGCCAACATTTATTGTTCATCCTTAATTACCAAGAGAGCAGTCAAGAGTTGACCACATTATGGGTTTGGAGTCATGTGTAGGTCAGACAAGTAAGAATGGCCAATTTGCTTCTCTGAAGGACATCGTAAATCAGATGGGTTTTTACAACAACCATTGGGCCAGCTCTTTGTTCCAGATTTTTATTGAATTCAAATTTCACCATCTGCTGAGTTGAGATTCGAATCCATGACCCAAAAAACATTGACCTGGGTTTCAGGTTTACTAGTTCAGTGATGTTGCCACTATGCCATGAGCTCCTCTGTTTGATAAAATAACAACTGACCGAATTTGATCTGACCTCAACTCTACATCCCTTTCTATCCCCAATAAACATTGATATGGATTTAATTATACACAGAAAGCTTCAGTTACTCCCTACAGAAATAGTAGAATGAATGTTGTTACAACATGGAGGTCAAATCTCTCTGTTAATTAAATTCAAATACCCAGAAAAACTCACCTCCCCTTGTAATCTGTCAAAATGTAAATGACAGAGAACTAATTTCGGCTATTTATTCATTCACTTGGTGTGTGCTCTGTCCAAAGCGAAGTCCTTGACTCATTGCCTGCTGATTTGTTTTATCCAGAGTTGTTTTCATGGTGGTTTTTGTCAGTGGTGATTTTCCATTGCTGTTCAGTTGAGCGAAGGGGCAGGAGGCAGGATGGAATGGGAATGGGAATGGGAACAGAACATAGCCATTGGCGTTATTCTGAACCACATGTTGGTCATTTAGCTATCTGAGGTAACCAATGCCACAATTTCTATAAATAATAGAGAAAAATTAGACAATCTGCATGAATGCAGAGTTAAAGTTGATGAGAAGGAAATGTGGGAAGTTGGCAGGGGGCCAGAGATGGATAGTTGCCTCCAAGAGAAGGATACAGGGAATGAGAGCCCATTGTTTTGGTTAGAGAAGGGGTGGACAAAGCTGCTTTTTGCATTTGGACAATGATGATGGTGGTGTTTTGTATTTGAAGCCCAATTTACAAGTTTGGACTATGTTTGCAAAAGGAGATTTTCCTTTTGCAGCAAGGAATTTCAGAATGAAAGATCCTCTTCATCGCTTTTGGTTTTGTTTCCCAATTAACTTCACAATTAATGTGAATTGGTCAACAGAATGCCACATTACTGACAGCATTGCTGTTCCCCCTCAGACTAACTGCACAGAGAAGTATGGAAGACGAGGAGGAGATAGCCCGTGAGCGCCGCCGTCGAGCACGTGATGAGAGACGCTATGATCAAGATGACAATGGGTCCTTCACCAGCAGCACATCATCGACACCAGTGTTTGAGAGCCTCTCAACAACTGCGGAAAATCAGTAGGTTCTTTTAAAATAAAAGCTATTCAAAATTATTTCTGAGATTTGGGCACATAGTAGTTGCAGTGTGAGTTACAGATGATGAAAGATGTAAATGTGTCTTAATACCCCTCAGTTCGAGTTATTAACAATTTCATGAAATGATACCTCTTATTACCATTTACAATAATTTTTGGAGCTTTTGGATGTTAAAGTGGGACACAATTCCAGGGCATGTCTGAGGAAACCTGCCTTCGATCCTTCACCTTCAAAAGGAAGTTCGTGTGTAGCTTAAACCTATCGATGGGTTGCTATCATGTATCACAAAGATGAACCCTTTTAACTTCTTTTCTGTGTGATTCGGAATGGAGAAAAAAGGCACTTTCGAATATGTAGAACTGGGAAGTTGAGAAGCTAACCTCAAGTGTACTGAAATAATAGAGAGGAAATTTTGTAATTTAGTGTTGCCAAAAAGCTTCATGTGATGCATGATGGGAGTGTGGTAACATGGCGGTTACATTGCCAAACGAGTAATCCAGCAGGCCTGGTCTAGATGATCCCACCAAAACTATAGAATTTCAATTCAATTAATTAAATGTATCTGGTATGAAAAGCTAGAGTGAGAATTTTATGGAGGTATCATGGGATTAACCTGGACAAGAAGGTCCAAGAATTGTTGCACTTTTCAAGTCCATAAGGTGCACAAGTTACAGCAGATTCAAATAAACTGAAGATGCATCATTTCACAAGATTACTGGTGCCTCTCAGACAGTTTCTCCAGAATTAATGACCTTTGAAAGCAGCCAGGCAACCGGACACCGCTCTCTCACCAACAGCACTAGGGCGGCAGTGACAGCCTTGGGAGACTGAGAATTGGAGTGATCCAGGTCAGAGAGAAGTCTTGGTGAGAAGGATTTTCTGGGGTTAGGGGATGAGCATTGAGGGCAAGCGCTGACTCACAGCGAGCTTTCCCTTCCTGATGCTAAGTTCCACAATCAGGTACTGAGTATTCGAATGAAAAATAATATCCCTCTACAAATCTCCATCCATTTTCCCCCCACCTCGATTTCCCCCTCTAAGGGAGACCTCAAGCAGGCTTTTTTTACTTGTTGTGCACATTACTCAACGACTAGGCTCATCCACAGCTGCGTTTGTACCAGTGGTGGTGAAACATTGCATTAAAGTTGCCAATTAATTAGCCTTCAACAATTTACTCCCATGATTCCCAAACATTTACATATACACACCACAGATACACATGCGCGTGCACACAGGCTAGTTTTAGTAGAGGTTAGGGGCCAACTGGATCCAACATGGAAGAAGTGGTCAAAAAGCAAGTTGGAAATGAACATATAGGGTATCTTGGAACTCCATATTGAAGTATACACAATGACTTGGATCAATATGGATCCTTCTCACTTTTCACTTGTTTTTTCCTTTTTGCGTTTACTCGCTATTATCCAGCCTAAATAAATGTCCTCCCAGCCTTCAAATATATCATGCAAGAGGTCATTAAAACTTTCCTACTTCACCACCAGTCAGCACTAGTGAAAATGAAACTACTAAATTGCTGATTAAGATTAGCTGCTTGGTTTACTAATGAGTTTCAGGGAAGGAAATCTGCTGTCCTCACCCAGTCTGGCCAATATGCCACTCTCTAATCACTGAAATGTGGTTTACTTTTAACTATCCTCTGAAGTGCAAGCAACTTATGTTGAGCTCCACTTTGATTCAAACTGGTCTTCTCAATGGTAATTAGAAATGGCCAGCAACATTCATGAGTGAACGGAAAAAAAAGACAGGACTAATTTTCATGAATGTGAAGCTGGGATGAAGCATTTGATATGTATTCCCTGTGTGCAGAACTCTGCACTGGATATACCATCTAAAAATTCAATCCTCTACACCATCATAATAGACCCCTCGTCCTATTGAAAACCATAAGTAAAACTGATAAATATTGGCCGGACATTGTATATGACCTGAGCCTCGAGCACATTTGAATCTCTTTTGTTTAATGCCAGAAGAGAGAAAGCGTAACAAGAAATAAAATCATTGAATCTGGCAAGAAGGAAGTATGTTTTGGTCAGACTCCTGTTTGGAGACCCCATCCTGGTTATGCTCCATTGGAGTCAATGGTATATAAAATTGGGCAGTGCGTAAAATTGGTATCCAACTCAATGCCACTCTTCAGCCAGCCAGAAATGTAGGTTTAAGTTCCATATTTTGTGGATTTTCCTTTTACCTAGAGTAGTACATGTTCACATCTGTGTAGTTGAGTACAAGAAAGATTGTTCAATACGGAACTAACATAATGAAGATAGCTACAGATTCATTAGAAAGCGTTACCAGTATTTGATTTGGTTAATGCATGCAGTGTAAAAGGGAAAAGACAATTAAGCCAGCAGAAAATTGTTGATGAATCTGTATTGACCTATTCTGAAGCAAGACGAGATTAATAATTAGATCATTCTGGTCACCGAGTAGAGCTAGAAGTGTTCTATCAATAGTTTACTTTGTAAAGGAGGAAAGAAGACCAACAGATGAATGGCATACATTTATAATGTAGAAGGTGGTCCCCAAAGGTTTATCAAATGATTACTTTAGAGATATAGATTAATGTTTCAGTGGAGGAAATACAGAAGTGAATTCCCACAAACGTCAATGAAATAAATAATCAGACTCTCTGCCCAACCTGTGCTTTTTCTTTTAAACTCCCACTTGATAGGGTAAGTGAAGTCTGCATTTAATGTCTTATACAAAAAATGGTCTCCTTATTTCTTGGAAATGCCAACCAGGATTATGTGCTGAAATCTCGTGAATAGGACTTGAACCTATGACCTTTCAGATCTAGCACGCAGTGAAAAACCTGTTGCAAACATAAAACAGCTTTCACTCTAACTTAGTGATTGAAAAATAATATGCAAAGGAAGTAGTATGCTAAATTTATCTTTTCTATTTTATGATAGTACATAAGTGTTAGTGGGTACATGTCAATAATATAAAATCGAGCTCTAAAGAGTGATGTTATTAAAAGTTAGAGTAAAAGTCTTCAATTTTTAGCAGGCATCAACCTTTACCTGATCCGAAGCCCCACTGGTTAGGTTACGCGTTGAAACTTCCATTACATTACCCCTTAAATCAACATCAAACAAACAGTATTTGATGTGTCAATAATTTATTTTTCTAGATTTCCACATGTATCATCCTTGTAAACTTGCTGACTGAGTTTGCTAATTAGTGGTCGATTTTATATTATTGACATGTACCCACTAAGAGTTGTGTAATATCATAAAATAGAAAAGATAATTTTAGCGTACTACTTTAAATAATGACAAAAGGACAGGCAAGATATTATTTTCATGGTTCTGTTATTGAAGTCAATAGCCATTCTGAGCAGGTGCTACAATGGGATTGTGACCTTTCTCCCACTGGTCTACCTGCGAAATTTTGCATCAAGGAGAACAACAATCTTCCCTGTGGAACGTAATTTGAATTGCTATCAGACATCGAATACATGCTGGTAGTTGAATCATATGACCATACCTCTTCCACACTTTATCTTTGAATACCAGTGCTATGACTCTATGCGTTCTCCCAATCCTTTCATTGTATGCAATCTTGTATTTTATCTTGCTAGCATTATTAGACTGTGAGCAAAACACCTCTTGGTTTTTATGGGTTTTTTCTCAGTAGAAACGTGCTCTGTATCTTGCTACCCTAACACCCTTCAAGTGATGGAGTGGAGGCCGTAACCAGATGAGCACGATCTTATTGAAGCGCCAAGTGGCCTACTCCTCCTAGTCCTATGATAAGTGTGGGCTCATTGCAAAGTATCTTGTGCGTAATTCAGATAATCACAAAATGATTCCAGTCTTCCTCCTTAGACCCAAGGAAACCTGCAATTCTGGATTTGAGGATGTGTAATGAGGCAGACCTGATTAGGGAGCCTTAACGTGAAGGAACCCTTAGGGGACAGTGAGCATAATATGTTAGAATGCACCCTGCAGTTTGACAGGGAGAAGCTGCAATCGGATGTAATGGAATCACATTTTGAGTAGATAACTACAAGACCTAAGGGAGGAGCAGGCTAGAGTTGGTCAGAAAGGAAGCCTAGCTGGGAAGACGATGGGGCAACAATGGCGGAGTTTCTGGGATTATTCGAAGGGCACGGCAAAATTTCATCCCACGAAGGAAGAAAAATTCCAAGGAGAGGATGAGACAAGAATGGCTGACAAGGAAAATCAAGGACAGCATAACAGCAAAAGACCGAGCATACAATGTGGCAAAGATTTGTGGAAAGTCAGAGGAAAGGGAAGTATTTAATGACTAGCAGTGGACAATCAAAAAAACAATGAGGGGAGAAAATGAAATATGATAGGAAGCTAGCTATTAATAGATAAAATTGCAAAAGATTTTTTAGATATATTAAAAGAGAGAATCAAGAGCGGGCATTGGACTGCTGGAAAATGAAGTTATTGAAGTAGTACTGGGGAACAAAGAAGTGGTGGAACTGAATAGATATTTTGCACCACTTTTCACTGGGAAAGACACCAGCAGCATACCAGAACTTTGAGAGTCAGGAGCAGAGGTGAGTGTAATAATCATCATGAATGAGAAGGCACGAGGGAAGCTGAAAGGTTTACAAGTGGATAAATCACCCAGATCAAATGGACTGCACCCCAGAATTCTGAAGGATATCTAAGAAGACATTGTGGAGGCATTGATGATCTTTTAAGAACCACTGAAGTCAGCGAACACCTTGGAGAACTGGAAAATAACTAATGTAACACCCAGTTTAAGAATACAGGGAGGGAAAAGACAGAAATTATAGGCCAGTCAGCCAGAGCTCAGTCATTAGTAAGATTTTAAGTCTACTATGAAGGATAGGATTGTGGAGTACATAGAAGGGCCTGGTGAAATAGGACTGAGTCAGCACAGCTTCAACAAGGGGCGGTCATGCCTGACAAAGTCTTAGAATTCTTTGAAGAGGTAACGGGACAAAGGAGAGCCAGTTGATGTGATCTATTTGGATATACGGAAGCCTTTGACAAAATGCTGCACAGAAGGATGCTAAATAAGAGTCCATAGGGTTACGGGCAAGGTATTGGCATGGATAGAGGATTGCCTGACTGGCAGAAGGCAGACAGCAGGGATAAAGGAGTCTCTTTCAGAATAGCAGCCAGTGGCTAGTTGGACCACAACTATTCATGTTAGATATTAACAATCTTGACAAAGGAATGGAGAGCATTGTTGATAAGTTTGCAGATGACACAATGAGTGGGAAGTTTGGATAGTGTTGCGGAAACAGCTAGGCTGCAGAGGACGTGGACAAACTAGGAGAATGGGCAAAGAAGTGGCAGATGGAAAACAATGAAGGAACGTATGATTATGCACTTTGGTAGGAAGAGTAGCGGCGTAGAGTATTTTCTAAATAGTCAAACAGCACGGAAACAGACCCTTTAGTCCAACCAGTCCATGCCAAACATAATCCCAAACTAAACTAAATCTGCCTGCCTGCTCCTGGCCTGTGTCCTTCTAAACCGTCCCTATTCATGTACTTATTCAAATGTCATTTAAACATTGTAACTCTGCCCACATTGTAACTTCCTCAGGAAAGTCATTTGACATGCGTACCACCATCGTGTTTAGAAAAAAAAATAATTTGCCCTTCGTGCCTTTTTAAAATTTCTTTGCTCTCATCTTGAAAATATGCCCCCTAGTCTTGAAATCTCCCATCCTTGGGAAAAGACACCTACCATCAACCCTATCCATACTTGTCATGATTTTATAAACTGTTACACTCCAGTGAAAAAGGTCCTCACCAATCCAGCCTTTCTTTATTACTCAAACCTTCCATACCCAGCAACATCCTGGGAAATCGCTTCTGAACTTACTCTAGCTTATTAATCTCCTTCCTATAATGTTGAGAGGCTTCACAAATCTGAAACACAAAGGGACTTAGGGGTCCGAGTTTAGGATTCTCTTAACATGCAAGTTCAGTTAGCAGGCAGTTAACAAGACAATTAGAACACAATGCTGGCCTTCATTTTAAAAAGGCCAGAATACAACAGCAAAGACGTACTGCTAAGGCTATATAAGGCTCTGGTCAGACCACATTTGGAATATGGAAAGTAGTTTTGGGCCCTGTACTATAGCTGAGGATGTGCTGGCACTGGATGGGGCTCAGAGGAGGTTTACAAGAATGATCCTGGGTTGTCATCTAAGGAGTGGTTGAGGACTTTGTGTCTGTACTTGATAGAAGATAAGGGATGAATCTCATTGAAACTTTCAGAATACTGAGTGGCCTGGATAGAGTGAACATAGAGATGATGTTTCCCTTTGTAGGAGAGACTAAGACCTGAGGGCACAGCCCCAGAATGAAGGAACAGCACTTCAATGAGCAGGAATTTCTTCAGCCAGAAGGCGGTAAACCTGTGGAATGCATTGGTACAGAAGGCTGCGGAGGCCAAGCCATTCAGTGTGTTTAAGACCGAGAAGGTTCTTATTAGTAAGGGGATCCAAGGTCACAGGAAAAAGGCAGGAGAATGGGGTTGAGAAACATATCAGCCACGATCGAATGGCGAAACAGACTTGATGGGCCGAATTGCCTAATTCTGCTCCTGTGTCTTATGGTCTTATTGTCTCTCGCGCTCTGTCTGTCTCTTTGTCCCTGCAGTGAAGTAACCAAAACCTGGAAGTTAGCTAGCTATTCTCTCCTACTGGTCACTGTAAATATAAATCTCCTTTATTTTGCCTCTAACCATACAGTCTAACCAAAGTCTGTGACATTAGTGTGCTAACTGTCCTGTGTCTTCAATGAAAAGTTAATTAATCTTGTTGGATGGGTTTAGAGTTTCAGCTAGCAGAATTATATGTTGGCAATTTATATTCTTCTTTACCATTGATTAGAATGAATTTATTTGTAATAAATATCTCATGTTATAACAGAAACTTAATCTCAGGTTAACAGACAACCTCAACCATCAGACAGGTAAATTAGGGAACTCTAAGCAATTTGTTAAATCTTTAAAATTAAATCTTTGTGACAATGTCAAGAACAGTGGAGCTTGCATGTTAGTGCATCTCCCCCAGCAAGTTGTGACACTGTTAGAATGAGCAGAAAGAGATCAATCGATCATGGAGATATCTATTCGAGTCCTCTAGTGCAAAGGTGAGACAAGATCAAAGTTCTGCTGCTCCAGATAGTAGACATTTAAGTAAAGTACATACCCACTCAGCTGAAGCAAGTCTAATATATGGACTGGTAATATACACCAGAAGAGATTTGCAGCTTTTCACAGGTCACTAAATCACTTTTAAGATTTGTTCAGCATTCTAAGATGAGCCTGAAGCTGAACAAGAAAAAGATGTAATTGAAGATGCCTGAAGTCATGTACTGACTTTATCTGTATCCTGACTCATTGAGAACTGTAGTAAAGACACAGTGACCAACACGTGAGAGTGGAGCAATGACGAATTTATCACCCCATCCAATAATGAAAGAAAATGATTCCTGCTGGAAACAGTGAAAGGAGTATGACAAGATCAAAGTGAAATAACAGGAAAGCCAAGTTTCAATTCTATGAAACTATAAAATTGTTGCAAGAGCTAATTATTATTCTCTTCTTGACTGAAATCAAAAAATAGTGGAAATTACTGCGAGTCAGGCAGCACCTGTGGAGAGAGAGCAAGCTAATGTTTTGAGTCTAGATGACTCTCTCCACAGATGCAGCCTGACCTGCTGTGACTTCTAGCATGTTTTGTTTTCAGTTCAGATTCCATCATTTGTAGTAATTTGCTCCTACAGTATTATCCTCTTGTTCTTCCTCCCAAAGTGTATTATTTCACACTTTGTATTAAGCTTCATCTGCTAAACTTTCACCCATCCAACTAATCTGTTTCTGTCCCCTTGGTCTATCTTTGTCCTCTTTACAACACTTTCATGTTTGTGTCTTATGCAAGTTTTGAAATTAAAGGCTACATAACAAAGTTTAAGACATTAATGTATGTGAAGAAAGAAACGTGTTCTTAGTAACATACCTTGGGGAAACTCACTATATAACTTCCTCCAGTCTGAAAAACATCCATTCACCAGCACTTTATTTACTGTCGTTGAGCCAACCTCACATCCATGTTCTACTCTCCTTGTACTTCCATGGGTTTTAACTTTGCAGACAAGCCTGGCGTATCTTTATCAAAAGCCTTATGGAATATACACCATAACAACCACACTGCCCTCACCAACTGTCTGTGACACCTCATTTAAAAACTTCAATCACGTTATTTAAACATGTGTCCTTAACACATGTCTGTGCTGAACTATTATCAGAAAGGCAAGGTCACGGTGATCCTGGGAGACTTCAATATGCAGGTGGACTGGGTAAATAATGTTGCCAGTGGATCCAAAGAAAGGGAATTCATGGAATGCTTACAGGATGGCTTTTTGGAACAGCTTGTCATGGAGCCCACAAGGGAGCAGGCTATTCTGGACCTAGTGCTATGTAATGAACCAGACTTTATAAAAAATCTTAAAGTAAGGGAACACTTAGGAAGCAGCGATCATAATCCGGTAGAGTTCAGTCTGCAGTTTGAAAGAGAGAAGGCAAAATCGGATGTAATGGTGTTACAGTTAAATAAAGGTAATTATGAGGGCATGAGAGAGGAACTGACGAAAATAGACTGGAAGCAAAGCCTAGCAGGGAAGACAGTAGAGCAAAAATGGCAGGGGTTTGTGGGTAAAATTGAGGACACTACAGAGGTTCATCTCCAAGAAGAGAAAGATTATCCGGGGAGGGATTAGACAGCTATGGCTGACAAAGGAAGTCAAGAAATCTATCAAAGAAAAAGAGAGATCCTATAAAGTGGCCAAGAGCACTGGGAAATCAAAAGATTGGGAAGGCTACAAAAACAAACAGAGAATAACAAAGAGAGAAATAAGGAAGGAGAGGATCAAATATGAAGGTAGGCTAGCCAGTAATATTAGAAATGATAGTAAAAGTTTCTTTCAATACATAAGAAACAAACGACAGGCAAAAGTAGACATTGGGCCACTTCAAACTGATGCTGGAAGCCTAATGATGGGGGATAAAGAAATAGCAGGAGAACTTAATAAGTACTTTGCATCAGTCTTCACAGTGGAAGACATGAGTAATATCCCAACAATTAAAGGGAGTCAGGGGGCTGAGTTGAGTATGGTTGCCATTACAAGAGAAAGTGCTAGAAAAGCTAAAAGGTCTTAAAATTGATAATTCTCCTGGCCCCGATGGGCTACATCCTAGAGTTCTGAGGGAGGTGGCTGAGGAAATAGCGGAGGTATTGGTTGAGATCTTTCAAAAGTCACGAGTCAGGGAAATTCCCGGATGATTGGAAGATTGCTGTTGTAGCCCCCTTGTTCAAGAAAGGATCAAGGCAAAAGATGGAAAATTATAGGCCAATTAGCATAACCTCGGTTGTTTGTAAAATTCTAGAATCCATCATTAAGGATGAGGTTTCTAAATTCTTGAAAGAGCAGGGTCGGATTAGAACAAGTCAACATGGATTTAGTAAGGAGAGATCTTGCCTGACAAACCTGTTGGAGTTCTTTGAAGAGGTGACAAGTAGGTTAGATCGGGGAAACCCAGTGGATGTTATCTACCTAGACTTCCAAAAGGCCTTTGAGATGGTGCCACACGGGAGGCTGCTGAGCAAGGTGAGGGCCCACAGTGTTCGAGGTGAGCTACTGGTATGGATTGAGGATTGACAGAAGGCAGAGAGTTGGGATAAAAGGTTCTTTTTCAGAATGGCAGCCGGTAACAAGCGGTGTCCCGCAGGGTTCAGTGTTGTGGCCCCAGCTGTTCGCATTATATATTAATGATCTGGATGAAGGGACTGGGGGCATTCTAGCGAAGTTTGCCGATGATACAAAGTTAGGTGGACAGGCAGGTAGTACTGAGGAAGTGGGGAGGCTGCAGAAGGATCTAGACAGTTTGGAAGAGTGGTCCAGGAAATGGCTGATGGAATTCAATGTGAGCAAATGCGAGGTCTTGCACTTTGGAAAAAAGAATACAAGCATGGACTACTTTCTAAATGGTGAGAAAATTCGTAAAGCCAAAGTACAGAGGGATCTGGGAGTGCTAGTTGAGGATTCTCTAAAGGTAAACATGCAGGTTGAGTCCATAATTAAGAAAGCGAATGCAATGTTGTCAATTATCTCAAGAGGGTTGGAATATAAAAGCACTGTTGTGCTACTGAGACTTTATAAAGCTCTGGTTAGGCCCCATTTGGAGTACTGTGTCCAGTTTTGGTCCCCACACCTCAGGAAGGACATACTGGCACTGGAGCATGTCCAGCGGAGATTCACACGGATGATCCCTGGAATGATAGGTCTAACTTATGAGGAACGGCTGAGGATCCTGGGATTGTATTCATTGGAGTTTAGAAGATTAAGGGGAGATCTAATAGAAACTTACAAGATAATACATGGCTTGGAGAGGGTGGACGCTAGGAAATTGTTTCCGTTAGGCGAGGAGATTAGGACCCATGGACACAGACTTAGGGGGTAAATTCAGAACAGAAATGCGGAGACATTTCTTCAGCCAGAGAGTGGTGGGCCTGTGGAATTCATTGCCACAGAATGCAGTGGAGGCTGGGACGCTAAATGTCTTCAAGGCAGAAATTGATAAATTCTTGATGTCACAAGGAATTAAGGGCTACGGGGAGAATGCGGGTAAGTGGAGTTGAAATGCCCATCAGCCATGATTGAATGGCGGAGTGGACTCAATGGGCCGAATGGCCTTCCTTTCGCTCCTATGTCTTATGGTCTTATGGTCTTAAACCTATATTAGTTTGAATTTTAGTGGACTGATAATGTACTGAGAAAAACAGCTAGCACATTTTCATTGTGTTCTGAATTTGTCTTCAGATTTTCAAACATCTATATTTCTTTTTACCTCTGCTGAAGGTGCTTACTAGTTATCCATAGATGTTAGCACCTCAACTATTTTATTGGGGGTGGCAATATACAAGAGTTCAATTCTTTCCTTATCCAGCACAGAAACACTGACACAATGCAATGAAATGTGGGGATTCAGGGGGATTTTTCTTTTCCTGCTAACCAAAGGAAGCTGAGGCTAAATGGCCCACAATTAATGTTAATCTGCAATAGACTCAGCACAAAGTGGAAATTACAGCTGGCAACTTTGTTCTGTGAGACTTCTGTACTTGCTGACTTGTTGGGAAGTTGGATAAACATCTTGATTATGTTGGTGTCCTGTTCTGTGAATTTTGGTCTCTTTCAATGTAGGTTTCTAATTGAATTCAATCCTTTAGCCTCAATTGAGTTGTAGCTGCTGAAAGCGTGGAGGGTTTATAGTCATGTTACAGGAAGGGAGGAATATTTTGGGGGATTTTTGTTGGATTGAAATCTGCATTAATCAGGCTGCTTGTTGGCACTTACTGTTCAAAGAATATTTCCCTTGAGGAAATGTTTAAGAATTTCTATTATTTCAACACTTCTCAGTGCCAAATGCCATTACTTACAAAGATTTTCTCTATCTGGGTGGCTGCACACACAGTTCAGACCATTGCTAGCCTATAGTCTGGAATGTACAACAGTTAACCATTTCACTGGGGCCTCCTTTACTTATGGTATCTTTTACAGCGAATGCAACATTTGCTGATGGAAGTACTTGCAAGATGTCCGTTAGTCAAAATTTAGGTAGATATTCTCTATGCAGACTAATTGCACATTATGATCCTGGTGCCTGTTTTTAGGAGGCTATTGAATTTTTAGCTCATATGCTTGTTTTCAGCTACCTCTGAGAAATGGTGATTTCTGATTGTTTCAGAATGAAGGTGTTCCTCGCAAATGGTAACATATTCCCAGTGCATTCCTTCTATTTTAGTATTCCCAAAATGTGTACCAGCAGTGCAGTAAATGGTATGTACATCAGTTGAATTAAATCAATTACAGGGGAGAAACAAAATAAAATGCAACTTAGAAACCACATTATGAGCTAGCACTAAGTCCTTCGACAACACTGATTCATCTGGAATGTATTCGTTTAGTTTAAAGCAAAAGAAACAAACATTTCCTCATCTTCCAAGTGACTTTCGTTCTCCTTCACTTGCTTTTCTCACTTACAAGTTCATTAGATGGAGGAGCAGAATTAAGCCGTTTGGCCCATCGAGTCCGCTCAGCCATTTGTTCATAGCTGATATGCTCCTTACCCCATTTTCTTGCCTTCTCTCCATATCCCTTCTCCCCATACTATCTAACTCCTGCTTAAATAAATTCACTGTCCCATCATCCACTGCACCTTGGGGTAGCAAATTCCACAGATTCACAACCCTTTGGGAAAAGTCGTTTCTCCTCAACTATGTTTTAAATTTGCTGTCCCTTATCCTAAGTCTATGACCTCTCGTCCTGAAATGCCCCACAAGAGGAAGCATTCCCTCCACATCTATTTTATCCACACCTTCTTGTCATCTTGAATACGAGCTGGAAGTTTTTGTTATAAACGTTTCGTCCCCTGGCTAGGCGACATCATCAGTGCTTGGGAGCCTCCTGCGAAGCGTTTCTTTGATGTTTCCTCCGGTGTTTATAGTGGTCTGTCCCTGCCGCTTCCGGTTGTCAGTTTCAGCTGTCCGCTGTAGTGGTTGGTATATTGGGTCCAGGTCGATGTGTTTGTTGATGGAGTTTGTGGATGAATGCCATGCCTTTAGGAATTCCTGGCTGTTCTCTGTCTGGCTTGCCCTATGATAGTAGTGTTGTCCCAGTCGAATTCATGTTGCTTGTTGTCTGTGTGTGTGGCTACTAAGGATAGCTGGTCGTGTCATTTCGTGGCTAGTTGATGTTCATGTATGCGGATTGTTAGCTGTCTTCCTGTTTGTCCTATATAGTGTTTAGTGCAGTCCTTGCATGGTATTTTGTACACTACATTCGTCTTGCTCATGTTGGGTATCGGGTCCTTCGTTGTGGTGAGTTGTTGTCTGAGCGTGGCTGTTGGTTTGTGTGCTGTTATGAGTCCTAGGGGTCGCAGTAGTCTGGCTGTCAGTTCTGAGATGCTCCTGATGTATGGTAGTGTGGCTAGTCCTTTTGGTTGTGGTATGTCCTCGTTCCGTGGTCTTTCTCTTAGGCATCTGTTGATGAAGTTGCGCGGGTATCCGTTTTTGGCGAATACCTTGTATAGGTGTTCCTCTTCTTCTTTTTGCAGTTCTGGTGTACTGCAGTGTGTTGTGGCCCTTCTGAATAGTGTCCTGATGCAGCTTCGTTTGTGTGTGTTGGGGTGGTTACTTTCATAGTTTAGGACTTGGTCTGTGTGTGTGGCTTTCCCCAACACACACAAACGAAGCTGCATCAGGACACTATTCAAAAGGGCCACAACACACTGCAGTACACCAGAACTGCAAAAAGAAGAAGAGGAACACCTATACAAGGTATTCGCCAAAAACGGATACCCGCGCAACTTCATCAACAGATGCCTAAGAGAAAGACCACGGAACGAGGACATACCACAACCAAAAGGACTAGCCACACTACCATACATCAGGAGCATCTCAGAACTGACAGCCAGACTACTGCGACCCCTAGGACTCATAACAGCACACAAACCAACAGCCATGCTCAGACAACAACTCACCACAACGAAGGACCCGATACCCAACATGAGCAAGACGAATGTAGTGTACAAAATACCATGCAAGGACTGCACTAAACACTATATAGGACAAACAGGAAGACAGCTAACAATCCGCATACATGAACATCAACTAGCCACGAAACGACACGACCAGCTATCCTTAGTAGCCACACATGCAGACAACAAGCAACATGAATTCGACTGGGACAACACTACTATCATAGGGCAAGCCAGACAGAGAACAGCCAGGGAATTCCTAGAGGCATGGCATTCATCCACAAACTCCGTCAACAAACACATCAACCTGGACCCAATATACCAACCATTACAGCGGACAGCTGAAACTGACAACCGGAAGCGGCAGGGACAGACCACTATAAACACCAGAGGAAACATCAAAGAAGCGCTTCACAGGAGGCTCCCAAGCACTGATGATGTCGCCTAGCCAGGGGACGAAACGTTTGCAACAATAACTTCCAACTCGGCGAACAGAACCACAACAACGAGCACCCGAGCTACAAATCTTCACACAAACTTTGAATCTTGAATACCTCAATTTGACCTCCCTCATTCTTCTAAATTCCAGAGAGTATGGGCTTAAACTGTTCAATCTCTCTTCATACGACAAACCCCTCATTCTGGGATCAACCTAATGAACCTCTTCTGAACTGCTACCATTGCCACTAAATCTTATCTCAAATAAGGGAACTAAAACTGTGCACAATACTTTAGGTGCGGAGTCACCAATACCTTGTATAGTTTTAGCAATATTCCTTACCTTTTATATTCTATCCCTTAGCTATAAAAGCCAATGTTCCATTTGCTTTCTTTATTATCTGCTGTACCTGCATTTTAGAGTAGTTTTATGTGACTCATGAATAAGTGTACCTAGATCCCTCTGCACCAGAGCACCCCGGAGACTCTACCCATTAAGATAATACGTCGCCTTCCCATTTTGTCAACCCAAATGTATGACCTCACACTTATTCATGTTAAACACTATCTGCCACACATTGGCTCGCTCTCCTAGCTTATCTGTATCCATTTGTCAGGTTTTTATTTCCTCATTGCAGTTTACTGTCCTGCCTATTTTAGTGTCATCCACAAATTTAGCTACAGAGCCTCTTGTGACCGTATTCAAGTCCTTAATATAGATTGTAAATAGCTGAGGTGTAAGGACCAAATCCTGTGGCACCCCATTAGTTATATCATGCCATTCAGGAAAAAAAACCCTATTTATCCCAACTCTGTCGTCTTTCCATCGGCCAGTCATCTATCCAAGCTAATAAATTACCCCTAATCCCATATGATCCAGGCCCATTTGTGTGGCACCTTATCAAATGCCCTCCAGAAGTCCAAATTAACTACATCTACAGCATCCCCCATTATCCATTTTGCTTGTTACTTCTTCGAAGAACTCTCGGAAGTTAGTCCAACATGACTTGTCCTTCATAAGAACATGCTGACTCTGATGGATAGGATTTTTAATTTCCCAAAGTTCTGATATTGCTTCCTTGATAATTAATTCAAACACATTCCTAATAATAATTATTAAACTAGCTGGTCAGTAATCTTCCACATTTTGACACCCTCCCTTTTTGATTAAGGGTGTTGTTATATTAGCCATTTTCCAATGCAATGAAATCTTTCCTGTGTGCAGGGAAGTTTGGAATATTGTAACCAAAGGATCTATTGTCACCATTGTCCCTTCCTTTAATACTCTAGGATAGCCCCATCAAGCCCAGGGTCTTGTTTGTCCTCGATCCTAATAATTTGCTTAGTACCATTTCGCTATTGATGTTGATTGTTCTAAGTTCTATCTAACCTATTGCCTCTGACTTGCCTGTTCCAAACGGAATGGTACTATTGTTCTCTACCAGGAAAACTGAGGCAAAGTACTGATTCAGCATTTCTGCCATCTCAGTATTCCCCACTATCAGCTGTTCAGTTTCATCTTCCAAGGGACCAACATTCACATTGGTGACTCTTCCCTTTATATAACTGTAGAAGCTTTTGCTATACTTTTAATGCTGATTTTCTTTCATAATTTATCTTAGCTCTTTTTATTAATTTTTATTAGTATCCCTTAATGTATGTTTGACAGTTTTCCAAACTTTCATCCTGCCACTGGCCTTTGCAATATGATATAACTTAGTTTTTGATTTTATATTGCCCTTGACCTCCTTGTTTAGCCATGGATGTTTTTTACCCTCGTTACCATATTTCTTTCTCACTGGGATATATTTTAGTTGTCAGAAATTGACTAGCTCCTTAAACATCTGCCGCTGCCTTACCATTTAGCCTTCCTGCTCAATCTACTCGGGCTAAATCTGTCCTCATGTTGATATAATTTCTTTTGTTTAATTCCAGAACACTACTGTGGGACTCCACTTTCTCACCCACAAACTGAATTTTGAATTCTATCATACTGTGGTCACTACTCCCGAGAGGATCCTTAACTATGATGTCATCAATTAATCTCTCATTACAATACAAATCCAGAGTAGCCTGCTTCCTGAAGTGTTCCACAACATACTGTTCCAAGAAACAATCTCTAATACATTCAATGAACTCTGCCTCCAGGTTACCCTTGCCAATTTGACTCTTCCAATCTATGTGCTTGTTAAAATCACACATGATTATTGCTGTACCTTTCTTGCAAGCCTCTAATATTTCATTTCTGTTTACACACAGTACCATGGGCAGTAAAGCTTGCCCAACTGACTAATGTTTATGTTTGGCCATGAACAGCATGTCAACAGATGGAGGACACCATAAGTGAGCCTGATCCTGTCAATGTCCAGTGTTCACAGTTGCTCAGTTCCGTGGTTAAGTTGGGGAATCTCACCTTAAGGTGGAAAGTAAAGTTCAACTATATTTCAAAATCTGGGCAGACATTTGAAGACAGAAATGGCAATGATGTATTAGAGACCCATGGTTCATCTTTAAGTGTATATACATTCCTAGAGGGAAAATGATTAATATTATGTGATTCAGGTTTGGTTTCAGTTTGATCTGAGGAAGCTACTAACTCAGACAAGTTCTCCAATTATGAAATACTGCTACCAGCTTCTCAAATCCTTAATAAATGAACCTACATGTTTTTGTGTTCATCCATTCCTTATGCATTGGTTGGTGACTTGATATTTATTTAAAGTAAATACAAGGAGAGTAAAACCAAACACCACTGAATATTTGCAGTGATGAACCCACCAGTTCCAATTCTTTCAAACTTAAATCATATGGCACTATGTGAAGGTGGATTTTCTAGTGTTCAGGCTAAATTTTTCTTCTAAAACGTTTTTTGTGTCGTAATAGAGTCTTGCTGTGTCCAAAGCTGTTATTTATAAATAAAGCTCTAAGTGATGTGACAAGATGGTATATCAATGCAAGGCTTTTCCTTCTCATTATGCATGTGCTTTCCTGATCTTTCTTGGTTTAGTTTTCCTCACTTGGAAGAATTCCAAATATATTTAGTTTCTGTGCCAAAGACATCTCAGGAGGAAATATAGCATCCTGTTCATGGATTGAAAGAATTAAGGCTTTTTTTTTCAGCCACAGACTTGGAGGTTTCCAATTGGACAGTATGATAGTTTTGCATATTTCACAAATAAAATAGAGTTGGGGGGCAGTGGAATTTCACTCACTTGTACCAAATCTCTGATAAATAACAACACTGGATGTTCTGTGTGATGGTGGTGTAGATTGTTGAAAATGGAATATGTGCAGCAATCGGAATAGAATCCCAAAACCTGAAACCCAGCACTATGAAATGCTGTCTTGAAGCAAAATTGTGCTGGTTCATTTAATAATGAAAATAAATATTTTCATTTTTGTGGTGCCTGGCACAAACTTTGAAAGCTCTGAAATACTGTCCAACCAATGAAGTATTTCATTAAAGATGGTAACATATTTATGCAGTTTTCCCCTTTGTAATTCAAAATGAACTTCATAGACTTTGTGTCACAATACAATTTGTTTTTTAGATTTCTGATCCATTTAAAGAAACACTGACATTTAATACAATACTGATACTAAAAACTTGAACTTCAAGTGTAAAATAGACAGTAGTGCAGTAATAGTAAAAATCGAATACCCGGGTTATGCTTCCTGATGAAATAATATTTCACTGTGTTGATGAAATGCCCAGATCACATTATCGTCGGGGTGTGTGTCAGATAGTAGTTAATTCAACATCTGTCAGGTAGGAAGTAATTGGGGTGCTCCAAATTGGCCTCAGTACCATGTCGTGCAAAGTAGAAATTGCAGTCAGTTCTTCTGCCGTCCACTGACTGTCTGCTAGAAACTGTATGCGGGATTTACCACTTGATACAATATTGGAGGCTAACTGTCTCTCACTGAATCAGGTTCGATCAAGAAACTCAACTATGAAATTGGGATAAACAAAGAATTGCTGAATATTGACTACCCAGAAGGAGCCCATTTGGCCTAATGTGTTTGCAGTGGCTAGCTGAAGGAGCAAATTACCCAAGCCACACTCCCATGTTTTCCTTCCATGCATCTGTACAATCTTCCTTTTTCTAGTAATAAAAACAATTGCTCACAGATTCTGAGATCAGTTGCACTGGATTGGATTTTGTGGTCTACAGGAAAGTAATGGTGCTCACCACCAACCTTGAAGAAGACTCGCTGAGCTGGAAGGTTCATTTTCAGATGTTTCATCACCCTACTAGGTAACATCTTCAGTGCGCCTCCGGATGAAGCACTGCTGATGATTCCTGCTTTCTATTTATATGTTTGGGTTTCTTTGGGTTGGTGATGTCATTTCCTATGGTGATGTCACTCCCTGTTCTTTCTCTCAGGGGGTAGTAGATGGGGTCTAACTTGATGTGTTTGTTGATAGAGTTCTAGTTGGAATGCCATGCTTCTAGGAATTCTCATGCATGTTTCTGTTTGGCTTGTCCTAGGATGGATGTGTTGCCCCAGTCGAAGTGGTGTCCTTCCTCTTCTGTATGTAAGAATACTAGTGAGAGGGGGTCATGTCGTTTTGTGGCCAGTTGGTGTTCATGTATCCTGGTGGCTAGATTTCAGCCTGTTTGTCCAGTGTAGTGCTTGTTACAGTCCCACGGTATTTTGTAATTGACATTTAGTTTTGCTTGTTGCCTGTATAGGGTCTTTCAAGTTCATTAGCTGCTGTTTTAGTGTGTTAGTGAGTTTGTGGGCTGTCATGATGCCAAGGGGACATCAACATCAACTAGCCACAAAATGTCATGACCCTCTCTCACCATTATCCTTACATACAGATGAGGAAGGACACCACTTCGACTGAGGCAACACATTCCTCCTAGGACAAGCCAAATAGAGACACGCAAGAGAATTCCTCGAAGCATGGCATTCCAACCGGAACTCTCTCAACAAACACATTGACTTGGACCCGATCTACCACCACCTGAGAAAAAGAACAGGAAATGACATCACCATAGGAAATGACGTCATCAACCCAAAGAAACCCAAACACATAAATAGAAAGCCGGAATCATCAACAATGCTTCGACCGGAGGTTCACTGAAGACCTTACCTAGTAGGGTGACGAAACATCTGAAAATGAACCTTCCAGCTCAGCGAGCAAACCTACATCCAGAACCTCAATCTGAGCTACAAATCTCCTCAAGAAGAAGGCTATCATTGTAATTATCTCCTTATGTGGATAACCTCTTGATAAATTTTGTTTCTGCACTGTTGTGTGAACCACTGTGTAATTAAGATGCACGGCAGATGTAACAGATTATTCACCAAACTCTTGAATTCACAATTCAATCACAAGGATAGCTATGTTTCAGTGAGATCACATGATCTCATTTACAAAAACCTCTCATCCTTGACATTGCCATCAGCCAAAGCATTGTTACAACCAACCAATCTGTGTAGATTCCACAAGGAATTAGCAAAACATCTTGTTTCAATGATTTGCTTTTACAAAGCATACAGTGGCTGCAAAGATGGACTCATGTTACAGTACGTGGAGTCATTGAAGGACATTAAACTATACACAAGAGGAAACCACACTATTAATGTTTGCTTTTTTTCCAAGCCAAGCACTCGCTGGCAAGATTTCTATGACCTAATTAAAAGCAGGAGGTTTTTTTTTGTTGCAAAGAGCTGTTTCAGAGGCTTCCCGTAAAAGTGCAGTGTTAATTCTGTTAGGATCGCTGCCCAATCCTGATCATGAGAGCAGTTTCCTTTGGTTGTGGTACATAATGAGCATCATAAAAACAGGAAAATTTCCTGCCCATGCAATTTTTCAGCAAATTTGTAGAAGGTTTTGAAAACATGACAGAGGAGGGAGATGACTTGCGCAACCTGTTACAGTGATGGGGCTGCCGTAGAAACCTATTGTGTTTTAGTGCTGTTTATTTTTCTCAATAGTGGGTATATCTTATACAATGCTGGCTTAGACTCCTGCAGATCTAGTGTATTGTACAATAGAATCACCAAATATTAGTACCCGCTTGTGATCAGATTGGACTATTCATGTTGAATACAGGAAATCTCCCAGAACTAGAGATCCAAGTGGTTCGGGAGAATGAGGAGTTAAATGAATTTAGTTTTCATATGTAGATTGTATTGGAGAAATTAAATGGACTAAAATTCACTAGATTCTGGCATGATTTCTGCAGATTGGAAGATTGCAACTATCAAATCACTGCTTAAGAACAAAGAACCTAATCACATCCCCAACATGATTTCAAATACAAGTTAATGGGATTACACTTTATTTTAAAATGCAAGGTTTAAGTGTGGAGGGTGGTTTGGCACAGATATCAGTAACCCATCTACCATACTGAAATACATAATAAGGAGCCAATCAAGTTTGTTAGAAGCTATATTGACCCCAGTATTACCCTGCCTGTGCCATAAAATGGTGGGCATAGAGAGTGGGTGAGAGTGAGCAATCTATTCTTTATTTTTTTAAAAGTTCAGTATGATGGAAATGGAGGGGAATGCTAAAAATGGGTGCCCTTTGTTGCTCATTGCCTCCTCTCCACACCCAAGGAGACAGTTCCCTTTTTCCTTTCCTCCTCTACTTAAAAACCACCCCCAGAACCTCCCTCCCTGTTGTGGGCAAACCCACCTTGCCCAAGTACCTTCTGACTTGCCTCATTCCAGGATCCATGGCTGTCACCTTGTGGTTTGCTTGCAGTCTCAGCAGACCCCATACCAAGTTCTGCTTGGAGCTGCGTGTCAGTTTACATTGGCTAGCAGCTCGAGAGGGAGACACTTCCTCCCAAATGACATGCCGAATCCTCACAGGGCCTTTTCCTTCATTGGCTCTTTTCAGTTCGGTAACTTTCAGCTCTATATCAAAGAAAGTTATAAGCAATTTGAGAACCTTATCTTTTAGGTATTTTTTCCAAATACAAGCTTGTCGGATTACACTTTATTTTAAAATGCAATGCTTAAATATAACTTTTTGTAGAGAATCCTCTATGAAGCAGAACTCCATTATCAAAAAATCCTAAAAACGTACCATTGAAATCTCTCAGGAAAATTTCAATCCTGTCTTACCGTGAGAAAGGGTAAAATAGTGTGTTGATTTACTGCATGTTCATTCCCATAGGCCACTATATTAACAATCTTTGGGAAGCGGAGATGCAAATAAACGTGGAAATAAACATCACGAGTAAATGTAAATCGGAGCTGTATGGCTCAGTCAATGACCCTAATGCTACTTTGACCCAAATTTACAGACACCTTGGTCAGTGCTCAACCACCAATAAACATTCTCTGAGCGCACTGAAGACATCATTTGTTGAGACCAGCACTGATAGATAAATTGGACCTAATGACAACATATGTTACTGGGAAATGTCCACTGATGTTAGTATCAGACAAATCAGATTGCCAACAGGAACCTGGCTGGATAGATCATAAATTTTAAAAAAAAAATTGGTGGAAGTGATCTTACTAAACCTTTACCATGCAGTATTTTAATAATAAAACAAAACAAGTTTATTTACAAAGAGGGGGAAACACAGATTCAAAGTTTTTTTAAGCACACCTTAGAACTGACCGACCCATTCTTTATAGACTGAACAGAAGCAACAGTTATGTCACTGCATCAGTACATCTTGGTACAGCATTGTTGCTGTTGAGAACATCCAATGTTGTATTTCTAGCAGAACCCAGCCCAGCTCATTTTCATGGGGAGAGAAAGAGAGACTGTTTGTATTAATTCAGACTGGAAGTGATTAGTTCAAGCAGATGGCTTGAAATTTTATTGATTAAATGTTATTATGATGATGTTCCTGACTTTGTTTCCTTCCAGTACTTGAGTATTCCCTGACATGGTTTCAATTGCTTTTCATTTGTTTCAAACTTAAAATCTTACCTTCACTTCTTTTCCACTGATAGTATCCCCAGCAATCTGTCTGGGACTGTTAATTTCATTCCGATAAATTCTTTTCCTTAGGAATGCTACTTAACACTTTATTCCATCAAAAGATTTCTCAGTGCTTGATAGAGACCTTTTTTTCTCAAATGGCTTCTCAGCATAGACCTGGAAAATTTTCCTCTTAAACCTGCTGGGAGATTCCCTAAGTACTCTGGTAACTTCCTCTTCCTTAGAAGTATGGGAGTTTCTTTTTAAAGCTAATTGTAAACTCCAAACACACCGACAAACCCACATGATAGCTTAGAATTCCTATGCCCCCAAAATCTCAATAAATAATACTAAAATGGGGAGTGAACATTTAAGTTGCTCCATTTGGTGGATGAAGTATGTTGCTTTGTCCTGGATGGTATAAAATAGATAGACTACTATTCCAGTCCTAACTTAACCTTTGTACATGGTGGACAGTTGGGAGGTGAGCTATTTTTATAACATTCCCAGTCATTGACCCACTCTTTTGGCCATGGTATTTATGTGGCTGGTCCACTTAGGTTTCTCATCAATGGTGACTTCAAGGATGTAAAAGATAATGAACAAAATACTGGTATTTCTAGTGAATGTCCAAGGGAGACAGTTGGAATTTTCATTAGAGATGGCAGTTGCCTGGCATTACTGTAGTTTGAATGTTATTGAGTAGTTATTAGAGATATTCCAGATTACTTCCTTTTGCTATCTTGTGCATGGTTTCAGTCAGCTGTAGCTGCTTATCATTATTAATGGTTATATTTTGATGGAGAAAGGTGAAGCAAAGTTAGCTGCAGAGTTCTCAACAAATAGCTGCAGCTGCGTAATAGGAGACATTGGAAGAGTAGACAGTGTGGAGGCCATACTAAGTACAAAGCTCCAACAGGCCAAGATTCCGTTTCTCTGTGGAGAAAGTGAGCACTGCAGATGCTGGAGATCAGATTCGAGAGTGTGGTGCTGGAAAAGCGCAGCAGATCAGGCAGCATCCGAGGAGCAGGAGAATTGATGTTTTGAGCATACCTTATACCCGAAACGTCGATTCTCCTGCTCCTTGGATGCTGCCTAACCTCCTGTGCTTTTCCAGGACCACAATCTCAACCCTCAATTTCCCTGTGCTTCTATGAAGGCCAGTGCAAGTTACCTGGTGGGCTATCATAGACTTGTGGAACCTTTTTTTCTTGTACTATCTGCTGTAGTCAGTCACTGTGAAAGTCAGAAGTCTCACAACACCAGGTTATAGTCCAATGGGTTTATTTGAAATCACAAGCTGTCAGAGCACTGCTTCTCTCTTACCTGATGAAGGGGCAGCGCTCCAAAATCTTGAGATTTCAAATAAACTTGTTCAACCATAACTTAGTGTCGTGTGACTTATGACCTTGTCTACCCCAGTCCAACATCTGCATCTCCACACTGAAAGTCACCATAGCCTTCAATATCTTGGAAGCAACATCCAGCTCATCGCCCTCACCATGAACCACAATAGTTAACACAAAATGAATCAGGGGTTTGCAGTAGTGACTGTCTTGTCTCACGGTCAGGCCATCATTCCACATGTGTTGCTGTGAAGAGTGCTGGCGTCCTAGTGACTATGAAGGGTCACCAATAAGAGAGCCTCTAGACTCTAAAGCAGGATCGTGCAAGTTTTTCTCAGGTGCCCAGGATGTTGGCAGGATGTTTTATTTGCAAATCTCAACCATTCCCTCAGTGTCTGACTGTAATCAGGTTGACACCTGAGTTACTGGGGTTTCAAGGATTCCTACAATGCAGACTAGAGAGCTTTCCTATATTGTGGCATTGCACTATAATGCATCCTACACAACTTTGCAGCGCATACAGTATTTGAAACAGGCACAGTACTTTATTATATACATTCAAGGGATGCTTCATTAGCTATGACAGCATTTATTGCCATCCATGGTTGCCGTTGGGAAGGTGATGATGACCTGCCTCCACAGCAGTCTATTTGGTGTAGCAACACCCACAGTTCAGTTGGAGAGGAAATTCCAGGATTTTGACTCAGTGACATTGAAGGAATGGCAGTATATCTCCAAGTCAGCATGGACAGTGGCATGAAGGAGAACTTGAAGCAGGTAGTAAATGGCAAATGGTTGTAGGCTTGCAAGGTGTTGTGTAAAGAGTCTTGTTGAATTTCTGCAGCACGTCTTGTAGATGGTACATGATGCTGCTAATGTGCATTGGTGGTGAAGGGGATAAACATGTGTGGTTGTGGTGCTAATGAAGTGTACTATTTTGTTTTCTGTCTCTGTCTCTGTCTCTGTCTCCCTCCGCCTATAGCAGTCCTTGCTTTGTAAAAGGTACATTTTGGAATTAAGCGGTGTAAATGTCCATAGTACTTCGGGATTCTCGACCATCATCATGACGATCCCTTATCTGATTATCATTGCTCTAGGATTTACATGCATTCCTCTGCCTTTTATACTCTAAATTATTTAATGTTCAGAAATACTGAAGAAAATCTATAGGCATGCTGCATAATCGCATATGATAGTATGTGCAAGAAATCAAAATTCCTTTCCACAAAACAGTCTTATCAAAAGCCCTTTTTAAATGTACAACATTGTCCCAGATTTCAAAAAATATGATTTGCATTGGAATACTTTTTTAATAAAATTCAATTTAACTCTATCACATTGTCTTCAATTTGCATTTCCTCAAATATGAGTGAAGGTGGATGATATTGAGAGGGCTGTGTTGCATTGTTTAATATGAATGGGTGGGGTTTTGGTACTTTGAAATTTTGATTAATCTTCACACAATTATATAAACAGAAACTATCACAATATGATATTTGAATAAGATAGCTAACCTCCTGTTGTACACGAGTACTGTTCTGGAACATTACTGGGATCAAGTAGTTCAGTGTAATACGATTGCAGCATAACATGTAGGAGAGCAAAGATATTGGTTACACTAGAAGCTGAATACTGATGACCATTTAAATAATGCTATATCTAAATTTCATTGTTCTTTCCAATGTCCTATGTGCAGCATGAGACATTGAATGTCAGATCCAGTACTATTGTTAATGGTGCAAAAAAAGTACTTTATATTCCGTGTTTTAGGAATGATTTACAGTATAGTACCAGCATTACAGAGTAATTATAATGGAGTACTTTGCTACTATCCCAGTCTCCTGAGTGCAAAGTGTTGCTGCAGCATTATAATAAAAGTTCTGGGCAGCCTGAGGTGCAGCATTGAAGTGCCAAAGCATCCTGTAAGTGGATCAGAAATGTGCTATGAGGGTCCTTAGATGCTGGATGATGTCAATTGCCAATATCAACAGAACATTCCCAAAGATGTTGGTGCCCCATGTTCAACAGGGAGGTCCTTTTGGAGCAAACAATGAGCTGATGTCAACAGGTATCCGCTGTGACATCCACACCGCAAGTTCCTGGCGTCTTGCTGGTTTGGAGCATTTATTAGGTTAGGAAACTGAATATGAAATAAATTGAGTTGGGCAATTAATAAGGCATTTAACAATCAATAATCCTCAAATTAGCAACTTGTCACTTCCTAGCTTCAACATGCTCTAAATGCACAGAAGATGCAGCAGGATGCTGCTGATGTTATGTTTGACCTGTCTCCCGATTCTGCTGCAGATCTCATCACAACCCAGATTACTCAGGCCGCTTTTTAAGATTCCACTGATTAGTTGGCAGTGTGGGCAGATAAGTGATAGATAAAATTTAATGTAGAGAAGTGCAAATTGATTCATTTTGGTAGGAAGAATGAAGAGAGACAGTATAAAGTAAAATGTGCAAGTTTTAAGCAGGGGTCCAGTAGTTGAGAGCATGGTTTAAAAAAAGGCATCCTTAAATGTATTGATTATTGCATTGTTTGAGTACAAAAGTAAGGAGGTTATGTTAACAATGAATGAAACCATAGTTCTGTCTCAGTTGGAGTACTGGATCTCAGTTCAGGGTACTACACTTGGGAAGCATATGTTGATGAGGGGAAGAGCAAAAAAGATTAACAAAATTGTTACCAGGGATGGGGATCTTCAGTTATTTAAAATTACTGAGGAGTTTGTGTGCTCCAGGGAGAACAGTCCTATATTCAGAGGAGATTTGATCAAGTTATTCAAATTCAAGAAGAGTTTGAATAAAGTCGAGGGGAGAAAATATTCCACTGGTAGAAGGATTGAGAACCAGAGGGCACACATTTAAATTAATTAGCAACAGAAAGAATGGCAACATTACAACAACCTTTTCCACACAGCAAGTGGTTAAGGTTTAGAATGGACTGCCGAAATGTGTTGCAGGGCTAAGTGCAGCTTTGAAATGGAATTAGATTATTTGCAGGGCTAATTGAATAAGGCAGCAGATTGGCACTAAGCGAGTTCTCCTTAAATGATCTGTACTGACAATGGGCTAAATGACTTCCTTCTGTAATGTATCCACTCCATGATTTGATTGGGAATGTTTTCTGCCAGAGTCTTCCTGCTTATTCACCACAACTTCAGAGAAACTACCATAAAGTCCCTGAAAATGCTGCCTTGTAAGTGCCTTCTTTACAGGATCTCTGTGTGGTTGTGGCATTGAGTCCATGGCAACAATTAGGGAAACCCCTCCAGATGTTGACCTACGTATAGCTTTGTACTGAGGTGTACACACTAGGAAAAATCACAGTTCAGTCATTGATTACACACTAACCGCTGGAAAGTCTTTCTGTTTTATTCTTGGGATATGAGCTTGCTGACTAGATCAGCATTTGTTGCCTGTCGCTAATTACCCAGGGAACAATTGCATTAATTCCATTGCTGTAGATGTGAAGTCGCATGTAGCCAAGATTAGGTAAAAATGGCAGATTTCCTTATCTAAAAGACTGAGTTAATCAGATGGGGTTTTACAACAATTGACAGGGGTTACATTATTCAGTTTTAAACCAGCATTGTATTCCAGATATTTCTACTCAATTCAAATTTCACCATCTCCTGCATGGTGGTATTCAAACCCATGTCCCCAAACGTTAGCCTGGGGTCTTGGTTTTCTATTCAGTTATTTTACCACTGCCTGCCTCTTGCACATATCTATGTATCAAGTCAGATGATCAAACTCAGCTATGTCCTGCCTCCCACATTCAAATACTCTGGCAAAGACCACAGTCACAAATGAAGAATGATGTGTTAATGGAGTCTGGTAAGTCCAGAAATGCTTAGTAGACTTTTCCAGCATGAATCGCCTCAGGAGAGAAATAATTAAGGGAAAGGAAAGAAATATGGATGCTTTGTTTGTGTGAAATGGAATAGTTCAGATTTTGAAGTTGCTTCAAATAGATATGTTCATGATAGTAGATGATCAGGCTGTTGAAACCAACAAGCATTACTAATAAACAATGTTTAGTAATTGGCTTGTTTTGATTTTTTTTCCAAGGTACAACTTCAACTACAAATCAACCAATTCTGCCCTGGATGAGGATGAGGGCTTCAGTGATTGGACTCAGAGGCGAGAGGAGCGTCGGCAGAAACGCAGAGAGGAGCTGAGCCAGATAGAGAAAGACCATGTTGATGAATCACAAACAGATCGCGCTTACGCTCTGAGGGACAGAAAGGGGCTGGAGGATCAAGAGGGGCCGAGTGTTTGTAAACTGAAAATGTGGCAGATTGAGGAGGAGGAAAGAAAGATGCACCAAAGGCAACAAAGAGAACAAGAGGAAGAGGAAGAAAATCGTCAGCGGAGAGCTCATGAAAGACAGCAACGAGAGATGGAGGAGATGGAAAGAGCTCAGAAATACCTTGATGAGAAAGATCGATTTAAATATGAGAGAGAAGAGAAGGAGCGACTGAACTTGGACAGCATGCAAAAGGAGAGACGAAAATTAGAAGTTGAGAAGGTAAAGAATGAGACTTATTTAAAAATGGCTTTGGTCATCTTTATCTCTTGGATACTGTAGTATTGAGCAATCCAATAAGTATTTGAATGTCATGCATTCAGGACTTGCCCATACTGCCTATATATTTCCTTATAGTTGTTGAGTAGCATATCATGCAGGTGTAAGTGTAAAACCGCTTGAGATCTTCAGAATGTGTCCCTGTGTACAGCTAAATATGAATTCTTAGTATTTTACACAGTAACAACTGTAATCAGACCTTGCCTACCACCACAGAATGACTACAGCACAAAAAGAGCCAGTTTGCCCAGTCTTGCCCATGCTATCTTTCTTTCAGACGAACTCAACCACTCCCATGATGCCACCTTTTCCCCATAATGATGCAAATTAACTTCTCTTCCTGCACTTACTCAATTCCTTTTTGTGGCCCATGAATCATGGGTCATCCACAAAATTCTTCCAAGAGACCTGTGATTGGTCCAAAATATAAAGTCAATAGTCACAAAGCCACTGCCGAAGCCGTGTGAGAGAAAAGCCCAGATCCCTCACCTGAGCTGTCACAATTTGTGCATGGCACAAATTGTTACAAGCGCAAGAAATAATATGTTGTTTCATGATAGTATTGCAACATACGGCTGCAGGATCAGATTTTGAACACTTGAGACTGAAAGCAAGAAAAACGAGCTGGACTTTCTGCCATTTGTGAAATTGAACCTCCCCTTTGAAACCAGCTATTACCTCATTGGTGTCTCCTCAATCATTACCACTCTTCCCATCATTTTGATGAGGACTTTTGCAATGGCAAGTGAGAGGGGCCACTGTTGAACATGCAGATGCTCCATGGGTCTTTCCCCACCCACATGATCCATAGGTGAAAAGTTTGAGAACCACTGATCTAGGCAAATCAGATCAACACATGGTCTTGTCACTTCAAAGACATCAACTGAATCCAGCACAGAATAATGAAAGAAGAGTTGATTTATATACATTTATATTGAAGTTGACATAGAAAACACCACAAGAAGCTTACCTGAAAATCTTTATCACTGCAAGCTTTAATAGTCAAAGAAAACAGAGATTGGAAAATGTCATCTAAACTCCATTGGCTAAAAGTCAATTGTCAAATCCACAATTTGGCATTCATTACTTGTCTCACTCAACAATGCCATTTGGCTGGTGTAGAAGTGGGATCTGTCATATCAATGCTGTCAAGGGTGTTGCACTGAGAGTACTGTTAAACCTGAATTTATACAAAAATACTTGATACAATCTGGTGTTACATTCTGATGTCGGAGACGGAATAATTGGGGCTTTTACAGACCTAGTACTAATTGTCCTCAGCCCAATGACTGGAAGAATTTATTCCTCACTTCACAAAATCATAACACTGTTTTGAATTTAAATTCACAAACTCTGTTGTTTGTCATTCAGAGACCAAAAGATAATGAGGTAAAGATGTCCCACACGGCCACGGCATGGACTGAGCATAGCTGTTATGAGGAGGAAAATAATGACATGATACAAGACAAAATGGCTTCATACCATGGCTACAGAGCCACCAAGACAATGCTGAGGTACAGTTCTGCAAGAAAAAGCACATTGTGAGAAATATCTTGTTGCAATATCTTGTTTAGTTCTGTTTCCATCCTTTCTGCTTATTTACCCAATCAAACATTTTCCACTGCGATACAGATTTGAAAGGCAGTTTGTTCTGTTGGTACTTACTCGGGTTAGAAGTACAAAGTTAGACAACCTATTAGCAAAAGTTCATCTTCCATCAGTGATCAGTATATCTTTGAGTCTTGTTTAATTTCTAACGAGAAATTTTACAACTCTATTAGCTTTCTAACTTGACTACACTGTGGGAATAAGCAATGCTCCAAAATTAGATGCAATTAGTTATTTTGACCGAGTTTGAGTCCACCTGAATCAGCTAATTGCCCTCTTGCCTTATAAAGGTAGTAAAGCATGATTTTTCATTTTTAACTGGGATGATCTCCTCAGTTTGAAGGAAGAGGAGGTGCTGAAATGTACCTGACTCAAAGAAAAATGAGGCTGATCTGTTCAGCATGAATTTATTTAACTTCCACTGTGGTGTGGGCTTTGCCTTCAGCCCTGCTTGTGCGCCTGATGCAGCGATGCTTATATTAGTTTCTGTAACATAAGAACTAGACATTTTGAAAGATTCAATAAACATTTGACATAGTTCCAGACAAATGTTACAGACATAGGTCCTTGTGTATCCAGGTTAATATGAAGCTATTCAGTTACAAAGAGGAGCGTGCTTCCATCAGGATGACATGCTTCAAGTATCCTCAATGCAGATGAAATCTGAGACCTTTAAATCAGGTCATATGTTATGATATCATGATGATAACATGAGAATGTCTTTTTAAGGCATACTGCCTACCAACTGTGAGGCACAGCTCCACCATTACTTTTAATGAAACATTTTTTGTGCATATTCCTGAGCCTGACTCCATCTTGCTTTATAATATGCTAATTATTTACCTATGACTGATGTGTATGCTCTTAATGAGTAATGTGTGGTGCTGAAAAAGCATAGCAGGCCAGGCAGCATCGGAAGAGCAGGAGATTCGGCGTTTTAGGCATCGTCCCTTCATCAGAAAACCTTCTAATGAAGGGTTTATACCCAAAACGTCTATTCTCCTGCTCCTCAGATGCTGCCTGGCCTGCTGTGCTTTTCCAGCATCATGCTCTCGACTCTGATCTCCAGCGTCAACAGTCCTCACTTTCTCCTAGCATGTTCTAAGTGACTCTGATGACAGTTGGCTACTGCTTTTTGATCCAGAATTTTAAAATACAGAACAAAATTGTTGAATAGATGGTCAAGTTTGTTCAATGATTCACTTGTGCAAAGGACCAGGTTTTCTGGCACATACTACAGAAGTATATGTCTTTCAGTCAAACTGGAGTTAAAATTGAAAATTACCATAGGAACTTCAAAAAATATATGGTCTTTCAAATATTGAATGCTGTAGCTGATAATATGAAATTCCCATATGGTGTGGAGGTAGAGTTTAATTACTGGATCAGCTTTTGTTGAAGAGAGGGCAGGAATTTTGCCTCATGCTCGTTTCTGTTGATGATGCTCATGAGTCAGTCACAGGGTTCTAGAAAGTGAACTCATTGTCTAATATTAATAAGTGGATGCTTATTATCTGCATGTGAAATTCCATTGCCTGATGTTTTAATGCCTCAATTTAAAATAACTGAGAAAGAAATTTCATATCATGATGCCATTTCATCTCACTAGGTTTTGAGAAAAGTAACCCATGCCTGACCTCCAAAATTCTACTGTTTCTAAATAACTTGAATAGGACAGGGAGTTGACTTCTTTCTTTTTCAGTTTGATTGCTGTCTAGCTTGGAAGTTTAACTAGACAGAAACACATTTCCCCATTTTACAGTTCTGTTTGACAGTAATTGCTTACATTTTACTGCTGTATGATAGCCACCATATGAAGAAGACATGACAGATTTAAATGTCTGTGATTGCATGTAACGGTGTGCAGTGCATTTAGTGAGATTTCCTCCTGTTTCTTTTGGCAAGTGCCAAACTGACAGTGACATGACTCCTGAATGAAGTTAGGCATACAGATTCAGCTACAAAACGAACGTGTGACTTCCACCTCACTTCAGACCAACTAAAAATCATCTGTTAACCTAATTTTCAAAAATGCATTGCCAAGATTAGTAGCTACCAGAAAGTTCACAGATTTGAATCCCAGTGCGTGCTTGAGTTGGCTATTCTGAGGCAGAAGGGCGATTTTTAGCTTTAGTCCCTGTTGACTTAGAAGGTAGAAATAAAAACACTTAGAAGTCTGTTTACTGACCCCTGCTGGAAATGTTCATGTACTGGTGTCAGATGACAACACAATTAGATTATCCACCCGGGAATTTCAGAGGAAGCTAGTCCAAGGGAGAAGAGGAATGTGCAGATAGATTCAGATGAAAAGGATTAGGACGAAGCTTATGTGGGACAGAACCACGCTGGGCAAAATGGCCTGTTTCCATTGCTGACGTTTATTTGCAGAAAGAATGGAAATTTGAGTGAATTATTGGCTGGCTGTATTGAAGGAAGGGCTAAGATTGAGAAGTAGAGGGCCAGAAACTTATTTTATTTTAGAAAACTTTTGTATGGGGCTTTAATGAAAGATTGAAGTTTAGGTTCAAAGCAGGACACTTTGATTTCAGTGAGTAACAAATTCCAAAGAGCAAAGACCAAAAACATCCTTCAAAATAGAAAGGTTAGAGGAGAAGTTGTTCACCATCTTGGCCACAAAATGTTTACAAGAGCAGAAAATGAAGAAACGTAGGTAGAACCTTAGACCTAGACTTTTCATTTCTACTGTAGTTTAGACTGGAATATCCAATTCAGCTGGAAGTTTCTGTTTGCAGCAACCTACTTTGGGCAGCACATTAGCATAGAAATAAAAATGCATTTGGATGAATGTCAGGCACACAGAAGGAAATAGTGTTTAAATGAAAATTAAACAGAACATAATAAATCAAAAACATATTACAAAAGAAGGGCAACAATTCTGCAAGCCTTTGAATTGCTGTCTGAGACGTTTCGATCTGTGGTATACTTAAAATGCAGGAGAACATAAGAGGAATGAAAAGACAAGTGCAGATATAGTGAGCAAGAAAGAGACACTGCTTGACCCTCTTTCTAATGGCTGGCGAATTAGGTCAATGGATGAGGAGGTGTGATTGTGGTAATCCTCTGTACCACTTGATTCCACTACCTGTTGGTTGTTGGAACAGTTTTCAGGTCAGATTTACTGTTGTGATTGCTTAATCTGCCAGTTTGAAAGAAAACGCTGTGGGATGTTGGTGAGGCTGTCAAGGTTACAATTATTAGTTTTTCCTCGAGATGGCAACAACCATTGTTGTCCTTGTGTTTCTCCGAGAATACTGAGGATAAGAACTTACAAATTTCTGATCCAGTGATAATGAAGGACAGAAATAAATTTACAAGTTGCAGTAATATTTGAGTTGGAGAGTAACTCAGAAGTGATTGTGTTCCCATACATTTCTGCATTTGTTTGTTTTGATGATGGAGGCCATAGGGGATGGAAGTGTTGTTGAAGCAAACCAAATTCTTTTTGTCATTTGTGGGATGTGGATGTTGCTGGTTCAGTCAGCATTTATTGCCCACTTCTTGAATTGCTCCAATCCATACCATGTAGATAAACCTTCAATGTTGGGAGGGAGATCCAGGATTTTGACTCACTGATACTGACCGAGAGGTGATATATTTCCAAGTCAGGATGGAGGGGGGGTTTCCATAGTGTCAGCTGCCTTTGTTCTTTTGAATGGAAGTGGTCGTAGGTTTGAAAAGTGTTGTCTAAGAGCACTGGTGAAGTTCTGCAGTACATTTCTCCACATTTCCTCTTGTGTTGTACCTCCAGTTAATGTAATTCTTCCCATTATTAGAGACCTGATAAAATGGCACAATTCTATTCAGTTCAAGAGAATACAAAGGCTTATAGTGCTCCATTTGTTGGCTGCATTCTGTTAATGGATGGGACAGGACGCTTTAAGACTTGCTAATGGTTACAGTTTGATACGTTAACGTCCTCTTAATGAATAGGTTATAATGCAAAGGTTGCCTGGGAATGGGGCCATAAGCAATACATTGACTTTCCGTTAATGGACAAGTTCTGATACATTGGCAGTGTGAGAATTGACATGCTGTAGCTTACTGAATTTGATTAATAGATCCACTGTAGTTCATTGACATTCTGTAAATGGATACACTTTGACCCTTTGACTTATGTTAATGCACTTTATGATGATACCTGAGCATGCTGTTAATAGACTCAATATCTTGGAAATTGGGCCATTACTAAGTGAATGACAAAAATATATGGTAGATGGAATATTGTGTGGGAAAATGGATTTGTCCATTTTGGCAGGAAAAATAGAAAAGCAGCATATTATTTAAACTTAATTAATGAGAGTTTGTAGGACCATTAGAATAGAGCATCTTCCAGTCCTGTGGCAACTACCATCTAGAATGACATGACAGCAGTCGCTTAGAAACAGCATGACCTGCACCTTCTCCTCCAAGCCACACATATCTGACATTGACTGATATTCCTGTTTCTTCACTGTCACTTAATTTCTATCCTGGAACTCCCTCCTTACCAGGACTTGGGTGCCCTGACACCAGATAAACTGCAGGTATTTCAAGAAGGAAAGTCACCACTGACTTAGCAAGGGCAATAAAAGATGGGCAACAAATGTTGCTCCAGCTAATAACGTCGATAGCTGATGGAAGAATAAAAAACAAATTGGCTGGCAGGAAACATTTGTGCAGTCCTGGTTAGAAGTGACCCGACTAGAATATTGGGAAGGTCAAATGAAGTGTCTGAAGCAAGTGTTAAATCCTCTGAAAATTCTTGCTGCACAATTATTTTGCCCTAAATGAACTGGCCTAACACTCTTGCCCCCATTAGGCCACACGTCCAATGGTTGCCTCTTCTGGCCTTAGGAATCCTAAACTCTTGTCATTTCTAGTGAGTATCATGGAGGGTTTCCATCTGAGGATCCTAGTGAGCTTTCTCAGGCTATCTTCTCAAAATCACCTCATTATCTATGCACCATGCCCCTGTGGCACCCCACTCCTCTTATTCATCCACTTTCCATGGACCAAAATACAGCCCACTGCCAGGACCCCATGGGATTCATGGCACCAGTGCCACCTTTAAAAGCCCAGCCATGTCCAAGGTCAAGAGCTGGCAGTCCACAGCTGCCTGCACAGTTCACATTATTTGTCCCGGTCATGTCACACAGAGGGTAATTGGCACCGTGCATTGTCAGCAGGGTCTGGGACTGCTGCTAGATTGAGGGTGGGCGCGTGGTGCAACGGAGATGTGGTTGCATGCACCTGTTGATCAAGGAACATGCCCTGAAATGTTAGTGACTGATGGAGACCCAAGACACATGCCCTGAGACATTAGTGACTGAGGGAGGCTCAAGACACATGCCCTGAGATGTTAGTGGTGAGCTGGAGTCAGCAGGTAAGGCTCTACCTTACATGTTGAGAATTATCACTGCTTAGTCTCCATGCAGTTGGTGAAAGAATGGGAAACTGCCAATTAATAGGTGAGATAAGGTAACAACGAGGATGTTAATGCATGCTAATGCATGGAAATAGGCTTGTCAGTCCTCACAAGTGAAAATCGTGTCTCTGTTCAATACTTGGTTGAAGAATAAGATTTCTTGTTTTCTATGACAGGATGCTCCTCACTTTCTTTCTCATGTGAATCTTCTAACTTTCTCACCGATGTCCATGTCATTCAAGGACTGGGAAAATTCTGCCCATAGTCTTTTCATTGTGCATTATTTACTGTGTTATGTTGTAATAATATTTATCCCATTAATCTTATTATCCTATTAATGCAACATGGGCCATCCCATTAATGGATAATAGTTTTATTTCTGTTCATGGAGAGTTCAATCCACAACTGGACGATTTCAATATTCAATACTTTATTGAATGTAGAATTAGATAAGTTAAACCAATGTATTTCTGCTAATTTCAGTGACATCAGTTGTATATTAATATTACAGAGGGATTCTGTGATTACAGCTGGGTTACTGATCTAAAGTATGACTTCAGCATCTGCCCAAAAGGTTGATCTCACCCACTCATTTCACAAGACATCTGTTGAAGTGACTCACAAGCTGAGCTCTGATTTTCCAGTGTTTGTTCTGCTTCTCCATCAACCCCTCCCCCTCCTCCCTGCCCCACCACCACCCACCTCCATATTAAAAGCTCCTCTGAGCCTTAGTTGAAGAGGATGAATAAGATCCAAGAACCCAACCACCTCTCACAACTTAAATTCATTAAAAGATGTAGATCCCTAATGACATAAGTGAAAACATGATCCACAGCTGTGGAATCAGTATAACTGATAACATTGACTTTTAATAAGAAGTGTAAGAGTTGTTAAATAGTATGAGATTAATGAGGAAGGTCTGAAATGCGAAAGGCACGACTCGAGCTCTACTGAATGGCACAAGTGAGAAAAGACGTACTGGATGAAATCTTATAAGGACTTGAATGATGTGGGCTCTGGCAAAACATGTGATAGAATGACGTTCTGGGTGATGAAGCATGTTTCTTTCTTGGCAGCAGCGAGTTGCCCATTAAAGGAGATTTTTGCTTGTCAATGACATTATTAATTAGACATCTTGCCCAATTAATATGCAGCTACCTATCATTCCACCCACTGCAAACAAAATAGATGCTGAGAATTCTCGACACCTGATGAAATTGTAAGATTCATATGTATACTGTACGTAGTTTACTGCAAAATTCAGTTCATGGAAATCTAATTTAAACATATTAACTTGTCCGAATGCTTGGAGTTAACAATTTGTTTTCAAGTTAGCAACTATACCCATAATCCTTTATGAGAGAAAGTTAACATAGTTCCTAGCAAATTATCCAATGGTCACTGGGGACAACTTTCCAGCTTCATTCAGCCTGTACTGGGAAGTCATTCAAGAGTGAAGCATTACCAGACTCTGAAAAGTCTTCTGATAGAGTAACGTGTGTTAAGCAACATTCCTAAGAAGAGATGGTTTTAAAGTAGGAAAAGAAATTATTTTTTAATCGTTGCATGGAATACAATCAATAGGAAAGAAGTGCAATTGAGTTTTTAAAGTTTAAAAGAAAATAAAGCTACATTCAGGATGGTATAGTACTGGGAAGAAGTTCAGTCAAAAGTGTAACAATAATAATAAGTAAGAAGGAGTTATCCATAGTTCCAGAAATTTTAATTATTTCAGGCCCATCAAAGTTTTCAAAAGCAATGAGCTGGGCTGGGTCTTGCATGAGGTGAAGACCTTGTAGTTGTAATAGTACATGTACGCTGTACCAAGATGTAATGATTCCATTTGGGTTGTTCCAGCTATGTTAAAAAATTGTTGGTTCTGTGTTATAGCAGAATAGAATGATTTTCTTCCCTGAGTTAATCTTCAATTCTTTGTTAATTAAATTTGTTTCGCTTTATGGTTAAAACAAAGACTGCTGGTGGTTTTAGTGAAAGCTCACTTTAAAAAAATATTATGGTCTATCAGCCAGCTTCCTTTAGGGTAAAGGGTAAAAACAATGACTGCAGATGCTGGAAACCAGATTCTGGATTAGTGGTGCTGGAAGAGCACAGCAGTTCAGGCAGCATGCGAGGAGCAGGGAAATTGACGTTTCGGGCAAAAGCCTTCATCAGGAATAAAGGCAGAGAGCCTGAAGGGTGGAGAGATATGCTAGAGGAGGGTGGGGATAAAGTAACATAGCGTACAATAGGTGAGTGGGGGAGGGGATGAAGGTGATAGGTCAAGGAGGAGGGTGGAGTGGATAGGTGGAAAAGAAGATAGGTAGGTAGGACAAGTCATGGGGACACTGCTGAGCTGGAAGTTTGGAACTAGGGTGAGTTGGGGGAAGGGGAAATGAGGAAAGTGTTGAAGTCCACATTGATGCCCTGGGGTTGAAGTGTTCCAAGGCAGATGATGAGGCATTCTTCCTCCAGGTGTCTGGTGGTGAGGGAGTGGCGGTGAAGGAGGCCCAGGACCTCCATGTCCTCGGCAGAGTGGGCAGGGGAGTTGAAATGTTGGGCCACAGGGCGGTGTGGTTGATTGTTGCAGGTGTCCCGGAGATGTTCCCTAAAGCGCTCTGCTAGGAGGCGTCCAGTCTCCCCAATGTAGAGGAGACCGCATCGGGAGCAACGGATACAATAAATGATATTGGCGGATGTGCAGGTAAAACTTTGATGGATGTGGAAGGCTCCTTTAGGGCCTTGGATGGAGGTGAGGGAGGAGGTGTGGGTGCAGGTTTTGCAGTTCCTGCGGTGGCAGGGGAAGGTGCCAGGATGGGAGGGTGGGTTGTAGGGGGGCATGGACCTGACCAGGTAGTCACGGAGGGAACGGTCTTTGCGGAAGGCGGAAAGGGGTGGGGAGGGAAATATATCCCTGGTGGTGGGGTCGTTTTGGAGGTGGCGGAAATGTCGGCAGATGATTTGGTTTATGCGAAGGTTGGTAGAGTGGAAGGTGAGCACCAGGGGCATTCTGTCCTTGTTACGGTTGGAGGGGTGGGGTCTGAGGGCGAAGGGGTGGGATGTGGACGAGATGCGTTGGAGGGCATCTTTAATCACGTGGGAAGGGAAATTGCGGTCTCTAAAGAAGGAGGCCATCTGGTTTGTTCTGTGGTGGAACTGGTCCTCCTGGGAGCAGATACGGCGGAGGCGGAGGAATTGGGAATATGGGATGGCATTTTTGCAAGAGGTAGGGTGGGAAGAGGTGTAATACAGGTAGCTTTGGGAGTCGGTGGCTTTGTAAAAAATGTCAGTGTCAAGTCAGTCGTCATTAATGGAGATGGAGAGGTCCAGGAAGGGGAGGGAGGTGTCAGAGATGGTCCAGGTAAATTTAAGGTCAGGGTGGCATGTGTTGGTGAAGTTGATGAATTGCTTAACCGCCTCGCGGGAGCACAAGGTGGCGCCAATGCAGTCATCAATGTAGCGGAGGAAGAGGTGGGGAGTGGTGCCGGTGTAATTACGGAAGATCAACTGTTCTACGTAGCCAACAAAGAGACAGGCATAGCTGGGGCCCATACGTGTGCCCATGACTACCCCTTTGGTCTGGAGGAAATGAGAGGATTCGAAGGAGAAATTGCTAAGGGTGAGGACCAGTTCGGCCAAACTAATGAGTGTGTCAGTGGAAGGGTACTGTTGGGGACGTCGGGAGAGGAAACAACGGAGGGCTTGGAGGCCCTGGTCATGGCGGATGAAGGTGTAGAGGGATTGGATATCCATGGTGAAAGTGAGGCGTTGGGGGCCGGGGAAACGGAAGTCCTTTAGGGAATCTGGCTTGTCCAGTAGTAACACCAACTGAGTATTCTCCCATTACAATTTGGGCCATGCACTCATACCATCATGGAAGTCAGAGCAGGTATCTGGTGACTTCACCTTAACTGCCGGAGTCTCCATATTGCTCACTACTGAACAGAATCACTGGGCATGAACCAGAGGCAACGACCACACAATCCTCAACCGCAACCATTTGACAAGCAAGAATTGCCAACTCGGCATGGTCATCGAGGAACCTTCCAACTCCACTTACAGGAAGTACAGACCTGTATTGCAGGGTGAACCAGCAACAAACATTGAAACACTGCTGCAAGGACAACCTTGCATACAGGGACAGACACACAGCTCAATGGTTGGACCAGGTTGCATCTTGGGTCTGATGGCTTGCTCTCTTAAGTGCTCACTCACTTAACCCCGATATGCACTCTGGGAGCATCCCAGGTTTGCCTTTCCTTGCCATACCAATCAGCACCATCACACAACAGGCAGCTTGCCTTCCTCCTCAGCAGTCTTCAGTCAAGGAGGTATCCATCTTGCTTTATGGCACCACATTCATTTGTCACCATGTGCCAGCAACTTACACAGTAAGCAGGCAGCCATGTCTGAAAGTCTATGGGCAGTATTCCTCACCAAAGTCCATGCATTATCATCTCCTATGGTCTGAAAGGATATCTGAGACCTAATGGAATTAGGGAACAGGTAATGCATCTATTAATTGAGTTAATTGAGTAAAAATTGGTTGTTTTTCCCTCATATTTATACAATCAGTGGGGTGAGAGGCTTAACCGAAAGAAACATGTAAGTGTGGACTTGAATTTTGTTTAAATACTGTTTTCTTTAGAAGTGTAACATTGGTAGCAGATGATGTTTGTGTCAAAGTGTCTAGCTTTGGGTGTGACTACACACCCCTGTTTTCTGAAGGTGACCTGATGACCTGTACAGGGCGACCCCTATATCTGTGGAATCGCTTTCCATAGTTTCAGTTGCCTGCGGTTTACCGCGACCGGAACATATTATAGGGAACGTTCCAAACCAGGGACCAAGAGACTTCTGGGAAGGTACATTCCCATTTAATTGAATGGGCTCACACCTATCGGTGATTTCAGGCTTCCACGCTACAGTTGTGGAACATATCTCCCGTGGGTAGGGAGAGACTACTGTAACCATGTGGACCCTTTATTGCTTTACTAAAGAGAAAGCAAGCTGAGCAATTTCACCATCATGTAGAAGCAAGTTTTTTTTTCTGTATTGAAACCTGATGGTTTGAACACAGATGAAGGGTTGGATAGATTGTTACATTTCCTCGATAAGGTTTTACCAAAAAAAGATCTGTTGATGTGAACATGATGTACAAAGATGGAAGGCTGCAAAGCACAATGTAAACTCAAACTGTGGGTGAGTAACCATGCCCTCGAAAGACAACACGACCGATAGAAAGAACTCCTATTATTAGGAAGGGGAGGGAAAATAGTAGTACTTTAGAAAGAGATAGATGGCAAGATAGAGACTAGTTTAACAAAGAGAAGAAATATAGCACCAGGAGCAGAAGATTATGTGATCAGGAAGAATTAGTGGTCATGAACTAGAAGGCAAGTTAATACATGTTACCAATCCACAAGAGCTACAAAGCTGGAGAATCACAGCTTCGGTTTTCCTTTTTCCTTCATCTTCATTAAAACTGTTCTTCAACAATCAGGGCAGTTTCCGAATGCCAGCATTCAATTGGGGTAGAGCAGCCTTTTCAAGATGGTGTGGGCACTCGGGATGCTGGTCTTTTAGCTAATATCTGCCAACTAGTAAGTTCATCTGGGAACAGTGAGTGATAGAATAGGGCAAGAATCAGGTAATGGGGTGCATAGGCCTAGGGGAGGTAGTGAAGAGGCAGGTTTGGTAAAATATGTTGAGAGATCTTGGTAGGCCTTTTGGGTAGAAATCCTCTGTGTAACTTGACAAAATTGACACTAACCCAAAAAAAGTAATATTCAGCCCATTATCTCGAGATTGCTTGTGATTATTGGATCTTGGCCAAGACCCTGAGTGTTGCTTGTACAGTGTGGTCTACAGGCATGTATCAGCCAGTGCAATGGACATGACAACTTGCCTCCCTTCAGCAGTATCATTGACTGAGTTAGAATTTTCAACTCCTTGGAGCATTCACGGTGGCATTTTCAGGTGGCAGGTATTTTGAATGCAGTTTACAACTTGCCACAGAGATATTCAAACTCTCACCCTCTGCTGATCCAGAACTTCTAAACTGGCATACCCTAGGGGGTTGCTATCCATTCATCGCTACCAATAATTCCATTCCAATCTGTATCTTCAACTAATGTACCAGGCATTCCGTTCTCAGCATTGCTTTTAGCACAGAAGTTGTAACCACTATGTGTTTGAGACAAAATCTGTTTTTTCCCTTGAGTCCACTACAATAGACAGAGATGCAGACCTTGCCATTCATGCTAAGAAAGGTTAAGGAGTGTCTCTGATTGCAATTGGATTTGGTTACGAGTGATGCTAGGAGAGAGGATTTTTGGTAATGTTTTTTGATCAGGCATCCAAAATATTGTAAGTCTGACTCCCAGGTCATTGGTATTTGTGGTACCATGTATGAGTACAATGTTGGGGTTATACCAACTGTTGTATATAGTGAGCTATTTGTGCAATATGTCAGAGTGTACACTTTGTGCATGAACAATGCAGAGGTTTGCCTGTCTCATGAGGGTGTTTGGGAATGACTGGGAAGCACCACTATAATCATCTATTATCATTCGTTATTGTACTTTCTGCCTTTTCTTTTTTAACTTTCCCTTTTTCATCCCATGATTATCCTCCTTTTCTCATAGTTAGCTCGTTGTAGAATGTGCACGTTTTATTTCTTGGTGGAGAACGAAAGGGCAGTCAAGAAAAGAAACAACAATGAAAAGCCCATCTCTGAATTCACAGTGTCAATTCATTTAAGCTAGAAACGAATGGTTCTGAAGGTTGTAAATTCTAACCACGCACAAGGATCCCATGTGAAAGCTGAAACATGATTTAAGTGTTAAGGGGAGTGTTGCGCTGGAATATAGCCAACAATAAGACCAAGGCATAGATTATAATCTGGTGAGCTGTGAATATTTGCTCAAGATTTTCTCCATAAACTTGGATGATAAGGTCAAGACCCAGCATGGATTTGACACATCGAGGTCAGGAAGGCCCAGCATTTGCTTTAGAGTTTGCCCTGTTTGACTGACTTGATGCCAACTGGAGGAATGCTAGAAAATGCATGTCCAAATGTAATCTGACTGTCGTATGGCATTGCTCCCGAATCTTTCATTGCTACTTGATATTGTTTTGCCCTGTGAATTGCATTGGGAAAAGAATTACCATTGGTGCTGGACTGGAACATGGAAAGATTACATGAAAGGTCAGGGTTAGAGGCTGCAAGTCATGGCCTGAGACATAGGACTGAGCAAAGGTGCTGTGATAAAGAGTGGGGTAGACAAGCAGGAGGCTGGAAGAACGCAGCAAGCTAGGCAGCATCAGAAGGTGGAGAAGTCAACATTTCGAGTGTAACTCTTCAGGAGCAGAAACTCAGTAATATATGAATGAGGACAAGGATTTCACAATGTATATTTGGGAATGAATTTTGTCAATAAATTATAAAAAATTAAAACTGAAATATAATCCCCTTTTTGAAAATCAAAAGTCAGATGTCTGTCGAATAGTGAGAATACTGTCTCAAGTTCACCAAAACAGCATCTTAGAAGGTTGATTTTTATAAGTGGCTCAGTGTATGGATTTAAAGAAACATATTCCAGTATTATACACAACAATTTTATAAATATGTAACATGCTTCTTTGGAAGATTCTATGTCAAATTTACTAATACAGTTAATAATTTTATTTATATTTGAGTTACTCCATGTGTGGTTACAACTGAAAGGAAATGAATACTGAAAGCTCCAGAATCAAGTTGCAGGTGCTGAGTAATGCTTTGCGAGTAATTTCTTTATTCACTCAAGGAGTGTGGGTGTGTGTGCTTGGCCTGCATTTATTGGCTAGTTCTAATTGCCATGGGGAAAGTGGTGGCAAGCTGCTGCCCTTGAACCACTGCAGTTCTTGACGTGGATGATGTGCCCAACAAGTAGGCTGCTGTATCCTGTGTTGCTTGTAGTTATTTATTAGGTGGCAAAGATAGTGCTGAGTTCCAATTTTGATGCCCAATCCTCTTAAACTTTCAACACTCAGCACATGATTAGGAGGAGAGCAGGAAATACTAAAGAGGGCAGGTGCCATTGAGGGGAAAGCATAGACTTCTCAATTGGAGAACAGGAAAACTGATGCCAAAGTTGCTCCCCTTTCCCAACTCTCCACATTTTCTAATAGCTGGTTCACATTGGAAGTTGGGATATCATTATTAATCCGCATCTTTGGCAGCAGCAACTGATGTGTGCTCTCGATATTTGGGTGGAGTCTGGGAGGTGGAGAACGTTACTTCTGTGCTGTTGATTTTGAAATAGTAAAAATGCTCCTGGGTAGCAATGAAGGGTTAATGCTGTAACTCTTCTGCATTGTGGTTATCTCATACGACTTCCTTCCTGTTCAGCTCCTTCTCTATTTCTTCGCATTGCACCAAGGCAAGACTTATCTTTGCTTCTGCAATGGCTGAGAATCAGAAAAGTTCATCGCGACACTCTTCATACAGGTAACTGAATCCTTACCATGTCTGCAAGCAGACCTTGGAGTTCTGTCTAATCCAGAGGTGTGGCGATTCAGTGTCTCAGACTTTATCGTATTAGGTGCTGTGCTGTGTAGGAAGCAGTTGGATCTGTGTGGTGCAACTCTGTGTGTGCACTTAGTTCCCCTTCAGGGTTGTTATTTGAAAAATAGTATTCATCATAGCCTATTGAGATTGTGCAGTAAATAAATAACCTTTTTCTTTTGTCCAGTTGCAGGATTTAGGCATGCAGCATTTTTGTCAATCCGTAGTAGCCTTACGGGCGGCACGGTGGCACAGTGGTTAGCACTGTTGCCTCGCAGCGCCAGAGACCCGGGTTCAATTCCCGCCTCAGGCGACTGACTGTGTGGAGTTTGCACGTTCTCCCCGTGTCTGCGTGGGTTTCCTCCGGGTGCTCCGGTTTCCTCCCACAGTCCAAAGATGTGCAGGGCCAGGTGAATTGGCCATGCTAAATTGCCCGTAGTGTTAGGTAAGGGGTAAATGTAGGGGTAGGGGTATGGGTGGGTTCGCTTCGGCGGGTCGGTGTGGACTTGTTGGGCCGAAGGGCCTGTTTCCACACTGTAATGTAATCTGTAATCTGTAATCTGTAAAAATCTGTAGAGGCTGGTGCTGGGCTGTTTTTTATTGCAAAATGCTGTTGTCTGTATGCTGATGGTACTCCCAAGGTGCTGTAAAGTGCAAAGTTCCATAAGTTAGACATGGTGCTAATGAAGAAACAAATGAAATCAAAATTGCTTGTAACTTGGAGCAGAATTTACAGATGATGTTTGCACATGCCTACTATTATATTTCTGGGTGGCAGAGGTTGTAGACTTGGGAAGGTACCGTCAAACAAACCTTGGCAAGTTGCTGCAGTGCATCTTGTAGATCTTGTGCAGAAGTGAAGAGAGTAAAATCTTTAATCTAGCAGATGTGTTGCTAGTCAAATGCTGGCTTTGTCCTGCTGCTGTTAGGTTTCTTGAGAATTGTTGGAGCTGTATATCTCCAGGCAAGTCGAGAGTGTTCCATCACACACTTTGACATGTGCCTTGGAGGTGGTGAACTGACTTTAAGGAATCCGGACTGAACTACTCGCTGAAGAATTACTAGACTCTGATTTCTATTTTGCATGGAATAGCATAAGTGTTCTGTTGCTTTACATGAGATGACGATGCTTTTTTTTTTGTAAATATTTTTATTAAGGAAAAGAATTTAAATTTTTTACAAAATTATAAAATCACAACAAAACAGTATAACAATTTTATAATATAACAACAATGACACTAAACAAACTACTACTCTACTCCACATACCACTGAGGAGAGAGAAAAAAAACTACGCAAACTAAAAAAAAACTAAATTAAACCGAGTTGAACCAAGGTAAATTAAATTACATTAAGTTAAGTTACCGTACATAGCGCAATCCCACCAAAGCTCCCCATCACCGGGAGCATCAGTTGGCAAACCTGTATTTGTTCAGAATTCTTCCTCCCTGAGGCCCCCAGACTGCCAGACACTGCCCTCATGACTGCACAAAGGCCCTGACCAATATAGCCAACAAGTCTGCATTTATATAATTCAGAAAGGGCTGCCACATCCTATAAAACAGTTGCATTTTCTGGTGCGCCATACTCATAAGGAAGTCCAGGGGGATGTACTCCATAACTAATCTACACTACCCCGAGAGTCCTGGGGGATTCTCTGACATCCAGCCCATCAGAATGTTCTTCTTCACACAAAATGAAAGAATATTAACAGTTTCTTCCCATGTGTGTCCAAAGAATGGAGATTTGGCAAACCCAAGAAGAGGGACATTGGATCCACCTTGATCTCTGATCTCAACACCCCTTCCAAAACACTCGCTGTAGCACCCCAATATCTGTGAAGCTTTGGCAATGACTACAAGCAATGAGTAAGAGTACCAACATCTGTTTTACATTTGGGGCACTTTGGGGACACTTCTGTCTTAAATTTCACAAGCAGCTCTGGTGCCAAATGAGCCCTATGGAGTAAGGCCTTCAGTTTATTGCAAATCAAAATCTTCCTTACTTTCTCGCAAACATCCTCCCATGTCTCTGATGAGATCTCTACCCCCAATTCCCGAATCCAGATTCCGTATAGCCATTCAATGTCCTTCGAGACATTACTTCCTAACAAATGATAGAGGGTGCTGACCGAGAGACCACCCGTGGACCGAAGCACACTCCTCTCCACATCCGACTTATGGACTAACCATCAATGTAGTCTTTTTCTGTATTAAATTCCTAATCTGAAAATAACGAAAGAGGTCCCTCTTAGATAGTTCATTTTCCTGGCTGAGCTGCTCGAAAGACATCATGACCTCCCCGTCAAATAAATCTCCCAAACAGGAGATTCCTCTGGACTCCCAGAGACTAAAGCCAGAGTCCATCGGCCCTGGCCGGAATCTTAACATTCCTGCTTGGGAGTGAAAGGGGGAATTTTTTGTAAATTGCCCTCATCTTATCACATCATTTTCCATGCTTTAACTGTGTTAAGGACAATTGGATTTCTGCAATGGTCCATAACAATCTTCATCGTGTCCATAAACAGCAAATTAACGAGGGGGCATTTTGCCTGCGAGGCCTCGATGTCCAGCCAGATTGACCGTGGGTCCTGGCAAGCCCAATCAGCCACATAGGATAGTAGGGAACTCAGTTGATATTTCTTAAAATCTGGGAAATCCACACCTCCCAGACCCTGCAGAAGCTGCAACTTGGCCAGCTTAATAAGCGGCCGCCTATGATGCCAGATGAAAGAGTTGAGCCAACTGTTAAGCCTCCGGAGCGCTTGCCTGGGCAGCATCAAAGGGAGCATTCAAATGGGATATAGTAAACGAGGAAGAACATTCATTTTGACCAGAGCTATTCCAACCAACCAGGATATTGGAAGATCCTCTCAGTGCCAAAGGTCCTGTCTTATCTTCTTAAACAACTACACAAAGTTAGCTTGATGTAATTGATTGAAGGCTGGGGTGGTAAAAATGCCGAAAACTGCCTGTGACCACCTGAAAGGAAAACTGGTTCCACCCCCAAGATCAGATATTCTAATAGGGCCCCCCCTTCATGGCCTCCGACTTCATGAAATTGATTTTATGCCCAGAGAATGTGGGGAAATATACATTCAAAATCCCATACTCCTATCCATGAATTAAAGCTTTAAGAATCATAAACCACCCATATTCGTCCTTAATTTGGTCTAACAGTTGAAATGGGAGATTCTTCTGGATGAGTATAGCAACTCTACTTTTCGAGTTAAAGGATGAGAAAAACACCCGCCCGAACCCTCTCTGCTGTAACTTCCAGTGCTCCTTATCGGTTAGATGAGTTTCTTGCAGCAAGGCTATATCGACCCTCTCTTTTCTAAGATTTGAAAGTATCTTTTTTCTGTTAATTGGCGAATGAATCCCCTTAATGTTCCAGGTGCACCAGTTAAATGAATGGTTAGCCTTGATTGTACGAAACAGTCCGTGACCAACACCACCCCCCGCCCCAAACTACCAAATCAAAACTTCTAACACATGTACAGCGTATCATCCGCTGTCATTTCCGCCACCTCCAAACGGACCCCAACACCAAGGATATATTTCCCTCCCCTATCAGCATTCCGTAAAGACCACTCCCTCCGTGACTCCCTCGTCAGATCCACACCCCCCACCAACCCAACCTCCACTCCCGGCACCTTCCCCTGCAACCGCAGGAGATGCAAGACTTGCGCCCACACCTCCCCCCTCACCTCCCTCCAAGGCCCCAAAGGAAACTTCCATATCCGCCACAAGTTCACCTGCACCTCCACACACATCATCTATTGCATCCGCTGCACCCGATGTGGCCTCCTCTATATTGGGGAGACAGGCCTCCTACTTGCGGAGCATTTCAGGGAACACCTCTGGGACATCCGGACCAACCAACCCAACCACCCTGTGGCTCAACACTTCAACTCCCCCTCCCACTTCACCAAGGATATGCAGGTCTTTGGACTCCTCCATCGCCAGACCACAACAACACGACAGTTGGAGGAAGAGCGCCTCATCTTCCGCCTAGGAACCGTCCAACCACAGGGGATGAACTCGGATTTCACCAATTTCCTCATTTCCCCTCCCCCCACCTTGTCTCAGTCAAATCCATCGAACTCAGCACCGCCTTCCTAACCTGCAATCTTCTTCCTGACCTCTCTGCCCCACCCCAGTCTGACCTATCACCCTCACCTTGACCTCTTTCCACCTATCGCATTTCCAACGCCCCTCCCCTAAGTCCCTCCTCCTTACCTTTTGTCTTAGCCTGCTGGACACACTTTCCTCATGCCTGAAGAAGGGCTTATGCCCGAAACGTCGATTCTCCTGCTCCTTGGATGCTGCCTGACCTGCTGCGCTGTTCCAGCAACACATTTTCAGCTACTCTATAACAAACCAACATATAACACAAATGAGCGGAGACTAGTCCCCCTTGCCCACAGGGGGCGCTCATGCTACCCACTAACCCCTCCATGGCTCCTTCTAGCTGAAGCCACGCCTGAGCCCCAGACCACACAAAGTAAGGAAATGTCACACGCGTCTTATACCAAGAAAATTAAAAGTGGACACTCAACCCATCCCATCCATACTTTAACCCTGATAATAAAAAAATCCCCACCATCTCCGCCAACTGCTCCAAACCCCCCCCCCCCCCCCCCCCATACCACACTAAGAGAAAGAAACAAAAAGGAAATGATGAGGGGAAAAAGAAGGATAATGGGAGGAGAGAGAGAAGGGAGTAGAGAGAGGTGAAAAACCAATTGGGTTTGATTGATTATTTCTTATTCGGCGACACAGAAGCGGCAGAAGGGAGAGCAGCAGTGTTTGTTCAAGGCTCGCCTGAAGGCAGCTGAAACAGCATGCTTTGACAGACCATCTGTAACTAAGTTGCAGCCAATTACAGCCCTCAGAGGTGCTCTGAATGCTGTGCTCACCCAGACAGCAAAGAGGGAGAAAAACAACTGCTCTACCAAGGCTCTATCTGCCGTTCCAGAGTCTGGACCCAACCCGCTGAGGATTCTGCCATGGTTTCAGAGGCCACTGTCCGCTGCTTCACCTCCACGACATGCTGCCTGAGTCACTGGATCTCCTGGTCATGCTTCTGCAGCATGGCTGAGATTGGTTCCAGCCTAGTCCGGGTCTCCTCCATCGCTGAATCAATCTTCTCTCGTAGTTTCACAAACTCCGAGACCAGGCTCTGCTCCACAGGGAAGTCCCCGGGAGCGCTCATGGAGACCGACACCACGGCTATGGGTGTGTCCGTTGCTGCGGGGGGGGTACCCTGCTTGTTGCGATCCACATGGTCCTTTTCCTTTAGTCATTTTTCTAACTCCCTTAAACAGACACAAAGCAATTCTGGAGGTCAAAAACTATCGATTTCTACCAGAATGGATAATAACAGGAGGGCGAGTGTACCACTTTGTCTGGGTTCTGGTGCAGAGCTCAGCAGGGCAGACCTACTGAATCACCACCATCTTGGATGCTCCAATACTCTTTCCCTGTCTTGGCCATACTAGTTAGAGAATGTAGAACAATTTTAAAATGGTCCTAGTGGATTGTAAGTTAGCAAACATAACATCACAGTTCAGGAAAGAGCAAAGTTAACTTGACATCAGTTGGCAGGAAAATACTGGTATTTATATTTATGGAAATTTTAACAATGCACCTTGAACACTGTAGTAACATAGAAACATAGAAAATAGGTGCAGAAGTAGGCCATTCAGCCCTTCGAGTGTGCACTACCAATTCAGTATGATCACAGCTGATCACACAATCTCAGTATCCCATTCCCACCCTCTCCCCATGTCCCATGATCCCTTTAGCTGCAAGGGGCACATCCAGCTCCCTCTTGAATATATCTAATGAATTGGCCCAACAGCTTCCTGTGTGAGAGAATTCCACAGGTTCACAACTCTGAGTGAAGAAACTCTTCTTCACCTCATTCCGGAATGGCTTACCCCTAATTCTTAAATTGTGACTGCTAGCTTTGGACTTCCCCAAAATCGAGAATATTCTTCTCACATCTAGCCTGTCCAGTCCCATCAGGATTTTATATGTTTCCATGAGATCTCCCCTCTTTCTTCGAAATTGCAGCAAGTACAAGCCCAATCGATCCAGTATTTCCTCGTATGTCAGTCCTACGGTCATGGGAATCAGTCTGGTGAACCTTTGCTGGACTCCCTCAAGAGCAAGGATGTCCTTCCTCAGTCTAGGAGACCAGAACTGCACATAATATTCAAGGTGTGGCCTCACCAAGGTCCTGTGTGACTGCAGCAAGACAACCTTACTCAGATACTCAAATCCTGTGACTATGAAGGCCAGCATGCCATTAGCTTTCCTTGCCCTTTGATCAGACAATGTCAACATGGTTTTGTAAAAAAAAGGGAACTATATTTGACAAATTCATTAATCTTTTGAGGATTTACAGGTGATTTGATAGAGGAGTCAGAAGTTGTTTATTTGGATTTACAAAAAGGACTCAATATAATACCACAGAAAAGGTCATTGTGGAAGATGTGGTACTGGGGGTTAACAGCGGGAAAGTGCAGAGTGAACGTGGGGGTGAATGGTGGCCGTGGTAGTGAACCTGATAAAAGCCTGGGGAATGGGGTTGGGATTGAGCTCAGCTGGAGCAGTAGTGACAGTGTGAGAGGAGCAGGGTGAAGCTAGAGGGTGAATGGTAGCAGCAGGAATGAACTTGATAAAAATCTGGGGAGTGGTGGCATGGATTGAGCTCAGTTGGAGCAGTAGTGGTGTCTCAGAGATAACATCATAACTCAAGAAAATGATGTGGCAATAGCTGCTTAGGATCCAGGTCTCGACACTGAGCTGCTTATAAGACCAACTAAAAGGCACAATGGAAGCAAATTTGCATGGACATAAAAGACAATCAGATATTTTATAGTTATGTGATGGGAAAGTGGCTGGTTAAGTGTATTATAGGCCCACTGAAGGCTGAGAGTAGGGATATTGTCAATGACCATGTGAGATGGCAGATATGAAATGATTATTTTGCTTCAGTATTACAGCCAAAAAGGGGAGAGAGCATATAGAAGTCCCACAGAAATTAACAGAGGAGAAAGGACAGGGTCTAAATAAAATTAGCTTGAATAAATCAATGAGGAAATTAATGAAACTGAAGGATGAAAAGTCCCAGGATCTGATGGTTTCCATCCATGGGTGTTAAAGGAGGTGGGAGAGCACATTGCTGATGCCCTAACCATGATGTTTCAGAGTTCCCTCGATTCAGGAGTTGTACCTCTGGACTAGAAAGTTGCACATCCCACTCTGTCCCTAAAGTAGGGTGACAGGCAGAAGCCTGGGAACTACAGACCAGTTAACCTGACCTCTGCAGTGTGGAAATTGTTGGAGTCTATAATCAAAGAGAGGGTAACTGATCACCTTGAAAGTTTTCAGTTAATCAAGGAAAGTCAGCATGGATCCTTGAAAGGTAGTTCATGCCTGACAAACGTCAGAGTTTTTTGAAGAGGTGACAAAGATGATAGATAGAGAGGTAAGTCGATGGATGTTGTTTATGTGGACTTCCAGAAGGCTTTTGATATAGTTCCATACAACTCACAGTTTGCTAAGGTGGAGGCCCATGGATTTGAGGGCAAACTACTGACGTTGTAGAAAATTGTTTAGGTGGCAGAAAACAGAGTTGGAATAAGGAATAGGTACTCAAATTGACAAGATGTGACTCGTGGTGTCCTGCAGGGATCTGGGTTAGGGTTTCAGTTATTAATAATATTCAGTAACAACTTGGATACCGGCAGAAAAATGTCAAATATCCAGACTGGCTGCTAACACAAAATTGGGCAGCATTGTAGCCAGTGTTAGAGAGTCATAGTGTCATACAGCATGGAAATAGACCACTCTTTCTAACCAGTCTGTGCCAAAGTAATCTCAAACTAAACTAGTCCTACCTGCCTGTTCCTGGTCCATATCTCTCCAAATCTTCCTATTCACGTACTTATCGAATTGTACTTTTAAATGTTGTAATTGTACCCACATTCACCACTTCCTCAGAAAGTTCATTCCACATGTGAACCACCCTCTGTGTTATCAGGGTATTGATAGATCAAATGAATGGGCAAAGGTGTAACAGGTGGACTTTAATACAAATAAGCGTGAGGTGATCTATTTCAGACAGAGAAAGGATATTTCAGGGTTTTTTTTATTAAATACATTTCGATATCCAATGAGATTTGGGGGTTCAGGTGCATGGCTCTTTAAAATGCCACAAGACAGGTGCAGAAATTTGACAGGAGGGCCAAAGGAATGCTAGCCTTCATTTCTATAGGGCTGGAGTATAAGGGTGCACATGTTTTGCTGCAGTCATGCAAAGCCCTAATTAAAGCCCCTCTAAGATTACAGGGAAGATACCTGGGATTCAGGGGTTAAGAAACTCCCTTCGTCAAATGGCAGTCAATGATAATTCAATTGTTCAATTTAAGTCTGAGATAGACAATTTCTTATTCAGCAAAGATGTGGGCCCAAGGAAGGCATCTGGAGTTAGGCCACAAATTAGCCAAGATCTTATTGAATGGCGGTGCCTATTCCTATTCCTATAAGTAACACCTGGCAGGAGATAGTGTATAAAGTCCTTATTTTTGCGGTTTGTAGTTTTGTTAGGAGTGGAGAGTGAGAAGACTGACTTGGTCAGTCGTGGGTAAGATTTTATATTTGATTCCTAGTTTGTAGTTGGTAAGGTTCACAATCACACCAGCCCTGTGGAATGCTTTTTCTGCATTATGTGGGAAATCAGGGACACTCCCTAAGTAGGGGGAAGTGTGTTCAGTTACAGCTCCTGATATGCTACATGGAGTGTCTGGTAATGTAGGTGGATGCACTATGGAGCATCCATGATGCTGAGGACATTGTGCGTAGCACATTTAGTGAGATGGTCACACCACAATTGAGGACCACACAGACAGAGAAGTGGTGGGTGACCATCAGAAAGGCTAGTAAATGTGGACATTCACCTCTCAACCAGATGTACAATTTTGGATACCGGTGGGGAGGTGGGTGGATAGCCCCTCAGGGGAAAGCAACAGTAGCAGCTAGATCAGTGGCACCAAAATTGGTTGTGTTGTATAGTAGGGAGGGTCAAAGAGTAAGTGAGCTGTAGTGATAGGGGACACTATAGTCTGGGCCACAGGTTGGTGTTTCTGAAACCTGAACAAGACTCCAGGTTGGTGTGTTGCCTCCCTGATGCCAGAGTCAAGATGTCTCTGAGTGGGTACAGGATATTCTGAACGGGGAGGATGAGGAGCCAGCAGTCGCGGTCCATATTGATACTGACAACATAGGCAGAAAGAGAGATGATGTCCTGCAAAGGGAATTTAGGGAGTTAGGTAGAAAGTTGAAAATCAGGACCTCTAGGATTGTAATCTGAGGATCACCACCTCTGCCACACACTACTGAGACCAGAACAAGGATGATAATACAGTTGAACATGTGGCTAAAGTGCTGCTGCCTGAAGGAGGTCTTCAGATATCTGGATCATTTGAATCTCTGCCACAGCAGGGGGGACCTGTATAAGAAAGCTGGGTTGCACCTAAGGTAGGAGCAAATTACTGCAGGTGCTGGAATCTGTACTGAAAATAACAAATGCTGGAGATCTTGGTGAGTCAGGCAGCATCAATGGAGAGAGAGCAAGCTAACATTTCGAGTCTAGATGACTCTTCATCAGAACTGAAGTGAAATATGGAGAGAGCAGCATTTATGCTACCGTTGGGGGGTGGTGGGGTATAGGGTGCTGATGGCGAAAAGATGCTGCTAGTTCAGATTAAGTGATCGGAGTGAGAGAATGGGTTGCACCTAAACTGGAGGAGCACCATTATCCTTGGCAGGAGTTTTGTGAATGCCATCCAGGAGGGTGTAAATTAGTGAGGAGGAGGGGGAGAATGAGAGCAGTAGGCAAGCAGTAGGCATGATTGAGGAGAAGATCAACATTAAGTCAAGTAAGTATGATATGAAGAACAGGTAGAGCCAGGTTTATAAATGGTGGGACTGACGGTCTGAGGTGTATTTATTTTAATGAAGATGTGCAACAGGTAAAGCAAATGAGCTCAGAACCTAGACTAGTACCTGGAGCAATGTTACAATGGTTACAGAAACGTGGTTGAGAGAAGGGAGGACTGGCAGCTCAATATTCCAGGATTTAGATGTTTTAGTTGTGATAGAGAGTGATGTAAAAGGGCTGGAGGAGTTGTATTACTGATTAAGAAGAATGTCACAACTGCACTAACAGAGAAATCTTGGAGGGCTCATCCAGCAAGACCACATGGGTAAAACACAGGAATAAGAAAGGTACAAATCTCATCACTATGATGGGGTTATACTACAGGCCTCCCAATAGCCAGCAGGAGATAGAAGAACAGATATGTAAATGGATCATGGAAAAGATGTAAGAATAGCAGAGTTGTCTTGATGGGTGATTTTTAATTTCCCCATTATTGACCGAGATTTCCTTCGTGCCACGAGCTTGGATGGGACAGATTTGTTAGATACAATCAGGAGGTTTCTTGAAACAATATTGGATAGTCCAACTCGGGAAGATGCCATGCTAGATCTTGTATTAGGGAATAAGCCTGGCCAAGCAATCAAAGTTTCAGTGGGGGAGCATTTTGGGAACAGTGATCATAATGTCATAAGTTTTAATTTAGTTATGGATAAGGATAAGACTGATCCTCAGGTGGAAGTGCTAAACTGGGGAGACGCTAATTTCTGCAGTATTAGTCAGGATCTGGGGAAATTAGAATGAGGACAGCTGTATAAGGGAAAATCCACATCTGACATATGGGAATCTTTTAAAAGTAATTGTGAAGAGGTGTTTTTCTCTGTGGAGGTCTGTGACTAGTGCTGTTCTGCAGGGATCAGTGTTGGGATCTCTGTTTGTAATGTATACATAATTTGGATGAAAATGGCAGTAGGAAATCTGCCACCCTTACCTGGTCTAGCCTACATGTGACTCCAGGCCTACAGCAATGTGATTGATGATTGACTCTTAAACTACCTTCAGGCCAATTAGGAATGGGCAATAAATGTTGGTCTAGCCAGCGATGCCCACATCCCATAAATGAATAAAAAAAATCTGGAAGAAGATGCAAAATCCATACAGTCACCCAAGGCTGAAATTGAACCCAGTACCCTGGCAAATACTAGGGATGGGAAGGTATAAGGTGAGAAGGGAAAAGTTTAAAGGAGGTGGGTGAGGCAAGTTTTTTTTTGTACTGAGCATAGTAGATGCCTGGAATACACTGCCAGGGGAGGTGGTAGAAGAAAATATAACAACAACATTTAATAGGCATTTACACAGATGCTGGATTAGTGGTGCTGGCAAAGCACAGCAGTTCAGGCAACATCCAAGGAGCAGTAAAATTGACGTTTCGGGCAAAAGCCCTTCATCAGGAATACAGGCAGAGTGCCTTATGGGTCTCTCACCAGCTCTCCAGCCTTCAGCTGAGAACTATGTAACCAATGGATGTTTCCAACCTTCCTTAATGACCTAGATGATGAGCCCAATGATAATTTGTCCAGATTTGCTGATGATAGAAATAGAGTAGGAATGTAAGTACTAAGAACAATGCAAAAAAGCTGCAAAAGCAAATAGATAAGTGTGTGGCACAAAGATGGCAGATGGAATTCAATGTGGGGATGTGTGAGGTTGTTCACTTTGGTCACTCGAATAGAAAGGTAGAATATTTTTTAACAGGTATGAAACTTATATGACTATTGATGCTCAGGATGACTTGGCTATAGTCTGAAGGGAATACTGGAGGTTAACATGCAAGCACAGAAAGCAAAATACAAAGTAAATGATTGTTGTGAACGAGAACATAAAAGTCATGCTGCATTTGTATCTGGATTTGAGACCTGCAGTACTCTATGCTGATTTAAATTCTTTATCTAAGGAAGGATGTATTTGACTGAATGTGGGTGCAACGAAGATTCATGAGATTGGCTCCCCAGATGAGAGGCTAAGTAAACTCGGCGTACAGTTTCAGCAGTTTAGAAGAATAAGAAGTGATCTTCTTGAAATGTCATGAGCTGTGCGGGCCATCTTTGGGCTGACAGTGCTTGCCCTGGTGAATAAGGACCTTCTACAAGTGGTGCTGTCAATATGGAGATCAGTCAGTTCCAGAAGGCCCAGAACTGGTGAGTTGTTCTGGGCATGGGGCATGGTAAGATGGGGATGGCATAGGAGACAAGTTTGGTAAGATATAGGAAGAAAACTCACTGGACCTCACAGCACATAACTCTGCATAAATCTCTCCAAATTATTTGTCATAACTGCCACTTTGCCAAAAATAAAATCAAAGATTCAGCTCCAAGGCATTGTTTCCCTATACTGTGGAATTTAGATCACTGGGCATTGTCTCAGAGCAAAGTGTGAATTGTTTCGGACAAGAATGAGGATGTTTCCTTGCTTTGAGGGGTATGAATCTTTTGGAATTATCTGCTCCTGAAGGCTGGGGAGACTCCATCCTTAGTGCTTTCAAAGATTGGGATCAATAGATGCTTCGTCTGTCATGGGATCCACAGATAGGGAAGTGGGTGGAGACATGCAGTTGTGGTAGAGGATCAGCCATGGTCCTTTTGAGAGAGAGAGAGAAACAGCATGCTGAAGGTGCTAAATGATCTACTTCTGCTATTATTTTAAATGATCTTAACTCATCACTTTTGGAAGAAAATTAAAGCCAAGGAACATGACACTCCCGACATCTCCTGTGTGCTGAACTGTGTGCAATCTTAGTAATGGCCATCTCAATTACTTAACAGGCAGATAGTCTGCTCAGTTCTGGGTTGGTCCTGTGCAATACAGTTTGTGCTGATCTGAGCTGAAAGATCGTGTTCATGTTAGAATTGTTTTTACGATCCCTGAACTAGAAGTAACTAGAATCACCAGGAACTCATGCTGCTGATCGTGATCCAGTAACCTTTCAGGAAAGTACACATGTATGAACAAGATATGATGGCAGCACTGAGTTCAGCAATTCATGTTAACACCCTCTTTGTCTCACACGTTAGCACTTGACCCAATGAGACATTATTAGATAATTGTCAGTGCCTGTGCAGCATGATCCCAGCCTGTCTTAGGACTGAAAAGGAAATCCACTGTGATTACCTGGAAGCAGTCAATTTTGATTGACAGCACGTCCAGTGAAGTGTGACCATCCACACATTTAGAATGTGGAATAGACAGGCTATGCCTAATAATACTGCCAGTAAGTTTCTGAATTGTGGTTTAGTTCGAAATCAAGATTATAAGCTGTAGGAGCAGAAGTAGGTCATTCAGCCCATTGAATCTGCTCTGCCTTTCAATGATATAATAATAACTCTAAACTCCACATTTTTGCCTTTTCCCCATAACCCTTGAATTCCCTTAGTGATCGTACATCTGTCTATCTCATCCCAGTGTTAATCTCACTTCACTTTTTAATTTCTCAATATTAAGGAGGTGCTGGTAATGTCAACTGTGTTGTCAGTTCTGAGAAGCTGGTGGTGAATATTCTGTTTGAATCATTGCAGTCCACGTTCTAATGGCCTCTTAATGGTGTTTGGTAGGGAGCTCGATGAGTTTGACCTTGACGATGAATGGAACGTTGGTGTGTGTCCAAGCCAGGCCGGCGTGTGACTTGGAGGGAAACTTGTAGATTAAGATATCGACATGATCTTCCTCCTCATCCTTCTTGGTGGGAGAGATCATGAAGACAGGAAGTGGTGCTGAAGGATGTTTTGGACAGTTGCTGCCGTGCTTCCTGTAGATAATACATTGTGCAGGAGCCGTACAGAGGATATTGAATTCAGTGTCAGAGACAGAGACTGATCAAAAAGATCTGCTATCCAGCACAGTGTGGAGCTTGAGTTCTTACAGCTAGACTCTACCCTCCTCTTGTCAGCACCTATAAAGCCTGCATGCTGTCCAGATTTACTGAGGGAGTGGAGCTTTTACTTCAGTAACTGAGTAGTGTATCTGGAAATGGTAGAACATCAAGTTCAGAGCTATGAAATACATTCTTTCAAATGTGGCTGCTGAACTGCCATCAGAGGTGCAGTGGACAGACTCATGATTCGGGTGAAGGCTTGCTTTGAATTCTTAGGTCATGTGCATAGAAAATAAACCCTATCTTTTCCTTCCTGTGCCTTGTTCACCCACATCGCTGTGTACACAGGATACACTGTTGAAACTGTGGGACACCATTTCAATACCACAAGCCAGCCTGACCACATAACCTGAGAAAGACATAGTTGTACATTGATTGCCCTTTGCTTGCTTTGTGAGTGACACTCGTGTCCCATTCCCACACTGTGTCTCTCCCAAAATTGTGTTTGTGTAGTTTCTGAGTAAAAAAGTCTCCCATTGTACTTAATTTCATTATAAATCCATCCCCAAAAGCTTCTCTCCCCTTTATAAATTCTTTCTGGAATACTCTTCTGTGGAGGCTGGTGGCCCTTGATGCTATAAGTTATTTGACTGTGGAGTGCGTCAAAGCTGATCTTCATACCGTTTTCCTCTGACCCCAACAAGGATTATTAGACAATTGTCAAAACAAAAGTGTTGGGGAAAACTATATGAAGATCAGCTGTGATGCATTCCCCAGCTTGAATTGGCCTCAATGTCCCTATTTGGAATTCGGGGTTTTTCCCCTAACTCCAAATAAGGACATTGAGGCCAATTCAAGCTGAAATGCAGGTGCCTGGCTGGTCAACTCATAAATTTCAACAACAATAATAATTTTCATCCACATAGTGCCGTTGGAGTAGTAAAACATTCCAAGGTACTCCATAGAGGTGTAAGTTGACGCTGACCTGTAAAGAGATATCTCACTGAACACAGTCATTCCCTGAACAAATATAAAAAGAGAAGTGACCCCCCTTTCCCGCACGTTACCAGTTTCTTTCCTACTTATTTATTTTTTGGTTTCTTTAATATTTCTCTTTTTACTTGACTGACATAATTGCCCAGAGCAACAGAGATAAGTTGTTTGCAAGTTGATTGTTGAATACATTTTGAGGCCTTCCCAATACAGCTTCTGCTGTTAATCCTTTCAACTTTCCTCCTACATCTGTAATTAACAATGTGACTATCCTGGAAGAAAATTCTTGACAAATTCTCAGGGCATCTAACCCATGGCAGCATAGCTCCATTCCTCGCATATATGGGTATATGTATTCTTGCCTTTATTCACATTTGAATTTTCTCTGGAACCTAGCTCACAAACAGGCTGAATGTTTCAAAGTTCACCAGTCATTCAGTCAGAAGATCTAGCCAACATGTGCTGCACATAATTTGTTGTCATATTTTTGAATTGTCTGCTTGTTTTTGTTCAGTTTGAGAAGTGAAGCATAAAGCTTACTTATTCCACGGGTCAGCATTTTCTGTTTTAATGTGGATTCCAATACAGTGCACAGTATGGGAAACAGTTGACCCATACTGGTTTTTATGGTCCGTAGAAATTTCCTCCCATCTCTTGATTGAACCCTATCCACATCACCTATTATTTTCACTCTCATACATTTATCCAGCATCCCTTTAAACATGCTAATGCCATTTGCATCAATTACTCCTTTTGCTTTTATTTTCCACATTCTCAGCAATCTCTGAATTTTGTTTTCATCGAGTATTCTGGGAATTTCGAAGGCCACAGTTGTAGATATGTTGTGTAATTCAGAGACCGAGACTCGTGATCTGGAATGGATCAAGAAGTTGGGGAATTTCAATTCTGTTTAATCATGGGAAGGAAATCGGTCACCCTGACCCAATCTGGTCTGGAAATGAGTTCAGGCAAACAAATGAACTATGAACTTCCATCATGCTTCCACATTCAGAGTGGCTTACCACTACCACATCAAGAGCAATTACAGATGGGTAATACATGCTTGCCTTGCCAGCAATGCTACCAAATGAAAAGTAGAATTAATCAGTGAACCGTGATTTTATACTCGCCGAATATTGAAGTGTAGAGCAGGAACCCAATGTCCTATTGCTTTAAATAACTAAATAAAGACTGAGGATCGAAACTGGATCTTTTTGATCTCTGCGCTGGGCCATTGTGCAATGGGGTTCTGAGCAAATGAGCAAGAATGGAGTACTTTTCTTTTTAAGGAATTATTTGTGACATGTTCCTCTTGATTTCCAAGTTTATGAATATTGTCGCGTTTTCTTTCCTTCCACATGCGAATTCCAGTGAGTTTCCCGAAACGGATGAGGACGGAGAGCTAACCCGCCTGGAAGCCGAACAGAAGTTGGAGCAGATCCGTCGGAGTCTTGACGAGAAGGAGAACCTGGAGTATGAGCGCCTGCGACAGCGGGGCCATGATGCTGAGCTGGAGCTGGAAGAACTGAAGAAGAGAAGGGAGGACCGGCGTAAGCTGCGGGAAGAAGAGGAGCAGCGGCGCCAACAACAGGAGCTGGAGGAGCAAGCCAGAGAGGAGGTAGGCATCTTTGAACATAAACTAGAGTCTTTAACATTGAAGATTAGAGGCATCACCAATGATTCATAGTTGGTGATGTTACCTCTGAACTACAAACAGCAACAAAATCAAAATGGTCAATCCACAAGTTTATATTGTTCAGGTTCAGGTACGACTTCTGTGCTCCTTTTGATTTTTGTGCTTTTGGGGAAGGGAAGAACAACCCTTGATTCCTATTCTTCTTCTTTATTGAGTTGCCTCCATTGCAAATGCACAGGCGTGGCCAAGCTTCGCTGAGTTCTTACCTGCAATCCTTCGCTTCTGACAGAGTTTCTAGATTTAAATGGGGCACAAGAAAGTAACCGTTGCCCAGTAAGATTGTATTTTTGTCTTCAAATAATACCAAGGGTTGCTCATGTTCATGCAAATGCAAGCAATTTAATGTCTAACCTTCTAATTGATGGCATGTGGACTAATGAAAATCGTCTTCTATATCACACAGATGCTTCCTTTCTGTTTGGCAGTATAGACTGGGAGTCACTCCTGTTCAAGCATTCAACACTCTTAAGGTGCTCCCTCCGCCTATGGTACATTCCCCCCCCCCCCCCCCACACCCATTTGTCTTGTCTTCCTAAACTTGGTTCTCCATTCCTGATCATTGCAAAAACTCTCCACCTTTGAGCATCACGACCATAACTCCTGGGTGTGGTGGATCATCTGCAATCCCACCAGAGGCCACTGCTCCTAGTGCCGCTGCTGGGACGAGAGAACTGCCCAACATCTGATTGGCCAGCAGTTTTTGGAGACACGTCTTCCTCCGATATAACAGCAGACATGCTGTTTGAACAAATTAATGGCATGACAGCAGTAGAAATTATTTGGGAGCCCACAGGCAGAGAGAAGTAGGTTTGTCGGGATGTTGGTCTTGGATGGATATAAATGTTTTGGAACCTTCTACAAAGAAATGCCCCATTGAACTCAATCTGGAAAATGTGATATGAGCACAGAACACCTCCATCCTGCTTCTTTTAAAAAAACAAGATTAGTTTGTGTCAACTCTAAATACAGAATAAATGTCAGGGAATGTCTCAAAACCTGTGTAATATGAAATGCAAGAGACACAACAAAGTGGAACTAATAATTACAACCTTTCTTCCTGACCTTTACACCCAGGAAACTGGCCATTCCACAAAAGGAAATGTCTGTTGCAACATTTGAAACTTGTGTCTTGGTCCAAACTGTAATTTATTGAAGTTCATCATTATTTAGTAATCTCTCACATCTGTCCTACTGGCTGAAACTACACTTCCTCTATTGTTATATGGCCCACTTACCTCCTGCTCTTCTTTCTGCACAAAAACATGTTGCGTGGTGCGGCACTTTGGCTCAGTAGTTAGCACAGCTGCCTCACAGCACCAGGGAGGTGTGACTGTGTGGAGTTTGTATATTCTCCCCATGTCTGCGTGGATTTCCGCTAGGTGCTCCGGTTTCCTCCCATAGTCCAAGGATGTGCAGGTTAGGTGGATTGACCATGTTAGATTGCCCATAGTATTCAGAGGTGTAGGCTAAGTGCATTAATCAGGGGAAATGTAGGGGAATGGGTCTGGGTGGGAGGGTTGATACGGTCTTGTTGGGCCAAATGCCTGTTTCCACACTATAGGGATTCTATGACCTTGAAGTTAAGTAGTGCGCAGTAGTCTATGATTTTCTGGATCGTAGAAAAATACAACTCTTCAGCCTTTACCTGAGCATGCTAATTGTATGCACCTTCTTCAATTAGTGTGTTGCTGCTTGCTATTCCTTAATATCTCATAAGACATTTGTCCAAGGCTTTAGAAGATACTTTGGTCTTTAGCAACCATCTTTAAAATCATTTGGGCACTGTGCATTATTAGACAAGAAAAGAACTATAGCTTGGTTGTACAGTAATAGCAGATAATATGCAAAACTCCAGGGTCAAGTTTAACTGTACAATTGTTTTGAATTATTTTAAAGAAGAGAGCAAGGTGAGGGACTAGAAATTTTCAATTAGCTCAATAGTCAGAATCAGGGTTTTAAAATTGCCCAACTGTCCCACACTTAAAGCTGGCTGAGAGCTGTAAGTCCCTTACCATCACCACACGTTCCAACCCACAATTAATGCTGTAGAGTGGACCAGCCAAACAACCATGACATCAGGTAGTGGGGAATTCTTATCCCCCTGTCGCTCCTGAATCCTCCCACTCCTTTTAAGACCCGGCGAAACAATCTCTTTGAGTATGCATTTGGTGTCTTCATGCTACATATCTTCTAATTTGGCCCGGTGTCACTTTATACAGTCAAGCATCCTGGAAGATTTTGCTGAGTTAAAGGCACGGTCAAAATCAATTTATTGTTCAATTGCTTTAATTGTTTGTTTCAATGAGTATTTGATTTATTTATTGTCACAGAGATATACAGTACAGAAACAGACACTTTTGGTCCATCTCATCCATGCCGACCAGATATCTTAAATTAATCTAATCCCATTTGCCAGCATTTGGCTATATTCCTCTAAATCCTTCCTATTCATATACCCATCCAGATGCCTTTTAAATGTTGTAATTTAACCTCCACCACTTCCTCTAGCAATTCATTCCACACATGCAGCACTGCCATGTGAAAAAGTTGCCCCTTAGGTCCCTTTTAAATCCTTTCCCTCTCACTTTAAAGCTATGCCCACTAGTTTTTGACTCCCTATCCCGGGAAAAAAAGACCTTGGCTATTCACCTTATCCATGATGTTCATGATTTTATAAACCTCTATAAAGGTCACCTCTCAGCCTCTGATGCTCCATAGGAAGCAGTCCCAGTCTATTCAGTTTCTCCCTATAGCTCAAATCCTCCAACTCTGGCAGCATTCTTGTAAATTTTTTAAGTTTCACAACATCCTTCCTATAGCAGGGAGAACAGAATTAAACACAGTATTCCAAAAGTGGCCTAACCAATATCCTGTACAGCCTGAACATTACACCCCAAGTCCTATATTCAATGCACTGACCAGTAAAGGCAAGTGTACCAAACACAACCTTGTTCACTTTTTAGTCCACTTTCAAGGGACTATGAATCTGCACCCCAAGGTCTCTTTGTTCAGCAGGACACTACCATTAAGTATATAAATCCTTCACTGATTTGCCTTACCAAAATGCACACCTCTCGTTTATCTAAATTAAACTCCATCTGTCATTCCCTGGCCTGTCTGAATAAGTTCCTCTTGTAATCTGTGATAGCCACTTGTACTGTCCAGTACACCACCAGGTTTGGTGTCATCTGCAAACTTACTAACTATGCCTTCTATATTCACAGACAAATCATTTATATAAATGACAAAACACAGTGGACCTAGCACCGATCCTTGCAACACACTGCTGGTCACAAGCCTCCATTCTGAAAAGCAACCCTTTACCACCACCCTCTGTCACTTACCTTCAGGCCAATTTTGTACATAAATATCTGGTTCTCCTTAAATTCCACGTGATCTAACCAGTTTACCATGTGGAACCTTGTCGAATGTTTGGCTGACATCCACTGCTCTGTCCTCCTTAGTCTTCTTTGTCACTTCATCAAAAAACTCAGTCTTGTTGCAAAAAACACAGTGAAAAATTTTAATATACAGAAGAACCTCGATTATCCGAGCGAGATGGGTGGACACTATTTCGTTCGGATAATTGATTATTCGGTCAATCGATTCAATGCCTCTCCGCTGGGGCTCAGAGTTTTCTGTTAAGTCTGCTCCCCATTCAGGAGACTGCAGCACACCGCGCACAAGCGCCCAGCCCCAACCCCCCCACCTGCCCCTACTCCGTCCAACACTGCCCACCCCCAAACCCGGCCAGCACTGCCCCTGCCCCCGTCAGCTCCCCTCCCCCTCCAGAGCAGCTGGAGTGGACACCAACCGTACAAGCACACACACACAGACACACACAACATTTTGACAAGTTCCACCTTTGCCCTGTACAGGACAATGTTAGAGAGAATATCTGGGGAAGGGGGGTTTAGGGTTCACCCCTATGTAGAACTCCAGGGAAAGTGTGGGAAGAGGGAGGGAGGGAGGGCAGGAGGTCAGTCATTTGGAGATGGTGCCTGGGCTCCCATCAATGTTCAGAATTGTTCTTGGCAGCATTTCAGTGAGCCAAGAGAGTCCAAATTGTAAACAGAAGATGCAATCAGGGCTGAAACAGCTGTTTGATGTAATGTTTCTATTGACACCTCGAGATCTCCTTTAGGTAATCCGATATTCGGATAATCGAGGTTCCTCTGTAGTATAGCATTGCCACTTTCCAACACCATCTTAAAACACAGAGAAATAAACCAAAACATGGAAAATAAAGGCAGAAAAAAATGAAAGAATATAAAAATCACCCAACTTTACAGTATTCTCATTGTCTTCTGGAACATTTGAGAAAATGGGAGGTCTAGCTGGCGGTTGCAGTTTGATAATGAATTATGTGGGAAGGATGATCCAGTCTGATGTAGTGGAATGTTGCATGTCTAACAATTAGACGGTCTTCGCAATAAGTCTGTCATGTTTAGAGTACATTTGACTATGATTAATACTAGTTGTGAAATATTACAAAAGATACTTCAAGACGTTGCAACAGTGTGATAAGGAAAATGTGATGTTACGCAGTATATAGAATATAGTTTAGATCTGGCAAATAGATTTTAAAAATGGTCAGTTTGTTTTCTCATTAATGAAAATTGTATTCCAGCTGTGGAATTGCAAATCATGTTGTGTGGGATAATCAATATAAATGATTATTGTCCGCCTGCAGGAAGAGAAAAGAAGAATGAGAGAAGAGAGAGAAAAGCGAAGGATGGAGGCAGCAGAGAAACGTCAGAAAGTCCTTAGTATTTCAGGTAGTGAAATGGAGGATCCATTCATTCCCCTTAGTCCCAAGAGCCCAACATTTAAGGTGAGGATATCTGATGGGCATTGAAATTATATATTGTGCATTTTGTTTCACTTTGGCACTGTGTGGGCAATGTCAGAGGTATATAGCGCTTGCTTTACATTGCAATGCTTTGAGGTGTCTATGCAGGAGAGATTATATCACTGTAACATGGCATTAAAACAGTATTTGGATAAAAAGCACAGTTCGGAGATGTAACCTGCATCATTCTTGGCTCACATTTATATTGTATGAACACTAACCTTATAAGCACATGGAAATAATTCACACTGTCAGTATCTCTCTAGGAAAGAATACATGTTCTGTTGCTGTGCAATGATATTTGCAGCATAAAAGTTGCGCTTGCCCGTGTGGAGCCGAGCTCGATGAGTGAGATGACTTTATTATATTTTTGCCGGGGTGATTTGATAAGACAAGGAACTGTCCATCTGGACAAGTCACCAGAGAGTTCCCTGACCTATGGAGCTGTGCTCCAGTGTTAGTCAGTGTCTCTTGGAGAATTAGGGTGAGCATTGAAGAGAGCAAAGAAGAAATTAGCAAAATAAGTAGAACAAAATCAGCAATAACCTATATCTGTTGTATTACTTTTACTTTAGTAAAATGTTCAGTGTAAATTATCATTTTTCTGTATGGTGAAACTATAGTGTCATGTGCTCATTGCATCTGCGGACCTGATTGTCGTTTGAATTTCTCTCTCATTTTGGTTTTGCTATTAATTCTTTCCTGTAAGTTGCACCGCGTATGCATGATATTTGGCTGTGAATGTGCATCATGCCTATAGCTTTTCTTCTGTGCACGCATTCAGATAAAGGCTGAGCATCTTCACTGTTTTTAATAGCTGCAGTAAACTTTTGTGACAGACTGAAAACCACTGAGAGGAGCTTGGAAATAGAAATTGATGTTCAAGAATTCATTTCTGAAAGGTACAGCTCAGATGCTGTTAAATAATTTGAAGTCCACAGCACGATAAGCTATGTATCCTAATCTCCGAATTGAATGTAAGCATGACCGCAAAGCCTTCTAATTCTCCCAGTCTGGGCCCAAAGATTAAGCATATCCCCTGGATAAAGTGCTGGGGCTGCATCCACACATAGATGTAAATCAATGCAGTCCCTAAATGACAGGTAGACAAATGTATGGGAAAATTCTCACAGGAGATCTTGTGTTCCTTTGGTGAGGTGGGTTGGGGGGTGGGTGGGGTAGGAAAGTGGAAAATTACAAAACAAAGGAGACTTTAACTTTTGGAAATCAATTAAAGCCGACTGTCTCTGTTTATGGAGTCCGCTTTTCTGATCAACTTGTTCTGCTTGTAAACATGTGAGATCATCAAAATGTCGGCAACAGTGGTCAGCCAACCCCCCTTTTAAAGGCTGTCCAGTGCAATCTGAATGTTTTTTATACTCTTGATTTGCATCAGCCCTTCCTGACTATCTGGGAAAGCAATTAAGTTTGACAATAACCAGCACTGGCTGATGTTTAACACCACAGGATGAGATAATTCTGACACAATCAACATAATATGTCAACAATAATGATTGTAAAATTCATTAATTCTTCCTTTTTCTTTCATCACACGGCAGAGTGGTTACTCATAATTACCCACAAAGGAAAATGGCAGAGAAGTTTATATTCGCGGAAAGTTGTTGTCTTGGGGAGAAAATAGGGGCAGGGAAAAACAGGGTCATCACATGGCAAGAGTTAAGGGTTCTAGGAGTTAGAATGACCAATTGTTGCAGTATACTCTTGTATCTGATTGTGTTCTCTGCCCCCAACGACAAATTAGAATGCGTTTTTGACATTCTCTTTTCCCAGAGCCCTACAGCAACATGTGATAACAAAAAGAAAACACTCACATGCTCATAGTTTTGAAACAGTCAGTGAAATTGGATTTGATTTGCTTTTTTTTTTAATACAACGCTAACTTCTTGGATACGTGACTCAGTGTGGAGCCACCAACTTACTAGTATGACATTTGAAGTTTACTGAAAGGTAGAAGGAATTTTAAACTCTAGAAATTAAAACATGCTAGAGTGTACAAATTTATGAATCAAGTAGTGTATTGTACCTTTGTTTTCCCCATTCATGGAACTGGGCATCACTGACTAGCCAGCTTTTGTTTCCCATCTTCAGTTGCCCTTGAGAATGTGATGGTGAGCTATCTTCTTGCACTGTTATAGTCCATGTGCTGTAGGTAAACCCGATGCCTGTGGGGAGGGAATTTCAGGATGTTGACTCAGCGACAGCAAATGAATAGTAGAAAATCAGGATGGTGAGGGGCTTGGAGGGGAACTTGCAGGTGGTAGTATTCCCATGTACCTGCTGGCCTTGTCCTTCCCTGTGGAAGTGATCCTGCGTTTAACAGGTGTTGTCTGAGGATCTTTGGTGAATTTTTGCAGTGTATCTTGTGGACAGTACTGTTACTATTGAGCGTCAGTGGTGGAAGGAATGGATGTTTGTAGAGGTAAAGCCAATCAGGCTGGCTGCTTTGATATGGATGGTGGAGGCTGGTACAATTGCAACATTTAAGAGGCATTTGGATGGGTATATGAATAGGAAGGGTTTGGAAGGATATGGGCCGGGTGCTGGCAGGTGGGACTAGATTGGGTTGGGATATCTGGTCAGCATGGACGAGTTGGACCGAAGGGTCTGTTTCCATGCTGTACATCTCTATGACTCTTTGACTCCCAAGGCAATTCCCTCCCGACTGTATACAACTGTGCCGCCACAACCTGGTCTGTCCTATTGGTGGGCGAGAGTATATTCAGGGATGGTGATGGTGGTGTCTGGGACATTGTCTATCAGTTATGATTCCATGAATATGACTATGTCAGGCTGTTGCTTGATTAGACTGAGACAGCTCTCCCAATGTTGGCACTAGCCCCCAGGTGTTTGTGAGGAGTACCCTGCAGGGACGACAGGGCTATTTCTGCCATTGTCTTTTCCAGTGCCTGGGTCGATGTGAGGTGGTCCTCTGTTTAGTTGTGATTGTAGTTATCATTTATCTACCTGGTTGAAAGTCTGTTTTTGGAAGAGGAGAGAAATGAAGAAGAATATGTGATATATGTGAAGTACAAGGAGTCATTGTGTGGATGTTCGCCTTGATAGAGAGCAACTTTGCAGGAGGCGGGTTTCCTTTTGGCAATGTTAGATGCCTTTTAGAAAAAATCAGAAGCAAACATCAATGTGCAGGAAAAGTGCTAATTGAAACTGTCAGCAGACTTGTGAAGAGGACCCGTCAAAAGGAGCTATCAAGCTGTCAAAGTGTTTCAAAGTTCTGCCCCCTTAATCTTTGGGAGAAAAATGTAATTACTTGCTATTTTACACTGCCTGTTGAAATAAACCACAAGGGTTTTCATTCCTTGGTTACTGCTGCATGATTGATTCTGCAACCACCTATTATCATACTAGGATGTCTACCATTTTACGGTTTAATTGGCAGATACAAGTAGCTATACACTCTTTGAAACAGGACAATAATTCAATTCCAATGCTTGTTGTTAAAAGGAATACTGCATTTGAAATGTTTGTTCTAATGAAGCATTACATATTTGAAAGAATGTAAGTAAATAATTTTGTGAATGACATTTTTTTTCAATATGCAATGCACACTTCGAACATCATTGCATAGACCTTCATTTTATCTCTCTATGGGGTCAGTCTGTGGTGGATATTAGGTGAGTTGGCATGGTAGGGGTAAAGGAAAGAAAAATAGGTAGTGAGGGAAATGTTGATCTGAGTTGGCACTGTTGGTATAAGGGCTATAAAGGACCTTTGTGCTGGGTAATGGGACATAAAATGCCCTGGAGGGTGAGATTGGCTATAGGGAGTGTGGGTGCATGGAATAGGCTGGAAAAATGGAGCATTGGGAGTATCTGAGAGAGTTGAAGGATTGTGAGCGGTGAGGACTGAAGAGATTTATATCGTATTTTTTCTTCTAAAATTTTGAATTCCACACTGGAACACTGGGTCAGGCCCTCCACGGTCTACCTCAGCATTCGGCATCTGAGCTCTCAGTCTGGGACACCAGCCCGACTACTTAATTTCTGATGTAGCCCATGCAGACTGAAAGTCCAATGTCAGGACAGCTATTTTTAGAAGTAGGTTCGCGGGTCCAAGATTTTTCTTACCTCTGCAGGCCGACCTGCAAGTAAAAATCCAGGCCATTGCATTTTCAAAGTGATCTCCATTTGTGAAGATGGATACCATCATAGTTTGTTTCCTGCTTGTGATGAATTAGGATCCTTTCACTTAATAGAATTTGTCTTTAATTTGTGGAATTTGTTAGTATTGTTTAGGCCCACAGTTTAATAGCCTACTTTACAAAAGTGAGGCTTGATAATGCGTGGACTCACTGATGATAGGCACTTTGGAGTCATCAAATCAATGATGAAATAAACACCCATTTATATTGATGGGTTTTCTATCTTGTGGAAAAATGTACATGATACAATATGAACAGTTTTGCTATTCAGACAAAAGTGTAACCTATCTAACAATTACTACACAAGGACACGCTGCAGAAATAATTTGGTTAACTTTCCATTTTCTATCTTGGACTATGAGAATACTTGCTTGTATCTTTCCAGTAGTTGAGATGATGGAGGTCAGGAAGTCAACATGCTTGACTTAACAGATAAGATTTGCACAGAATCTGTCATAGGGATCAATTTAGTAGACTACCAGGTTAAATTTTGCCTTTCTCTGGCCTTTTATAGTCTGATTCTACCATGAAGGTTTTACTTCTGTTTGAATTAGATATTGTAGGTTGGTAGGTTTTCCAATTTGGTTAGGTTGGGTCTGATGACCTCATCCAAAATTTTACCTACAAGTGACAGTTAGAAAATCAGTGCTTCCTTTCAATAACATAGTTTAGCCCTTTAAGCTCAAGTGCTTTCAGCTCAATTTAACAATGTTCCGGATGTGCTTTGCCGTATTTCAGTGCGCAGCTTGAACAAATAAAAGTTACATTTCAGTTTGAGGGCTGTGTTCCTGTTTTAAGGAAGAGATTGTTTGTTTTGTGGGTTGCCTGGACAGCAGGGAGCACCTGTTTCCTGCTTCCTGACTCCACTTTCCATTCACCATATGGACAAAGTCATTTGCACAATTAGTCGATTTCCTCAGTTGTCATACCTAAAGTCCTGTAACATGACACTGTAGATAATATAATGTATTGAATCGAACATTCAAGTACCTGTACTTCTTTAAAAAAACTTTATAAATAGTTAATTGATTATTCTTTGCAATAATGAACACTGCAGCTGTCTGTATAAGCCCTGCATCAGTATTCCTTCAAGATTTCTGGGCGGCACGGTGGCACAGTGGTTAGCACTGCTGCCTCACAGCGCCTGAGACCCGGGTTCAATTCCCGCCTCAGGCGACTGACTGTGTGGAGTTTGCACGTTCTCCCCGTGTCTGCGTGGGTTTCCTCCGGGTGCTCCGGTTTCCTCCCACAGTCCAAAAGACGTGCAGGGTCAAGTGAATTGGCCATGCTAAATTGCCCGTAGTGTTAGGTAAGGGGTAAATGTAGGGGTATGGGTGGGTTTCGCTTCGGCGGGTCGGTGTGGACTTGTTGGGCCGAAGGGCCTGTTTCCACACTGTAATGTAATCTAATCTAATCTAATCTAATCTACCCAAAAAATATCTGGTACAGCGGTTCCCCTTATTTCGTGTGATTGAATTGGATTTCCTGTACACAGCACAGTAAGATTAGGTGGGAGGGTTGTACCTAGGAATGTAGTGGGTAAATATGCTGAGGTACAGATGAATAGCATACCGGAATGGAGTGGCTAAATCTTGTTCTGTATGTCTGTGCTTGATTTTTCTGGAATGCATTTAATTAATGTGAAAAATCATAATTTCTTTTTTAAGGGTCGACATTGAATCCTATTCAGTCCCCTTTACCTATATTCTGAGTGCAGATCAACCAACAGGCCATGCCACAGAGCAAACAATTTGCACTTTTATTCCCTGGGCATTGTCATGTCTGGAACGTCATAAAAATTACCTCCCGTTTAATGGGTGCAGATTCATTTTTAAATCATTAACACTGAAAATTCATTGGGTATGAGTTTTCTGATCTCTGTCTGATCACCTGCTATTGTTTAACATAAGGTGCAGAAAGAAAGTAAAGAAGGGGAAAATCAGTCAATGTTGTTATTCCAATTACTATCCAGTGATTTTGTTAAAAGTGGTTTGTTATTAAGTAAGGATTTTGTTCTCACGCCGTCAATGGTGAAATCAATTACTGATACTAACCATATATACCCGTGAAGAATACTGGGACAAAGTATACCAGGGTGATTGCTTCATTGAAACAGTAGCCTTCATTGTAACTGAGACCAGGATTGTTATAGGCGGCGTGATATTCAAGACAAATGATGAGCATATGAGCTAAGATCGAGAGATTTTGAATCCCAGGTATCTTTTTGTTGAGTTAAGATTGAACTCTTGAATCACGCATGGCTGGAGCCCAGCCTGCATGTTCAAAATACCTACTGCAAATGTAAAATTATCTAATGATGAGCATCCTTGATATCTACAGGTTTTTTTTTAAATTGTAGTTACTCAAGATCAGGGCTCTCCATTTCACACCTACTTCTGTTTCTTTCATCACCTGCTTTCCAACAGAATTAGCAATGTCAAAATCAGTAGCAGAGAGTTGCACTATCAATGAGTAGAAAATGAATTGGTAAAAATGTTGTATCTTAATGTTATATAGAATAGTAGGATCAATATACAGGATCAGGAAAGATAATTGTGACTTATAAGATCAGTTCCAATTAACTGAGTACATTTTTGTCCCTCCAGTTTGTCACTATTTTGTAAAAGTTAACATTAGCAAACAAACTACAGAAGATGGGTCATGTTTTTCTCAGCAGTTTACACTTGTTTTAGGCTATCACTAAAGAAAAATAAAATGAAACATGACATTTTATGAAAAAAAAATATAGCTGCAAAAAACGGGAACACACCATCAAATTCTCATTGATAGTTGTCAATCCTTTATCTGTATATGAGCTGGTGAGATTACCATGTCTGTGATTGAAATGGAATGCACTGACAGCTTGCTGCTGCACACAGCAGTAATCTGCATAGTATCAGTTGTTGCATTAGTTTAAAGTACAAGATTATCTGAGCAGGTCAGTGTACACAAAGCAATTTTCAGGCTGGAAATCAACTCCGTCTGCAAATAATTAACCTTTTTTTAAAAAACATTTTTTTTTGTTCCAAGAAGAATTAATATGAGTGCACCATTAAAGTTACTGGACTGAAACATTTTGTACAATCCAATGTGTAAGGAGGGATTTTACTCAAATGGATGACTAAACGACAACATACTGACTCGATTGCAAAGAAAATACCAAGCAAAGTACAAGTATCAAAATGGCTCCTAAGCACAAGTACATTCCAATGTTAGTCCTATGGATTGATTAGTGATTGACTGGTCAGCGGCTCATTTTGCTTGATAAGGATTGATGGAAATTAGGGACATTTTTTTGCTATCAGGAATTTTTAATTAATAACTTATGACACAATATCTCACTTCCAGTCACTTGGTGTGGATGAACAAGTGAGCTGGCTCTGGGCAGAGACTACTTCCATTGTGCTGTTATACACAGCCACAGCCAAGGATGATGATACAGTCTTAACAGTTTAGACTTGTGTTGGTAGAAGAAAAATTCTTAAAACAAAGTAAAAATGAGATTCTGCATTCTATACACAAGGTATTGAATATTAAAAATGAGGAGGTGATATTGAATTTGTGCAAGACTTTGCTAAGGCTACATATGAGAACATTGACTGTAATTTTAGCTATCCGATAGGAGGACAGCGCTCATGCCAAGAGTGAGCAATCGCCAAGTACAAAACGCTGGCAAGAAACATTTCCTTCAGAGAATTTTAATGAGGGGTCTGTTAGATGTTTTTGAAACTACGATATCTTTGACAGAGTGAACAATTTCAACCAGTTGAAAAATTAATAACAAGAGGATTAAATTCTGTATTTCTCAATTTTGCAGAAATCAAAACAACTTGGGCTATTCAATAACATAAATGTGAAAAAGGTAAATCATAAAGATAATTAACAGGCCGTCTTCAATCATCCATGGGATGTGGCTAGCTAGGTAGTACACATTGCTGCTACTCAGTGTTAATGTGGAAGGAAGTTGATGTGGTGTCAATCAAGGGGCTGCTTTATTTTGAATGATGTCAAGCTTCAAGTATTGTTGGAGCTGTATCCATCGGGTCAAGTGGGAAGTATTCCATCACATTCCTGACTTGTGTCTTGTGGACGGTGGGAAGGTGAAGTTACTTGCTTTAGACATCCTAGTCTCTGACCATCATTTGAAATCACAATATTTATTTGGCTAGTCCAATTCATTTCTGGTAACCCTTCAGGATGTTGATAGTGGGAGTGTCATTAGTAAAGTCGATTCTCCTGTTCCTTGGACGCTGCCTGACCTGCTGCGCTTTTCCAGCAACACATTTTCAGCTCTGATCTCCAGCATCTGCAGTCCTCACTTTCTCCTCATTAGTAAAGTGGTAAAGTTATTTAATGTCAAGGGATGATAGTCAAATTCTGTCTATTGGAGATAATTATTTCTTAGTACTAGTGGTATAAATGTTAGTTACTACCTGTCAGCCTAGATAGTGTCCCAGTTTTGCTGCCTTTGGACTGTCACTATCTTGAGGAGTCGTGAGCAGTGCTGAACCCCTTCACTTCTGACATTATGACGGAGGGAAAGTCGTGATGAAGCAGTTGAAAAGGTTTGGGCCTAGGACGCGAGGCCGGGGAGCTCCTGCAGAGCTGTTCTGGATCTGAGATAACTGAACTTGAATATCCGTAACAATTTTCTTCTGAGCCAGGTATGACTCCAACGAGCAGAGTTTTCTCCTGATGCCCATTGATTCAAATGTTGCTAGGTCCCTTGATGTCCCCTTGACATTTACTCTGATCAGTTATTCTGTCTCTGAACCACTTGAACACCTTGATTAAATTCAAGGTTAATTGTACATATAATCCAATGGATTTGTTGAGAGGTGAGAGCAAGGACCAGAGGGCTGCTTGGAAAGTGAGTGAAACTGTTTTATTTGGGTAGCAGCTGAACCTGCAACACTACACGTGTAGTGTCTCCCACCCGCCCTCCTCCTCTAACCATAAAAAAGGAACTCTTTGGTGAGTTGATCAGGTAAGGTTTTTCTACTTCTTTTTTTATTGAGTGATTTGGTGAAAACTTTCCCTTTTCGTTTACCTAAGCTAAGACTAAAATTAAATTTAAAGTTAAAAATGGCAGGAGATCTCAGACCTATGTTATGCTCCTCTTGCTCAATGTGGGAGCTCAGGGATACAGCTGATGTCCCTGCCTCTTGCACATGTAGGAGGTATGTCCAGTTGCAGCTCTTGTTTGACTGCATGACGGCTCTGGAGCTGCAGATGGATTCACTTTGGAGCATCCGCGATGTTGAGGGGCACGTGGATAGCACGTTTAGTAAATTGGTCATGCCGCAGCTTAAGATTGCTGAAGGAAAAAGGGAATAGGTGACCAAAAGGCAGAGAAAGAGCAGGAAGGCAATGCAGGCATCCCCTGCAGCCATCTCCCTCCAAAACAAGTATACCGTTTTGGATACTGTTGGGGGAGATGGCTCACCAGGGGAAGGCAGCAGTAGCCAGGTTCATGGCACCATGGCTGGCTCTGCTTTACAGAAGGGTGGGAAAAAGAGTGGAAGGACTATAGTCATAGGGGATTCCATTGTAAGGGGAGTAGATAGGCAGTTCTGTGGTCGAAAATGAGACTCCCGAATGGTATGTTGCCTCTAAGGTGCATGGGTCTGGAGTGCCTCGGATCGGCTACAGAACATTCTCAAGGGGAAGGATGAACAGCCAGTTGTCATGGTGCATATAGACACAAACAATATAGGTAAAAAAAACGGAGTGAGGTCCTACAAGCAGAATTTAGGAAGTTAGGAGCCAAATTAAAAAGTAGGACCTCAGAGATAGTAATCATAGGATTGCTACTAGTGCTACATGCTAGTCAGAGTAGGAATGATAGAATAATCAGGATGAATGCGTGGCTTGAGAGATGGTCCAGGAGAGAGGGGTTCAGATTTTTGGGACATTGGGACAGGTTCTGGGGGAGGTGAGACCATTACAAGTTGGACAGTTTCCACCTGGGCCAGACTGGAACCAATATCCTTGGGGGTGATTTTGCTACCACTGTTGGGGAGGGTTTAAACTAATATGGCAGGGGTTTGGGAACCAAATGAGGTTAGAGGACAGTTAGGAAGCAGTAACTAAAGCCTATAAGGAACTAGATAATGAAGTCAGCGAGACTAAGGGGAAGAAGAGGCATGGAGCAGATGATGAGTGCAAAGGGATTGGTGGTCTGAGGTGCATTTGTTTTAATGCCTGAAGTGTAATAGGTAAGGCAGCTGAACTTAGGACTTGGACTAGTACCTGGGAGCATGATGTTATTGCTATTACTGAGAATTGGTTGAGGGAAAGGCATGATTGGTAGTTAAACATCCCAGGATATCAATGGTTCAGGCGAGACAGAGTGGGAGGCAAAAGAGGTGGAGGAGTTGCATTACTGGTCAAATAAGATATCACAGTTGTGCTGAAGGAAGGCACAATGAAAGACTTGAGCAGTGAGGCAATATGGGCAGAGCTCAGAAACAGGAAGGATGCGGTAACAATGTTGGGACTGTACTACAGGCCCCCCCCAACAGCAAACTTGAGATACATGCGTACAGTTCTGGTCACCACATTACCAAAAGACTGTGGATGCTTTGGAGAGGTTGCAGAGGAGGTTCACCAGGATGTTGTCTAGTATGGAGGGCGCTAGCTATGAAGAGAGGTTGAATAGATTGGGATTATTTTCATTAGAAAGACTGAGATTGAGGGGGGGGGGGGGGGGGTGACCTGATTGAGATCTACAAAATAGTGAGAGGTATATACAGGGTGGATAGCAAGAAGCTTTTTCCCACAGTGCAGAACTCAATTACTAGGGATCACAAATTCACATTAGAGGGAAAGGTTTAGGGGAGATATGCGTAGAAAGCTCTTTACACAAAGGGTGATGGGGGCCTGGAATGCTTTGCCAGCAGACGTGGTAGAGGTGGGAACAATAACGTCATTTAAGATGTATTTTGACAGATATATGAATGGGTAGTGAGCAAAGGTACAGATCCTTAGAAAATAGCCGACCGGTTTAGAAAAGCACAGGTTTGGAGGGCCGAAGGGTCTGTTCCTGTGCTGTAATTTTCTTTGTTCTTTGAGTTGCTTAATTTGGTCTCAGCATGCAACTCATTTTTATGATTTTATACATAACATTCGTTTATTGCTTCAGGGAGGAACAAATAGTCGTGCAAGAAAACCTAAGGTCATTTTAACATACAAGACATACCAGATATCTTAAAGCAATGATGGAATACCAGGTATCTTCTCATTCAGAAGGATACCTTAAAGTAAAATCAAAGCACAAAATAGACCTGCATTTTTCCAGATCATTATTTGCTTGATATTATGGTTTCATTAGAACTCCTTTCTTAAAGAAAGACAAATGATAACAAATCGACTCTGGCCTTCACAAATTGTGAAACAGGATATTGTGAAGTTGATTATTCCTGTTACAGCTTTCGGGTAGGATTTCAACAGGACCCGATATAGTTTCAGCCTGTATGCAGTCTTTTGGAGTGAGCATGTAGTTTGGTCCTATGTCATGTCCAATCAGAAGCGGCAAAAGAAACCATTTGCTTTGTGGCACACTGGCTTCTGTTTGATAAATTATTCCTATTTCCTATGGAGAGAATGCAGGGGGGAAACAGTATCACAGGAACCCAAAGCAAACAGAGGTTTTATTGATACTAACGGCAAAACTTCGTTCTTTTTTTTTTTAAATAATTTCCTGCCTGACAGCAAGCTTATTTGACAACTTGTTGGGCTCAGGGTGCGAGGCGACACCAGGTTGTGCAGCCAAAACCTGGTGATTTGCAAAGGAAAGACTGGCAGAACTTGAGGAGAGGTTACACAATAAACTTGAGTTTGGATGTTGAGATCAGGTCTTGAATTTCTTCAAGGAAGAGTTATATAGATTTTTAGTAAGTAAGTGATTCGAGGGTTTTAGAGGGTATGGAATAAGGGTGTAAGGGTCCCAAAGGATTAATGCTTAAAGCACTGCCCAATATGATGATGTCACTTATACATGGATGGATCTGGATCTGCTCATCAGCTTTGCATCTGGAAGAAGTAACACTTGAAATAGAGGTCTCCTTCATGTTCTCACAGCAATGTCTACCACACCAATTTGCTATCGTGTAATACACTACATTTTGTTTAAGATGAGAACCTCTTCTCATTAGACAGCCAAGTGGTATTCCTTGACTGTACTGGACCATGCAGGCCCTGTGGATCACTACCAGGAAAGAGAATGGTGGCAACAAATTAGCAAATGGATCTTACAAAACTATGGTAAGGGTTAATCTTACAACAGTGGGCATTCAGGAAAGTGGAGCCCAGATCAACCACTACTGAATGATAGAACCAGTTTGAAGTGTGAAATGGTCTTCTCCTGCTTCTAAGTCCTACATGCTTATGTTTACAAATGTCTGTAGCTCATTGAGTGAGCAAGGAATTTGGGCAAAGAAGGATGACGGAAATAGACAGAAAGGAGGCCGAATGTTTACTCCTCATACCTGTGTAGTGTTGGAAAGTGGACGTGCATCAATTTTGGAGAGCACCTGTCCTGCCCAAGAAGGAGCTTGTTATTAATAATCTCAGTGTATGTAGCAAGGGTTCATGGTCTGGGGGTTGTAAACAGAAACTGAGGAGTATATCATCTACTTCTCTGTCCTCTCCCTGTTTGCAAGGTGGATTGCTGGAATTCAGCCAAGAAGGAAGCAAACTGATTTATGGCAAAAGCGAGGTGGAAATAAATTAGGCAGGAGCAAAAGAATCACTAACCTGATGGAAACAAATTCAAGGTTTATTGAGCCTAGCCATAACACCTTTTTAGCACCTTGTTCAGTCCAGATGTGCCGATGTAACCATGTGTTGGAGGTTTTCTGCTCACTGTATCAGCACTGTATCAGCTGTGGGCATGTGGGGTTTTGAGGTTTCTTTAGTTGCTGTAAAATATAGTAACATGTGGCTGTATGATGTACTAGCTGAGAATCATTCATTAAAGGAATGAAAATAGTAACTGGCAACACATCAGTTGCTCAGTGATGACCTATTGCAGCAAACCCAACCACCAGTAAAGTAACTTGTGTTATTCAGTGAGTTATTGACTTTTTTTTCATTGCAATATTTTTGAATAAATTTCTTCTATTATTCTGTCATTTAGTTCCCTATCTTTTACTTGCTGCAGTGGCACCTGTGTAGTGTAAAGTTTGGTGCGTGTCCTTTTTTAGGTTGCTGCCAAAACGCTTAGTTAACTGCTTTGAAAATGTCAGAGGTCATTCATGCATGACTCAAAACTTTAATCTCCTTTCTGTTTGACCGCAAAATGCTGCCGTTTTCACCCAAGCCTCCTATCTCAACATGACTCAAATGGGGAACTGAGCAGTTTGGTATACAACATTTTATCCAACTGCATACTGACAAGACAGTCCTGCTACCCCACCCATACCATGTTTAGCATCCGTTTAAATGAGTCATGATTTGACATCATCATCATCTGATTTACAGAATACTCTGTAATCTGTTCTTGTTTCATGGGCTGAGGATTTAAAAAGAGTCGCAAATATAACCCATCCTTTCTAACCAGTGTCTGTGAAGATTTATCCAGCTTTGGCTGAATGCAATCAGGCAAAAAAATACTTATCTTCGTTTTTGCAAGTACCTGTTTAAAAGATACTCAAATACATAAAGCATGACAATGTTCAGGCACCCCAGTGAAAATTGCCTCAGTTTGAAAGAGACAGTCCTGCCAGCTGATGGTTATTCCAAGTTGCCATGTCTCTGTGTTTTTCCAGCTCACAAAGGACATAAGCAATTATAATAATGAATTCTCTGTGATGAGGCTCTTGTAACTCTTTGCCAATATTACTAACCAAACTTGTTCTTTGGGCTGGTGGCTATTTTTCTACCTTTTTTGTCATGGCCTTCCTATCTCCTATTGCCTGTGTCTGTAATTTCAGAATGAGTATGACGAGGGGATGACACCAGAAACAACTTGCTTGGTGAGTCAATCAAATGCACTAAATATGAATGAAGCACTGGACCAACAATTCTGCTTAATCTTTTCTGTAATTACTTCATTTCTTCTCCCCAAATTGCTCAAAGTTTCAATGAACACGTAGTGGGTGAAAGAAATGGTCTTAATCTGCCAATGATGCCTTTGCCATCATCTATATAAATGTCATTCATCATCTTGGACCAATCTACTAAATAGCACTTAATTACTTTGTAATCTCAATCAGCCAATCTTTGAGTGGCAGCTAACTAAATTGACTAAATTTCCAAGGCTGATATGGTTCATTTCATACTTGCTTCAGTTATGCAGAGTGTGATTCCCTGATGTCCTCCACAGTTCTGACACAGAACAGCTAAATCAACACAATATAAGTGGTTACTAGGACATTTCTGGCCCACAGCACTCAATTAACTCAGTATATCATTGTCTGATATATTTTTCTTTCTTAGTGCAAAGGTGCCTTGCTATTGCTCTGTTGGCTCAGACCAATGCACTTCGTGCAGATCAGAAATCAGACCCTAGAATTTTGTGTTCTTTTGTGACCATGTTTTACTCAGCTTCTGACCAACAGCAATCTATCTCCAAATTCCAACTGCAGGTACATAATGGAACACCTCAAAAGACGGGAAAGTTCAACTAGCCTGGCACTAATCATTGCTTGGTGTATAATGCTTAAGTATCCTGGTGAAATAATATTCAAATTCCAACAAAAGTTCCTGTCCCATCTTGCATGAATTTACTTTTGTTTTCTCGTCATGTTTCTGATGCCAGCTCTTGATGCGGCTATGTCAACAGTTAGAGTTCCTAAATGCTGTAGTGGACCTCTGCAGCATTCAATTTACTTTTTTTTAATGCAGCATTTTAATTTTTATCTCCACGAGACCAATTGCACCATTTAAATGAATATTTTGAATCTGTCAGTTTCCTCAGATTATTTTGTGGTTTAACTTTATTCAAGTACCCAGACATCTTGCATGCCATTTGTGCTGGTTGCAGTGCTCAAATCCCACAATGTTACCTCCTGGAACAGTCCTGCAGAAATGGACAAAAATAGACCAGGAACAATAAGAAGTTTAGTAGATTTAAGTCCCTGGGCCAATCACTTGGTCTCCACCAGTCTCCTGCCTGATTTGGTGGAAAGCTGTGGCATGCAGGATGGAGTACAATTTTAGGAAACCAGAGGTCACAATCACAGGCCAGAAATGGTCAATCAGGTGACAGATTTGTACAGGACGTAGTGGGATGGTCGGGTGGGGAAGACCGATTTGCATATTTAAATATGGAAATTGTTAGTTTCTGGGGAAATCCCACTCATCGGCTGCAAGTTAAGATTGTAACCTACAAAATCAGGAAGTTTGTTTTTTAATTACCCATCACTAATACATGACGTATCTGCACTTTTCCATCCAGAAACTTGTTTAATGATGGTGGTAAGAAAGTTGGCCTCATCATTTTACATTCTTTTAAAATTTAAGTCATTAAGATTACTCAGTTAAAATATCTTTTACATTGTTTTTGTTTAATTTTATAATCATTTAACAAACTATGAAGACCTTGAACCACTGACTGAGTTCTGGACAGAAGTAATGACTCTGATCTTGGGAGGAAGCTGGCTGAGTTGACAGTGTAGCACAATTGCTAAAGCACCCCTGACTTAGCACCAACTGTGTTTTAGTTCAACTCCCTTGTAACTGGTTAGGTCAAATAAATTATTTGTTCCTTCATCTGATACTAAAATTAGCACTTAAGCCTTTAATTACAGTCTTCCACATTGCAAAAAACAAAGTAAACCTATCGTGTATTGTAAGGAAGCAGACTGCAGCTTTCGTCATTAAAAATGGTTCCCTATGTTTATGTTTATTTGGAAGAAAAGCTTATGCTTTTTATCGGAAAAAAAGCTTCGACAAGCAACATATGCTGGTTGCTAGTATTCCGTTAAAATACATTCCAACAAATAACTTCTAATGTTGTGGATATAATTTATTTATGGACAATTTGACACTTTTGCAAAACCTTATAATTTGTCACTTAATTCACTCTGAGACTTTTTCTTTCTTTTCTTGCGTCATCTTGTTTAATGACATTAGGTTGAATTCAGCTAGAGGGATATCCATGGTAACAGCAAATGAGTACCATAATCTGATTCACAGGATGAAAAGCCTTGGCTTAAGTCAAAGTTGGCAAGAAAGCTTGTGTTGCATTTAAACTGAGACAAAACTCTGCTGTCTTTCTGCTTTCCAGATTAGTGAAAGAACAGAATCGTTGAACCGCTCGCTGAAGAAGAGGTGAGAAAAGTTGCTACAGCAACACTGTTCCTCAGATCATCTTGTTTATCCACAATTTAATTTGCCTTCACTCTCTCAGCTCTTGTTTCTCAGCTTATCCTCCAGTGCTTCTTCCTGCTCGGATATTCCACCGGATCTGATCTCTGACAAGGTCACTGGCAATCACTTGCTTGGATCCTTCACAACTTAATTTTCCTTTGCACGCTTTAATTTTCACATCCATCTGTTTAACTGGAAAATACACATCTCCTACAGTACCCCAATTGATCAAATTTTGATCCTTTGTTAACCTAGGTACCCTGCAATCGCTAACTCGTTCTCTTTCCTTCACCTTTAATGCCCTTGCCTCTACCCATCAGGATCATTCCACTGACAAAGTTACAACTTTGCTCTGTCAAGTCTGAGGCACTGGGGGCAAAACCTTGAATAACCCTAGAAGAAAATGACTTGTTCATCTGTTGATGTGATTGACTACCCCATGTCAGCTCTACCAAGCCTTGTTCTCTTCCAGTATTACTGGCCATGCTCTAGAATCATTCCAGCATAAAAATAATGCAATTATGTCTTGTCATCTATGTCCAACTGCTGCTTAACATACCCTCTCCTGCCTCCACTACACTCTTCTCCGATCATGTATTTACTTTGTCAGTCAAGAAGTCCGATATTGTGCAACCTCTCCTGCTTCTCTGTCCTTCTTTCATAGCAAGCCAAATTGTCTGCATCTCCTCTCAGCTCTAGACCTTTACATTTTTCTCTCATTTCTATCCCTGTTTCCCCCTTACAATCTTTTAGAGGCTCAGTTAACCTATAAGAGAGTCTTCCTATTCTCTCAAATCCATTTCCATTAACCTCATGATTAACCAACTTTCTTTGTGCACAATTATCCTTTCTTCCCTGAGTTGACCTCTTTATTTCTGTAATTATATCTTAGATATTTGCTACATATATCCATTTATTGGTAATTGTGATATAAGCCATCAACGTTCCATGCTTCAAAAATCCCTCCCCAGACTTGACCATCTCCTCTGTTCTCATAGCTATCTTGAAAACCTGAGATTTTATCACAGGTCACTCCTCCTTAGTTAAGATTTGAATTGTTGTCCATGTTTCTTCTTACCTCTTGAAGCACTTTGTGATTTTTCTTTTCCTGCATCAAAGATATTATTTTAAGTGAATGTTTTTTTTTTTGCATAAACGTGTAATTATCCTAATGCTTCTGAATAGGATCCCTCTATCCTGTTAAAAGTTGGAAGAATGCATTTCCTTGTGATGTTTCAATGTGTAACTTTTCAAAGCAGTGTTTTGAAAACATAATTTTAGTTAACTTGTGTCTTTTAAATTACAGTAACAGCATTAAAAAGACCCAGCCCATAACTAACATATCAAAGATTGATGAACGATTGGAACAGTATACCAGTGCCATTGAGGTAAACCAATTTTCTCACTGTACAGCTGCAGACAAACACATTGATTGTCACGCACAGACCTTGTTCACTTAGAATGGAATTGTTGCAAGAATCATAGATGTATGTCTTTCCTTGTCCTTTTGGGAAGCCACCTAGTGTAGGTTGGATAGGTACATGACCATCACCTGACTGGCCTTTCCTGTCACTGTATGACCAAGGCTTGTGATTTAGACAAGAAAACCTGTCATTGTTCTTACTTTAGAGTCCCTTCCTCCCAAAAGATAATTCTCAGATTCCACAGTGACTACAGTTGCAATTATTGACCTAACTTCTATGATTCCATGCCATAATGAGCTAAGGCTATTTAGTTATCAATATTTGGGGTGGGGTGGGGCACAGTGGCTTAGTAATTAGCACTGCTGTCTCACAGCACCAGGGACCCAGGTTCAATTCCATCCTCGGGTGACTGTCTGTGTGGAGTTTGCACATTCTCCAAGTGTCTGCGTGGGTTTCCTTTGGGTGCTTCGGTTTGCTCTCTCAGTCTAAAAATGTGTTAATGTTGTTTTTCTAACAAAGATGTTAGGTGGATTGATCATACTTAATTGCCCAGAAGGGCCAGGATGGGAAGACTAAGTGGATTAGCCATAGGAAATGCAGGTTACGAGGATAGGGTAAGGGATGATGGGTCTGGTTGAGATGCTATTTGGAGGGTCGGTGTGGACTTGATTGGCTGAATGGCCTTCTACACTGTTGGGATTCTATGAATATATAAGAACTCAATAAAAGAGCAGTGTTTTAAAATGAGATCACCAAGGCCAGAAAGCTGAATAAATTCCACTCTCTTCACTCCTCAGCTCGTTATAACAGGTTTTGAAAATATGCACACTTGTCGGTTCAATATAAATTTGACCATCCAAACAAAACTAGTTCCACTTACCAGCATTTGGCCCATATCCCTCAAAACTTTCCTATTGATGTACCTATCCAAATGCCTTCTAACTGTTGTAACTGTACCTGCATTTACCACTTCATCTGGCAATTCATTCCACATGCAAACCACCGGCTGTGTGGAAAAAGTTGCCCCTCAGGTCCCTTTTAAATCTTTATCCTCTCACCTTAAAAATATACCCTCTAATTTCGAACTCATCCACTATACTGAAAAGACATTTACTATTCACCTTATCCATGCCCCTCATGATTTTATAAACCTCTATAACGTTAACCCTCAACCTCCTAGACTCCAGTGGAAAAATGTCCCAGCCTATCCTTCTAACTCAAGTCCTGGTAAAATCCTGGTAAATCTTTTCTGACCCCTCTTCAATTTATTAATATCCTTCCTTTGGCAGGGTAACCAGAACTGTACACAGTACTCCAAAAATGGCCTCACCAACCTCCTCAACATGATGTCCCAATTTCTATATTTAATGGTCTGAGCAGGAACGTGATGCCTCTGAGCTCTCGTTATCTCACTTTTGAAAGTCTCTCACTTACCAATCATCCATGTAGCTGTGAACAGGCTACTCCAATCAACTCTTGAAAGTTTCTGCCTCATACCATCAAAATTTACCTTACTCTAATCAAGAACTTTGCCTTTTATGCAAGGCCTACTATTTTAAACTAATAGAATCATGATCACTGTTCCCCCAGTGCTCCCTCACTAACACTTCAGTCACATGCCCTGCCTTATTTCCAAAGAGAAGGTCAAATTTTGCTCCTTCTCTTGGAGGAACATCTACATATTGATAAAGAAAGTTTTCTTGAACACATCTGACAAATTCCTCACCATCCAAGCCTTGTGTTCTTATGGCAGTCCCAGCCTACATTTGGAAAGTTAAAAACCTCTACTATTACAATGCTATAGTTCTTACATATATCTGAGGTCTCTCTGCATATTTGTTCCTTAATTTCCCTCTGACTATTGGGGGTGGGGTGAGGGGTTAGATAGCACAATCCCATCAAAGTGAGTTCCATCCATATAGCTTCACTGGATGATCCTTCAGAAATATCCTCTCTAAATACAGCAGTAATATTTTAGTTAATCAAAATCTTCTTTCCCCTCCTTTCTTGCCTCTTTTTCTATCCCTTCTGTAGCATCTAAACAAAAGAACGTTGAGCTGTCGGTCCTTTCCCTCCTTCAGCCATGTTTCTATAACAGCTATGATGTCCCAGCCCCATGTTCCATACATGTCCTGAGTTCATTTGTCTTACCTGTAAGACACCCACAATGAAATAAATGCACTTTAATTCTTTGCAGTTATCTTGTTCTCTGACTTGCTCTTGCCTGCATTTTTGAATTAACTTGCTCTTTTTTTAAAATTCAGAACCATCCTCATTTGTCTTTTTATTGTGAGTACTATTAAGGATCAACACTCTTTGTCCTTCTCCCATTCCCCCCCCCCCCCCCCCCCCCCCACACCATCCTAACCCTCAGATAATGTCATTTTTACCAACGTGTGCAATAACTTCCAGCTTCTCGCTCTCTCCTTTGACAATATGTCGCAACTGTGTTTAGATGTCCTTGACCCTTGTACCAGGAAGGCAACATACCATCCTGGATTCTTGATCATGACCACAGAATCTACTGTCTGCACCCCTGACAGCAGAATTCCCTAGAACAATTTCTCTTTCGAATTTTGACAAACTCTGCTTAACGTAAGATTCATTCATGGTGCCCAATATCTGGCTGCGAGATTATTTTCCTATCCTCCTCAATTGTACCCAAAATGGTAAATCTGTTTGTGAGAGGAATAGCAACAGGAAACTCCTGAACTACCTTCTTACTTCTACTGACAGTCACCCGTCTATCTTACTGAACCTGCAGTTTAACTACTATCTAAATCTACTAACCATCACACTATGTCTCCGCTATGCTACTCAGTGACTCTAACTGCCTCTCCAGCAACTCAAAGTGGTCTGATATGAGATGGATCCAAAAACACCACCTGCAGATGTGGTCTCCAGGGACAGTCAACTGTTCCCTAATATCCCACATATGACAGGAGGGACATACCACTCTTATTGACTGCTGTAAATTGCCCTTTAAAATTTGCTCACTTAGATTTGCCTAAGAAGACCCACACTTTTCCAGAATGTTTTCAGTTGTTTTCCAGAATGAGTGTTGTCTCTTGGAAGTTCCATTCATTTTAAGATTCTCTATCTTTGTTATGTGTTTTAAGCATTTCAATGTGTAACAGGAAGAGGAGCTGAGCTGGAGAAACTTTCTTACGTCCTGTTGGTTGTCTTGCTGTTACTGCCTTCTGTAGCAAACAGACAAGTTTATCACCATAGGTTCTTGCAAGAAGATCTTTCAGTCATGTAATAGCTGACAAGGGGCCCATAAAGGGTATGGTCCATGTTAATTCAGGGATTTTGGTTTCCCATGGTCAAGCTTTCAAGATGCCATTGAAAAGGAGGGCAGGGGCATCTTCAGCAATTTTTTTCATGTAATGAGTTTCTAGAAGTTTCTTTTTGTCTCTGGCCGTTCCTGCAGATGAGTGATCTGTTGTTTATATTTGGTTTCTTATTGCAAATCAGTTCCTTCCAGTGTCTAGGCATCCATTTTGTAATGGATCCTGACCATCTTTCAAGTGAGGTGTCTTCTGCAAACTTTTTTTGAAACAGTGTATTGGCTCATTTAAAGGTTGTGATTTCAAGCAAACAACCCAGATTTCAATTCAGTCAATGGAATTAAAGGTTAATATTCCAGATGTTACATTTTCATGATGGAAGGAGCTGATTTTATTGGTAACAGGTGTCTTCATTTTGCCATGTCAGAAGAGTTAAAATTTCCTCGAATTTCTGCCATCTAAGTGTGTCAGTAATATAATCAGATGCTCAAGAGGATCTGAGCCTGATTATTCAAAGGAGTAGAAATCTCCTGTATCTGGATATGAATCAACCTTAATTTGACATAATAGAAGCCTGCTCTGTGCTAGCAGTGCAGACTCTACATGAAATGAACTTGGGTCAGTCTTGAGCTACTTCCTATTAAGGATGGGGTTACAGTTCAAGATCTGCATCTAATTTTTTATTAACTGGGAACCACATTTTTTTGACATTTAGAATATTTTTCATTCTCATGAGGACCCAGAGTATGACATAAAATATTATGTTCATATAGAAAGTTAGATATTTTGAGTTAGGCTGGCATACTGTTACTGCAAAGTATAGAATCATAGAATTGTTAAAGTACAGAGGAGGCTATTCAGCCCATCAAGCTTTTGAAACCCATCTACAAAAACTGTTTAGTTCATCCCAGTTACCTGTCCTTTCCCTATAAACCAGTAAGTTTTCTTTTCTCTCCACTGCTTTTCCAACTTCCTTCTGAAAACAAGCAGCGTTGCCGTTAGACATAGCTTTTCTTTCTATCCAAACACTCAATATCTGATTTGGGCATGTTTGGTGCGAGTCCTGGAATAGAAAATGTTCCATTTGACTAGTATTAAAAATCCTTGCCTTAGTACATACAAGTCTTAACTAAATTAAAGGACATTAAATTTAACAGCTCTTTAGATAAAATGCTGCCTCTGCAGCATCCAAAATACATCCGATGATGATAATTGTAATTTGGCTGATCTTACTTCAGTTTCATCATTGTTGGACTCCATATCTTGTCCCAGCCAACACTCTGGCTTAATGTTGATATCTCTGCTGTCATTAATGCAGTTTCCTCACATTGTCAGCTCATTAAACGCTGTATTACTAATTTATCCTGATTTGAATTCTCAGATTGGAGTCAGCACACTACTCCCCATTCACACAAATCCCAACTGTAATACCATTAGCATTGTTGTGAATAGGTAAATCCTGAAAACAGATGGAAATAGTTAGAAAAAGGCAAAAGAGGATGTTCAAATGTGTCATGACCTCTGTATATCCCAAATGCTTTACACCCAATGAATCACTTATGAAATGGAGTTGTACATTGACAAGTAATTCCTTTCCAAAAAACTTCACATTGTATTTTTTTCTGTCACAATTTTCTTTCTTCTCCTTTGTCTTCTCTGGTTGGTTTCTGTGATGCATTCTAATGATACCAATTGCCTCATAATTTGCCTAAGAGAGATTGTGTCTGAACCTATGCTGTGAGTATCAATAGAAACTGCCTAACTCATTACATAGGGGTGTTGTATTCATTCTTCGGTGCTTCTTTGTAAGTGATGGCTAGTTTGTTTAATAATATTGAATTGTGTCTGTCTCAAACGCACACACAGAGCACCACAAAATCACTCAGACACACGTCATTGGACATGCCTAATCTACCGGAGGATGTTGCCACCAAAAAGAACCTATGGGAATCAGGCGATGTTGCAGGCTATTCAGTTGCCAAAGGAACACCATGTAAGGTAAGATACTATATTTGTCACTTCTCCACAAAATTGGACCATCATCCACAAGTGCACACTCATCTACTTAGCTTGACATATGTAGTAGGGTGAACTGGAAACCCAATCTCTCCTGTGACACTGAGTGATGTCTTCCAGCTGAATATTTAAAATCGAAGTCTGCGTCAGCTGTCCTATCCTGTATCTCCATTAAGTGTCATAACTGACACCACAAAAGGACTTCCTTTTAAAATACCTCTGAGAAAGCTGCTGTGAATGGAAACAACCAATCTGCCATTATGTGGGCACTAGATCTCCAATGAAGATCAATATCCAAATTTTAAAAATTCACTTCATTTGAGCATATGTTGTATTACAGATCTGTTGGGAAATGTATCTGGCGCTACAGGTAGTAATGGTAAAAAGACAGCATTTTCCAATGTTCTTTCTGTCCTGTGGCTGACTAGGAGTATCTCCCACCCTGGTGCAGTTGGAATGATTTGATACTTGTGTGGTCACATCGTGGATGTGCCTTTCTTGGCCATCACGTCCTGGAGTCAGACTCACACCTGGCCTTCTGTCTCAGAGTGAGGGATGTTAGTGGTTCACCTCAAGATTTCCTCATACTTATTCATTAGAAGTAGCAGCAACAAAATATTCAGGCATATCACCACTATCTGTCACCTGTTCCCAAGTTAGCCAAGGAACCATGTTAAGCATTCTTAAACATTCTTAAAATGCTTCCAAGTTCTCTACCACAAATCAGCTGTCCAGTGTTTTATTTGCTAGTTGCCATGCAAGCATTAATCTCCCAAACTGAGGAAAATTTGGGGAAATTGAAAGTTCAGATATTGAGTGTCTAAACCAAATTTGTTATTCATTCAATGTATGTTATGGGTTCCAGAAATTTTGAATTATCATTTATTCTAGATGATGCACTATATAAGTATATCAAACAATGTGATAATTCAGTGTGCACTTAAAAAAAATCAGTCAAAACTGAGTGTGTCAATCTAGAAGATGAGTTAGAATTCGAAAAATTATGGCTCTTCTGGAGATTTGATGAAAGGAGTTTATTGATTTAATTGCTGAAAATAGTTGTCCTAAAGACATTGCCCTGAGGAACTGCTGCAGTGATGTGCTGGGGCTGAGATGGTTGTCGTCCAGCAGCCTTGGCTTTAACATTGACTCCAGCCATTGGAGAGTTTTACACCCCTGATTCTCGCTAACATCAGTTCACAAGATGTCATACTTGATCAGTCATCTGTGTTTAAAATGAAGGCAATCACTCTCACCTCACCTTTGGAGTTCAGCTCCTTTCTCAATGTTTGTACCACAGTTGTAAAGAAATTGGGAACCAGATTGTGGAGCACAAACTGGGCAATGGTTAACAGATTACTATAGAAAATGAGGTGGTTATTGTTGAATTGAATTTATCCTTTATTGTTATGTACAGGGCATACCTGGGCCACTTTCCACTATTTAGGGCAAGTATCAGTATTCATACACTGTTCACCTGAACAATGTAACTACAAGTGTGGCTGGTTTTGACGTACAATCTTCATCCCTTACTGCTGAGATATTATTGGAGCACATAGCCTTTGCCACATCCAATGTGCTCAGTCACTGACCTCCACCAATACCACATACTATTGTAGGATCATTTGAAATGCCAATTAAAACCAGAGGCCCCTTTTCTCAAATACCAACTCAGTCTCCATTTAAACCTCCTTTAACCCTTAGGGAATGGTCACTAAGGAGAGTTGCATGCAAGGAGAAAACTTGGACATGGCCAGCTCCATCTATTCACCAGCTTTCTTAATTGCTCCATTACCTCTGGTGACAGACAGTTCATCCAGCCAAACATGGGCAAAATGAAACACTGGCTTCAGCTGTAATCTTCCAATCAATGCCATTTCCATCCACAACCATTGACTTGTAGTATTTGCAATCATTTACAGTTTCAATATTCTATTCAGCCACAAATCTACTTTCTGTGCCACGTCCCCTCCATCTTAAACCCAGATTTTATTCTGAACAAGATGCGGCTTACTCTTTACTTACACATTTGCTGATCTCTATTGGCTCATGATTCTCAAATTTCAATAAGTTCTTATCCTCTTGTTTAATCCATTTATGACCTTGTTCTTTTACCATAATCTCAGTCAAATGGTCACTGCCCATGCCCCATCACTCAACTCCACTTTTCTAACTTCAACCTCTTTATCATCCTGCTTTACCTTACTTCCATTGTTGTTGGCCAGGCCTTAGGCAATTTTGATTCCATTGCCTGAAATTCCCTCAAAATCTCTCCGTCACTCACAGTGTTCTCCTTCATTACGCCTCTTGAACAAATTTTTGGTAGCCCAGCTTCAACTTTTTTTTTTAACTATAGAATCCATTTTCCTCCGTGTCTCTGAAACATCTGGAGGCATTTTGTCAGCATTATGCCTCTATATGCAAAAGCTGTTGTTGCCATTTCAAAGCAAAAATAAACATTGTGCTTTCAATCAAATAAGTATTGGATTTCCTCTTTAAAACTAATTGGTTCCCTGTAACTGGCCCATTAATATCACATCACTGGCATATTAATAGCATGTGTTCCTGGCAGTTCCAGTCTCAGTAAATAGTCAGAGGAATTGTGCTTTTGTCAGCCAAGAATGATCTGTTTGGAGAATGTGTCACCATTTATTCTATTCTCCCTGCACACAGATTCTAATGAGCTTTTTGTTAGATTTTACCAAATCCTTGGCTAGAAACAGACAGAAAATTCAATGGTGCCCTGCATAAGTTTCTTTGAACACCATGGCAATTTATTTTTAGCAAAGAATGATTGAAAAGTATAAAGTGATTCTAAGAAATATTGTATGCGAGCAATCTTGAATTGTTTTCGCTGAGCTGTTAAATAAAAGTATTTGTAATGAATTGTTCAGTACTTAGTTTGATAAATAATGTTTTCCCTCTGCCCACTAATCTGACCTAATATTTTTCTCTTTCAGGATACTGACGGACTGAAAGTGGGTGTCTGTGACCTCATCAATCAATGGGTGAGCAAGAACCCGGAATCCAATACTAAGGCCAGCCCGTCCAAGCCAGCAGTAAGTTAACATTTTATCACTCTGACTTTTAATCGGCATTCCAATGCAATGTCAATCAGTACCTTAATATAATGTTTAGGAGGGAGCTGGTTCCCATTCTGTGCTATGCTTTCATACGAACAGGCACTATCTATTGCTTTGAATTCATTGTGAACAACAAAAGGTGATGTTGAATAAGATTGCATCACTGGTCTATTATTTAATTCATTCAAGAGAGGCAAGCTTTGCTGGCCAAATTTAATGACCAACCTTTATTGCCCATCTCTAATTGCTGTTGAGAAGGTGGTGATGAATTGCCTTCTTGAACTGCTGCAGCCCATTTCGCTGGAGGTAGACCTACAATGCTGTGAGGGAGAGAGATCCAGGACCTTGACCAGCAAAATTGAAGGTAAGGTCAGGATACTGAGTGGTTTGGAGACAAAATTGTAGGTGGTGGCATTCCCATGTATCTGCTGTTCTTGGCCTTCTAGATGATTGTGATTGTAGGTTTGGAAGGTACTTTCTGAGGACCTGCAATAAATTTCTGCAGTGTACCTTGTAGTTGGTAATCACTGCAGCTACTGTGCATCAGTGGTGGAGGAAGTGGGTGTTTGTGGATGTGGTGCCAGTCAGGTAGAGTGCTTTATCCCAGATGGTGTTGATTTTCTTGAGTGTTGTTGGAGCTGCATTCGTCCAGGTGTGTGGGGAGTACTCCATCACATTTTTGACTTGTGCCTTTTAGATAAGGGACAAGAATTAGGAAATCAGGATATAAGCTTTTCATGCAATATTCTTAGCCTCTGACTTGCTGTTGTAACCACTGTATTTATAGACTTAGTCTGTTTCAGTTTTTGATGGTTACCCCCAAGATGTTGTTAATGGGAGATTCCCTGATGGTAAGGCCATTGAAAGTCAAGGTGGAATGGTTAGTCATAGTCATAGAAATCTTCAACATGGGAAAAAGGTCCTTCAGCCCAATATGTCTGCACTGAACTGTTAAGGTCTTGTTTACCTGCACTTGGCTCATAGCCTTGTTTGCCATGGTAGTGCAAATGTACATCTGCACGCTTCTTAAATGTTACGAGGATTTCAGCCTCTATACAGGCAGTGAGTTCACATTCCCATCACCCTCTGAGTGAAACAACTTTTCCTTACATCCTCTGTAAACATCCTACTCCCTGGTCATTGAGCTTGCCAACCCCTCTATTTTTCCTCAGAGGAAAACAACCACAGTCTCTCCAATCTTTGATCATAATGAATACTCTCCAGCCCAGGTGACACTCTGGTAAACACAAAACCATTCTCATTTGTTGGAGATGGGTATTGTCTACTACTGTGTGTTCACTGCCACTTTTCAGCCCAAGTCTAGATATTGTCCATGTCTTGTGCATTTGGCCATGGACAGCTTCAGTTTCTGAGGAGTCACAAATGGTGCTTAATATTGTGCAGTCATCAGCAATCAACTGCTTCTGACCTTATGATATAAGGAAGGTCATTGATGAAGCAGCTGGAGATATTTGACTTATGACATTACCCTGAAGAACTCCTGAAGTGATGCCCTGGAATTAAGGTGACTGAACTCCAACGACCATAATTATTTTCCTTTGTTCTGGGTAGGACTTCAAAGAGTAGAGAACTTGCCCTCCGATTCCTATCAACTCCCATTTGCTTAGGCTCCTTGATTCCACACTTGGTCAAATGTTGTATTGATGTCAACGGTAGTCACTCTCATCTCTCCTCTGAAGTTAAACTCCTTTAACCATGTTTAGACCAGGACTGGAATGAGATCAAGAGCTGAGTGGCCCTGGCAGCACCCAAATGGAGTGTCAGTAAGTAGGTTCTCACAGATCCAGTCAGCAGCCAATCTTCTAACACTCTGTCAACTTAGTCAATAAGTGGTTCCAAGCCATTCTTGGCAGTGAACATTGACTTGCTCCACCCAAAGTACATTGTGTGCCCTTGCCAGACCCTCAGCATATCTGCAAAATGATGTTCACCATGGAGAAGCACTGATTCATCACCTAAGAGAGGGCAGTATATGATAATCAAAAGGAGGTTAGATTACTAGTGTTCGATTCGATACTATGAGATTTTTTGGGGTCCAGAGTCAATGTTAATGATTCTCAGAGCAACTCCCTCCCGAAGGTATACCACTGTGCAGCCACATCTGTCAGGACTGTCCTGCTGGTAGGATGGCCATTCTCATAGTGCTGTTGTGTGTGATGTGTGAACATTATGATTCCTTGAGTATGACTGTGTCAGGTCGCTGCTTGATTATATTTGAGGCAGATCGCCTTGTTTGGCACCAGGCTCTCCTTTCTCTCTCGCGCGCTCACACTCGCGCTCTCTCACACACACACACACTCTCTCTCTCACACACACACTCTCTCTCTCTCTCTCTTTCTCTCACACACACTCTCTCTCTCACACACACACTCTCTCTCTCTCTCTCTTTCTCTCACACACACTCTCTCTCTCTCACACACACGCGCACACTCCCTCTCTCTCTCACACACGTGCACACTCTCTCTCACACACTCTCTCACACAAACACTCTCTCTCTCA